>NC_080076.1:67772084-68440209 GCF_949987535.1 Balaenoptera acutorostrata | reverse complement strand
ATTTTATGACCATGGTAAATTACCCACGATTAAGCTGGGGAGTACTGACACACATAACTCAGGCTGCTGGGAAAGTTATAAAAATCATGTCTATCTGACTTTGGAAGGCGACATGAGTTTTATTCATTCGTGTGTTCATTCAATAGATTTATTGAGGCTCTGCACTGTGCTGGGCTCTGGAGAGACAGAGATGAGCGAAATCCAGAACTTGACTTTGAGGACCTCTCAAGCTAGAAGTGGAAAGAGACGTAAAAACAACTACGTGTGAAACTGGCTAAGTGGGGGACTGTGGGATCTCAGAGGAGGGCCTGGCTGATCAATCCCACTCGAGAGAGTCAAAGAGAATGTCGCAGGAGATGAGACAAGATTGTGATTGAAGTCTGAAAGACAAATAGGCAGAGCTGACCAACTGGATGGAATAGAGGCCTGACGGGCAGAGGGAACAACGGGAACAAAGGACATCTTTGGAGACAACAGGTGCTCAACTGAACGTGGACAGAGAAGCAGGTATTTTTGGAGGTGGGGCAGACAGGCGGGGGGGGAGGAAATAAGCACAAGAAGCTGGCCAGTGCCATGGAGAAGGCCTCAAACACAATATTAAAGGGAACAGGCTTAAAACTCCAGCCACAATGGACAAACACGCGTCCCTATTTACACTCCTGGACCCGTGGCAGCCAACACCAATCGATGAAGATCCCACAGCAAACCAGCGAGTCCAGATTCTTTTCAGGATGTCCCCCCTTGCAGCCACACCCAATGATCTGCCTCAGCAACTGAAAGAGACCCTGTCTGCCATCCCCAGGGCACGCAGAGGGAAACTGCCAAAGATTTTTAAGCAGGAGGAAAGAGAAAATAATATGACCAGATGTTTATGGGTTGTAGGGTGTCACTTTTCCTTTTTCAGATTTATGATCCCAATTATGTTTGGTTTTTTTTAATAAATTTATATATTTATCTATTTATTTCTGGCTGCCTTGGGTCTTCGTTGCTGTGCACGGGCCTCCTCTAGTTGTGGCGAGCGGGGGCTACTCTTCGTTGCGGTGCGCGGGCTTCTCATTGCGGTGGCCTCTCTTGTTGCAGAGCACGGGCTCTAGAGCGCAGGCTCAGTAGTTATGGCGCACGGGCTTAGCTGCTCTGCGACATGTGGGATCTTCCTGGACCAGGGCTCGAACCCGTGTCCCCTGCACTGGCAGGCGGATTCTCAACCACTGTGCCACCAGGGAAGTCCCCCCAACTATGTCTGATTGAATATTAAAATTAGTCTGAAACTCCTAACTCCACACACGCCATCTGGCCAAGGAGACGCGACCCAGAAGCCTGCTGGGTTGAGAGGAAGTGAGCTGGGGATGAGAATTCTTCTGTCAATAATCCTCCAACAGATAATGAGGACCTGATTTGCACTTGGCCTGTTTACAGAGCTTGGGTGAGGAACTGTAAGCTGTCAAAGCTGGCAGGTCCTTGAATTTTATGGAGTCCAATGCTTAGAGAGGGGACAACGCTTGCCCAAGGTCACACAGCAAGTTAGTATCAGATACAGGATTAGGATCAGGCTTTCTGACTCCCCGTCCACGCCACTTGTCCCCTCCACTCAAGCCAATTCTTCTAACTGGGAAAGAAACCTGCAAGGATCATCGACCTATTGGGACAACGTCAAAGCATGCAGTGACATTGAGAGGTTCACTGTGGAAACATTTCAATTAATAGCAGAAGCATGTTCCACTGATCCATCATATTTCTGGGGCACCACAGGACCACAAAAACCCTAGCAACGAGGAGCTCAACCTAGCAACTGCAGCTGCTCCGCTGGAGCAAACGGAGGAGAGGAAGGCATCTTACCAACATGCTCTTGGTTATTTATGAGATTTCAAAGTAGCAGAGAAAGGACACCAAAAGGACAGTGGCAACACATTTATTATGGCTCCCACTGTCAGCCATGAGCATTTGACTTTAAATTACAGGCAGACCCCATCATCTGCCACTTAGCTCATACGAACAGAAGAATTAGAAAACTTCCACTAGAGCTTGTTTGCTTCTTTTTCTCTCCTCCCCGCCTCCCCCAGTCTCTGCTGCAACAGAAGACACGGAGGGATGAATATATATGCTTCTGATCTAAAGCAATTAGAATCACGAGGATGTTTACAGTTCCCTAAACTTCTAGGGAGCCAGACGCCTCTGCATAATGCCCTGACAAAAGCCAGTCCTTGCCTGAAAATCACAAAAATAGAAATCAGATCAGTGGGATAAATCAACTCACGGCCGAAATGTCTACCAAGAGGAGAATGGATAAACAGTGGGTGGTCCAGCCAGGGCACAGTGATGGGGTACCACGCAGCAAGGAAAAAGATCACGTCACTGATCATGCAAGCACATGTATGAACCCCCCAGATTCCACGTGAGACAGAGGAGCCCTGTACAAAAGACCACGCACTGTGGATTCTGGTTACATGAAGTCCAGATGTGGGCAAAACTCCCCTATGGGAAGAGAAGTTAGGATGATGACTCAGGTGGGAGGGATGCCTCTGATGGGGTGGGGACTCAAGGGAGCCTTTACTGGAATGAGGAATGTTCTAGATGTTGAGCTGGTGTGGGGTTGCAGGTGCGTGTGAGAATATAATCATCACTGAGTTGTACACTTAAAATTAGTGCTTTCATAAACATTTGACTGTCTCAACTGAATTGAAAAAAAGAAAGTGAAGAAGTAAAAGCTGACTCAGAAGATGCCCAGGCTTTGTCTGATGCAATTAAAGATGCAAGGTTAACCCAAGATGGCAGGTAATTTAGTGCAAAAAATAAAATCCAAAATGTTCTCTCCACATTCAACCGGGCTGCATTTAGAGCACCCAGGAGATTCCAACAATGCAGAGAGAGGCCAGGTTTGGATTTGGAGGCAGACAGAACTGCGTGTTCTCTCGGCTCTGCGTCCCTGCAGTGTGACTGCACAAATCTCTTGCCCTTCCGCTGGAGGCTCAGTTTCCACCACTGTAGAATGAAAATAACAGCCAAACCTCCTCCCAGGCCACCGTGAGGATTAAATGAGTCGAAGTGCGTAAAGCACCAGCACAGTGCCCGGCACACAGTGGCACTCAAGTAATGCTGGGCTCGACCCCATGCCTCTGCCCAGGCTGTCAGGCCTTCCAGGGACACCTTCCCTTCTGCTGCACAGCAGTCCCTGGCAAGTGAATCAGGCGTGGCCCGTCCTTGAGGGTCTCCCAGTCCAATAAGGGGGACAGATGTGCAGACAGACACTGACAGCACAGGGTGAGTGCTGAGCCTGGGGGGCTCCGGGGAGCGGTAAGGTGCCGACTTCTGGGAAGAAGCACTGAATGAAGCCGCCAGCACGAGTAGGAGAAGCGGGTGCTGGGCGGGCAGGCGGGCAGGCAGCGTCTCCTAGCAGAAGGGCGCGGGGCTGGAAGGCATGGTGCGTTAGGTGCCAAGCCCCCTAAGGGGCCACGTGCAGGCCTCTCTCACAGGGTGCAGGGCCGCAGGGAGCCACGGTCTGCAGCTGGGCGCTGCTCTCCGGTGGAGGGCACGGCACCGGGGGCCTCCCTGGCCGAGGGAACTGGCCCCTGGAGTTCGGCCCCTGGAGTTCTGCCCCTGGTTATAAGCACAGTCCGGGCCTGGGGTCGCACTCTGCTTCACGGGGATGTTAACCACACCCCCTCCTCCAGGGCCAGGGTGGGCGCCCCTGTGTCTCTACAACCAACCAACCCAGGCCTGGAAGGATTCCCACGGTTCCAGCCCCTGGATCTGGAGCCGGATCTGGGAGGGAAATGCAGAACACTGACTCTATTCATTTGCAAGAGAAACGTGGGTGCCTGCACAGGTGGGTGAACTTGACGGAGACCACGGGGAGGGCAGGACAGGTGTCCAGCCAGAGCCAAGGGCTCCCTTTACCTCAACACTGACGGGTCCACGTTCTCTCCGGGCACTGCAAGTCCATTTAAGGAGGGAGAAGAGAAGGGTTAACTGAGCACCTACAATGCTGCACTAGGTGCTTTTACCTTGCAAGGCAGCTGTGAGTCTCTCCAATTGTCAGAGGAGAAACTGAGGTTCAGAGAGGCTAAGGCACTTGTCCAAGGCCACGCAGCTGGGGAGGGACGGAGCCGCTATACGCCAGATTCTCTACCGAGCGCCCACCCTAGGGGCAGACCGAGGGTCAGGGCGTTGCTCCACCCACTCCACAGGGGGAGGAACTGAAGCTGAGAGAGGAGAAGTGACCCAAGGCTGCGCACTGGGGCACATCCCAGAGCACGCGGCCCGCAGCCAGGGCACAGACCTGAGGTGACAGCGAGGGGCGAACAAGAGAGACAATGTGGAGTCAGGCCAACCTGGATGCCCTGCTTCTGCCACCTCAAAGCTGTGTGCCCTTAAGCAAGTAGTTTCACCTCTCTGAGCCTGATTACTCCTCCCAACCAACACACGTGATAATAATCCCTTCTGTCAAAGGGTCCTTAGGAGAATCAAGTAAGAGAAAGCTCCTGGCAGAGCCCCTGGCAGGAGGGCCTGATCCCCCACCCTTCTGTCTGGAGCCCATTCCTCCACAGTTGATGCCTGGGTCATAAAAAATAAATGTGCCTCGGGCCAAAGCCTGGCTGCTGCCAGCCAGAAGCAAACAGCTGGGAGGCAAGGATTATTATTATTATGACCACTGCTGCTGGTACTTTTTTAAAACATCAGTCTAGGTTGAGGAAAAACAAATTACAGAGGAGAAAATAATATGAAAGCTTTGTGATTTCAAATGTGTCCTGGTGCCCTAACCGATCTCAAAGAAGTTCCATTTAAAGCTGAAATGTGGGGCTTCCCTGGTGGCGCAGTGGTTAAGAATCCGCCTGCCAACGCAGGGGACACAGGTTCGAGCCCTGGTCCGGGAAGGGAAGATCCCACATGCCGTGGAGCAACTAAGCCCGTGCGCCACAACTGCTGAGCCTGCGCTCTAGAGCCCGTGCTCCGCAACAAGAGAAGCCACTGCAGTGAGAAGCCCGCGCACTGCAATGAAGACCCGATGCAGCCAAAAATAAAATAAATAAATTTTATAAATAAGTAAGTAAGTAAAAGCTGAAATGTGGCAGGCAGGGAGGACGCAGCGCAGGGACAAGGAGGGGAAGCTGGCCATCAGCGAGCGAAGGCGGCCACGGAGGGCCAGCACCACCCCGAGGGCCGGCTTCCCCACAACCTGGCCCCGCTGCTCCAGCTGACAGCCCCCCGGGCCCACACCCTCACCCTGTGCTCTGCAACCACTGCACTGCTGGCTCTCCCCCACCGTTGCCTCTGCATCGGGAGCTTGGTGCAGCAGGAAGGCTGGCCTCACTGCACCTGCCTAACTTCTCTCACAGTCCAAGACCAGCTTGGACTCACTGCCTCCAGGTAGCCCTCTCTGATACAACTTCAAGCCTCCAGGCCTGCCCATGTAATATTTGGGACACACTTAAGTTAAAAAAAAGTATTCAATGTTTATGTGAAACTCGAATTTAACCGGGCATCGTGTATTTTTTCCAGTTTTACTGAATTACAATTGACAAAGAAAAATTGTGTATTTTTAGGTGTGCAATGTGAGGATTTGATATACATAAACATTGTAAAATGATTACCGCAATGAAGTTAATTAATACACCCATCACCTCACATAGTTACCGTTTCTTGGTGTGAGGTGAGAACACATAAGTTCTACTCTCCCAGGATATTTCAAATGTACAGTAAGTCCAGTATTATTAACTATAGTCGCCATGCTGTTAGATCAGTTACAAGATGAATATGGTCTAGGTATCCCGTATTTTTATTTGCTGACTCTGGCGACTTCGGGGGCTTGTACTTAGCAACTCTCATTCTTGGGGTGATTTCCTGACCACCAAATTCCTTCACTGAGTCAGTACCTGATGGCCCAATCCCAGAAAACTAGCCCAGGCTTCTATCAAAGACTGACGAATTTCCAGCTTGTATTTTTGCTCTTAGAGAACAAAGAAAACACTCTCCATACCTGCCAGGTAGCAGGGTGAGAACAAAGAAATACCCTACCAGTTCCCACAGATCAACTGGTCTAAAAAAACAACCCCCAGAAACACACAGAAAAAGAAAGCCACTTCAAACACCTCCTCGATTGGGTTCACACTGTGCCCCATTCCTGTATGCAGACTGTGAACAAACAGGTCAGGCTGGGATGCTCACCGGGGCCTGGCTTGAGCCCTTCTCCTCATCAAAACCAAGAAAACAAACAACAACGCTCTTGCTGATTCAAATGGATACATGTGGCCCAACTTCATTAAAGAAAACCCAGCACTGGGATAGCCTCGCATCCCCTGCCGTGCTGGGGCCAGTCTGGGCTCCTAGCGCGGCGGAAACCAGGGGGAGAAGAGGCATGAAAGAAGAACATACTGCAAGTCCCCCCCGTGGAGGGGTGTGTCAGGCAGGTGAAGCTGGGGGACTCGCATCACCCCACTCCATCCCACTCCACTCACTGTCGAAACAGACTCACCTACAGTGGTTCTCAAAGCGGGGTCCCTGGACCCACAGCTTCAGCATCAACTGGGGACTTGTGAGAAATGCAGATTCTCAGGCCCTAGCCCAGACCTACTTAATCAGTAACTCTGCGGATAGTACCCAGCAGAGAGAGAGAGTGTGAGACAGCCTTACTGAGGTGTAACTGGCAAAAATAAACCACTCATCTTTAACAAGTACACTGTGATAAGCTTTGACATCTACACCCGTGAAAGCTTTGGCACTCAAGACAATGGACACATCCATCACCCGCAAAAATTCCCTTTCATAATCCTCTCTCCCCTCCTCCTGCAACCAAAACCCCAGGCAACCATTGACCTGTTTGCTGTCACAGCAGATTCGTTTGCATTTTCTAGAGTTTCAAATACATGGGATTATATGGTTGTACTCTTTCATCTGAGATTTCTCACTCAGCACAATTATTTTGAGAGCCATCATGTTCTTGGATGTATCAGCAGTTCATTGTTATTACTGAGTAGTATCCTACCTTTACGGTTTTCTACAATGAATTCATCCATTAACCTGTTAATAGACATTTTGGGTAGTTTCTAGGTTTTGGCTACTACACATAAAACTGCTAATGAACTTGCGTGTAAAATAAATTTTGCATGGATGTCCACTTCCATTCTCCTGCATAAACACCTAGGAGTAGACTAGCGTGCCACGTGGGAGGTGTATGTTTAACTTTGTAAGAGCCCGTTTTCCGAGATGGTGCACTATTTTCCACTCCCACCAGCAGGGTATGAGAGCTCCAGTTACCCCAGATTCTCACCAGCATTGGTACGATCAATCTTTTCAAGTGTAGACACTCTAGTAATTGTGTAGTAGTTATTTCATCGTGGTTTGAGTTTCAATTTCTTTAATGACTAAGGATGTTTAATATACTTTCACATGCCATCTAAGTATCTTCTTTGGGGAAATCTATGTTGAAATCTTTGGCCCATCTTTTTTGTTGGGTTATTTATGAGTTCTGAGAGTCATTTATAAATTCTGGATTCAAAGACTTTTCGAGATATGTGATTTGCAAGTGTTTTCTCCCAGTCTGTGGCTTGTATTTTCATATTAACAGTGACACGAAAAGAGCAGAAGTTCTTAATTTCAACAAAGTGCAATTCATCAATTTGTTCTCTCATGGACTGTGCTTTTGGGGTCACATCTATGAAGCCTTTGCCCGATCCAAAGTTACAGAAATTTTCCTCCTGTTTTCTTCTGGAAATTTTATGATTTTAAGTCTTACAGTACGGTCTATGATCCATTTTTTTTGGTCCATTTTTGTACATGGTGTGAATTTGTGGACTGAAATTCTTTTTTTTTTGCATGACGATACCAAATTATTCCAGCACCATTTGTTTCCCTGACACGTATGTTTGGAAAAGGACTTCAGAGTAGAAATGATTCACTCCACTCTGCCTGGTAAGCTCTTACTCATCCTTCAAAACCCAGGTCAGATGTCCCCTTGGCCAAGAAGCCTTCCCTGACTGAGGCCAAGTAGCTTTCATCTATCCTCTGGTGTACAGAATGTTGTACAAACTCTGGCATTTTTCTTATCCCACACGATTGCATTAATTCCCAAGTCTTTCTCTCTTGATAGGGTGAAAATTCAGGGATGAGGACCATAATCCCAGCACTCAGCACAGGCCTGGCACAGGGGGTGATGGTAGGAGTGGGGGTGGGGGTGGGTGACTCAAAACAATTTTTAAAATATAAAAAAATAAATAAAAGAACAAACAAGTGAACAATGTGCTTTTTTAAACAACCGAATACCACCTCTCCAGGCCCTACTCACAGGCCCCATCTTCCAGGAAGCCACATTAATCATCAACAATATTTCCTAAGAAAACTGCCACTGACTGATGTAATCCAAGCCCAGTGCTAGCTGCTTTCTGCACATCGTTTCATTTAATCCTGACAACAGGTCCATGAGGCAGATACCGCTAGCTACTGTTGTTATTTTACCGAAGAGGACACAGACATTCAGAGAGGCTAGGGTCCATGCCGGAGGTCTCATATCCAGTAAGTGTCAGAGCCGGGGTTTGAACTCAGACAGCCTGTCCCGGAGACCGTGCCCTTACCTCTACACAAACCACCTCCTGGTTCCCTTTATTAGCACAAGACTCATTTCCCTGACAAGCCCAGGCCCCATAAAGGCAACCCTGCCTCCCCCACGTGACCAGCCCTTGCCAACTACTCACCCCAGTGGCAGAGGGACGAGCCACACAGGGGACCCTCCCATCTTGGCCATGGGGACACAGACACCCACTCACACCCAGAAGGACCTCCTCTTTACCTTAGGCCACACGCCCATGCCGAAGGAGCTGCTGTCTGCCAGCTGGTGCAGGTACAGTTCTGTCCTGGAAACAGAGAAGGGACCAGAAGTAAGGGAGGACCCACCCACACCAGTGGCCTGGCAGGGCAGGTGGGCATCATGGCACGGGGCTCCACAGAGTGCCCCAGGAGGCCCCAGGGTCTGCCTCAGGCCCTGGCCCTGCCTCCCGAATATTCTTCACTTGCTGCCCTCAATGGGCCCTTCTTAAGTGAAGGCCTTCCAGAAGCTTCCTTACTCCTCAGTTACCCTGCTCTGAAAACTGGGAGTTTCCTCTCTAATCTGCCCTCTCTCCAAAGGGTAAGGTGCCCCTCTGGCCTTAGCCAGGAGGCTCAGGACAGGCTGGGCCTGCCCTTCAGACGGGGGTGGAAGGCAGGAGACAAATGATGGGGGACGCAGAGACAAACTGAAAATTATCACCCCTCGCCTGGGGTGAGCACTCCCTGGAGCTTCACTAGATAGAACCTTACTCATTCGTTCAACCGATGAGGAAACCAAGGCTCAGAGACAGGGAGCCACATGTCCAAGAATTCCCAGGAGTCAGTGAGGGGCAGAGATGACTCCCTGGGCCACCTCCCCCAGAAGGCCCTCCCACATGAGTCTTCTGGCTTCTCTGCTGTTCCACCTGGTGCCTCCTCGCCCTGAGCTACCTCAGGTGCACCCAAGGCTCTCACAGAGTTTAGGAGCTTCTGGAAGATTTGGGGTCTGCTGTTCCTTGCCCACCTCCCACGCTGCTGTCAGAACCTGTACCAAAATGTCACCATCACAGCAGACATCCACCACCCCCCCACAGCGTGTATAAAGAGCCATATGTGAATTATCTCACTTAATCCTGTAAGGTCAGTCAAGGTACTATTTCCACTTTACAGAGGAAGAAACGGACGTTCAGAGCAGGTGACACCTGGCCAGGTTCACCCAGCCCAGGAGCAGTACCAGGCAGCAGGAATCAGAGGCCAGATTCCTAACCACTGGGCTCCACGGCCTCTCACCTCTGGGCAGAGGCAGGGCTGGGGCCCTGGAGAGCGGAGGCCCTTTGTCTCACTGCCCTCGGCCGTCCCTGCTCAGCCCAGTCGCTCACCTGAGATCCAGGTCCAATCCAGCTAGCATCTGGGAGAAAACCTCGAAATTGCCTTCCCCTTCCAGCTGCCGGGCCACGTGGCTCTTCTCCAACAGCATCGTCTGCCAGGGGAGAGGACAGGCGCCGGTCAGCACGAGGCCCCGCTAGGCTGCCCGCACACCCCCACCAACCCCCAGGCCCACTCTTCGAGGCAGCACCTCAGGCCCCAACTTGGCTGGACGCCTCCAAATCAAAACGTGCCAGGCCTTTTGTCTCACTGATTCAGAGTCCACGCAGGCAATCAACGAATGCAACGGGCTCATTCCGATGAAGGAATCCAAGGGTACTAACGATTAACCCAGAGCCGCCCTCCAACACACTCTTATGCAACCGAAGCCCTTAATAACTTGACCCACATGGTGATGCACGGTAGACTTTCAGGGCCGGGACAGAAAGGGATTTATCGTGCACCAGCGAGTCTGGGTATTCTCCTAGCTCCACATACAAACAACCCTTCTAATAACCTAATACTGTTTTCTGTTCAAACAGAATGTTTGCGTGGAGGGGGGTGGGGGGGGGGAGGGGAGGAGCCGGGTGATTTCAGAGAGAGGAACAAACAGGCCATGTGCCTGTCACACACGGGCTGCCGCAGAAGGCCAGCGAGCGCCTGTTTAATTTCAGCTTACGCTTTTAAGACCCAGCTAATGAGCAGCTGAATTATGTATCTACTCATGAATATTTCATCCCTGTGATACTCCGAGGCACAGACGAGCCGGCGTGCTCCGGAAGGAGATGTCTGGGCACTGAGCGAGGTGGGGAGGAGCTGGCCTTGGCCTGGGGAGCGATGACCATTTAGACACATTCCAGGGTCCCAGCTGGAGGCGTGGGCCCTGCTGAGTGGGGCTGAGGCTACTGCAGCCCCAAAGAGCCCCCTCTCCCTCCCACCCAGAGGCCTCACCTGGAGCTGGGCAGCCGTGACTCGGCCTGTGGCATTGAAGTCCAGTGACATCACCATGGAGAACCGGGTGGCACGGCGGCTGTGGCCGGTGAACACGGAGCCAAAGGCCCGGAGGACAGTGAAGGTGGCTCGAATCTTCTCCACTGGTGGGGCACAGACAGGGCATCACCCGTGGCCCGGGTGCTGCCACCCCCACCTCTCACAGGACCCCATTCTGGCCCCAGGCCCCAGCAGGGCCCCCTCCACTCCCCCAATTCAGCTCTAAGCCACACCTCTTCCGCTGCTGGGCTGGCCCTGTGCTGCAAGCAGGGGCGCGGGGGGAGCAAGAGTGAGCCCAGAAGGGGAGATACACACACCTAGGATTGGTACGATCTGAGTGACAAGGGCTGCCCTAGGGCCTCCTGGGCCTGGTGGAGTCTAGGAGGAGGGCAGGGCATTAACATTCTTGGACCTGCTCTCAGGGAACGCCCATCACAGCCAGCTCAAAAAGCCCTGCAGTCCCAGGCTTTTTAACATAACTATTTAACGAGCACCCACTATGTGCTAGGCACCTGGATACAGCCTAGCCTGACTCCCACGCCCCCAACACACACTTTCAGCAGAACTACATTCTGGGAGGGCCTCTCCTTGCTGTATCCCCAGCTCCTAACAGGGCTCTAACCTGGGCCAGGTGCAGAACAGGTGATCAATAAAGCATTGGAATAACCCCAGTGGAGAAGCAGGATAGTACAATGGTTAAACAAGCTTGAATATGGCCTCTCCCCGTTGTTAGTCACCTGATTTGGAGCGAATAAATTAACCTCCCTGTGCCTCAGATACCCCATCTATAAGATGGGGGTAATAATAGTACTTACTTACCTCATGTGGTTGCCACAAAGACTAAAAGATTTAATAATGGAAAGTGCTCAGAACATGATCCAAATGTGGTGGTGTTAGTATTGTTTGTTATTATTAGAAAAGCAACACTGCCTGGGCCATATATTCTCAGCAGGGGGAATACTGCCCCCAAGAGGGCAGAAACTGATTCTTGAGGATGGGGGCAGTTTTCCTTTCTTACGTATAGAATAGAGCACAGATACACACACACACACACATATATATATATATCTGTGTGTGCCTGTATATATATACACACATACACACACACTGCATAAACAAATATATGGTGAATCTATGGCATTAACTTTTCATGGTGGGAGACGATTAGGAGAAGGAACAACTAAAAAGGCTCCTCAGCGGGGCAACAATACACTGAGAACACTGGCCCAGCGGTAACAGCTCTGGAGCCAAACTGTCTGTGT
The DNA here is from genome assembly GCF_949987535.1 of Balaenoptera acutorostrata. Lineage (NCBI taxonomy): Eukaryota > Metazoa > Chordata > Mammalia > Artiodactyla > Balaenopteridae > Balaenoptera > Balaenoptera acutorostrata. The sequence continues at coordinate 68,428,078 of NC_080076.1, read as the reverse complement.
TTGAATCTCGGTGCTAGGATGTATGAGCTGTGTGGCCTTGGGCAAGCTGGTTAACCTCCCTGCGTTTTAATGGCCTCATCTATAAAATTCAAATAATAATAATGTCTACCTTATAGGGATGTTTTAAATAATAAGTAAGTTAACCTGCTTGGAATAGAGCCTGGCGCGTAAGTCCTCAGCAAGCATTTACCACGATCACCATCAATATTGTAATTATTATCACCAATTGACACTATTTTTTACTGAAGTATAGTTGATTTACAACATTGACACTCTTTCTTTAATGCCCAGCTCAAACATCATTTCCTCAAGGAAGCCCCCCCGGCCCCTTCTCTGTGCTCCCTCCGCCTCTCCCCTCCCCAGCTCGGCCAGCAAGCGGTGCAGAGCACTGGAGTCTGGCACAGATGTGCAGCTGAGTCTCCCTTCCGGCTGTCAGTGCCTCCTTGTCTTTGTTTTTACTTATCGGGTCCTCTGCACAGTCCAGTGGGCTGTGCGCTGCACAATGACACCACACCTAAGGGCACAGCATTTATATCAGATAGCCATAGGCCTGTATACTTATTAGGATGATGGCCCAGAACGCGGTGGTCAAGTGTTTGGTTCTAACAATGTCAATGTGTGACGACTGTTCCACATGTGGCAGTGAGTGTCTTAGGCAAGGAGTACCTGTTTCTAATTCACACAAAAGTACCCAACAGACTCGGGGTGGCCCTGCCCAGAAGCCAGCACAGGGTCTGCACACAGCTAGGTGCTCAGTGAACGCTAGCTGAGCAGATAGAAGAAAGAGCCGCCCAGCACCCCCTCCGACTCTCCCTTCCCTTCCCCCACGCCACCGCCCCCACCACGTCCCAGCTGCACGTCACCTGGAGAACACTGTACCTGAGACCCTGCCATCCACACTGCCTGCCATCCCCACCAGGTGCTCCAGGACCTGCTCGCAGCAGGTGGTCTTGCCAGCACCGCTCCGGCCCAGGGCCACGATGCTCTGGTCCCTCTGCTGGCTCAGCAGAGCCCAGTATGCCCGCTGGGCCAGGGAGCCAACGTGGGCGGGTAGGCCATCCCGGCAGCTCCTGGGCACCTGCAGGAAGATCGCCGGCATCAGCCTTCCCACCCAGCCGGGGCCCAGGGAGCACTCCACAATGCTCCAACCCGGCCTCAAGCCCAGATCCACGTCCATGCCTCCCATCCTACTCCAGCCTTGTCAGAGACGTTGTGCATTTTTCTGGGGGAGAGCCCAGCCTGGAGATCTAGTCCTGCCACTGGCTCGCTGTGAGTCCTTGGGCAGCCTTGGACCCTGCTCTGAGCCTGGCCTCTTCTTTAGCCAATGAGAGGTTTGAACTAGAGCTGCATTAGCTCATGGGGCTCATCTCACTTGCTACACAAAGGACTGGATCGTACCTGTCTGAAATGAAGCAGGTGGATAAAATGGCTCAATTGATGAGTGACGTCTGCCATGGAAACAGAATGGGGCATGGGGGAATTGGCGGTACGTGTGCTATGTATTTGTTATAACAGATTCAGATACCAGAAGCCCCTTTGACTTCATTCATTCATCCATCCATACATTCATTCACTCAGTAAAAAAAAAAATATTCATCGAGTGTCTACTACATAGCAGGCACTAACCCAGGCACTGGGGGCACAACACTACTCAAGGCGAATAAAGGAAATCTCTGCCAACCGTGAGGAGATATCATTATACACCTATTAAGATGGCTAAAAAACCTGTTTTTAATTTTTCTGACACACTAGCAAGTTCTGGTTAAGATGCAGAGCAAGTGGAATTCTCCCACAATGCTACACAATACAGCCACTCTGGAGAACAGCTTGGCAGCCTCTTTTACAGTGATATGTACACCCGTCATACAACTGAGCAATCCCACTCCTAGGTATTTACCCAAGAGAAATGAACACTTGTGTTCACCAAAAAACCCTCTGTCACTGGTTATATTGAGTAGGTATTCAAAATCATCAACAAACTAGAAACAACCCAAATGTCCCTCAACTAAAGAACTAAGATAACCAACCACCCTGGTTTTAGCACTGAAAGTCCCATGTCCCAGAAAAACCATTCCCTCCCACGGAAACCAGGACAACTGGTCCCCCTCTGAACAGATAAACAAAGCTGTGCAATAAAATACAATAGAATAAAAGAACTAACGGCTCACAGCTGCAACAATATGGGTGAATCTCAAATGCGCTGTGCATTGTGATAAGTGGAAGAAGCCGATTCCAAAGGTTACACGCAGTACAATTCCATTTTTATGACTTTTCAGAAAAGGCACAACTAGGGAAAAGGGACAAAAGAACAGATTAGTGGCTGCCAAGGGCGGGACATGGGGGAGGGGATGACCACAAGGGTATGGAGAACTTTGGGGGGTGATGGGAACTGTCCTGTAATTGATGGCGGAGACAGTTCCACAACTATACATTTTTGTCAAAAACTTACAGAAGTGGAAAAAAAAAAAAAAAACTTACAGAAGTGAACACTAAAAAAGGTGACATTAACTGTATGTAAATTATACCTTAATAAACCTGATTAAGACAAAAAAGCCCTGCCTGTAGAGCTTGCTTTCATTTGGGAGAAGACAGATGATAAAAAACCAACTAATTAAATTATACTGAAGGGGAGTCATTTTAAAGCCATGAGCTTGGATGAGATCACCAAGGAAGTGGGCGTTTAAAGAGGGAGAGAGAAGAGGTGTAGGGATGGGGCACCCAGACTTGGAGAGATCAGGAACCAGCAAAGGAGGCTGAGAGGGAGGGCCGGCGGGACGGAAGGAAAACCAGGAGAGCGGAATTCCTGAGCTACGGAAGGGAGTGATGGCAGGAAGAGGGAAGTACCAGCCCCTGAAGTGCTGCTGTGGGTCAAGTCAGAGGAGGCCGGAGAATTGTCCACTGGGCTTGGCAGCATGGAGGTCACTGTGACCTTGACAAATGTCTGCTTAGCATGGTTTTCAGGGAGAACGGAAGAGGGCGGTGGAGGCAGTGAGGGCAGTAGAAAGGCACCAAAGGGAGCAGGGAAACGGGCCTGGCTGGAGGAGGACCCTGGAAGTCCAGGATGCTAAGCGGGTGACAAGTGGGCTAGCATCCACCCTCCCAGTGGCTTGGCAGGACCAGGGGCACAAACTCTGGTGTGGCGGCCCTCCCCCTCCCCGAACCCCCAGCCTGGGGCTAAGGAGCACCCCCAGTGCACTGTTGGCCTTTCCTACCCCGAGGCCCCCAGGAACAGCAATGAGTCCCCATCCTGACACAAATCAAAAGGCTCACAGACCTACTAGAGAATGGACCTGAGGATATGGGGAGGGGGAAGGGTAAGATGTGACAAAGTGAGAGAGTGGCATGGACATATATACACTGCCAAACATAAAATAGATAGCTAGTGGGAAGCAGCCGCAGAGCACAGGGAGATCAGCTTGGTGCTTTGTGACCACCTAGAGGGGTGGGATAGGGAGGGTGGGAGGGAGGGAGATGCAAGAGGGAAGAGATATGGGAACATATGTATATGTATAGCTGATTCACTTTGTTATACAGCAGAAACTAACACACCATTGTAAAGCAATTATACTCCAATAAAGATGTTAAAAAAATAAATAACTAAAAAAGGCTCAGCAGGACCCCAAAGCTGGCAGAGTAGGACAAGCCGCCACACTGGCTGGACACAGCCTAAGGGAACGCAGCGGGCAGGGGGTCCTGAGGTCCGAGCCTCAGAGCCACCTCCCGCTTTGGAAACATAAAGTTCAAGGGCCAGGCTACCCCAATCGTCAGCCTTCTCAGGCCTGCAGGGGAACAGGGAGGATTCTGCAGACCCAGGCCCCGCAGTCACACACAGGTACCCCTGCATGCTTGCACACGGGCACGCTCAAGGGCACACGCACCCAACAGCTGCAGAGGCCTCTGCACACAGGTGTGCCCATCTACACGCCACGCAGTCACAGCACACTCACCCCAAAAGAGGCCTGCACCCCCAGGCACGCACCCAGCTCCCAGCCACCCGGCAGGCCCAGACCCCCAGTGAGAGAGGCCCCCAGCCCTGCCTGGACCCCTCCTAGCCCATCTTCAAGGAGGCCTCAGTCCCAGCCTCACCGCAGGTCTCTGCTCCCACCTGGTGGCCATTTGAGGAACCAGAGGGGACTCAGCCAAAGACAGAAGGCAGCTGTGGGTGTGGGACGCAGCGTGACTTGAGGGGGACCCACGCCCACCGCAGGGTTACAGGAGCTTAGGGGGATCACGGGACTCAAGTTCCTCCTACCAGGTTGGGTCCCAATCCCCGCACTTTTAGGCTCTTTGACCCAGGCCGTGTAGCAGACGCCGCAATCGAGGACAGTCACGGTCGAGAGAACTGGGCTTGCGGAGAGACCTGTGACAAACACCCCTCCCAGGGGCCCCTACGGAACCAGAGCAGGCTCTCGGGGCCTTGGGCTGCAGTAACAGAAGCACAGCCTGCCTGGCAAGGGAGGGGAGAGTGCAGCGTCGCCCTTCCAGGCCCCTGGCCAGAACAGCCAGGCTGGGGAGGGGCCTGGAGGGCGACCTAAGGGTGGAGGGGCGTCGAGGAGAAGAGAAGCCCCGGGGAGGGGGTGCAGGGCCACTGTCCCCTCTTTAATGGAGTTAGCATCATTCGGGGGCTAGGAATGGCTTTGTCCCACGGGACGCCAAAGGGTAAGATGCAGCTTTTCGTCCTCCATTGACAGATGAAAACACCCAGGCTGGAGAGGTGTCCTCATCTTTCCAAGGTACCTGTGGCGTGTTGAACCTTCCCACCAACAAGTCCTCAGAATGGAGCACAGATAAGACTTTCGACCTCCAGTGGGTCTCCCTGCCTCCACTTTTGTCCGCCTCTATCTAACCTCCACTGAGCAGCCAGGAGGGTCCTTTTACAGCGTCAGACCACATCACTGCCCTGCTGAAAACCTCCATCATGCTCAGAGTAGAAGCAGAGTCACTATGACCACATATGAGACCTGGCACGACCCGTCCCCGCTCCTCCTGACCTCCAGCTTGCTGTCTCCTCCTTCACATGTTTCTCTTTGTCATGTTCGGCCTGTCTTCCCCCACAAGGATGGAAGCTCCATGAAGGCAGATTTATCTGCCCATCTTCTTCCCTGCTCCTCCCTCCGAGCCTGGCATAGGGGACCCTCAATCGATACCTCAATCAGGAGCTACTGAGTGAACGGAGGGGATGGGGTGCAAATGACTCGGTTGTAGCTGCAGACCTCTCCAAGAGGTGGCGCTGACAGGTTTCCTTTGCTCTGACTGCGGTCTTAACAAAAAACGGGCCATTTTACACTCCACAGGGAAAAAAAAATAAAGGCGGAACCGAAGCTTCTGTTTCCCCGTTCACATGGGTGCCTGGGACTCCCGCGGGTCCAGCATGGGGTTCAGAGCACAGAGGGGCCAGCAGCGTGGGCTTCACCCCAGCTCCTCCACCTGCTGGGCATGAGTTTGGCAGCTGGCCCAGCTTCTCGTCCATGGAACGGGGCTGGTCATGGTCCCTGTCCTGTCAGGTGGGCCTGAGAATTGACGGAGATGCACACGAAGGTGCTTGCAGCAGTGCCTGGTACACAGCTGATAGCCAGTCAATACGCTCTCTCTTATTATTACTGTCTTTCACGCTCCTGTTGCTCTCTCAGTTACTCATCCTTCCCCTCTAAGGAGCGGGGTTCATGTGGTCCCCAAGGCTACCCAATGCCCACGGTGCCCCAGAATCCACGTCTGCAGGATGCTGCCCACAGACATGTTTGCAGGGAGCTCTGGCTGCCCTGCTCTCCCCTGAGATGCAGAGGGACCCCTCCACCCCAGCCCTCTTGTGCAGTCCCCCAGCCCTGGCCCCATGGTCCCCCCTCACCTTGACTGCAGAGGGCGCCGTGGGTCCCTGGGGCTGAAGGACGATCAGGTCGGGCCCAGCGCAGGTGTGCAGCAGCCGAGCCCGGTGGCGGTGCAGAAGCGTGTTCAGCACACTGGACTCGTTGACACTGACCAGGGAGGCCAGGTCCTCGGCCTGGTCCAGCTCGGGGGGATTGGCCTGTGAACCAGCACACAGTGTCCTCTGGCCTCCTGGGCCCCGCACCCGCCCAAACACACACACAGCCCTGGTGACCCTGTCCCTGGAGAGCTCTGTGCCAAAGACCAGAACAGAACACAAGCACTCTGGAGACAGTGAGGAAACCCTACAAATGGCACAGGGGCACCTCTTCTCCTTTGCTCTTTGTGCAGCCGCCCCCTCCCCGCATGGTCCTTCCTCCCTGTGCTCATGGCGCCGGGAGGGGGGATGCTCTCAGGACGACACAGAAAGACTCAAGCACCTTCTGTCTCTCAAACACGAAAGACGGGTGGTGCTCTAGAGTGAGGAAGTGTCCTCTGCTGTTTCCTCCTCTTCTGGGTCTTGTCGGGGAGCTCTGCGTGTGCTTCTGTGACACTGAGGATGGAGGCCAATGCCCTAACTGCCCCGTTTCTGATAGCCTGTCATACACTGATCGCTTGGAAATATGCCCAAACCCTTCTAGAAGCAAGGGACGACTGCATCCTCTCCTTAGGGCATCCACTCTAAAAACCTTCCTACCATTCTTTTCAGCTTCAAGGAGTTTTGGGGGCCTAATGCTCTGGCGTTTGGGTCAACCCTCAGCTCTTTTATGGGTCAGTTTTTCTTCTGAGGACACTGGCCTTCTGCAAACTCCCAACACTGGTGGGAGTAGAGGCCCCGGGGTGGGCAGAGAAGGAGCAAAGAGGGATGAAGATGAACAAGGCCCACATGAAACTCCTGGAGGAAACTCCTTCTCAATTAGTAGGCTGTGAGGGGTGGAAAAGGATCAGAATAGGACCTTTTACTTCTATCATTAGACTCCGACTTATCCGCAAATAGATTCATGGTGTAGTGCAAAAATTATGCAAAACAACCAAAAAAACAAAAGGTTGATACCCAAAAGGTAGGCCACTGGAACCTATGCTATGGTCAATGGCAAACTGCTAATTTGGCTCTGAATTCCCTGGCAGCCAGGGTGAAAAAGGAAGCATGCTTTGTAGCATGATTTGCAATGTTCATAAAAAGGAAAACAATCACTTTCTCAGATCAAGCAGAAGAATTCCCAGTCCCAAGACCTGACAAACACATCTCTTAATGTGTCCTCATAAAGGGGACACCATGGGACAGAGTAATGAGCCCTTAACAATATACCTCCAGCAGAGTAATGACTTCAATGGTGATCGTCCCTATAATTCCCCCGCAGGGCATCAAGCCGAAGTATTATGTGCAGTCAAGCGCAGGGTAATCTCTCCCAGGGGTGGGGAAGGAGGGTGCGGAGCAGGCAGGGAGGGGGACGGGAGGCTCACCCGATGAACGTGGTCCTCATCCACCTCAGTGATGCTTTTGTCAGCATCAATGCACAGTCGCACCCTTCCTGCCGGCAGGTCGGCTGTTCCCTCGTCTGGCTTCAGCACCGTTGCTGGTAGACAACCCAGTGGGAGAGAGAGAAGGGGAGGGTGGTAGGGGGGGGAGAGAAAAAGAGGAGCAGGGAAAGAGGGGAGGGTAGAAGACGGGGGCAGGTGGGGAGGAGAGGAAAAGAAAGGAGAAGAGAGATTGATTCTGAGTTGCTGAGCCAGGCCAAGGAGCTGGCAAGGTCTGAGACATGTCAGAAATGGGTAGCATGGCCTCCCCTTGGAGCTTATTTACAGGGAGGGTTCTGAATTGTGACCCCAAACTCTTTGAGGAGAGAGGCTGGGTCTGACTCACTTGGGGCTTTTAGCAGCTGGCACAATGCCAGGCACCCAGATGGTTGGGTGCACTGACCCAATGCATATATAGACCTGGGACGGCAGATAATGGCATATAGGCTGCCGTTTTTCTTTCCAGGGCCCATGACAGACATCACTAATCAATCACTCTTCCCAGCCGTGTTCTGAATGGGACTCAGAGTAACTTCTCGGTAGCGTTTGGTCACTAGCCACAAATCACCAGCAAAAGATGAAATGAAATGAAATCCACTGAGATGAAATCCATTTGCCCACCTGCACCTCCAAGTTCCTTGAGCAACACTGCAGGAAGCAAACAATGCTTTTGCTGCTTTAATGAATTAAATTAATTAATTACCAAGGAACAAATGCCTTCGAAAACAGCACCCAACAGACCAGCTGCCAAGGGTGAAATGACATCCACCTATTCCCACCCCAAAGCCACATATCCCCATCCCAGGCCCAGCTGCCCCTTACCCCTTCCCTCCCCTTACTCCGCAGACTGGGATCAGGGCCTGGCAAATACAGCTGGCAGCAGCAGGGGGCGTAAGAGGGAGAGGCTTAGCCCCCAGATGTGCTAACACCCCTAATTACCAAGAGTAAATCCATCCTTCTGAACCAGCCAGACTTTCTCCGCCTCATACCATCTGTCCTCAGGAGCCTGAGGGCAAAGATCACATAAATTAGACCAAGATGACGCTGCCCTCCCCCAACCCCCGTGTGAGGGGCAGAACCCTTACGTGGGCACTTCTCACAGTGCGTCTGGGACCAGCGAAATCAGAATCTCCCGGTGCAGGTGAGGGTGCTTATTTAAATGCAGAAGACACAGCCCCACCCCAGCTTTCTGAATGGTAAGCTCCAAGGTGGGGGCCGGGAATCTGCATTTCGAGCAAGCTGCTGTTTACCTAGCACGAAGAACTGTTGTGTGACAACGTAAGCTCAGGCTCGAGAGGACACCTCACATGGTTGGGACATTCCCTCACTTTTTGGAGAATCTCACCCCGGGACAGGTGCTGCGGGGTCCTCAAGACCCCCGCTTGTGGTCGGGGGAGTGCCTGTTCCCTTCTCTAGGCTGGCCATGCCCTCCACTCCCGGTCCATCTCCTGTCCCTGCCTTGTCCGCCTCCAGGGGCAGGCCTTTCCCACCCCTTCTTCTCTGGCCTGCCCCTCCCCGCCCCCGGGGCCGCAGCCCCCTCACCTGGTCTGAGACTCCGCTCTGGCCTCCTCTGCTCCCCTCCTGCAGGGCTGGCCCCTCTCGGCTCTCCTGCCTCTGAGGCCCTTCCGCACGGTTCTCCAGAGCAGGCTGTCCGGGTCCTTGCGGCTCCATCTCCAGGGCCCCAGCCCCATCACCTGCTCTAGCGCAGGCCTCCTCTGCTTTCCACCCTCTGCTCTCAGGCTGGTCCTCCTTCCCAGCTGTAACTGGGGTCTCTCCATGTGCATCCACCTCCTTGGGGGCTTTAGAGTCCTTCTCTGTCTTACTCCCGGCTTTACCTGCCTCCCCAGACTCGCGCTGAGGTTGTCCCACCGTTTTCATCTTCCCCTGGGGCTCACCTGCCTTTCCAGTCATGCTCTGAGGCTCGCCTGCTTTCTCCATCGCTCCAGGAGCTTCCCCCACATTCCCCTGCACTGCGCCCGTCTTCTCCACCTTTGTCTGAGGTTCGTCTGTCTCGTCTGCCTTACTTAGGAGCACACCTTCTTTGTCCTTCTTACTCTGGGGACCGTCCCACTTGCTCCTTCTGCCCAGGGAACCTCCCCACTTTCTCACGTGGGCTTGGGCCCCAGCCCACTTCCCTTCACCTGCTGCATCCTTGGAGAAATTCCACTTTGCTCCCTTGTTTGGAGGGTCCCCTCTCCCTTTCTCCGCTGCCCCCAGTTGCCCCCCCTCACCCAGCCCCTCTCTGCCCTGGGGCTCGCACCCTTTGGCCCCTTTGGTCTGGGGGGCCCCGCCCCCTTTCCCCACTGTGCCTTGATCCTTCTCGGCCTTTGTCAGTAGCACAGTTCCTGGGTTCCCAAGATCCCCAGTCTGGGTCATCTCAGCCTTCAGAGCTGCATCCTTGGTGCTGGCCTGGGGGCCACAAGGAGTCCCTGGGGTCTCCCCCTTTCTTTCCCCTCCAGGGTCTGTGGCTGGGGTCTTGCAAGCGGGGCCATCCCGGGGCTGGGTCCTCTGCTCTGGCTTGGCTGAGTCCGGGTCCAGCTTGGCCACCATCAGCAACACATCGCCCCTCCTCATCCCTCTCTTGAAGGGCAGGCTTTTTTTGGCTGGTGTCACACTGGGGCCCGACTCCTGGAGCTTCTCGCCATTGATACTGGTCATCAGCACCGGGTCCGTGGTGCCGGCCCCCTCACTCTTCTTGCCCAGAATGTCTGAGCTCTGAGGAGAGCTCGACTGGTCGTCCTGGGAGATGTGCTGGCTTCCAGATTTGGTACCGCTGTTGGGTTGGCTGGTGGAAATCTCTGGGGTCTAGAAGAGACACCACAACCATACTTAGCTGCTTGCTGACCAGACAGCTTTGTCATTCACTCATTCATTCACTCATTTGTTCAGCCAGCCATTCATTCATCCAAAGACCCTCAAGCATCTACGGGCAATGGGCCAAACCCCAGCACCCTACACCCTAGGCTTTGGCTCAGAACCTCAAGGCCAAGTGACATTATGAAAGGAGAGTGGACTTTGGAGCCCAACAGACCCAAATTCACTTCCGAACTCTGCCACTCACTAGCTGTGTGGCCTTAGATAAATTACGTCCCCTCGGGACTTCCCTGGTGGTCCAGTGGTTAAGACTCTGCGCTTCCACTGCAGGGGACACAGGTTCGATCCCTGGTCGGGGAACTAAGATCCTACATGCCGCGTAGCACAGCCAAAACAAAACAAAACACACAAAAAAACTTCCCCTCTCTGAGTCAGTTTCCTTACCAGTAAAATAAGAAGCATAATGTCCTACCTCACCAGGTGGGCGTGAGGCTTCCCAGTAGCATATGGAAGCTGAGCCCAGCACCTAGTACGTCCTCAGTAACAGGAGCTATCGCGGCTGCTGTCACTGGTGCTGTTGTCACTGTTCTATTATTTATGCCTGATTCTTCCTGCTGGGCCAGGAAGGGATGGGGAAAGGACATGGAGCCTGTCATCAGAGGACCTGTTCTAGTCTTGGCTCCGATGCTTTCCAGCTCGGTGACCTTGGACGACATCGCCTATCCTCTCTGAGCTTTGGTTTTCCCTCAGTGTAGGCAGATACCACCTGACCATCCAGATTTTTTGTAGGCTGAGATGTGGAAATTGCAGAGAACTGAACAAAGTGATCTGCTGCTACTTTCGCCACCCTGGTCCCCAGACCACACCTGCACACCAGGTGAGGGCTCTGGATCTGCCCTGAGGTCTTCCACTTTTGCTTGGCCGAGACATCTGGGTACCCGACACTCAGGGGTCTCCACTGCCTGTTCCTCTCCCATGTCTTTCTACTGCCTTGTGATGTCAGCCCCGCCCTGCCCTCCATCCTTAAACCAGCCTGGCTGTGGCCTGAACTGCTCACAGAGACAGCTTTGCCTCTGCCTCTGCAGAAGGAGACCACGGGGGGAGTTCTACCCTGATACCTGGCTGCACCATCTGCCCTAGTCTGGGTTCTGCCACTTTGGACCCTGCTCACACCAGCCTCCCACACACCTGTGCCTGAGCATCTGGGGTTCTCATCCTTTTGCATCCAGAACAGTCCCAGGATTGCGTTGATTCCACCTGCAAAGCTTCACACCTGAGTCTCCTTTCCCAAACCCAGGTGCACTCTCTCTCACCTGGGCCACGGCCACAGCCGCTGAGCTGATGTCCTGTCCATTTGCTGCCAGTCATTTAAAACCTCATCAAAAGATTCTGGAAGCTGCCCAGAGCCTCCAGGAAAGCCATTCAACACAGCCATCTGCCACTCAAAGTTCTTGAAGAGGAGGCCCCACCTCCACCTGGTCTCACTGTCCCTGCTCATCTCCATGCTTCAGCCACACCTGGCATCTCCTGCCACACCTGACGCTTCCCAGCTTCCATGCTTTTGTTCACGTTGAGCTTGCTGCCGGAACGCCCTTGCCCTCTCCACTCGTCCACATTCTACTTGTATTTCTATACCCAGCTCAAATGCCCCCTCCTCCACAAATGTGTGCCTGAAGACCTCAATCAGAAACTGCCTCATAGACCCACAGAGTCCCAGAGCCCTGTCTGTTCGTGCACCATCTGCACCATGACCACATTCTGCATCCCGTTCTAGCTCTGATTTGTGTTGCTCTCCTGTTTTAGGTGATGGATGCCTCCAGAGCACAGTCTCAATCTTCATCTTTGTAAAAATGACAATAATAATAATAATGGCTATCATTTATAGATCTTGCAATGGGCCCTACATCGCCATAATGCAATATCCTTCTTAACCTAATAAAGAACCCAATGAAGTAGGTTCTGAACTTCTCCCCATTCTACAGATAAGGGAGCAAACACAGAGATGTAGGGGGCCCAAGAGACAAACCCAGAATGGAAAGTCACACAGGCCTCTCTGAGTCTGAAGCCAGTGCCCTTAACTGTTGAGTACTGACAGCCTCGCTTGTCTTTCTGGGACTCGCTGGAATCTCCTGGGAGCTTGAAAAAATTCTGTCGCTTCGGCTCCACTCCCAGAGAGTCTGATGCAGTTGGTCTGGGTGGTGGCCCCCCAGATGACTGCAACATGCCACCGGGGCTGAGAACGCCAGAGCCCGGAAGCTCAGTCTGACCTTCTGGGACCAGGCAGGACACCGCCTTCAAAAGGGGATTGGCTGCAGCTGGCAAATCTCACCACTGTCCACACCATTTTGAACAGTGAGTCAGGGCCTTATTTTTAACCAAACCCCCGTAGAGGAGACAGTAACACAGGGGTGGGTCAAGCAAGACAACCCATCCCAACCTCCCTCCCCTCTACTCTGTGCACTCTCTTCCTTCAGATTTTCTCAGTCACCAAAACCCTCAGATCCCATCTGCAGCCTTCTTAGTACAAGGGGGAAGAAGAACATCTAGAATCACTGGGGCTGAGAGGAAACTCACAGCCCAACCATTTTACAGATGAACAAACTAAAGCCAAGAGAGGGGATGGGATTTGGCCTGGAACACATAGAGTGGTGGGGCCAGAGCTAGAACCCAATTCTCCTGACATTCGATATGGATCTCTTCCGGCCCCTATGTTATTCCAGTCTCTCCCCGTCCCTCACTGGCTGGGTGGCCTTAGGAAAACCAAGTCACCTCCCAGAGCCTCGTTTTCCACTCCTGCAAAACGGTGATGGATTCTAATGGCTCTCTGCAAGGATCATATGAGGCTCCAATGAAATGGCTGTGCTGGGGCGAGGAGAGAGAGGCCAAAGTTATTTAGTGATCGGGGCAAGAAAATTAAATTGGCAGCACCCAGCAAGGGTTCTCTGCCTCGCAGGAACATGTCCTGAGGCTGCCCTGCTCCAGCCCTGGGAACATCTTGGCCCATGGTCCAGACACCTGTTGTCGTCTGAGGCCTGTCCATCATACTCAGAGTCTCCATCCATGCCCTGCAGTGACAGCTTATCCCTGTCCTCTGCTTAGCTCTGCTTCTCAACTTGTGCACAGCAAAGCCAGCACAGCCTGCAGGCTCCTGGAACCCTTTCCTCCCCAGGCCTCTGTGGCCACCACACCAGCCACCTCACTCCCCAGACTGGCCCTTTCCCAGGCAGCTTGCCAGAGCAGAGGACACACAGACTCTGGCCCTGGTCTGCCTCTATCTGGCCTCATGACCTTGAGCAAGTGCCTTGACCTCTCTGAATCTCAGTCTCCACCTCTGATAAGTGGGTATAATCCCATCCACCCCCTTGCTGTACAGGGTATCAAATGAGCCCCTGAGAAGACAGTGAATCTTGTCGAGTGATAAACGGCACACAGTAACACTGCATCGCAACCTAACAGCAGTCTGTGGGGGTGGACTTTGGCCTCCACTTACGCCTGCGTCAGCCACGGGTGGGGACAGAGCCTGCCCTCCCTGTCACCCCCCCACAAAGGCTCAGCAGGGGGGTTTCAGCAGCTGCTGCCGTTCAGTCGCTAGAGGACTTCGCTGATGCATCAGAGTCACTGTGACTGGACAGGTGCAGGCACGTGGGGGACCTGCCAGGCAAACAACAGCTGACGGGGCATGGGAGGCAAAGCCAGGGTGGCCACTGGGCTCAAGCCAACTCCAGGCCCTGAGGCCACCAGATCTCTCAGCCCAACCGCTGCAGCATCCACCCAGCGTCAAGAGGGCGCAGCAGAGATGCAAGGAGATGCCCTTTCTGTTAACACTGTGATATGCCCAAGGTGCAAGCACCCCAAGCCTGCTTCCCTGGTGTCCAGGCTCATCATCCTGCCAGAGTTCCCTGGCTGAAGAGCCGGGGGAAAGGAGGGAGGCAGCACTGGACACCATCAGGGATCAATCTGCAAGTCCTTCAAGCACAGGGACTGCACCTCGTCCGCCTACTGCTTCCATCCAGCAGTGCTGTTCAGAACATGTAAGTGGGCACCGACCAGTCAGAAGGGACGCCAGCTGGAGCAGGGCCCTGAGGTCCCTCCTGTGCCAAGCAGTGAGCCTTTAATCATTGGCTGTGGCCACTCTGAGGGACTCAGGAAAGGGGCCTAGCTGAGCATGGCAGCTGGGGGGCAGTTGGGGTACTTGGGGCCATGGCATTTACCACCTGCTATGGAAGGGTTTCAGAATTTTAACAACCAATACAGCAATAATCAGAGAACACCAACTTAACATCTTTTCTGCTTAAATGAAAGCAAACTATCTATACATCCTCAGTTAATATTTAGGTTTCCCTTTTTACAAAAGTAGTGGCAGAATGATTCCCTCGTACATCAACTGTTACCATCCATTCACTCAGTGAACAAAAATTTTTGAGCATTCACTATGGGTCAAGTTCTATGAGAGCTGCTCAAGATACAGAGTCGAATGAGAGAGAGAGTTGTTGCTCTTAAGGAATGCCTAGTCAAATAAGTCACATGATCAACTAATTACTATGCTGACCATAATTAAGACAGGCATAGAGGGTGGAGTGGGAATTAAAGGAAGGCAATGGGAGAGCTTTCCAGAGATGTACCATTAGAGCTGGGTTTTGACAGAGGTGTAGGAGTTCAACAGATCGAGCTGAAGTGGGGACTGCAGGAACAAAGGCTGGCAAGTGACTCAAAGGAAGCTCACAGGACAGGATGGTGGGTATTTTTAAAATTACTTATTTAGGCTGTGCCAGGTCTTCGTTGCGGCACGCGGGATCTTTAGTTGCAGCATGCACATGTGATCTAGCTCCCTGACCAGGGATTGAACCCGGGCCCCCTGCAGTGCGAGTGCGCAGTCTTAGCCACCGGACCACCAGGGAAGTCCCCAGAATGGTAGGTACTGAGAGTCACCTGGTCCCCTTCCTGTGGGGCCACTTACCTCTCGTTCCGGGGAGGCAAGTGCTGCCTGTTTCCTCCGTCTTGCTTCCTTCGACTCTTTCTCAGTCTCCCGGACCAGTTGCCTAATGAAGCCCCCTGGGATGACAGAGAAAAGGGGAGGGGGCGAGGATGGTGGAGGGCTCCTGTCCTCTTCCCGAATCTGTTTTTTGTAGAAGCAAGGAAGGAGAAAGCTCAGTGAATGAACCAGTGGAGGCAAGCTGCCCTTTAAAGAATCTGCGACAGAGCCAGGGAGGCGCCCAAAGAGGACATACACGACCAAGCTCACGTACAAGAGGCCACAGCAAAGCAGGAGAGGCTCGGCGAGGCTCTGGGAAGCCTCGAGACAGCGAATGAAAATGGAATGCACGAGCTTCAGAGGTTACTCCAGTTGGGGCGATCTCTGCCTGGACCCAGTTTCCTCATAATACGAATCTGCATGAACAAGGCCATGGGTTCCCTTCCTTGGTGTGGGACAGACCCATCTCTGGGAAGACCTGTTTCAGAAGGAGCTTTTCCAGGTTTCCAGAAGGGGATGGATCACAGGGAACCGTCCACACTCTCCTGTCCCATCTCAGCTTGTAGTTAATAGATTAAGCAATTAATTCATCACTTTAATCACTTTCTGTGCCAGGAGCATGGTAAGGGAGGGAAGGGCGGGAAGTCATGGTTTATATAAGGATCCAGCCCTATGGCTACAGCCCGCTCCGCTGACCCAGTGCCGGGACTTCTTGATGGTCCTTAAGCCAGAATCTGGACAGCCAGGGGCTCCCCAATACTGGGCTTTAAAGCCTGCATTTTACCCCAGAAATGTGGTCTAAGCCAGCTAGCTGGACTTGGATTGCAGCTGAGACTTGCCACAGAGACCTTGGAGGCTGAGACCTGGGCCTGGCTGTGAGCGACTGGGGTGCGTCTTTAACCAGCATCATTGTGACTGCTCGTGAGTTTAAAAAAGAGAAAAAGCTCCAGCGCTTCTTATGGCAGAGCTACACACTGGTTTAAAATAAGCTCCTTATCAAGGTCCTCTTCAAGAGGGTGGCAAAGACTTGATCTCTGCAGCCCTGCTGATAAAAGGGAATCTAAAGGAGATAGGAAAGGCCAGGAGACAAAGCAGAGGCCAGGAGATAAGGCAGACTTCTGCCTAGGAAGAGAGAAGACAGAGACACACGGAGAGTGGGCTCACGTTTACACCACGCTCTAGTGGACTGAAACCTGAGCGTGAAAGGCACACTCTGCAGGTGTCAACCTCCACTCCCTCCAGCACTGTTCTATGCTACACCCAGATCAGCCTGGGAGGGGCAGAGGCAGCCAGAAAGAAGCTTCTCAACCACCCCACCCTTCAGCCTCCAATTCATTTAATCGTGTCCACAGGGTGGGATGAGGTGAGGAGGAGATAACAAGCATCAAAGAAAGAGGCGGCCCTTCATGGAATCTTATGAGAAACACAAAAGGGAAAAGCAGAATCACTGGGAAGAAGGGCCCGTTGCCAGTTCTCCATGGTGACAGAAGGCAGGGACCGCAGAAACTCATCCCCATGGCATAAACCTGGCAGCCAACAGCCCTGCCTCTGCCCCCTCACCCCCCGCTTCCCCACCCACACTTCTCCCACACAACCCTCATGCTCATCAGAGCTGCCATGAGGATGGAGACTGGACAGCTGGTCTACCCTTGTTCCCCCGCCACCTACTGCGGAACAGATGGAGACCAGGCAGCCCTGGGAGGAGTCAAGGGCATGGTCACTAATGCCTGGCTGGGTTGAAGAGGCCATGGCTAACCGAGGCAGAAGACCGAAGGGGGACTGGACATGCCCCAGGGAGGCTCTGGATGTCAGAATCCCTGCCCCCGGTGGCCCCAGGTGGGAGGGGGCAGCCTGGGCCACCGGGGCCATGACTTGTCCTTGGAGGGTCCAGTTGGCCCATGTGGCTGCAGCCCAAGCCCTGACCATTACTTTCCTTCTGCTCCCACAGGGCAAGGCGTGATGAGATGGCCATGCTGAGGCAGTGCCAGGACCGTGAGGTGAGATGAGATGAGGTGAGATGAGATGAGATGAGATGAGGTGAGGTGAGGTGAGGTGAGGTGAGGTGAGATGAGATGAGATGAGATGAGACAGGATGGGATGAAGCTCTCTGCCGGGCAGCACGGAATACGGCTTTACGGACACATGCAGCGCATGAGGTGATGGACACAAGACTGACCCACGGAGACACAGAGGGGAGAGAAGAGAGGGACAGGTTAGCTTATGGGTACTGCCCATCTGTAACCCCCACCAATGCCACGAACCAAGACCACAAAGCCGGGCACAACTCACTGTCATTTACATCTGGGAGGAATGCGGTCAGCAGGGAGCTGCTGGCCATGGAGTGGACAGTGCCCTGATATCCTTGCCCCCTGACCCCGCACTTTAACTTTCTCTTGATGTACACAGTCAGAAAAGTACATACTAGTAAGTGTATAGCTCAGTGGCTCTCACATAAAGAACACAACTATATAACTAGCACCCTGACCAAATTAAAACTATTAAACTTTTAAAATAAAAACATGATTTTATTTTAAAGTATACTGAATTTAATTTAAAATATTATTGATTAAAATTAAATTTTAATCTTAATTAACAATTTTAATTAAAATTATTAAAAGTACATTTGAATTTGAAATATTCTTTATGAATATTATAGTAAATATTGTAAACATATTATATAAATACATAAATATTATAAATAAAATAATAAACAGGCAAATCTAATCTAATCTAATCTATAGTGATGGAGGTGGGAGCACCACGAGTGGAACTTCCTAGGGCAATGGAAATGTCCTGTATCTTGATGCGAGTTGTGAAATGTGAAATAAAATGGAGTCACTTATGTCAGGGGTTTTACAATGGGGCCGTTAGGCCATCAAGGAGGGGGACCTTACACACATCCTCCCCCGGTGCAACCATGAACTTCGGAACTGGTCCAAACCACAAAGATTCCAAGGACTCTGCAAGAACACCTGAGATTTGTCCCAGTGAGGAACTTTTACTTCCCTCTAGTGATAGCCTTAGCGCTCAATCATGTTAATCGAAGACCAACTTCGACCTCCTACTCCAATTAAAATTCTTTGTAATGCAAACCTCCCCACTTTGCCTTTAAAAGCCTCTGAATTTTACTCCCTAGCAGGACACTGTTTGCGTTGCTACCGAAATCTGTGTGCCCGAATTACAGTTCTTTAATCCCCAATAAAATTTTTGTTGGATTACTGCCTTCTAAGTTTATTTAGGTTGACAGAGTGCTGGTTACGCTAGTATAGCATGTGTAAAAATTCATCCAGCTGTACAATTAAGCTTGAAAATTTTACTGTATTAAATCATATCTCAATTCAAAAAATAGAACATTATCAGCCCCTTGACCATCCCTCATGCCCGCTTCTAGTAACTATTCCCCTGAGGACAGCCACTCTCCTGATTTCTAAAACCACAGAAGACTGTGTGTTTCTTTTGTGAGGTAGCAGTTGGCTCCACGGTTTGACCGTGAAAATGAGGAAAGGGGAGGAAACCTTGACTATTATTAATTGACCCAGAGCTTTGGGGAAAAGATTAAGCATTTTTAGCATCATTTTGAAAGCCTTAACATACATACATAACTTTTGACCTAGAAAGCCCTCTTCTGGAAAACAAATTTGAGGAAGTGATCCTCAACCAGAAAATGTCACCACTGTGTTGCTTGTATGACTAAAAAACCTAAGTCTCCGATAACTAGAGAAGTTGCATAAATTAGAGCACATCAGACTTAAAGGAATAGTATGAACCCATTGAAAAGGATGCTTAGGAAACATTTTAAAACAGCTTTATTCATCCCAGGTCAGACCTTCTAGGCCAGTGTCTGTACAAGCCTGCTGAAGCGAGTTTTCCGGTCTCCTTTATTCGCATACTATAAATAGAAATTTTGGAGGGGGGGAATGTAAATTAGCAAGCCCAAAGTGGAAAGAACCTGTCAGCCTCATATCCAGGTGTCAATAATAAAATAAAATATTGTTAAAGTAAAAATAAAAAACTGCTTTCTCTGAGGTATAATTTCTATGCCAGCCGTAAGCTTCACCCATTGTGAGCATACACTTTGATGCTTTTTGATAAATTTACAGTTTTTTAAATAAATGTATAGTTTTGCAACCCTCACCAGAATCCCATCACCCCCAAAAGGCCCTTCATGCCTATTTGCCTCGCTAGCTGTTCCCACCCTCAGCCCCAGGCAACCACTAATTTACTTTCTAACCTCTATAGATTGCCTTTTCTGGACTTTTGATATGAATGGAATCCTAGACAATGCACTCTTTTACGTGTGCCCTCTTTCATTTTGCATAATGTTTTTGAGGTTTGTCTGCATCGTTGCGTATATCAGCGTTCCACCGTATGGATAAACCACATCCTCTTTATCCATTCACCAGCTGACGGACATTTGGGTTGTTTCCACTTTGGGCCCTGATGAATAATACTGCTATGAAGAGTCCTGTAAGCCTTGGTGTGCCCATGTGTTTTCACTTCTCTTAGGGAGATTCACAGGAGGTCGCACTGCTGGGTTGTCTGCTAACTTTATGTTTGACTTTTTAAGAACTGGCCCAACCGTCTTCCAGAGTGGCTGCAGTCATTTCCCATCCTGCCTGCAGTGTCTCAGGCCCATTTGGGAAGCATTTGCAATCACACTGGAAGGTGCTCCGATTGGCTTGTGAGGTAAAGGAGGCAGAGGGCAACACGGCGCACACGCGCGCGCGCGCGCGCACACACACAAGAACTATCCAAAATGGGCAAATAACAAAGCACCCCACACAGAAAATGAAAAGCCCTCCTATATGCTCAGGTTCTGCATCTACGAATTCAACCAAGCGTGAATCGAAAAAACTTGGGGGAAAAAAAATTCCAGAAAGTTCCAAAAATCAAAACTTGAATTTGCTGTGCCCTGGCAACTATTTACGTTGTATTTACATTTACATTGTTTTTACATAGCATTTACATTGTATTTATAACTGCTAACATAGCATTTACAGTGCATTAGAGATGATTTAAAGTATATGAAGGAGGCTGTGCTGGGTTATATGCAAATATTACACCGTTTTATATAAGAGACTTGAGCATTCATGGATTTTGGTATCTGTGGAGGGTTCTTGGAATCAATCCCCGAGGGATACCGAGGGACGACTATACATTAAGATCTTAGTGAAGGGGGTCAAGAGGGGAGGAAGGAGCCTCTTTCCTCCCCCTTCGGTTTTTCTCACTTCTATCTCTGAGCAGGATCCCTCACTGACCCCTCCCAGCCCCCTCCTGGAAGATAACCCCATCCTCAACACTCAGAGTTACCATGGTTCACGAGTTTTCGGAGGTCCCCTTGGCCTGTAAAGAGCTGCTTTCAGGGACTTACCCATAAGAAGACGGCTCGGGCAGCGTTCCCGGAAACCCTGCCCCACGCAGAGACAACCGCACATCCTGGAAGCTGATGAGACAAACCTCACGGGGTGGCGCTGAGCTGAACCCACCTCGCCACACAACACCATGGCCCTTGGTTTCCAACTCCGCGTGGAGCGAGGTCAAGCCACTCCCATCATCTCGCGAGAGCCCACTGTGGCCCTCTTTCCGGCTCCGCGTGGGCGATATCACCCCCACTCCCCTCATCTCGCGAGATCCCACCGTGACTTCGCTTTTCAACCCCCACGTGAGGTGATGTCACGCAACTCTCATCATCTCGCGAGAGCCCATTGTGGCCCCCGCTTTCCAACTCCACATGGGGTGCTGTCACATGATAGTTTGAAATCAGCCAAGGGAGTGTTTACACCACAGAAACTGGCAAATACCACAAAGCAGGGCTTTTGCTCCCAGAGCCGGGCGTTAAACACTGACCAGCACAGCGCTGGCTGACACTGCAGCGCTCCTGCAGGGCCTGGCAACCATGAAATCACAAGATCCGAAGACCCAAGAAGGGATATTTCAGCTCTGATGAGGTCACGTGCCAATGGGAGACCCTTAAAACATGTTCAAGTGAAAACAGCCAAGTCTTTGCCTTAAGAAGAAGGCCCCATAGTGTGGGCTCTCCAGGTTGCAGAGGCACAAGAGGTAAATAAAGCTGGAGAATAAGCAGGAGCCCAGGTCTCTGGCGAGAGGGGCTGGGGGAGAGAAGGGGACAAAAGACCCCCTCCCCACTCATCCCCTTAGGAGACACTGCAGAGGACCCGAGTGACTCACAGCCAGAATTCACACTGCTACACGCCTGGGCAGAGGAGCCCAGGTTATGAATAGGCGTGACCTGAGGTTGCTGCCCTGGCCACTGCCCTCCCCGCAACACTTCCCATCTGGCTCAGGCCCGCCCTGGTCAGTGGCTGCTTCCCAAGAATAGCCCTCAGCTTCAAGGCTCTAGGGGGGATCCTGGCTGATGGTCTGGGTAGTCCTCAACCGGGCTGCTGGCAGGCCCAGGGGTCCAGAGCACATGGGGGAAATGAGAGCGCTCAGTCTCGGGCCTTTCCTCCTCCTGTCTTGCCCCTCAAAGGCACCAGGCCAGCCCCACTGACCCAGGGCCAGGAGCCAATTCTACCGGGGTGGCTTTGTCAAGCCTTAATTTAAGCAAGTGTTCTTATCACCACATTCTCATCCCGGCCTGAAACTCACACCTGCCTCATCAGCTGCTGTTTTAAGCCCATGAGGAGGCCCCAGATGCTCCGAATTCGTGGGACAAAGTCTCAAGTCTCCCCTCAGAGGTGAGGGAGGCTGGTGAAAGGAGAAGTAACCCCCAAAGCCAGGGATGGTTTGAAACAGTTTTCCATGTAGACATGCTGGTCTGAGTGGCCCCATGGGGCCCTCGAGGCTTTCCCTCTCACATCTCAATGTTCAGCCCTAACCCAGCAGCTAATCCTCCAATGACTTCACCTGTCTCAAAGAACAAACTCCCAAGTCTTTACAGTGGCCTACAGGGCCCTCGTGGTCACCTGTCCTAATGTCTCTCCCCGTTGCTCCCCCACTTCAGTGAGGAGTGACCTGGATGCACCCTTCCACATTCTGTTCGCTCTGCTTCACACGCTTTTGCTTCTGCGTGGCTCACATCTCCAGCTCTTTTAAGTCGTTGCTCAGAGTCACCTTCTCAGTGATCCTGCCTTCACTATCCCATTGAAATTGCTGCATAGCTCCATTCCACCTCGCCGCACCCTTATCCCAGGACTGCCCACCATCTGATCTTACTCTTTTTCCCCCATAGCCCTTGACCACTGTCCACCATGCTGTGTGTTCTTTGTTTAGTTTCTGACTCCCCATGCAGAACATGGCCCCTAAGAGGTTCAGCATTTCCATCTGTTTTGTTAGCTTATGTGGCCCCAGAGCCTAGGACAGTGCCTGGCACACGCTTGCTCTCCATACATATTTGTCGAGTGACTGAATAGATGAATGACTAGGAGCGTGGCTGGGGAGGGGCAGAGCAGGCCGTTGCCAGCAAGTCTACAGCGGGGATTGCTGACGTCCCCCTGTGCTGTCTGCATCTACATCTGTTATCATGGCCTACGTTCATGTCCTGCCACCACTATTCCCTTGTGGGCGCCCAGGAAGTTCTCTGAGACTGTTTTCTCAGCCGTAAAATGGGAAGAGGACCGCCACATACCCACATGCTTAATCACTGGTAACTGCTTTCAATCATCTTTTCATTTTCTTTCGACTCCATGGCCAAAGCCGGCCTGGAGGCCCCAGCCCAGGACCCAGAACGGGGTGATTCACCGACATTTAGGGAGAACCTACACTGTGCCGAGCACTGAGATAGAAACCTTACACCTAAACTGCCCCTGGCCCCCTTAAATTCCTACGGGACCTGAAATTTAATTATCTTGAAATCCATTATCACATTTCTTTCCCAAGACAGCAACCACACGGTTGGCGCCACTCCCACAGAGCAGACAAGAGTCTCAGAGAGGTTGAAGCACTTGCCTGAGGTCACCCGGCGAGAAGGTCAAGCTGTTTCCTATCAGGACCAGTACAGCTAGGGGGCAAGTAGGTTTCAACTCACATAGCAACTCTGATAGATGAGTGGTTGTGTCTGGAGTGTTATACGGGAAGGATTCTGAGCTTCTGTCGGAGTGACAGATAAGGCATCCCATGTGACACCTATGGGGTGCACCCTCCATTTTCTTGTCTGGAGCCTTCAACCATTTGCCAGGTGAGCAATTTCTCATAGCTCCCAGATTCTTCAGAACACGGGCCACTGTCTCCTGGGAGTGTCCTCCTAGACTGCTCTCTGCAGCACAAGGGGACACTTCCCTCCACAAGAGGCTGACCACGGTGAGCGCAGCAGGCTTATGCCCTTCAGGGGGCAGACGTCAGTCCTGGAGCCCTCACATCTGAGCTTGGGCCCCATGCTACCTGTTGCCAAACCTCTCTGGGCCTCAACTCTCCCATCTGTCAAATGGGAGCGCCAGTCTTTCTTGTCCACTTCCGGGGGGGTGGGGATGGGGGTGACACTAGCCCTCTGTACACCTGTGAGCCATTACTGACTTTATTATGATGGCCTTTTGCAGCAGCCCTGTCGCCTATTGATTGAGGTTGAGTCCCAGTCTTTTAAGTTCCTGGACCCAATTCCAACGTGTGTGCGCCAGGGTGTACGTGGGGCAGGTCAACTCAGTCTGACACTATCTCCCCAGACATAAGATTATATTCCATGAGTAAAGGGCTCAGTCCAACGAGACCGCCCTCCCCCCGCCCCCACTTCAGCCAACCAATCCCAAGCTCCGATTGTTACCTGTGCTTCTGACCAACTGGCTATAAATCAGAGGTTCCCACGAGCCCCTCCTTGGGTTAGATCTATTTGCAGAGTGGCTCACAGAACTCAAAGAAACATTTTACTTACTAGATCACCGGTTTATTATAAAAGGATATAACTCAGGAACAGGCAGATGGAAGGGATGCACAGGGCGAGGTAGGGGGGAAGGGGCTCGAAGTTTCAACGTTCTCTACTCGCACCTCTCACCCCGAATCTCCACGTGTTCACCAACCCAGAAGCACTCCAAACCCCATCTATATATTTGGGACTCATAGCTTTCAAAACCCTTGGAATTTCCTAAGTGTTGAGAGTGATAAAGTTGTCATATATACTCTACCATGTATAAAATAGATAACTAATGAGAACCTACTGTATAGCACAGGGAACTCTACTCAATGCTCTGTGGTGACCTAAATGGGAAGGAAATCCAAAAAAGAGGGGATATATGTATATGTATAGCTGATTCACTTTGCTGTACAGCAGAACTATGCACGAATAAAAATTACTTTTTTAAAAAAGGTGCCTTTTGTTATGTTAATGAGGTGACTTTTGGAAAGCCAAATATATATGAGATGACCAAATATATACATATATATATATTTTTTTTTTTTTTCCTTTCTAGATTACCAGTTTATTATAAAAGGATCTAACTCAGGAACAGCCATATGGAAGAGACGCACAGGGCAAGGTATGGGGAAAGGGGTGCAAAGCTTCCATGCTGTCCCACCCGGCACCTCCCTGTGTACACCAATCCAGAAGCTCTCCAAACCCCATTCTTTTAATTTCACTGAAGCTTCGTTATGTAGACAGGATTAACTGATTCAACCTCAAGGCCCTCTCCCCTTCAAGGGGGTGGGGGGAGGGTGGAAGAGACTGAAAGTTCCAATCCTCTAATTCTGGTTGGTTCCCCTGGCAACCAGCCCCTTCCTTAGGGGCTTTCCAAAAGTCACCTCATTAACACAAACTCAGGTGTGGTTGAAAGGGTTTTGTTATGAATATCAAAAGACACTCCTATCTGGAAATTCCACGGGTTTTAGAAGTTTTGTGCCAGGAATGAGGGACAAAGACCAAATATATATTTTATTATACCTACTCCCTAATACTAAATCTTACTGCTAATAAGGTAAGTACAATTAAAACTATAGTGAAATACCATTTTCACCTATCAAATTGGCCACATGGAAAAGTTTGATATTACTCTGTGTTGATGAGGACACTGGGGAACAGGCAATCTCATACACTGCTAGTGCAAGTATGAAGGGCAGCATCTGCTGAAATTTTCAATGCATATTTCCTTTAATCCAGCAAGTACACTTTTGTGGGCAATTCAGAACCCTCTCTAGGATAAGGGTCAGCAAAATTTTTTTTTTTCCCAAAAAGGGGGAAAATGTAAATATTTTAAGCTTTGGGCCATGTGGGAGATGACCAAATATATATTTTTGGTCTGAATGACCAAATATGTATTTTTCTTCATAAATCACAATATTGCACCCAGCTCCAAATAAAAATCTCCAAATGCTTTGCACATCAGCTGGCTTTGACAAGTCTTCACCTCTCCCCCCACCCCCTTCCTCTCTTCCTAAATCATGCTCTGAGTGTTTCTTGAAGAAATAGAAAAATCTTGGCTCCTCCAGCACATTGCCTCTCCACTCTCCATATCTGTGGTTGCCTCACTGACCCAGGTTGGCCACACATCCCTTGCCAGCCACCTTACAGCCTGGTGAGATCCTGGACCTCCCAGATGGGCCTCCTGGCCTAGGGATGAGCAATAATATTTCTCTCAAATGCTAGCATCTACTGATCTGTAGTTGGGGGCTGCCTGGAGTGTTGTGTTGAGAAGGATCCTGAGCTATGGCTGAACTAGCAAGAAAGTGTGTGGTGATTGACTAGCAATGTCTGCCATGGGCACAGGAATGGTTAGGAGCGGTGCCTGTGCCAAGTATTTGCCATTTCCAGCCTGGTGCTTCCCCTGCCACAGTGAGGCAAGAGGCTGGTCAGTCTTTTGCTGGGAGGCTCCCCTGATTGCTCCATCACAGGGCTGTCTTTCTACCCCTGCTCCCTTGCTACCTGGAGTTTTGCTGTCTAATACAGCAGCCACTAGCCACATGGGGCTATTTAAATTTAAATTAATTAAAATTAAATTAAGGGGCTTCCCTGGTGGCGCAGTGGTTGAGAATCTGCCTGCTAATGCAGGGGACACGGGTTCGAGCCCTGGTCTGGGAAGATCCCACATGCCACGGAGCAGCTGGGCCCGTGAGCCACAATTGCTGAGCCTGCGCGTCTGGAGCCTGTGCCCCGCGACGGGAGGGGCCGCGATAGAGAAAGGCCCGCGCACCGCGATGAAGAGCGGTCCCCGCACCGCGATGAAGAGTGGCCCCCGCTTGCCGCAACTGGAGAAAGCCCTCGCACGAACCGAAGTCCCCGCACCGCGATGAAGAGTGGCCCCCGCTTGCCGCAACTGGAGAAAGCCCTCGCACGAACCGAAGACCCAACACAGCCAAAAATAAATAAATAAATAAATAAGAAAAAAAAAAAATTAAATTAAAACTTCAGGGGCTTCCCTGGTGGCACAGTGGTTAAGAATCCGCTTGCCAATGCAGGAGACACGAGTTTAAGCCCTGGTCCGGGAAGATCCCACATGCCTCGGAGCAACTAAGCCCATGCACTACAACTACTGAGCCTGCACTCTAGAGCCCGCAAGCCACAACTACTGAAGCCCGCACACCTAGAGCCGGTGCTCCCAACAAGAGAAGCCACCACAGTAAGAAGCCCGCGCACCACAATGAAGAGTAGCCCCCGCTCGCCGCAACTAGAGAAAGCCCACGCGCAGCAACAAAGTCCCAATGTGGCCAAAAATTAAAAAATAAATAAATTTATTAAAAACCAAACCAAACAAAAAAACCTTCAGCTTTTCATTTGCACCAGGCACTTTCCAATGTTCCACACGTGGCTAGTGGCTACCATATTGGACAGCAGAGATACAGACTATTTCTATTATCGAAGAAAGTTCTGTTAGACGTAACTAGGCTAGATCAGGGTTTTCAACAGGTGGTGACTGTGCTCACCCATGGACGTTGGGCAGTGCCTGAAGGCATTTTTGGTTGTCACAGCTGGAGACGGGGTGCTACTGGTACCTACCAGGTAGAGGCCAGGGATGCTGCTAAACGTCCTACAATGCTCAGGACAGTCCTCCCACCACAAAGAATTACTCAGTCCCAAATGTCAGTAGTGCTGAGGTCAAGAAACCCTGGTCTAGAAGAATCATGTCAAGTGGAGAGGAGCGTTAAGGGGAAAAAAGGGCAAAATTATCTTGCTTCAAACAATAAATAGATGTGATATAGAAAGAATTGAGAAAATGAGTCAACCCACTGTTGACAGAAGAATAAGACGAGAAGTCATTCCTGGACCCATCGCCACTTAGTGGCTCTGTGACCCCAGGCAAGTCAGTAACCCTCTCTGATTCTCAGTTTTCTCCTCGATAAAACTGGAACAGTATGATGCCCCCTCCTGGATTGTCAATGGATTAAATGAGATAATGAGTTTGAATAGGCTTTGTTATCTGTCCCTGTGGAACAGTGTTGCATAATTGGTTATCTTAGCTCACGTTGTTTATTAGACTAGACTAAATAAACAAGTCTCTGGCAGCAAGGCACCAAGTCCCACTTTCATTTCACTCTGTATGACCTTGGGTCACTTAAGCCTCTAAATCTCACTTCCTGATCTGTAAAATGGGGCTAATCACTCATGCCCAAGCTCACAGCAATATCCAGTGTGAAGGAGACATTTAATCCCAGTAAGCAACCATCTCTCTCTCTCAACTCGACAGCTAATCTGGTTCCCCTCCATGAAACTGAAACTCAAACCCCAGCTGGTACCCAAGAAACAGCTGAAAATGCACGCACACAATCTTTTATGGGCAGAAATGAATTCCCTTGGGACCCCGGACCTTGAAATCCCTGACTCCCTGAGCGTGAGTACTGGCTGAGTATTTGGTAAATCCACCTCACCGATTCTCGAAGATCTTTCCTTTACTGCCAGAAACTGTACTTCTTCAAAGTAATTAAGTAGCAGGGAGAAGCACAGTGTAGAGCAGGAAAGGAAAATTACGGAGCTGGGTGAGTCACGCCGGGGCCGGGGGAGGTGATTCAGGTGAAGCTGATGTTGTCTCTGGGTCCTTCAGAATGAATGGTGTACACGTGTGTGTGTGAGTGTGAGTGAGAAGAGGAGACACTGACTTCTGCCTTGATGGTTATGAGATATCCCAGCAGCTCTCATCCCAATGAGCTTGTTTGTGTAATAAAGTTCATTTTTGTTGAAACTAGAGCTGAGATTTAATCCTTTCATTTGAGGCTTGGAGGATGATGGTGGAGAAGGTTTTTGGGGTGGGGTAATAGGAAAAATTGGGTTATTATTCCTAAAATGGGGAGCCCCAGGCTGTTCTCTGAATGCCAAACTTGAAGGCAGGGGCTGTTCTAAGCCCAGTGCCGTCACTGCAAAGCTGTGTGTCCTTGGGCAAGTCGCTAACCCTCTCTGTGCCTCGGCTGCCTGACCTGTGAACAGGTGAGGCTGGATTTGACAGCACCCGGGGGGCCCTCCACTTGCCGACTTTCTCCATCTTTCAAATAATTCAATTTCACATAGCTTAAATATTAAGGATACCATGAAAAGACATGGAGGAAACTTAAATGCATGTTACTAAATGAAAGGACCCATCTGTAAAGAGTATGTACTGTAGACTCCAACTATATAGCATTCTGGAAAAGGCAATACTGTGGAGACAGTAAAACGATCAGTGATTGCCAGGGGTTGGGGGGAGAGGGGGATGAACAGGCAGAGCACAGAGGATTTTTAGAGCAGTGAAACTACTCTACAGGATACCATAATGATGGATACATATTATTATGCATTTTCCAAATCCATAGAATATACACCACCAAGAGTGAACCATCACAGACACTATGGATTTGGTGATAATTACGTGTCAGTAAAGGTTCATCAGTTGTAATAAACATCCCACGCTGGTGGGGAATGTTACCACGGGGGAGGCTGTGAACGTGGGGACGGGGGTGTATGGGAATCTCTGTACCTTCCACTCAATTTTGCTGTGAATCTAAAACTGCTCTAAAAAATAAAAGTTATTAGTTAAAAACATTCATGGATATGCCATATACCACAGTCACCATACAGCGACTAACCACCTGCTTAAACCAGCCCATTCAGACAGTCGTTTGTATCTCCTAGGTAAACCAGGAGCCGCTGAAGGGCTGTGTCATCAAGGCCTAGAAGGAACCTAGCCAGAGTTCCCATTCTTTTGGCCGTGCCGGGAGGTTCTCTCCGGCGTTGGGGCCTTTTCATTTCATCTCACAAAGCCCCCAGAAGTGCTTGGTCTTGCCCCTGGCTGAACACGGGCCTTATGAAATTTTGCAATAATCAGACCCTAACAGAGGACAGTGCGTGTTTTCCATGTCTGTGATACCATGAGTTTTGACAAGGTAGGTGCTAAGCAGCAGCCCCCTGGGGTTCTGTCGGCTCCCACAGAGGAAAGGCGTTTCTCCAGCTTTGGTGGGCACCAGATGCGCCCATCAGGTTTGAAACCTGTGAATTTCTGGGCCCCTTCCCCCCAGGACCGTTCAGTAGTTCTGAGATGGTCCCGGGAATCTGCATGTTTAACACCCCCCACCCCCACCCCCGCCCCGTGAGGCCGGTGGACATAATCAACGACCCATCCTTGGAGAAACGGTGCCCTGGATGTTGAATCCTGGTTGCCATCTCCAGGATGGTCTTGCCAAGGCCCTCAGGGTTTAGAAGGCGAAACTAAAGCTCAGATCCCGGAAGGGACTGCTCCGAGGTCGCAGAGTCAGCAGAGCCCAAACTTGGCTATTCAAGGTCATCGGGCCTATGTGCAGGTGCCACCAGACATCTGCACTGGTGACATGCAGCCCCTCCAAAGTCAGGAGACCCTCCTTCTCCTCCTCCTCCGTCTCTCTCTCTGTGTCATTATTTTCTAGAACTCATCCACAGCCTAAACTACACAGCCCCCCCTGGACGTATCACCCAGATACAGGAGAGCCTGAGTCAGTAGCAAAGACAACCCTGCGGGAACCACGGTCCTGTCAGACACAGGAAGCCCCAGTGGGCCCCTCGGCCCCCCTGAGCTGGTGCACCGAGCGGGCCAGGCATCTGCTCGGCCGGCCGCAGAGTGAAAGCGGCAGCCCAGTTCTCCTGGCCCGGCGGGTCGAGGCCAGACTGGAACCGACTGGACTTTCCCTTCCCGGCCACCTCTACGGAAAAGCCTTACCAAGGCCATGGCCCTGAGGCCTAACTCCAGGGAGGGAGCTCCATGTGAAGACACAGCCCCTCCCCACTGTGCCCACTGCCCACACCACCCACCGAGGCCTGTGCCACTTCTCCATTCAAAGAAATGCCCACAACGGGCGAGCTAGAGAAAACCCCTCCTCTCGGACAGTGGATCAAGTCAGGGCCACATGAAACTCAAACCTCCGTCCACCATCCCCCTTCCCGCCCCATGCTTATTTGGAAGAAATGGAATAAAAAACCATTACAATCAAGGCTTAGACTCAACAGTGTTGGAAACGTGAAAGGGGAAGCGTTTGGCTTCCTGACCATCAACTGACATCCAGTTAAGCAGAAACCACTGGTAGCTGAGGGAAAATATGAACCCCTGCCGTCTGGCGGCTGAGATTCCAAAGTGAAGGTTATCTCATAACTCTAAATATATTTAATAATTAGCAAACAGCTGGGGCCTGACCAGGGTGATCTTTAAAAGTATCCCCTCGGGCTTCCCTGGTGGCGCAGTGGTTGAGAATCTGCCTGCCAATGCAGGGGACACGGGTTCGAGCCCTGGTCTGGGAAGATCCCGCATGCCGCAGAGCAACTAGGCCTGTGAGCCACAACTACTGAGCCTGCGTGTCTGGAGCCTGTGCTCCGCAACGAAAGGCCACGATAGTGAGGCCCGCGCACCGCGATGAAGAGTGGCCCCCACTTGCCACAGCTAGAGGAAGCCCTCGCACAGAAACGAAGACCCAACACAGCCAAAAATAAATAAAGAAACAAATAAATAATAATTAAAAAAAAAAAAGAAAGTATCCCCTCACCCCAGCGTTTGGTCATAAAAATCCTTCCATGAAACACTCTTGTTTTCTAAGCAGGCAACCAGCCAAAGGGAAGAGAGAGGGCTCAGAGGCCAAAAGGCCTGAAATAGATGGCAAGACCAGAGGCCACCGCAGCCCCCAAAGCACATTCTGGAAAATTAGGCCTATCCGCTCACAAGGCGCGCACCGTCAAACCCAGCCCGACGGTACCTTCTCCAGCCGGGGCTGAGGTCACAGGATCCACTCCGGTCCGAGGGGTCTCCCCAGGTCCCAGCGCAGAGACCCACCAGGCCAGGAGAGCAGGGACAGAGAAGAAATGGCAGCAGCTCCCCGCCCGGCGCCGGCACTCACATCCCCTTCCCTGACTGCTTCTCTCCGTCCTCCCCCACGCCAATGTGATAGCAGCAGCTGAGTGGACAAGTCATTTCTAAAATTAGCCGCTGAGCTCCAGGTCTGGACAGGAGGCAGCAGCCCGGGGTGGCCGCTGACCAGGCAGTCGGAGCGCATGGACGTATTTGGTGGTGCGGAACAGGGGCGGGGACAGCTCCCGACGCCAGCGCCTTCGCCCCCGCCCCCCACCCCACCCCCACATCCCCCGCCCCGGCCCCGGCCGGCGGCACAGCCATACTCCCGCCCCGGCTCCAGGCAGATAACCGGAGGCCACAGCAGCTGGGTGAGGAGGAGCGCCCGGCTCCGTGTCCCGGCTGGTCCTGGGAAGGAAATAGCTCGACCGAATGCCGGTGTCTCTCGGTGTAAGGAAGATGCAGCCGCTCTCGCTCACCCGGACACCAGCCTGAGGTCTTTAATGAACTCACGTCCTATTCTCGACAACCCCAGGAGATAGGGTTTTCCCCATTCCCATGTCGCAGATGGGGAAACGGAGGCACAGAAAATGAACCGACTTACCCAAAGCAGTGGAGAGCCAGGAATTGAACCCACGTAGTTCTGACCCCAGAGGGCACAGTCTTAAACAGCAAACAGGATGCTCTAAAAGGGTGCTCTGTCCACTGCCTGCGTGACCGACTCGGCTCCTTGGGCTCTTTAATCAATAGGAACTGGTAAGAGGCCAGATGAGAGATTCAGCCGAGGCTTTACTGGGGCTCATGCTGCAGCACGAGGGAGCACGAACAAGGAACAGGTGCCCTTGCTCGCTCCCCAAGGAGGGCGGGCTGATTCCTTAAATGAGGTGAGGGCAGGGGCAGATCAGTGGGTCGGGCAGGAGGCGTAGCCTAGGTGGTCTGCCCACCCGCTCCTGGTGCCGAGCCGTGTGCAGGGATCATGCGCAGTGCCGGCTTTTGCTCCCGGCACCTTAGAAATGGCAGTTGGTTTGCGGCCTTTCTGTATCTTATTGTTCCTAATTACCCCAGCTGCGCATGCTTGCAGTTAATGTTAGTCCCTTATAGTTCCTCTGTATTCTGTTGCTCCAGAAGATGTTTGTCCAGGTGCAAACACTCTGGTAAAGGGCCCCAGGTCTCGGCCTATCTCACCTGGAAGGAGAGAAGTAGGGGCTTCCATAGATTAAGTATATCGTGCAGGTCCACACAGCTAGCCTGGGGTAGAGTCAGGACTCAAATCCAGGTCCTCCTGACTCTGAAGCCCACGGTCATTGGAACATGACATGCTGCTTCTCTGAAGAATCATTTCAACCAGCAGTACGTGTTGTAACTCTGCTGTCCCCATGGCTGATTGAGCAATAGTTTTCCAAAGGAAACTATTATTTTCTTCTGGCTGTTGACAATTAGCGTTTGACAGAAGTTCATAGAAACACAAAGTCAAGCCAGCTTTGGAAATGGCTATCTATACAATCAACATGAGATTGAGGAGGGTCCCCAGGGGTCCCACGGAGGGTGGTGTGGGACATCTTAGGCTGCTCCACACAAAGAGGTTGAAGATGACAAGTCCCCTCGACCTATTTTCTCCATGTCGTGCTGGATTATCTAACATTGAAACATGAACCCACCTCATGCCACGTCCTGAAACTCATTTCATGGTGTGTTTCTGCCGCTTGTATCTTTTCATGGCTGTTGGTCTTAAATGGTGGGGTGGATCTCTGGGCCAGGGGCTGGGGGTCTTCATAAGCTGAGACCTATAGGGACGGTTAAGTTAACTTGGATCTGTCTGCCCTGAGGGCCCCTGGCAAGTCTGCTTTATTCCCCTGGTACCCGTGGTGGTAGGTTTTCACCACCCAGGACAGTCAAGTATTGCTCTGACTGTGCTATGATTTAGGGAAGCCTCGTAAGCAACATTTTGTCACCTGGTTGAGCATTTATCTTTCTGTCTTGAGGCTCTGTTCCCTAGGTGCGGGAGGAAAGGACTAGAAAATGAAGTGGCCCTTCTGGTGCTTCCAGTGCAATTAGCATGGCGTCACTGGTGCTATTCTTCAGGGTGTCCAGGTGGTCTAAGTGGCTGTAGGCCATCTTGGGCAAAGACTAAGGGAATCGTTACTGATCACACCTGCCCTGGGGTTGCTGGTCCTTCGTCCTGGACACCTGACCTCTTCTTCCTCAGGTAGTGAGCTCTGGGTCCACAAAATGGCCAAGGGATTGTGATGATTTATTGGGACAATTGACTTCAGTCGCTTGATTATCCTTAATTTTCTTTTCTGAGTGGGACCCTTGTTGGCAGCTCAATGTCTTTTGCCCCTTGGGGTGCTATTCATCATCTCCATCCGTCCTTTGAGCTAGGAGCCCCCTGCTGCTCCCCGGACCTCACCACGCACTAGGATGATTGCTTCCACCCAGCGTCTGATGGTTAAGTGCTGTCATCGGCCTCTTTCATTTTGAGGCTCCTACCATCCTCACTGCCATCAGAGAGTGTGTGTGTATGCGTGTGTGTGTGATGATAAACTGGAGAACAGTCTCGTGTGTGTCTGTCCGTTAGACAATCATGAGAATCCTCTCACGTGACCACTGCGGGGCCCGGTGTTGTACGTCATGATCCCCTTAAGGATAAAGGGGAACTGTCTGTGTCTCTTTAAGTGTCTGGTACACAGTAAGTGCTCAAAAAATACATACAAAATGAATAATCAAATGTATGGAAACTGAGCTGGAGCAGGTGTCCAAGGGTCTGGTCCCACATCATGCTTTCTCTAGATGTCTGTCCATCTCCCACCAGTCTGTGGTCTCCCATTCACCCAGCACAGGGCCAGGCACTGAGTAGGTGCTCATGGGATCTCTGGAGAACAAAATAACCGATGAATAAAAGACTAGCCTGGGGTGCAGAAGTGGGAGAGACTCCTGTACAGGAAACCCCCCAACACCTGCCCTCTGACTGAGGTACAGAGATGCCATGTCTGCACAGAGCCTGGCTCAATCCTGACCCCGGGAAGGTGGCCTCGCCTCATTGGGCCTCCAGACTCCCCTCTGTAAAATGGGGATCCTGATCCCACTGACCATTCCAGAGTGTGTGGCCCATGCTAGATACTCAGTGGATGTTTGTTGAGTGACTAAATGACTGAATGGAGATCTGTAAAAGTTTTTCATACCATCGGAGCTGCCAGCAGAGGAGAGCTGCCACTGAGCTTCTCAGTGGGCCTGATACGGGAGGAAAGGGATTATACCCAGTAGGTATCCAGAGTTTAGTGAACAGATGTTTTAACTTAAGGAGTGCCCTTGGCATCAACACCTATGGAAGGATAGAGCACTCTTCTTTCACGCAGTGTTACCTTTTGACATTGGTGCATGTAACTGTGGTTTATTTGGGTTTTTTATTGTTTGTTTTATTTTTTGTGTTTTTTTGTTTTTGTTTTTAATGTGACTGTATCAAATATATATTACATGTAACCCATACATATAAACTTAATCACTGAGCCTAACTAAAGTGGCACTTGTTTTTTATTGAAGTATTGTTGATTTACAATAGTATCTTAGTTTCAAGTGTACAACATAGTAATTCCAAATTTTTATAGATTATACTCCATTTAAAGTTATAATGCAAAAGGTAAGCTTTTGCGATGGCAACTACAAAGGGCAAATGTATTTGTTAAGCTTATGTAGCTAAGCCTCCGACCGTATGACCTTATTTTACATTGAGGGACCAAAATTTACACAAACAAATAGAATGTTCATAATTCTGTTCCTTTCTTTTTCCATTCCTCCTTGGTCATTTCAAGACAGAGAAGTGAAACCATCAAATCTGTCACACAGAAACAATGAGGCCAGAAGTTAGGTTTAAAACAGGATCAAGCTAGTAGCCCCTGATGCATCTTCTTCCATCTTTCACTAATATACACATACAAGGTAGAAAATTTGGAAAATTCCAATGCAGAAAACTATGACTGACAGTCAGGTAGAGACATATTTTACTGGCTATCAAATCAGCACTGTTTCTACACCTGAAGACCTGGGCATTTTACCCACATCCCAAAGTTAAAGAATAAGAATAAAAATGTAAAACACATTCATTTGGTATATCCATAAGTTAGGCAAAATGTCTCCTTGCCATGATTATCTGCTCTGTCTCCCATTTTGCCTGTTAGGGATCCATTAATATGAGCCACTAAGTAAATTTCCCCTCATGGGCTTTTTTGATTACGTGCATGTCCACAGCTGCGTACATGAGCACAGAGTGAAGCTTCAGTGTTTCATCTGGTTAATCCGATCCCGGGAGATAACCAGCCTGAACAGTTTGGACTGAAAACCTTTTTTCAATCTCCAGTACCCAACATGGTTAGAAAGTGGCCAGGAAAAGAAAGCCTCCCCTTCAGTTCAACACCTGGTTTCCACCCAGGTAAACCAGCAGGGGCTCCAGGGTTGAGGAAGGCATGGTTTAAGGGGGAGAGTGACACAGCAGTGATCCTTAAGGCAACGTGGGAGGAGCCCTGGGATGTGCGGGAGAGCATTTCCTTTTCGCTCTACAAGTACAGCCAAAGTCCCTCACATTTACCCTTCGTAGGAAACTTGGGTGTTTTTGGCTAGAATGGTCCTTCAAGATCATCTTATTCAACTCTCTTAATTTAGGGATGAGAAAACAGAAGACCAAAGAGGTTGCCCAGTGACCTTGCTCAGAGCAGGGTCCCCAGGCTGCTCTCTCTCCTCCTGGGCGCCAAGGGGTGACTGGATTTCTGCAGCTCTCAGGAGCGATCCTTGGTTACGTATGGCATCAGACCAAAGGCCCTATCACGCGGCTGACCTCTGCCTACGATGCTGACTACGCGCTCCGTAGCTGGGGCTCCTGTCAACTGTTTTGTTAAGAGGTTTTCAAGTCGGCAAACACACATACATTCCAGGGAAACTGGATGGCTCCATGGGCCAATCGTGATGTCCTTCTTTCTTGAACCAGCAAGGAACAGGAGGTGTTTCCACCTCAAGGACAGAGGTACCTACCCTACCCTCGACCTGTGGACCTACAAGCAGACAGTTCTGCCCAGGCAGCTGTGGCTCTGGGGCCACCACTTCCTTGGATTTCTGTTTTAAAGTGACATGTACCACGGGGTCTCTCCTGAAGTCTTCATGAGAGTAGGGATGGAGAGTGAGAGGCCTTAACTTCTGGGAGGGATGCCAAGGTCACCCCGGGAGTACATGGGGGAGCCTGGCACAGGTCCTAGAAAAACTGGAGACGAGATGGACCTCCTGGCTTTCCCAGACTCTCTTCTGGCACCATGTCTTCCACAAGCAGGTCGTCTCCCAAACCCTGACGCTGAAGTTGGCTGTGCTCCGAGAATCCATGAAATCAGCAGAAATGCTTGTTGGCAGTTCCCTTCCCTTTTTTTTTTTTTTAAATAAAATCAGCCTCTGCATGAATTTCCTCCGAAGTTAGGATTCTTACAAATGAGTCACCTCCTGATGACCTAACAGCTTGATAAAGAAATGTAGTTTTTAGTTGGGGGGGGGGATAGCACACCGAAGTAAATCTCTTTGTACAGATGCTTTTTATTGAGATTTACATAAGCAATTTATCAACACAGAAAACCAGCCCGACTGCCCCCAAATAACCGTGAAAGATGGTGAAACTAACCGACGGTGACACACCACACACAGGGCAGGTGACCGCGGACTTGAACCAGCATCTTACGTGGGATACGATTTCAAACGTGCAGTAGCAAACACATACTAAGAGGCGACCGTAAACCTCCACTGGCACAAGCGATGGGAAAAGAGATAAAAACAGATGGTAATTTAATAGGTACAATACCTAGACTTACAATATCAAATTCACTGGCTTCACTTGGTATAGCAATGCATGAGAGAAAACAGATTTATTTCTTCAAGGGCATTACACTTGGCCATGAACAGAGCAAATATGTGACCACGTGGATGGCTGTGCAGCTAGGGCAACAGGGAGAGAAAAACATCAGCATGTGAGGAGGGACCTCGTCTCACAGGGACCGATCTTCACTTCATTTCACGTGGACCCTTTTAACCATAGACGAGCCCATTTCCCAAACCATTTTGAGACGGCAAGGGGGGAAGAGTCACATTCGAATGTGCTGCTCCCAGAAGTGCTGTTTTAAAACCCAGCAGGGCCGTTTCTAAAGAATGTGGAAGCAGCAGCTTCCATTCAGTAGTTGATGAATCAGGTGCAACAGTCAAATCTAGAGGCAATGGCGAGACCAACTGGGGGGACTTGGCACAAGAAGAATCAGAAATGATGCTCTGCAGGTGAACTGCAGCTCCTGAAGGCTGACCACACAGAAGGGATGGTACCTACCTGCCCCGCTCGCTGGGGCCCCTACACGACACGGTGAAATCTACATCACGAGGGAAGGACGGCTATACACTTCCCCGAAATTCTTTTACGATGGAGCCAGCATAGAATCAAGCATTCGAGGAACCTGTCAACAAGCAGGGGGCCTTCGGAAGAGGTAGATGAAAGCAGTTATTTCACCACAAGTTCACTGTCACATGTTACCCCAAGAAGTGCGCTTGCCTCTCAGCACAGATCAGAGGGTTAAGCTATTGTTGAAAACAGTTCATGGCCGTGAGAAGGGATGTCCACCCCACATTGCTATACGCTGTTTCAATTTTATTTTGTGGGAAAAAAAAAAAAAAAAAACAGAAACAGAAAGCACTGCATTTCCTTAAATAACAAGCTATACAAATAAAAAGGGGCAGAAGCAGTAAGCAATGTTTTTGATGAGAACTGAAGGATTCAATAAATAATATAAAATGCTTTTGTGCTAAAATAGAACTCTTGTTTATATATATATATATATATATATATATATATATATATATATATATATATATATATATATATATGTAGTTTGGCAATCTTTATGCTACCCAGAAAAAAGCCAAATCTATTATAATTTGTTAAAACATAGAAAAATACAATTTAACAATAGAACTAAAAAAAAAAAAAAGGCCAGTGCTTAGCTTATAAACCACATAAGTATGTACATCATGGAATAAAATCAACTAAGAAACAAGAAGTTGAATTTCAAGTCCTTTGGAATATGAATACACGATTAGAAATATTTCTCCATTCCCTACCCCTTACATGAGAGACATTTTATATTAGGACAAAATTAAAATTGGAAGCATAGTTACCAGTTTTTCAGAGATGATTTTGAGATTTGTTAGATGTAAGAGAGTTTACTATAAGAACGTGAGTCATTTAACTCTCAAATGCAGGGTTTTCCTATATGGTTTTGATGGAATGATACACGTTAATCCATTTTCTGTAGTGTGTGCGTGTTTTTTTAAATAAAGGCAATTTAAAATTTGGGGTGCTACATTTCTCAGTAAGTGCTAACCCGGCCAGGCCAGTGAAGTGGCCGGTCACTCATGCCCCCAGGCCTTTGGACGCTGCCAGAGTTGGGCATCCCTGTTACTCGGCTGTCAAAGAACAGCTCTCTTAGTCTTCGAGGATGAAGGAAATCTAAAGGCCATTATGACTCGAGGAAGCCAAGAAGTATCATCTTAGACTTCAACTTTCATTCTTTCTACAGTAAATTTTTAAAAATGTGGCCTGGATACAAAAAATTCATATTAACATGAATTTAAGTGATTAATTAATTAAAGCTTCTCAAGTTAACCTCATGTGGGAGGGAAATCATGTTAGAGCTTTAGGAAGAAAAAATGTTTTGAAAAGTAAAGCTCACTCTGCTTGGCTCAAGCAGCAAGCCCAGTCTTGTCACTATAGGGGAATTACAGTACCTTCAGTGGGTGTACAGCAATGTCCCCACCTGACAGGGTGACAGCAGCCCACACCCCATCTCTGGCCTTCTCTCCCTCCCCTGACTGGCTGCAAGGCGCACACACCAAGATGGGGCATCAGCTCTGGGTCCCGTGTGCCTTCCCCAAGGGTGCTGGATGACAAGGAGGGGCAACCGGCAACCTCATTTCTACAGAAAGTCCTGGTGGAAAGCAAACAGCCTCTTATAAGTCCAGCAGCTCCATATTCAAAACTAAAGCGACCGAGTCTTAAAATAGTTACTATTCAACTCTTCTTGTTATAAGGGGAAAACCACCCCAAAGCACCAAGTTCAACTGTAACTTCCCTGGTGCTTTATGGTGTAAGGAGATTGGCTTTTCCCAGCGAATTAACTCCTTTTGTCCTTTGCCCCATCTCTACCAGGATCCTGCCTTCTGTGACCCCCACTCCATCCACGTCCCAGCGTGTGTCACAGATCCCAATGAAGCCCAACTCCTCTCTGGGTACAAAGAACACATCCATCCCCTGGGAGGGGAGGAGTTCCTTCCCCAAGCATCTCTGAATGACACAGATATGAGTCCCTGAATGCAACTGAGAAAAATTACATATAAATT
Source organism: Balaenoptera acutorostrata (assembly GCF_949987535.1). NCBI lineage: Eukaryota > Metazoa > Chordata > Mammalia > Artiodactyla > Balaenopteridae > Balaenoptera > Balaenoptera acutorostrata. Next base: position 68,388,352 of record NC_080076.1, on the reverse strand, counting down.
AAATCATACAAGATAAGCCTTATCTTACACCAGCACACTGCAAATTTTTTAACATATTTACGTCAAGCAAAAAAAGTCCAACTTTGAGAATTTTCTTTTCTTCTTGATAGGTTAAAATTTTGAAACATCAGAAAAATCAATTCCGCTGAAAAGTCAAATGTTGTATTCGACTGGCCCAACTATAAATTCTGAATGAAATAAAAAATCATCAGAAAAAAACACACTTTGATCTTCTTGAGAGTTAAACCACATTGTCAATTGGTCAATGATATTTTTTAATGGCCAGTGTGAGCCTTCAAACAATTGTTTCTAGTATCTGTACAGCATATTTCAAAGCGCAAATCAAAGCTAACTCTTGCTTTGAACAGATGGTTGTTTGTGGTCGTTGCTCTATTTGCTTTTCCAGCTTTGTTGCTGTCTTTCTTGGGCAGAACGCTTCCTTTCTTCAGCCAGCCTGGACATTTGCCCCTTCTCTTTACGTATAGAATTTGAAATTGTCATGTCCGTGAATTGACCAATCAGAGGCACAGGAAGTGAAACATTCACATTAGCAAGTGAAACAACAGCTGATTTCTAGCAGTTTTGCTGAAAAATTGTACTTAAACATGATAGAGAAGGAAAAACCATGAGTCCCAATGACATAAGGGAATAAATGCACCAAAGAGAATGTTTTAGGTTAAAAAAAAATAACCTTGGATTCCCAAAAGTTTTTAATTCATTCCATATATGGTGTAGAGTAGAGCAGCTTAATCTATTATTTTTAGGCTTTGCTTTAATGATTCCTTTGAATTATGAAATCAAGACACTACTAACATAATTTTACAAAAATATCAACTTCAATGATTTTTTCTGACAATGTGAAAATATCCCAACCAAATAAATCTAAAATGATAACACTTGTGCTCAATTTTGCCCTTTTTAACACTCCGAACGTAGGTAGGGTCAAACATTAAGACCTAAAACAGCCACGTATACCAAGACTCCTAAACCAACTGACTTCTTTGGCCACGGGGGCACCAGGTGCTGGCACAGAAGGGTCCTGGAAGTGCCTTCCATCTGGCAGCAGCAACACTTACCCCCTCAGAAGGGCTGCAGGCACGAGTTCAGGAGGAAGACTGGCCTCTCCAGGCTGCCAAACCCCAAACACAAACATGGACCTCCCCCTAAAAAGCCACTCATCCTAACCTCACAGAGCACTTTTAATAAATCACATCCACGTAATGCACTTCTCAGCCCTGTCGTTACCCATCAAACATGAGGGAGTGTAAAAGTTCACTTGGAATAAATTTGAGGCGAGGCGAAAGGGCTCTCGGAATATTTCCAATTCATTTTTCTTTTGCAAAGGAAAGACAACCTTATGTTCTACTCCAGAGCTTAACTGATATTTTTCAGAGATGCGAATCGGCGTAGCTGGTGTCCTGGGATGGAACATGAGATGCTAAGCCCAGACCCTCAAGGAGTTCATGCACCTTCTCCACGTGAGGCTACATCTCTACTCTGTCCAGCAGAGGCAGGAGGCTCAGCGATTTCTAAACTGTAATTACCCATCTCTGAACCATAGGTGCTGAGCACATGTGACCTTGTGATGGAGCCAGTAACTACAGCGGTGACAGTGACAATCAACCATGCCTGGGGAGATGCTCACTTGTCATGAACAGCTTTTCTATCTCTGGTGGGTTTGTTTTTTTTTTACTTTTTTTTTTTTTTTACAAACACAATTTGAATACTATTCTTCCATTTTAAATCAGGGGAATCCATGTAAATAGTAGCCCCCAACTTCTATACTGGAAACAGCAGATAGTAGAACATGTATGCTAAATTCCAACTAGTAGTTGAGATAAATAGTGAACCGCAAAGTTTCTTTTCCAAGGTAACTCTTCCTATGAAATAAAAGGCTCTTTCGATAATTATCTTCCAAACTCTCAAGATATCGTTTCATTAAAAAGCACTTACTTTCCCAGTGAGTGCGGCACACAAATATAAACACAAAGGTTTGGAACCACTAAAAATATCGAGGACAGGATGCAGATAATTACGATGTCAAGTTATTTATATTGTTAGTAGTCAACTCAGAAACAGACAATAAAACTGCACTAAGAAAGGACAAATATGTGGACTCTGAAAATTATTGTTATTATTTTTAGTCTGATGACACGGAGGACCTGGCTGGGAAACACACTGGTTCTTATAAACCAGCACTTATTTGGGACATGAAACGAACCACGGGGAGAGGAGGCCACTGGGATCAGGCCGTTGCTGTCACAGAACAACCCGCCAGGGCAGAGAATTATTCGCTAATGACAGTTGAACGGCAATGCAAGTCAATATACACAGTTAACCCATTTTGACACATTCATCTTCAGCATTCTTTTTTCAATAAAATTCACTTTTAAATTATACTAAAAGGTAAAACAGAGTTTCCTTCCTTGACACATCCGTTACCCAGATGCTTCCTGAGGTCAGCCAGAGGGAACCAGAGTTGCTGTGTCTCACGACGGCTTCCATCCAAGCCCAAGACGGGCGCCCGCAGGCGGTCCTGTGTACCCAGGGGAAGTGCACTGACTTCACGGTTTGAAAATGGCTGTGTCACCGTGAGATGCAAATGCCACCGCCTCTCCTGCAGAGCCACGGTGAGCCTCCAACCATCTACCATCTGACGCCTTCGATGTTGAGTGGCTCCCATGTCCTTGGTCCCAGCTGCCTAAGCTCCCGGTCAGAGGCAGGCTGGTACCCGTGGGTGCGGCACCCGCGGGGAGGGCCCAGGTGCAGCCCTTTCAGAAAACCTCTGCAGCTTTCAAGCCCCGAGACAACGAGAGGCTGGTTCTCAAGGGCACAGAGGACACACAGCTGGTCTGCCATCCTGCCAGGACTATGGAGCAAAGACATCTAAACCCAGCCGGGGCTGATTATGGACAGAGCGTGGCAATGCTGGGGCAACCTGAATGGCAGACTGTTTGATCCCACCTTGGCAAGCCTGAGATACATTTGATATCGGATGCAAAAAGTGCCACTATCAGTAGGAATCATTTCAAGTTCTAGGTTCATCTATAACCAAAAGAAGTGTGTGGCAAAGAAAGAGAACTTCGTTTCTTCAGTAGTTTTGAGGGTGGATGGATGCGATCGTGGCGGGAGGCCCTCAGGAGGGGAGGAGGCGCCCCCAAGTCTGAGGGTGGTCGCCACTCCTAGTAGGAGCATCTCAGAGTCCTGGGTCCCCCCAGCCACGGAGCACCCCGGAGGTGAGCGACTCCATCTCTCATCCTCACACTTCTCCCAAAGGCTCCACTTCGCGGGTCGAGCAGCCCGTGCGGACTTCCCAGAGGAGGTGCCGTCTCGTGGGACCCTCCCTGTGCCAGGGGTCAGAGGCCATTGCTGTTCCTGTGGCAGAGGGGCGGCTTCGAGAGCTCCACGATGGCCAAGCGGGATTTGTTGAGGAACTTGGGGGCTCGACGTAACAGCCTCTGGGCCTCGGTGAACGTCTCCGTCAGCTCTTTCTTCCACTGCAGAAACTCCGGGTCACTCTGAAGGCAAACACAAGAGGCGGAGGAGTTGGGACAGTGTCACTGGCTTCGCCAACACACATGGATGCCTCTGGCCAGTCCTTGGAACCCCCTTTCCCCCAGGGGAAGCACACCCCATGTCCCACCCCGCGGCCGGTGAGTAATGGGGGCGGGGGGGTCACGCAGGAACTTCCTCCAGGGGCCCCTTGCCCAGAAGAGGGACCAAGCCCTTCAGGAGAGCCTCCTACAACCCCACAGGAGAATTGCTGCCTTGACTTTGTTGAAAGATCACCTTTGATCTCTGATGTTTGAAATAACTCAAGTCTAGAAAATAATGCATGAGGAGTTTTGACAAATTTCAGAAGCACCTTCACATGTGCAATGACGTCATGAAGTAATTAATCATACGTTTTTCCATCAACTACTAGTTTATCTCTCTAAATATGCTCTTTACAAGCACGTATACACATACACACACACACACACACACACCCAGTAGAAAAGTGTTGAAGTCGTGAAGCAAACACGTCTTTGTATCTACTACTGCTTTATCTCTCTAAATACGCTCTTTTCTCACCCCCCCCAAAACATCCCCCCACACCCCAAGAGAAGTGTTCAGGAATTAAGTTCGGGCTACAATAGAACTTTGGGGAGAGAAAGATGGCATTTCCCCTGTTAAGAGTTACTTGGGGATCTTATGTTTATTTCAACACACAAACCTCAACTTCAAACATGCTGAAAGATCAGATCAGATCTGGAAAACTGTGAACAAATAAAATTCAAGGCTCCTATTAAATACTGGATGGTTTCCAGATAGGGTAATCACTTTATTTCCTGTCCTTCCTCCTGCCATTTTCTAAGAAACACTTCTTTTAAAATAACTGTTAATTTGCTGAGATCCTTGTATCTTCCAACTTTCTTGCTAAGTTCGTGAGTGATAAAGCATGGAGTAAGAAAATGTTTGATAACCAGGCAGGCACCTTTGTTGAATGTTTATATAATTGTTCTAACTTTCACCTCTGGAAAAAATACAAATAAACACTCACCTCACACTGCAAGACAAATTGCTTCCCTCCTTTTATCCTCAACAAAATGCACTTTTTGTCTTTAATCTGAGTTTCTTCCACAGACACAATCTGTTCCATTGTCAGTAAATTTTGCTGACTGTAAAAATAAAAGATGATAAGTTACTTCACATTATTGCATGACTTTTTAAATTAAGTTAATAAATAATATTGAAAACTACCAGCTTAGAAAAAGTAAAGAAAAAAAATCAGCATCTTTCTTTCTTTGATGATATTCTAGAAGTGGGGGGAAATGACTACAAAAGAAATGTACGAAAATTCAAAATATAACATCTCAAAGAAAGCTGCAAAGAAAGGAACGTCTCTATAAGGCAGAAAGCAAAGCTGTTCCCTCAGCACAGTACTGATGTGGAGATGAGTGTGAATCACACGTATCTCTCCTGCATCACACACTTGCCTAGACACGATCAATCCTGCTATGAGGGAACAATGACGCCGCTACCTACGATCTACATGAGTGAGAGGTGTGTAGCTGGCTTTGAACCCAGCAGCCCAGTAAAAGTTCGGTCATGCTAGCTTGTAAGCGACTGATATTTTGATCACGTCGAAATGATGTTATAAACACAGGTGACGTCCTTAAACGACCATCCCGCTGGGTCTACAGCATCACTGCTTCCGGTGAATGCTACAGTGTCTCTGAGCACCTTACCATTTTATGTTTTTGGGGATAAATACTCCAGGAATGCTAAATGAAAAACAACACCATCATAAACCCACGTTTTCTTTTTCCCTTACTTAAACTTACGAATCTATCCAGGCACGTTACGTAGCTTCGTGAATCAACGCTAAATGCTGACTCTTTTAAAACCAAGATAATTTACCATATCCAATGGTAAGCAAAAGAAGATTTTTGTTTTAGTTTTCGAATATCCTGAAACGCGAGACAATTTCCTTTCAAAGTGTACAACAGTGACTGACCAGTAGATAGCATAGTAAACGCATACTATGCCCAGGGCCACTCATTATCTGGAAATAAACATTATATAATGATACATGTATGAATTATAACTCAGGTGCTAGTAAGTATTCTATAATGTAAAAAATACATATGTAATATTATACAAAATATAATTATCTTGTACTATGTATAATCATATACACATATCTTGTATATATCTTGTATTATGTATAATCATATACACATGTTCTATGTAATATGCATATTTTATATTACATATATTATAATACTTACCAGTACCTGAGTTATAATTCAGGACCCCCATAGAGTCTTATTAATCATAACTCAGATCCTAGATGTATGAATTTTTAGAAAATGACTTCTATGGCACTAGTAATAGTGAGAAGATCATGGTCATTTATGAAGAATGTGGTCATACACAGTAGCAATCACTTGTAATTAAATGGCATCTTCACCAACAAGGATTTGCAAAACACATTCCAAAGTCAAACACACCAGATTTGGCCTCACCATTTTCCATGATCTGGCCAGTACAGAGCCATATTCTGATACAGGGGCCATATTCCAATACACCAACTATGTTTTTCACAGTTGGGAGCACTGTCCTGCTTATGATGACCAACCATTCCCTCCCCCAAGAGCAGAACTCCTTCCACATGGGTTGCCACCTTCCATGGAGACAAGCCCTGGGCGCTTCACACAGCAGACGCTTAATAAATGCTGCCCCACTTGCTACGAGGGACGGTGTAGATGGGAAATTTCTCTTTTCTTGTTCACTAACATTAGCTCTCGAAAGGACCTTACAGGGTGGCTGTATCTTCCCATCTAATGCGATAAAACCCACTTCCGATTTTCCAGCAAGGTGGAGACAACGGGAGGGGGGTCAGGTGCCCTGGTCTCAGTGCCAAGCAGCTCGGCCTGCACTGCAGACCTCGTCTTATTTAACCCCTACTCAGGGAGGCCTCGTAACGGAGACACAGGGCACAGGCAGACCCCGGTCGGAATCACTCCTCATCCACACCTGTCACTGGTGCCAGACCTTCCCTCTCTAAGCCCTGGTTCTCTCTTTATAATATAAGGGCTGGACCTCAAAGGTTGCTAAACAAATTAAAAGTGTGTGTGTGCGTGTCTGTGTGTGTGTTTGTGTCTGTGTGTCTACAGCACCAGGCCCAAGATAAATCTGCAACAATTGTAGTAGTCGTTACCATTTCTACTTCTCCCGTTTTACAGATGAGGAAACTGAGGCTCAGTCGACATAATGTGCTCCAAGTCCCAGAGACACGGAGCAGTGGATTTAAACACCTCTGACTCCAAAGTCCCAGTCTTTCCCCCTTTGGATCCACCTAACCGCTCCCCAGCCCGCCTCCAACCTGTCTGCTTTGACCTCCCTGGAAGGCACCTTCTATTTTCAGGTAGCACCAAATCCTTCCTTGACTCAGAAGTTTAAAAGTTAATGTCTGAACATGAAAATCTCATGTACACATGTTAAAAGAGATATGGGAGCTAGAGGGAGATCTGAGAAAACATGCCGGCGATGTGAAATCACCACGGAAACGAGTGCTCGGGAAGGTGCTACAGACTTACTCGTGACTCGCCCTCTCCTCTCCATTCAAGTCTGTTTGGAAAGAGGTAAAAATATTGACGCTGCCACTGAGTCAGGAATGGGTTTCCCAGCTTCAGCATGTACCCGTGCATGATGCAGTCTCTTCCCAGAGCGTAATCTGAGGCACGGAACACAACGATGAAATTTAGCAGGGTCTGAAACAGAATGTCTATATGCTTCTCAGAAAAAAAGAATGACACACTTTTTAGAAAAAGAGCAAGTTTCTCTATAAAGAGAACACACTATAGAAATCATTATTTTAGTTTTAAACACATTAAAGAACAGGTCTCTTCAGCTCTCTACTAACATATTAAATGGCTGTTTCTCAATATTCTGATAAATTCATGATGTTCCTCTATTGCTCTGAGAGGGTCAGAGTTTGTTTGATAAATATTTTTTCATTATGTAGGGTGATAACTGGGGAATAGAGAGTGATTAAACTCAAGCTATGCCCAAAGTACCTTTGCCTTTATATGGAATTGGGCTTCTCCCTTTAATGTTATTTAAAAAAATAACAGAGAGGGGATTTTCTTGTCCAAAGAAGCCAAAGTAACACAAGGGTCAAAAACTGGTCTTTCCTCCACTTACGGTTATAATTATCCTTCATATATATGGCTATGTAGGGAGGCCAAGCTAATTCACATGCATGTTGAGTTCTGATTACATTTTTACAGCAAAGTATTGTCTCAAAAAAAAAGGTCAATTTTAAGTGGCTTACTTTGCCTTCCTTAGAGGCTTTGGTGATTGTGCTAAAATCATTCATTCACTCACTCACTCATTCGTTCAACTATGAAGGGAAGGTGCTGGGCATGTGCTAGGCATTCTGGACGAAGCAGTGGATAAAAGAGACAAAAGTCCTCGCCTTCAGGGAGCTTACATTCTAGTGGGAGATTCAGGTAATAAACAAATAAGCAAAACCCATGTTGTGTCACTTGGACACAAGCAGGAAGGAAAAGAATGAAGGAGGGAGGGGCCTCGGGAGGGTCCGTGGTGATGGGGTGTGGTTCACGGAGTTGCCATTTTAATGGAAAAGGTGTCTGCATTTGTCAAGTACATTTAAAGTATATGTCTTATATTTTTACTTCAGATATCTAATCCTAGACTATATTTTACTTTAAGGGTGACTTCTGAGATCTTCAACCAAGATCTAGTTATTCCTAAATTACTTAATTACATGTGAGAATAATTCATTAATTTGTTAGACGTTCTAATTACAGCTCTAATTAAAAGGCTACACTTCAACAAGGTCATTAACATACATATTTTTTTCTGGGTCCAATTTGTCAAGATTCTAGTGACATCATGGCTCTCCCTTGAGCAAACTACTGAGGCTATAATTTCCTGTGTAAAATCCGTAACAGCAAATGTGGTCCAGAGTGATCTCAGTGGACCCGTTCTCTCAAGAATGGCTTAGAAATAAAGCCCCTTTCCCTGCAGAATGGAGGTGAACACAGTTAAAGGGCTGTCACGTTCCCTTGGTGCACTCAGGCGACTTTTAGGTAAGGAGTCATTCATCCAGGATGGTGGACACTTTTCTAAACAGATGATAAATGCTACTGGGGAATGGTCGACAAGACCCAGGAATCCTGCACCAAGATACCCGCACCAAAGCAAATTGTTCACAGACTGAAATTGTTTCCGGTCATTCTTATTATATGTTAACCTCAGAAAGGTCTTTGCTTAGAAGTAAAACAAAAAGCTATCTTCATCACTAACCATAATAAGTTTAAATATCCAAAATCCATAAAGTCTTAGAAAAACCAAGAGTGGCAATATTTGGTGAATCAAAGATGACTGATTTATTTAATACTGGATGTTATGTATTCTCCTTTGGAAATCCTAATAGGCCACTCAAATATGGTAAATAAAAATATGGCTTCGGGCTTCCCTGGTGGCGCAGTGGTTGAGCATCTGCCTGCCAATGCAAGGGACACGGGTTCGAGCCCTGGTCTGGGAAGATCCCACATGCCGCGGAGCAACTAGGCCCGTGAGCCACAACTACTGAGCCTGCGCGTCTGGAGCCTGTGCTCCGCAACAAGAGAGGCCGTGATAGTGAGAGGCCCGCGCACCACGATGAAGAGTGGCCCCCGCTTGCCGCAACTAGAGAAAAGCCCTCGCATAGAAACAAAGACCCAACACAGCCAAAAATAAATATAAATAAATAAATTTTTAAAAAAACAAAAAACAAAACAAAACAAAAAACCCCGATGCGTGCTCATTTCCCCACTAACTTTTCCTGGTGACAGACAGAAAATAGCAGTTGTGAAGTGCCTACCTCCTATTCAGGCTCTGCTTTTTGGGGGATGGGCAAACTTGGTCACATTATTTTAACTAGCATAGAAAACACTAGTGCTGTGTTTAGTACACAGGTGGCCATCACTGTGTTAAACCAATAGTAATTCCCATCAACCACGGCCTCAGAAGAGCTCAGGGAAAATTAAATAGCAACCACCTAAAAGATCAGAGAGAGAGTTGCCAGCCTGCAGATCAGGGGTCTGGTGGTCACATGCCAGGGTTCCTATAGTTCTAGTGATTAGCAGATGTGAAAGGATTGTGCCATTCCAGTAAAAGTGTAGCTCTTCTGAATTTTTCTGGGAAGAGATAATCATGGCTGATCTTAGAACCTGAATGATGTCTTGTAAAAGGAAAACCAGCCCAAATAAACTGGTTTAAAATAAACAAACAAACAAAAAAGACAACTAAATTTCTCATAGGACTGGTTTAAGCCTTTTTACTCTCTTTGAAAGCTGCCACAATTTTCTCAGATGTCCCCAGTTTTCAGAGCCGCAGAGGCTGCGTGGCAGGGCAGGTTGGCATCTCCAACCCGGGGCGCCAATACCCAGGCTTGTGGGAGCCAACACAGATAAGGAGTCAGCCCAAAGGACTGCCTACCAGTGGGGTTTGGACTAACAGCCTTTCCCTCTTCTTCAGGGTCTTTCCTCTCTAGGCGGCATTTCTGTTTAGAGATGCAAGTTGAAAGTGCAGAATCTGTGTCCATCATTTCTGTGGGTTCCTCACCACCCGTTGCCTGTGGCTGCCTGGCCTCTTCAACTGAAAATCCAATTAGCTGTGCTTAGTCAAGTGTTTACCTCTGCTGTTAGAAAGTTTAAATGGATCTTTAACTCTTTCCCTCACTAGAAGTCTCCACAAAGCCATGGATAATTGATGCAGGGTTGAATGGGGCCTCAGGTTTTCTTCTCTTTTGGGGCTGGTGGCTCTCAGCTGGAGGAAGTTTTACACATCAGACAGGGTGGGACGGCGGCCGTCTGTGACTGTCAATCAGGGAGGCTGTTTGTCTGGGGAAGGCCCTGCACAGGGACGCAAACAAACTCTTCCAAACAAAGGTGGAAACAAAAGAGAAAACAAAGCCTGAAGGGGGGTTCCCAGGTTAAGATTTCCCTCTCTACGACCACATGCAAAAGGGCTCGATGTTCTATCATTTAACTCTGGTCTTCAAGTCAGAAGTTGCACAGAGGTTAAGTATTTGCAGATTTTAGCCATCTACCATGTTTTGAAGCACAAAGCACTTCGAGCAATAATTTTATAATCATAAAATAGGCTGGTAACTTTGTTCCTTGAAACTGACAAAAAAGTAATCCTAAAATGTTTTCCTCTGTGTCGCTTTTTTTTTTTTCAGTACTTCTGTGGTCCTGTATTTTGCATATAATTACCAAATTAAAAATAGAGGTCTCTATGTCATGTCTGTGTCCATCTTTCTTTCTACAGGCCTGCTCAGAAAATCCTTTTAAAAAGAACTTTGGGGCTTCCCTGGTGGCGCAGCGGTTGAGAATCTGCCTGCTAATGCAGGGGACACGGGTTCGAGCCCTGGTCTGGGAAGATCCCGCATGCCGCAGAGCAACTAGGCCCGTGAGCCACAACTACTGAGCCTGCGTGTCTGGAGCCTGTGCTCCGCAACGAAAGGCCACAATAGTGAGGCCCGCGCACCGCGATGAAGAGTGGCCCCCACTTGCCGCAGCTAGAGGAAGCCCTCGCACAGAAACGAAGACCCAACACAGCCAAAAATAAACAAACAAACAAACAAATAAATAATAATTAAAAAAAAAAGAACTTTGTAAGGTAGCAATTTCTGTCTTTCCAATGTATCCTTTTTATAATGAAACATACTTTTTTTTCCAAAGTCCATGGCAAGTATATTTCTTATGCCTTAGCCCCAAATGCCAAATATAATTTATGCATTCTTTCAACCCAAATGTTCTTTGAAATCATGCTAAATATGTTTGAGACCAACGTTAATAAATATTTAAGAAATCAAAGTGAAAAGTAAAAATCGAAAAGAAAAGGCACCAGACTGGAAAGAAAGGAGTAAATTTGTTTTTATTCAGAGACAGGATCTTACATGTAGAAAATCCTAAAGAACTCACACACATACACGAATCTACTAGAACTAATAAATTAGTTCAGCAAGATTGTAGGATACAAGATCATCATACAAAAACCAATTCTATTTCCACGTACTAGCAATGAACAACCAAAACTGAAATTAAAGAAACAGTTTCATCCATAATAGCATCAAAAACATTAAAATAATTGTGAATAAATTTAAGAAGACACATAAGACTGAAAACTACAAAGCACTGCTGAGAGGAATTAGGGACGACGTAAACAACTGTAGAGACATTTCATTCATGGACCGGAAGACTTAATGTTGTTAAAATGACAGTTGTCTCCAAATCTATACATTCAACAAAATCCCTACCAAAATCTGAGTAGGTTTTTTTTTTTTTTTTTGGCAGAAATTGAAAAACTGATGCTAAGATTCATATGGAAATGCAAAGGATCCAGAAGAGCCAAAAACAATTTTGAAAAAAAAAAAAAAAGAAAAGAATAAAGTGAGAAGGTTTTTATTTCCTGATTTCAAAACTTACTATAAAGCTACAGTAATCAAGACAGTGTGGAACCAGCATAAGGACAGACATATACATCAACAGAACAAAACTAAGAGTCCAGAAATAAGTCCTTAAATTTATGGTCAATTAATTTTCAACAAAGGTGCCAAGACAATCCAACGGGGGAAGAAAACGTTTTTTTCTTCAAACAAAAAAACAAACATTTTTCAGACAACTAGATAGCCACATGCAAAAAAAGATGAATTTAGACCCTTACCTCACATTATACATGACAACTCAAAAATCAAACAAAGACCTAAGAGCTAAAATGCTAAAACACTTCTAGAAGAAAAAGAGAAAAAAATCTTTGGGGAATTCAGTTAGGCAAAAAGTTCTTAGATAAGACACCAAAATTCATTCTAAAAATTTGTAAACTGGACTTCAAAATTAAAACCTTCTGTACTTCAAAAGTCACTATGGGGCTTCCCTGGTGGCGCAGTGGTTGAGAATCTGCCTGCCAATGCAGGGGACACGGGTTCGAGCCCTGGTCTGGGAAGATCCCACAGGCAGCAGAGCAACTGGGCCCGTGAGCCACAATTACTGAGCCTGCGTGTCTGGAGCCTGTGCTCTGCAACAAGAGAGGCCGCGATAGAGAGAGGCCCGCACACCGCGATGAAGAGTGGCCCCCACTTGCCACAACTAGAGAAAGCCCTTGCACGGAAACAAAGACCCAGCACAGCCATAAATAAATAAATAAAAATTAAAAAAAAAAAAAGAAATAGGCACATTCTTTAAAAAAAAAAAAAAAAGAAGAAAAAGTCACTATGAAGAAAATGAAAAAGAAGCCACTGACTGGGAGGAAGTATTTGTGAATTATACATATGATAAATAACATAAATAAAGACAATCAATTTTTTAAATGGGCATAAGATTTAAACAGACATTTCACCAAAGAAGATATAAGAATGGCTAATCACCACAAACATGTCCAATATCACTAACTGTTAGGGAAATGCAAATCAAGACCCCAATGAAGCACCACTTCACACCCACTAGGAAGGCCAGAATCAAAGACAACAGCAAGTGTTGATGAGGCTATGGCAAACCTGGAACTCTCATAAAATGATGGTGAGAATGTATATAGTATCGCTTAGCAATATTTCTATGAAATATAGTATAATTTAGAAAGCAATTAGTGATTCCTTAGAAAGTTAAACATGAATTCACCATACAGCCCAGCAATTCCACTCCTAGTTACACACCCAGGAGAAATGAAAACATACATCCACACTTGTACGTGAACGTGAACACAGCAGCATCCTTTGTAATAGAGCAAAAGTGGGAATAATTCAAATGTCCATCAACTGGCGAACAGATAAACAAAATGTGGTCTATCCATGTAATGGAATATTATTCAGCAACAAATGGGGACGAGAGACCGGAACACACAACGTGGATCAACCTCCAAAACCTGGTGTTAAATGAAAGAAGCCATATGCAAAAGACTAACAGTCTACAGCCTGTAAGATTCCACTCATATGAAATGTTCAGAAAAGGAAAATTACTATAGAGACAGAAAGCAGATTATTGGTTGCCTGGGGATGGGAGCAGGAAGTGACTACAAGTGGGCACAGGGTGTCTCTTTGAGACATGGAAATGTTTTAAAATTAGACTGTGGTGCTGGCTGCACAACTCAGAGTTTACTAAAACTCATCAAATTATACACTCACAATGAGTGAATTTTATAACATGTAATATCATGCCTCAATAAAGCTGTTTTTAAAAGAGTAAAAGCTGCAAAATTTTGTTTTGACCAAAACCATGTTTGAAAGACACCAATTCTCACACGAATTCAAAAAGATTAATATTCAGACTCTGGATTAAGCTCTGAAGTCAGTGTGAGAAAATGAAATGTCTTCCGTGGCAATAATGATGTGACGTCATAGTACTTTAACCATGATGTTCTTTATATACGAGAGGAACATTTGCATACTTTATGAATTAAGCATCTATTTTGGAATCTCCTTATAATCGGAAACATCCTTCTCTAACAGGAGAGGGTATGCAGTCAGAGAAGTGAGTAGATTGTCGACAGATGGAATTTATCAAATGTTATGTGCCCCACTTGCATATGATGAAATTATTTCAGTATATCACAGAAGAAAATGGTAGCAAAACATCTTAACCATACAAATTGATTTTAACCGACAAATTGATTTTACTGTCTATTTGATAACCAGTATCCCTTTAAAACCATTCTTTCGATGAGCCAAACCCAGGACATTTGTTAATATCTAAATGAGTAAGTTTTACTGACAGCAAATTAGGAATCAACTTCATTGATGTCCGTTAAGACGTATGATTTCTATGTAAGGATGAGGAAGATAAAGGCAGCTGTCATTTACTTAACCTTTTTTATTCTGGAAACCGGCAATTAAAAAGAAGTTAAGCATTGATCCTGCTCTATTAGTCTTCTATTGCTGTGTAACAAATATCCACAAACTCAGTGACTTAAAAACACCACTAATAAATACCTCCTAGTTCTGGAGGTCAGAAGTCCTGGCTGGCTCTGCTGGGTTTTCTGCTCAGGGGCTCACAAAAGCCAGAATCAAGGTGCTGGCAACCTGGGTTCTTATCTAGAGGCTCCAGGGAGGAATCTGCTCCCAAACTCATTCATGCTGTTGGCAGAATGCAGTTCCGAGGGCTGTAGGACTGAGGTCCCTGTTCCCTTGCTGCCTGCCAAGGAGGAGGGGTCACCCTCAGCTCCTCGACACACTCACAATCCTTCTCATGGGGCCCCCTCCGCCTGCAAAGTCGGCAAGGGTGCGTCCCACCTTTCTCCTGCTTCAATCTCTCTGACTTCTGCTGCCGGCCTGAGGACATTCTCTGCTTTTAAAGGGCTGGTGTGAGCAAATTCAACCCACCCAGAACACAACCTTAATTATATCTGCAAAATCTCTTATCAGCGGGTTACCCCTGGGAGTAACACATGGAGGCTTTTAAAAGTCACGGGAGACGTCGCAGAACCGCACCTGACTGTCTTTACAGGCAAATACATAGCTCAAGTGGATGAGTAAAAGCAGTCAACGTGGAAGGAATGGCATGATTAGCAAACTCACCGCTTCCTAACTTCCTAATAAAATAATCGATTTATGCAGAGATCGTCAGTGAAAATGAAACGAATGGCAGATGACAGCTGAATGAGGAGCCGGAGAGCTGACCGCACCTGAGCCCACTTTAGAGAAGTGATGGCAGAGCGGCACCTACGTGTCACGTGCCTCTTGCTACAAAGTCCGAACCTAACACGCTAATCCAGCTGTTGGAGCTGGCTTTCAGTTCACAGGAAATTTAGGAAGCAGAAGTGCAATTTAAATGACACCACGAAAAAGCAAACAGAGAAATCCAGAATGTGGAACACTCTACAGCCGGCCCAGTTTCTTCAATACGTCAATTACCTGGGGGTGGGGGTGGGGTGGGGGACTGTTCTGGATTAATGGGATGTTATTACCAATTACAATACAAGAACAATATTTGGATCCTGATTCAAAAAACACAAGAGTAAAAGGACAATTTAAAGTTAATCAGAAAAACCTGAATATGGACTCAGTATTAAAGTAAGAATCATCATTTTCATTGGTTGGCATAAAGGTCTTAAGGTTGTATGAGAAAACATTCAGATTTTTTAGAGATGCACATAGGGCTGAAATGCTACGAGGGGTTTGCTAATTGCTTTAAAATATTCCGGCAACCACAAAAAGAGGGGATGGACAAAGCAGGTACACAAAATGTTGAAACATATCGAATCTGGGTGATGTATATGCATGGGGGCTCATTGTTCTGGTCCATTTTTACCCAGGACTAAAAATTTTTATAATAAACGATTTCATTTAAGAGATTTCATTCATTGAGCATCTGCTGAGAATCAATCACTGCGTTCAGGGCTTTGCATCCATTTCCTGCTGGATCCTCACTATGGCCTTATGAAGCAGGTACCATTTGTATCCCCACTTTTATAGCTAAGAATATGAAACTACGACCAGTGTGGGGTGTAGCCGACAGGCCTGCCAATTGCCCACCACCCCAGCGAAGCCTCAGAGGCCAAGTAAATGAAAGATTTCTACATTTTTTTTTTAAACATCTTTATTGAAGTATACAATAGTGTGTTACAATAGTGTGTTAGCTTCTGCTTTATAACAAAGTGAATCAGTTATACATATACAATATGTTCCCATTTCTCTTCCCTCTTGCATCTCCCTCCCTCCCACCCTCCCCATCCCACCCCTCTAGGTGGTCACAAAGCACTGAGCTGATCTCCCTGTGCTATGCGGCTGCTTCCCACTAGTTATCTATTTTACATTTGGTAGTGTATATATGTCCATGACACTCTCTTACCCTGTCACATCTCACCCCACCCCCTCCCCATATCCTCAAGTCCATTCTCTAGTAGGTCTGTGTCTTTATTCCCGTCTTGCCACTAGGTTCTTCATGGCCTTTTTTTTTTTTTTTCCCCTTAGATTCCGTATATATGTGTTAGCATACTGTATTTGTTTTTCTCTTTCTGACTTACTTCACTCTGTATGACAGACTCTAACTCCATCCACCTCATTACAAATACCTCCATTTCATTTCTTTTTTTTTTTAACTTTTTTTTTTTTTTTTTTTTTTTAATTTATTTTTGGCTGTGTTGGGTCTTCGTTTCTGTGCGAGGGCTTTCTCTAGTTGCGGCAAGCGGGGGCCACTCTTCATCGCGGTGCGCGGGCCTCTCACTATCGCGGCCTCTCTTGTTGCGGAGCACAGGCTCCAGACGCACAGGCTCAGTAGTTGTGGCTCACGGGCCCAGTTGCTCCGCGGCATGTGGGATCTTCCCAGACCAGGGCTCGAACCCGTGTCCCCTGCATTGGCAGGCAGATTCTCAACCACTGCGCCACCAGGGAAGCCCCATTTCATTTCTTTTTATGGCTGAGTAATATTCCATTGTATATATGTGCCACATCTTCTTTATCCATTCATCTGTCGATGGACATTTAGGTTGCTTCCATGTCCTGGCTATTGTAAATAGAGCTGCAATGAACATTTTGCTACATGACTCTTTTTGACCTATGGTTTTCTCACATTTTTTGTTTCACAAAGCAGTTTGACAAGTCGGCTGCAGCCCGCGTTGGAGGGCGATCCCCCAAACCATGCGCCAACCGCAGCACAGGGGATGCTGGAAGGTTCGGAAGGAGACAAAAGGCAGAGACAGGTAGAGGGTGAAAGAGAAACAGAGGGACCACAGAAAAGCAACAAGGTGGAAACACAGGGAGACAGTCACGGAAAGGGGCGGAGGGAAGAGATGGGGAGACAGTGGGGAAGAGGAATGTGCTTGAAGGGGGATATCACAGACCTAGAGAGTCAGACAAAGCTACTGCAACCTTGGTCCACCTTCCACTCTGCCCCACCCCTCACACCAACCAGAAAACGAGAACGCCTCAGAGCAAAGGAGGGACCAGACATGTTCAGTAGAGAGCTCTGTCCACGTGTAGTTACAGATCCGTGTTAGGCACGATTACCTTGTCCTCTCTCCCCATCCCCCAGCCCCCATCCCGTGACCTTCTCCCCAGCCAGCTCACCAGCTCCAAGCTCCGAGTCAGGAGGAAGGGAAGGAGGAGTTATTTATCTAAACCATGTTTCAGTTTTTTAACGGCCTAACTGAGATAAAAGTCACAGACCCTCAGTGCCCAGCAAAGCTGTTCTCAGTGGGGGAAAATCTGTGAGGCTGAAGTTAATAGCACGAGGGCCACGTTAATGCCACTAGGGGGTTCAGATCAGAGGTTCCTGGAGGCGGCTTCAGGTGACGGTTTAATCACAACGGAAAAAACAGGTCTGGGGCTTGCAACGTGTGACTGGGGGCGGGGTGGGGGGAGTGGGGATGGCAGAAAGGGGTTACAGGAGGGAGAGTGGGGAGCAGAAAACACAAAGGAAGACAGAATCCTCAAAAAGAATCCTCAATGCATGTCAGAGACTGGAACTAGAGCTGCAGGGGAGGGCAGGCCTGTCACACACACCCCCCCAGGGCATGTTAATAACACGGAACCACTTGCTCAAATTACACGTTAAAAAACACCTTCTTCTCCTAGGGGCGTTATTCATGAGAGCCAAAAACTGGAAACAGTTGGCGGATGAATGGATAAACGAAATGTGGCATAGCCATACATGGGAATATTATCAGATACAGAAAGGCAGGCAGTACTGATACACACGTTACAACGTAGATGAACCCTGAAAACATGATGTTGAGAGAAGCCAGATGCAAAAGGCCACGTGTTATATGATGCCGGTTTTGTTTTTTTTTTTTTAACATCTTTATTGGAGTATAATTGCTTTACAATGGTGTGTTAGTTTCTGCTTTATAACAAAGTGAATCAGTTATACATATACATATGTCCCCATATCTCTTCCCTCTTGCATCTCCCTCCCTCTCACCCTCCCTATCCCACCCCTCTAGGTGGTCACAAAGCACCGAGCTGAGCTGATCTCCCTGTGCTATGCGGCTGCTTCCCACTAGCTATCTGTTTTACGTTTGGTAGTGTATGTATGTCCATGCCACTCTCTCACTTTGTCCCAGCTTACCCTTCCCCCTCCCCGTATCCTCAAGTCCATTCTCTAGTGGGTCTGCATCTTTATTCCTGTCTTGCCCCTAGGTTCTTCTGACCATTTTCTCTTCTTTTTTCTTTTTTTAGATTCCTTATATATGTGTTAGCATACGGTATTTGTTTTTCTCTTTCTGATTTACTTCACTCTGTATGACAGTCTCTAGGTCCATCCACCTCACTACAAATAACTCAATTTCATTTCTTTTTATGGCTGAGTAATATTCCATTGTATATACGTGCCACACCTTTATCCATTCATCTGCCGATCCTGCCAACACTTTTACTTTACTCAATTGAGACCAATGTCAGACTTGTAAGGTAATAAATTTACGTTGTTTTGAGTCACTAAATTTGTGGTAATTCGTATGAAAGCAATAAAAAACAAATACAGACGTCCTACAAGAGCCAGGCTATATATTTATATTTAAGTATTTCTAAAATGAATTTAACCTTGTGATTGACAGCAGCAGCAGCTTCCAAGGGCTCCCACCACACACCTGAGGCAAAAGCAGCCTAATAAAGAAGCAGTGACAGCAGCAGGTCACTGCCCCACACCTGGGGTAGAGGGGGATTTGATCTACTGTAGCAGCAGCATAGCCTGAATGGGAATGCATCCTCCTGTGGCACTAGTCCCATCAACATTAGTCTAATCTGCTAGCATCTGCTGTGCCAACAGGCCCAACGTATACAAACCCTCCAACTCAGTAGCATTAAGTGAGTCAGGCTCAGTGTTTCCTGAAACTCATATCCAATGGCACTGGAAAGCCCAGATATCATCTACTGTTATGAAAACATAAAAAAGCAATAACAGAAGACTGGGAACTTCAGAAAGAAAAGGGGAACAATGGAATGGGTGAAAACAAATGGGGTAAATATAAGAGACTATCATTAGCCTCATGAGTTTCTTAAATTCTATATGATGGTCAAAGCAAAAATTATGACACCATCTGATGTGGTTCTTAATGTAAAGGAAATACTACAGAAAATCATACTTTAAAACTGGGGAATATTAAGAGACCTAAATGGAAGTAAAATTTCGAAACTTCACTTGAAATAATAAAACACTGATTCCAGTAGGCTATGGTAAGTTACATATGTATAGTGTAATGCCAAAAGCAACCACTAAGAAAACTATACAAACAGTATACACAAATGATTATAAATAAATTAGATTAAAATGGACTTATTAAAAAATGTTTAAGTAACCCACAAGAAGGCAAAATAAGAGAAACACAGGATTGAGAAACTAAGGTAAAAGACAAAACAAAAAATAAAATGGTAGACCTAATCTTTAACATAGCAATAATTACATTAACTGTAAATGATCTAAATAACCAAGCCAAAGACAGAGATTGGAAGAGTAGATGAAAAAATCACAAGCATGATCCAACTATATACTGTCTATAAAGAAGCTTACTTTAAACATCATGATATAGGTAGTTCAAAGTAAAAGGATGAAAAAGATATATCATATGAACATTAATCAGAAAAAGCAGGAATGGCTATATTAATATCAGATAAAGTAGATTTCAGAGCAAAGGAAATTATTAGGGGCAAAGAGGGTCATTACATAAAGATAACAGGAATAATCCACCTAGATGACCTAGTGATACTAAATGTGTGTGCACCAAACAACAGAACTTCAAAACACATGAAGCAAACACTGAAAAAGGTAAAAGGAGAAAATTTTAAATCCGCAATTATTATTTGAGACTTCAACACAGCAATTTATAGAACTACCAGAGAGAAAAATCAGCAAGGATATGGAAGAACTGAAAACATCATCAATCAGCAGGATATAACTGACATTTAAAGAACACACTCAATAAAAGCAGAATACATATTCAAGTGTCCATGGAACATTCACTCATATACCATACACTGGGTGATAAAAAAAATCAGCAGATTGAAAAGAATTAAAATCATAGAGAGTATGTTCTCTAGCCATAATGGAATCAGACTAGAAATCAATAACAGAAAGACAACAGGAAAATCTTCAATCACATGAAAACTAAACATCACAATTCCAAATAGCTCATGGGTAAAAAGTCAAGGAAAAAATTTTAAATGCATAGAATAAAAGAAAATGGAGATAAAACAGATCAAAGTTTGTGTAATGAAGTGAAAGCAATGCTGAAAGGGAAGTTTATAGCACTAAATTGGGAAAGAAAATATTTCAAAGCAATAATCTAATTTTCTATATTAAAATAGTAAAAACGGAAGAGGAAAAAACACTAAACAAGCAGAAAGAAGGAAATAATAAAGATGAAACAAAAATCCATGAAACTGAAAACAGGAAAATAGGGGGGAAAAATCAATGAAACAAAAGGCTGGTTCTTTGAAATAAACAATCTAATCAACCAAGATGTAGCAAGACTGATAAAGATAAAAAGAGAGATTGGCACAAATCACAGATATCAGAAATGCAACCAGGGATACCATGACATATCCTGCAGGTTAACAAGGGACAAGTTATTATGAACAAGTCTACACTATAAATTCAAAAATGTCGATGAAATGGACCAATGCTTCTACACCCAAAACTACCAAAACTCAGCCAAGATGAAATAGATAATCTCAATTTTCCTGTAACCATGAGAAACACTGATTTTTCATTTTAAAACTCCCAAAAGAAATATTCAGGCTTAGATGTTTCACTTTTACCCAAGACTTAAAGAATTAACACCAATTTTACATGACTTGATAATAAACAGAAGTAGAGGGAACAGTTCCTAATTAATTTTATGAAGCCAGTATTACCCTGATACCAAAACCAGACAGGGATAGTACAGAAAGAAGAAAACTACAGACCAATATTTTTTATGAAATTGGCTGTAAAAATCCTCAGCCAAATATTAGCAAATTAAATCCAGAAATATATAAAAAGAATAATATACCATGACCAAGTGGTATTTATTCCAGTTATGCAAAGTTGGTTAAATATTTGAAAATCAAACAATGTAATCCACCATATCCAATAGATTAAGGGGGAAAAGTCATGTGATCCTATCCATTAATGCAGAGAAAGCATTTGACAAAATCCAATCCCATTCATGATTTTAAAAAAAGAAGAAAAAAAACTCCAAGCAAACTAGGAATAGAAAAGGAACATACTGAAACTCATAAAGATGATCTACAAGCAACCTATACCGACATTATATTTAACTGTGAAAGACTGAATGCTTTCTCTGTAAGATCAGAAACAAGGCACCGATATCTGCTCTCACCACTTTTATTAAATATATTACTGGAGGTTCTAGTAAGAAAATAAAGCAAAAATAAATAAATACATAAATTTAAAAGTTAAATTTTTAAAAAGTTTATTTAAAAGATAAAAGGACTATTCCTACTATGTTGAATAGGAAGGAATATATCCTACTGAATGTTGCATAGTAATATATCCTATTATATTGAATAAGGAAAAGTAAAACTGTCTATATCTGAAGACGAGATGATAATCTAAATGGAGAAAATACCAAGGAATCCACAAAAAGCTTGAGAAATAATATTAGTTTGTAAATGTTTTAGAGTACAAGATCAACACAATTTTATCAAATTATATATTAATAACAAATGTGTAGAAGCTTAAATAAAAATATGTGATGCCATTTACAACTGACCTAAATAAATACTTAAATATAAGCCCAATAAGACATTTATAGGACCTCTATACTGAAAATTACAAAATGCTGATGAAGAAAATTTTAAAAGTCCCAAACAAATAGGGAGACATACCTTGTTCATGGATTAGAAAACACAACATAATAAAGATGTCAATTCTCCCCAAGTTAAGAGGCTTAACACAATTACTCTTAAAATGCCCTCAAGGTTTTTGTGGATATAGACAAGCTTATTCTAAGATTTATATGGTAAGAAGAGGCTGAAGAATAGCTAAAACAATTTGTAAAGGAAGATTAAAATGGGAGGAATTAATCTACCCAATTTCAAGATTTTGCAGTAATGACGGAGGGTAGATACATAGATCAATGGAATGGAACAGAGAACCCAGAAATAGACTGACATAAATACATTTAACTTGTTTTTGACAGCAGTGCAAAAGCTATCAAGGAAGAATAGACTTTTCAAACAATGGTACTCAAACAGTTGGACATCCCTCGACAAAAACAAACAAACAACAAATGAACCTTAACCTAAACCTTACACAAAAATTAAATCAAAGTGGATCATAATCTTAAACGTAAAAGCAGGACATTTTTAGAAAAAAAAAATAGGAGAAAATCTTTGGCATCTAGAACTAGGTGAATAATTCTTAGACTTGACACCGAAAGTATGATCAATAAAAGCAAAAACTGATAAATTGGATCTCATCAAAATGAGTTAAAAATGCTTCATAGAAGATCCTTTTAAGTGGATGAAAACTCAAATTACACAGTGGGAAAACATATTTGAAAATCCCATATGAGACAAATGACTTGTATCTATAATATACAAAGAACTCTCCAAACAACTTAAAAAAATCCAACTAGAAAATAGGCAGAAGACAGGAGCAGACATTTCATGGAAGAGAATATACACATGGCAAAGAAGCACATGAAAAGATGTTCAACATCGTTAGCCATTAGGGAAACGTAAATTAAGACCATAATGAGATATCAGAGAATAACTAAAATTAAAGTATAGTGACAACATCAAATGCTGGCGAGTACGTAGAAAAATTATATCACATCACTGGTGGGAAAATAAAATGGTTTAGCCACTCTGAGAAACAGCTTGACAGTCTCTTTTAATCCTAAAAGTAGATTCACCCTACAATGCAGTAATTGTACTCTTGAGCATTTATCCAAAAGAAACAAAAACTTAATGAAGTTCCCACAGAAACTTACACAGAAATGTTCATAGCAGTTTTATTTCTAATAGCCAAAAACTGGCAACTACCCAAGTGTCTTTCAATGGGTGAATGTTGAAACAAATTGTGATAAAACCTTATGATAGAATACTACCGAGCAACAACAAGGAACAAATTATTAATATATGCAAAAATTGAAATGAACTTCAAGGGAATGATGCCGAGGGAAAAATTTTAAAAAGCCAATCTCCGAAGATTAAGTAATTCATGATTATGTTTACATATTATTCTTAAAATAACAAAACTGTGGAGATGGAGAACAGATTAGAAGTTGCCAAGGGTTAGAGATGGGGGTAGAAGGTACAGCGGGGGAACTTTGTGAGGTTTTTGTGGTCCCAGTACAAATAATACAGCAATCTCGGTTTTAATCCCGAAAGATTTTTAAAAGCAATTCCTAATAAGAGGTGTCCAGATATTTAGCAATGGCAGCAGATTAGAGGTATAGCTCCCCAACATGACAACTTCGAAAGAGACCTATACTATCAATACTAATTTAATGCATATGTTAATTTTAAAAAGGCCAGTCACGATACTTAAATGGTACATATCTTAACGATAGTATTCTGGGTATCCAGCTATACCAGATGGACTAGCAGGATTTTCTGTACATTCAATCTTATTTAAGACAGTAAATCTTATAATAAGACAGTTAAAAAAAGAAAAAAAAAAAACAAACCTCAACTACAGTTGGATATTCTCATAGGAAGATGAGGTGAAAATATGTAGCAGCGGTTCAAAAACTTAAGCAGTGGCACCTAAATTTGGCTGCACATTAGAATCATCTGAAGCACTTTTTAAAAACCCTCACACCGACGGCTGGTCATCCTAGACCAATAAAATCATTTTAAATCTGCTCAGACGATGCCAATGTCTAGCCAGAACTGAGAACCACCGGACTAAGCAGAAGGGGATGTTTCTACAAAGATCTCTTAACAATAAGTCCTTTCACCCAATCAAGATTTACCTCCCCGCAAAGGGGTAAAGAAGGCTAGATGTTGTCCATACTTGCTTAGCTTTAATTAGCACTTGTGACTTGCCCAAAACCTAGATCATGTTTCCCCTAAATTTCATGTTATTCCCTAAGTTTTTCAAACCCAAGGCTAAGGGGTTTGCCAGGATGGGATTTTAAGTGCTCACACAGGGGAAGTCCCTGGCAAACCAGGACAGCGGTCACTCTACACTGAAATGTAAAGCATCCTAAATAACCCTGCCACTGCTCCCAGATACTAGTCTGTGCCAACCAGTGGAGAAAAGGCATTCTCCATTACTACCACGGCAAATGCTACTGTACTTACCTCGGCTAGTCCCTGTCTTTTCCAGGCGCCACTCCCCTTCACCTGCTGGTGGACGCTTTGGCCAGCTGATAATGCAGATATTTTCAAACTTTAAGGTGAATAAAAATCATCTGGAGGGCCTGTTATAACAGAGATCACTGAGCCCCACCAGAGTTGCTAATTCCATAGGGCTGGGACCGGGCCCTAACACTTGAATATCTAACACATTATCAGGGGACGCTGGTAAAGCTGGTCAGGTAAAGCCTGGTAAAGCTGGTCAGGAAAAAGAAACCCGACGTGTCAGATCATAAAGTACAGAAGGGCAAGCCCGCCGGCAGGCCAGGCAAGGGGGGACCGGGGTCCCCAGCCCTACAGAGCCAACGGCAGCCCGGCTCGGGCGCCCCTCGGAAGCGCGAGGTTCCCGCGGCCGAGCCTGTGCCCCCGGCCGGCCCCGGCTCCCCTCTGCCCACCCTGCGCGCGGGGGCTGGAAACGGCCGCGGAGAACCACGGCGGGGCGGGAAGGGGGGCTCCAAAGAGGGTCTGGCGACTCGAGTAGCTCCGTTTCTCGGTGGGCTCAGCGCGCGCCGTGGGGGAAGAGGGGCGGGGGTCCGGGAAGAGGGGACGGGCGGCACTCACGTAGACCGGCAGCGGCCACGGGTAGACGGCGGGCTCGGCTCCCACGGGCGACTCCAGCCTCAGCTCCAACTTCTCCCCCATGTCTTCGCGCGCGGCCCCCGCACCAGGCTAGTCTGGCGGTTGGGGGAGGGGCGGGGCGCCGCCGGCGGGGGCGGGGCAGGCGGGCGGGCGGCTGAGGGGAGGGGGCCTGGCCTGGGCCTCAGCCGCCGCCGCCGCCGCGCTCCCGTCCGGCCCCCGGCTCCCTCTTGGTGGTCACAGGCCCGGGGCCTCCAGCGCTGCCGCCAACTCGGGCCAGCGTGAGGCGAGCACAAGGAGCCGGGGGCCCGGCTGAACCACTCACTCGCGGCGCGAGCACCGCCCGCCCCGTGGACTCCCACGCACGCACGTACGCACGCACGCACGTCTTCGGCTGCCCCCGCCCACCCCCACCGGCCCGAAGTGGGGACCCGGGGAGACCCCTCGGGGCCTGGGGTGGCGGGTTCGACTCCCGCCCCTGACGTACCGTGACACCCCCCCCCTTCCCCCAAATAATAAGACTATAATTCCTCATTAAATATAACAGCCAGAATCCCGGCTTATGTTCACAAAAATGCCGTGTATTTAGCCTATGCTAGGCACCAGACCCTGGACGCTCAGTACTGGCAAAAAAGGAAATGCCCTGCCCTCATGGCGCTGCCATCTTAATTGGAATAGTAGTGACAATGGTCAAGGGAGAAAATAAAGTGTCATCATCGCCACGGGGATGGTTAATCTCATGTGCGCACTGCGTGGGGCCCCGGCAACCACAAACATTATTCCAGATGTGGCCAGGAAGGTATTTTTCAGAAGAGATGAATACTGAAATTGGTCCACCTTGCGTAAAGGAGATTGTCAATGCCACGGCGTGGGTGGGCCTGGTCCATCAGTTGAAGGACTGGAGAGAAAAATGAGGTTCCGTAGAAAGAGGGAACTGTTCCTCCAATGGCCTTGGGACATCAGCTCTTCCCTGTGTCTCCAGCCCAGAGTCCTGCCCTGACTTGCCTGCCTCACGGTCACATGAGTCAACTCCTTAAAACAAAACTATATATGTAAAAATACTGAATATATACAAGCCTATTAATTTGTATATGTGTGTATACATATTATATATATGTATAAACATATGTTTATATGTGCGTGCGTTTGTAGTATATGTGTAAGTACTATATACAGTATACATACAAGCCTATGTATTTGTGTGTATATATAGTATACATATTATAAATGTGAACATGCTGTATATATACACACACCCATATATTGATATATGGGTGTGTATATATACAGTATATGTACACTGTATGTATGTATACAGTGTATATTTATATATAGGTGTGTATATATGTTGTATACCTGTATGTGTATATGTTTCTAAGTATTATATGTATATATGTATATACTATTTATACACACTTGCGTGTGTATTTATATGTGTATGTACATGCGCATATTTACATATAGGTGTGTATGTGTGTGCATACATTGTATATATGTATGTGTATATATCTTGTATATCTGATATATGTATGTATATATACGATGAATTTATATATACAGTACATATATATTTTTATGCTATATGCTTTTATATGTAGGTGTATATGTGTGTCTATATGTATGTACGTGTATGTATTGCATATATTATATGTGTATGTATGTATACTGTCTATATACACACCTAAATATCTTTGTGTGTATATGTGTATGATATATATGTACCTAGGTGTGTATATTGCATATGTTATACGTATGTGTACATACTGTATACATACAAACTATGCATTTTATATGTGTGTATATATGTATGTGTGTATTGTCTATACTATATGTGTATATGTGTGTATGCATACCGCATATGTACACAGCTATATATTTTTGTATGCGTGTACATATGTACGTGTGTGTGTATATACACACACACCCCCTATGGATTCTGTTTGTCTGGAGAACCCTCACTGATACGGGCACTTATGACAATTGAGTACCTGCTCTTTGCCAGCCAGGGAGCCAAAGGCTTGTCCTTTCGGTGTCTCCCTTAAGTGTCACAAGTCCCAGGAGGGAAGGTGATGCGGCTCCTACCAGTTGAGGTGCCTCAGGGTCAGAGAGGTGCACAGGGCGGGGGACTGGAGCCTGGTGGAGCCAGGTAGAGTTCTAGCAGCAGTACAGCCTAGCAGTCCCACTTCCCCGGGTGCTTCTCACAAAGACGCCCAGGGAGAGACGGGATCTGAAGGAAGCTTCCGTGGGTCCGCAAGCCCAGACCAAGGCTGACTCGTCAAGGGTGTTAGAGGTCAGGACTGTGGTTACCCTGGGGGTGGGCTTACACAGAGCCAGTCACATTCTGAAAAAGTATCCATTCTGCTCTTGTTTGTATGGTTACTCCCCTCCCCCAAATCTTTTAAAAACAGATTCTCTTGGTTGCTGGGAACACACACGGGGAAGTTGTGTGTGAGGGGGTATGATCCAGGGGACAGGGAGGATAAGCCCCCCCACTCGTAGGGCCAGGAGTGGCTCAGCTTTGTGAGCTGAGGATGGCCCACGAGGTCCCAGAGAGAAGGGTCCCTGCTCCGTCCCTGCTCTGTGCACCCCATTCCCAGCCTGAGAAGCCCAGAGCGCCCCCCCCCACCCGCAACACACACACACCAGGGAAGAGAGCCAGTCACCCTGGCTCCCAGGCTCCGGCTCCAAGGCTCCCGGCACTAGGAGCTATTTTCAGCTTTCATGCCCTAGGACACGGCCAGAGCTATTGTCTCCGGAAACTCTCTGTCTGTCTCTTGCCCGCCCTCCCTCCCTCCCTCCTCCGCTTCTTCCCCTCCAGCTCCATCTGTCCTCCCCCCCACCCTGCATTTCTACACAGGATGGCTCACAGACAGCTGCTCCCCGTGCCCACCTGCCACCATTCGATGGATGTCAAAGCAAGCCCTGGGGACTTCCCTGGAGGTCCAGTGATTAAGACTCCGAGCTTCCACTGCAGGGGGCGCGGGTTCGATCCCTGGTCAGGGAAATAAGATCCCACATGCCTCACGGCACGGCCAAAAACAATAAATGAATAAAAAATAAAGTTATAGTGATGAAACAGCCCTAGTGGTGCAAGGATGGGACGTATAGCTCTATGGTATAGAATAAAGGTCCAGAAACAGATATATGAGAACTTGATATGACAGAAAGTGGGGAAATTAAGGAGTTTTCAATAAATGGTATTAGGACAATTGCATATCCATGTGGGAAAAAGTAAATTAGAAAAAAAAAAAAGCAAGCCCTGGTCAGGTGTGACCTTGGGCCCAGGGCCATTGGCACACGTTGTCATGTGGGACGTTCTTCCTTAGACTCCTCCCTCCCTCCTGTGTCACTGTCACTTCCTCCAGAACCTTCCTGGACTCCCCTCCACAAGCCCGGGGTGTGCCCTCACCCGCCCTGGATCACCAGAATTCCAATCCCGGCCCACCCTTCCCCGCCAGGCAAAGAACTGTGCATGGTCAATAAGACCGTAGAGGTCATTGGCCATTGCTATTGCAGCTGGAATTGTTACTGTGTTTAGATAGGGTGACCAACACCGGCCCCCAGTTTGCCCAGGACCGCTCAGGTTTGAGCGCTGGAACTCTGGGGAAACCCTCAGTCCCGGGGAACCCCAGAAAGCTGGTCAGCCTATTTAGGACGGATCTTTCACTTGATCTCCCAACCCCCGAGAGCCAGAAAGGGAATCTCCCCGCTCCTTCCATTGTAACCTTCATTCATTCATCCACTCATCCCTTTATTCAACTCCTTTATTCAGCAAGTATTTATGAAGCATCTACTACACAGCAGACACTCTTCTAGGTGCTGGAGACATAACAGCATCCCTGTCCTCAAAGAGCTCACGTTCTAGCGAGGGCAGCGAACAGTAAACTGAGAAGGTGTGATTTATTACATGGGGATGATGTCTCAGAGACCACTGCAGGGCAGGGGAGGTGGGAGAGGAAAGGGGCAGTTCTAAATGCAGGCGCTGACGGGATTGGGGCAGACCTTGCCCTGGGCCAGGCTGGTTGCTTCAACACAGCTGTCCTCGCCCAGAGCCATCCTGCCCCCGCCTCACCCAGTTCTTCCGTGATGTGTGGGGAAAATCTGTGGTTGTCACAACTCGGGGGTAGGGGCCCCTGGAATCAAATGGGTGCGGCCAGGGATGCTGCTAAACCCCACACAGTGCCCAGGAGGGGCCCTCAGCAGAGGATGACCCACCCCGAATAACCCCAGTGCCGCGGGGGAGGCCGTGCACTAATATGATTCAGACCCGCTGGTGCCCCCAGCTTCCTGCACAGGCAGGGACTCTAACCGGGTCACCTCTGTATCCCGAGGTGACCTAGAGTGGGGCAGCCAGGAGGGCTGAGATGAGTATCGGGGGTGAAATGACAAATCTCTGTGCCCACTCTCCCCGCCGCACCCCAGGGGCGATGGCCTCTATCTCCTCCCTGTGCAGGTAGCTTTTCCCTGAGCCATTTCTTCTTGTCAAGGTCCCTGTCGCAGGTTGGGTTCTCCGAAGATGACGTTGAGAGCCAGGATTGGAGTGCAGGTGGTTGATGTGAGACGTGCAGGAACAGATACAGCTGCCATAGGGTCCCGCAATTCCACTCCTGGGCATAGATCCGGAGAAAACTCTAATTCAAAACTATACATATGGGGCTTCCCTGGTGGCGCAGTGGTTGAGAGTCTGCCTGCTGATGCAGGGGACACGGGTTCGAGCCCTGGTCTGGGAGGATCCCACATGCCGCGGAGCGGCTGGGCCCGTGAGCCACAATTGCTGAGCCTGCGCGTCTGGAGCCTGTGCCCCGCGACGGGAGGGGCCGCGATAGAGAAAGGCCCGCGCACCGCGATGAAGAGCGGTCCCCGCACCGCGATGAAGAGTGGCCCCCGCTTGCCGCAACTGGAGAAAGCCCTCGCACGAACCGAAGACCCAACACAGCCAAAAATAAATAAATAAATAAATAAATAAATAAGAAAATCCTTAAAAAAAAAAAAAAAAACTATACATACACCCCTGGGATTTCCCTGGTGGTCCAGTGGTTAAGACTCCGTGCTTCCAGTGCAGGGGGCATGGGTTCCATCTCTGGTCAGGGAACTAAGATCTCACATGCCGTGTGAAAATAAAAGAAGAAAGAAAAAAGAAAGAGAGAAAGAGAGAGAGAAAGAGAGAGAAAGAAAGAAAGGAAAAAAGGAAGAAAGAAGAAAGAAAGAAAGAAAAGATACATGCACCCCAATGTTCATTGCAGCACTATTTACAATAGCCAAGACATGGAAGCTACCTAAATGTCCACTGATGGATGAATGGATAAAGAAGATGTGGTACATATATACCATGGAATATTATCCAGCCATAAAAAGAATGAAATAATGCTATTTGCAGCAACGTGGATGGACCTAGAGATTATCATACTAAGTGAAGTAAGCCAGAAGAGAAAGACAAGTATCATATGATCTCACTTATACGTGAAATCTAAAATACGACACAAATGAACTCGTCTACGAAACAAAAACAGACTCACAGACATAGAGAACAGACTTGTGGTTGCCAAGGGGGAGAAACAGTGAGGGAGGGTTGGATTGGGAGTTTGGGGTTAGCAGATGCAAACTATTAAATATAGGATGGATAAACTACAACGTCCTACTGTCTAGCACAGGGAACTATATTCAGTATCCTGTGATAAGCCATAATGGAAAAGAAAAAAGTTTTATTTATAGGTTCCATCCCTAACTGAGCTGGCCCATCCCCTCCCATGGTTCTAAGTGCAGCCCGAGGCTGCAGACTTCCCACCGTGGTCTTCAGCTCCAGAGCAAGCCACCTGCAAACCACCCACATCTTCCCAGGGGCTGGCAACTCTCCTTTGCTACTGATTCCAAGACACATCCAGATAGCAAAAATGTGACCCTGAAAAGAAACTCAGGCATGTTCAAATCAGGGAAATAACATTCTTGTCTCTGTTCAGTACTCGCTTAATTTTAGAATAGCTTAGAGTTACAAAAAAGTTGCAAAGATCTGTACAGAGTGTGCAGTGTGCCGTGGACCCTGACCCAGTACCCCTATTTCCAACACGTTAGTACCTTAGTACGACATGTTTATCCAACTAAGGAACCAAGATGGATACATTGTTATTAACTAAAGTCCACACTTCATTAGAATTTCCCTTGTTTTCCCCTAACATCCTTTTTCTGTCCCAGTCTCCTCTGGGCTGTGACATTTCTCAGACGTCCCTGGGTTTTGATACCTTGAAAGTTTTGAGGAGGACTGGTCAGGTATTTTGTCCCTCAATTTGTTTGTCTGTTTGTTTTCTGATGTTTTCTTATGGTTGGTCTGGAGTTATGGGGTTTGGGGCGGAAGACCCAGACAGAGATAAAAATGCCATTCTCCTCAGGTCACATCAAGGATACACACCATCAACGGGACTTATGACAAACGATTTTACCCTTGATCACCTGGCCAGTATCGGCTTTTTTTTTTTTTTTTTTTTGCTGCGTTGGGTCTTCGTTGCGTGTGGGCTTCTGTAGTTGTGGCACGGGGGCTCAGTAGTTCTGGCTCCCAGGATCTAGAGCGCAGGCTCAGTAGTTGTGGCCCACGGGCTTAGCTGATCTGTGGCACCTGGGATTTTCCCGGACCAGTGCTTGAACCTGTGTCCCCTGCATTGGCAGGCGGATTCTTTTCTTTTCTGTTTTTCTTTTGCAACCAAAACTTTAATCCCAAGGATTCTCACAAAACATATTACAAATGACAGCATGAAAAAAAAAATTGCACAGTAACTCAAAGTTCAGCTCTACAATATACTCTTAATCTGGCAGGACATTGGTATCTTGATAATCTCAAATTTCCAAAAAATATTACAAAGAGCTATGTATTCATGTACAGCAATCACAGAGGGGACTTATGACCTAACTCAAAGGTAAACCAACTTCCTTGAAACTTCTTAGATTCTAAACTCCCTGGACAACCTCTTGGCCGGTGTGAAGACTAGTGGAATTTTTAAACCTCTAATCTAGGGTAAGGGTGCGGCTTTCATTTTTACCTGCTGGCTTGTGTTCACAGCACCTTTTAAAGACTGCTTGCTTAACTACAGCTGCAGACCATATCCCAGCTACAGAAAGT
Organism: Balaenoptera acutorostrata; assembly: GCF_949987535.1. NCBI lineage: Eukaryota > Metazoa > Chordata > Mammalia > Artiodactyla > Balaenopteridae > Balaenoptera > Balaenoptera acutorostrata. Next base: position 68,355,869 of record NC_080076.1, on the reverse strand, counting down.
CTTTTCAATGTTTGCCAGTGTTGTTTCCATAACAGTAAACATCACACTTTAGGTGGGCAGGAGTTAGAGTTTTTTTTTTTTTTTTTTAATAAATTTATTTATTTATTATTTTTAGCTGTGTGGGGTCTTCGTTTCTATGTGAGGGCTTTCTCTAGTCGCGTCGAGCGGGGGCCACTCTTCATCGCGGTGCGCGGGCCTTTCACTATCGCGGCCTCTCTTGTTGCAGAGCACAGGCTCCAGACGCGCAGGCTCAGTAGTTGTGGCTCACGGGCCCAGTTGCTCCGTGGCATGTGGGATCTTCCCAGACCAGGGCTCGAACCCGCGTCCCCTGCATTGGCAGGCAGATTCTCAACCACTGCGCCACCAGGGAAGCCCAGGAGTTAGAGTTTTATTATCAGTCTAGGCAAGACCAAAAATGCAAAGCAAATTCAATTTTGCTTAAGGGAACATTGTAAGGTAACAATTCTTCATATTACATGCCTCATAGGACCCATTTCAAACCATAGAGAATGACACCTTTATGTGTCACTGTCCCAAGAGGCAAACAAATGTGAACAACTAAAACATTTAAAAAGTGCACCAAGCTTCGGAAGTCTCAAACAAAACTTGAATTTTCTGTACATACTCCTGCCAAATGAAGTTATTGCCTGTACACCACTCCTCTTGCAAAGTGGTCTTCTATTTCCTTTCATTTGACCTAGATTGGCTAGGAGACCTAGAGAAAGATCGGGACGGCTTGTGATTTCTCTCCTGGGACAGTGATCTCTCTCTTCTCCTGTATCTAGAAAGGGACCTGCTCTGGCTGACGGAGAAGGCTCTCCATCTTTGAGATGTGTGGGAGGTGGAGGACTCCTCCTCCGATAATCATCTCGAGGGCGACAACCCCAAGAAGGAGGCGGTCACGATTTCGACTTCTCTTTTCCCCATTCGACAGGTCCACTCTTACTCCGCAACCACATAGCGTTCTCCCATCTAGTTCTCGGACAGCATCGGCTGCATCTCGGGGATCTTCACATTTAACAAGAGCGAAGCCAGGAGGGTTTTTAGCAACCCCACACACTTCAGAGTGGTCCATAATAGCCTAAAGCTCGTTCCAATTCAGCCTTGTTACCACTGTTTCCAAGATTCCCTACATAAACTTTACAGTCCAACGGACAGGAATCACGATGCAACACCCTCGCGGCTCCTGGGTTTCACGGGCCACAGGGTGGTCCCGGGCCTCTAGAATCTGGCAGCTGAATCTGCTCGCACAAGCTGTCCTGTGGGGATGCGTTTCCCCCTATGTGTCCAGCCCGGGGCCCTGCTGTCTCGGCCCGGCCTCCCAGGTGAGAGGGTGAACCCCAGCTCCCTGGAGCAGACACTCAGAGCCCTGGTGACCGGACTCACAGCTGACGGGGCTGGAGCGGCGGCTGGACACGTGTGGCCAGACTGGTGGTGTTTGGCCCCGTCTGCAGTTCCAGTTCCAGCTGAGAAAGAGCCTCCCTGTGTTATTTTCTCCTGGTTGTGTAAGGATCCCCGGTGCCATTTGACAGAAATGTAGACGGTGTGTTCTTTCTCTCTTTTCTCCCTACTTCCTCTCCTCCCTCTCTGCCTCCCTCTCTCCCTGTCCCTCTTTCCCTGTTCCGCTCTCCCTCTACCTCTTTCCCTCTCCCTCTCTCTCTCTCCATCTGTCTCTTCCTCTCTCCCTCCCTCTCTCCCTCTCCCTCCCTCTCTCTCTTTCCTCTCCCTCTCTCCCTCTTCCCTCTTCCTCTCCCTCTTCCCTCTCCCTCTCTCCCTCTGCCTCTTTCCTCTGCCTCTTTCCTCTGCCTCTTTCCTCTCCCTCTTTCCTCTCCCTCTCTCCCTCCCCCTCTCTCCCTCCCCCTCTCTCCCTCCGTCTCTCCCTGTGCCTGTTTCCCTGCCCTTGTTTCCCTGTTCCGCTGTGCCTCTACCTCTTTCCCTCTCCCTCCCTCTCTCGTCTCTGCCTCTTCCTCCGTCTCTCCATCTCTGGGAGGGAGTGAGGGAGATGGAGAGACAGAGGGAGAGGGAGAGGGAGGAGAGGGAGTGAGGGAGAGGGAGAGGGAGAGAGGGAGGGAGAGAGGGATAGAGGGAGGGAGGGAGGGAGAGACGTCTTTGTCTTTCCCTCCCTCCCTCTATCCCTCTCTCCCTCTCCCCCCTCTCTCTCCCTCTCCCCCCTCCCTCTCCTGCTCTCTGTCCCTCTCCCTCCACCTCCTTCCCTCTCTGGAGAGGGAAGGAGGTGGAGGGAGAGGGAGAGAGGGAGGGAGAGAGGGAGAGGGAAAGAGGTAGAGCAAGAGCGGAACAGGGAAACAGGGACAGGGAAAGGGGGACAGGGAGAGAGGGAAAGGGAAAGAGGGAGAGGGAGAGCAGAGCAGGGAAACAGGGACAGGGAAAGAGGGAGGCAGAGAGGGAGAGGGAAACGGGGAGAGGGAGGGGGGACGGAGAGAGGGACAGGGAAAGAGAGACAGGGATGGAGGGAGGGAGAGAGGGACAGGACAGGGCAAGAGGGACAGGGAGAGAGGCAGAGGGAGAGATGGAGGGAGAGTGAGAGGCAGGGAGGTAGAGGGAGGGAGGGAGGGAGACAGAGAGGGAGACAGGGAGAAGGGCTGATGGGGGCTTCCTCCCCCTCCCATCCTCTGCCCACTGCTTTCTCTTTTTTCTGCTTCAACAAACACCAGGCGCCTTTTAGATCAGCCCTGAAGTCAACGTTGATGCTTGGACGGCCTGACCTCCCCGCTGCCTTCCAGCCCAGGACCACAGCTGGGAGATGAAGTCTGCCGGGCCCTGGGCGGTGCTGGCGGCGGGCTGCACAGGCACCTCCTCTGACGCCCAATCTCTCCTCGTTTATGAGGCAGCCGCCAGCTCCCCTCCCTGACTCCCCAAGATTTGGGGCCTTTTTAATATGTGTCGATAATGCCATGAGCTACTATTTAACTTTTCCACGAGGACCCATCTCCCGAAATGCAGTGGTTTTCAGCCTTGGCTGCACTTGAGAACCCCCAGGGAAGGGAGAGACGTCTGTACCTCCCTCTCTCTCCCTCTCCCTCCGTATCTCCTTCTGGCTCTCTCCCTCTCCCTCTGGGGTGATGCCCGATGAGCTCAGATTCGCAGATGTTCCCCCCATCCCCTCTCTGTGCCTTGCGTGGGGTCTGGGCCTTGACATTCAGACATCGGTTCCTGCAAGGACACTTGCATTTGGTCCATACCGCGTGTGGCTGCAGCCTGTGCTTCTCCCGTTTAGCATCTTCAGTAGATGGGGGCTGTGCATGAGCCCTTCATCTTCCCCGCAGACACCACTGGTGCTTGCTCGGCCTCGCGGGTGATGCGGGGGGCACGGGGGACAGTCCTGTGTCCCCACCTTCTTGGGCTGCAGACAGGCCACATTGGTCCTGTGGTGACTGGGGGCTCCCAGGAGAACCCCACCGCAGACCCGGAAAGGTGGCCCCAGAGAAGGTGGCGTACGCCTGGGGCCGGCCTCACCAGCCAGCCACTGGCCACCTGCAGCAACAGGCCTCTCGCTGTCCAGGGGCTGGCTGTTCGGACGCCGTGGGGATGAGCTGCTGTCTGCACAGCAGCCGAGTTTGTATTGTTGAGCCCCGGGAGGCCCCTGGGTGGCTCCTGGAGAGCCTGGTCGCATTTCTTCCTGCCCTTGGCCTTAGAGCTCATCACGGTTCATGCCGTTTCTGGTTCCAAAAGGACCTGTGTTCATGAAGACCACGTGTTAGGACAGCACCAAAGTGTCTAGAAATCCGGGCCAGGAGGAGGAGGGAGGGGGATTGGCTGTGCCCGCCAGTGGCCTGAGAGCCCTGCCCGCGCACAGAGACCTGGCCCCGGGCCTGTGGGGAGGGCATGGCCCACGGTCCCCAGCGCTGGCCGTCTCTGGGTTCCAGGAGAGCTGCGCGATCCTCGGGGAGCTGGTAAGGCTGCAGGCTCAGAAGTCCCGCCTGCTGGGGTTCAGCACGCGTGCCGACTCCGTGCTGGAGATGAACATGGCCAAGACCAGCCAGGTGGTGGCCACTTCCCTAGGTAACCCCGCCTCCCCGAGTCCCAGTGGGGACAGGGGTCAGGCGGACCTTGCCTGGACGTTGTGCTGCCTGAGACCCCACTGTGTCAGCCCTTGGGGGTCACCTTCCCCAACCCTTCATTCTGCCTCGAGGGGCGTGGGGTGGGGGGTGGCTGGGGGGCTGCCACAGGGACATAGCCGAGCCTCTCCCCTCCGCCCGCAGATGAGCTGGCCCAGAAGCTGAAGCCCCTCGGGGAGCAGGAGCGGCCGTGATCCTGGAGCTAAAGAAGGCTGAGTGCCAGAGGCGGGGCCTGCACTTTGATGGTCCCATCAACGTCTAGGACCTGCGCTACTACATGAACCAGGGGGAGGAGACGCGCTACCACGTGGACCAGTACCTGCTCAATGAGTCCTTCCCCATGCAGGTGGTCATGCGCGGGCGGCTGGGCATCTCCCAGGAGCTGCTGGGGCTGACCTTCGACCTGGAGGAAGGCGCCAACATGTGTCACGAACATGAAGATGTGAGGCTCTACACGGTCTGGGACGTGGCCTCGGGCAAGGTCATCCATCAGCAAGTTCTACCTGGACCTCTACCCTTGGTGCATGCGTGGGGGAACCTGTCGGCCGTGGGCCAGGGCTCCTCTGTGGAAGCGGGGCCTCACCCGCGTCCCTCCCCAGGGAAGGGAAGTCCGGGCACATGGCCTGCTTTGGCCTGCAGCGGGGCTGCCTGCAGCAGGATGGGAGGCGCCAGATCGCCATCGCGGCCATGGTGGCCAACTTCACCAAGCCTACGCCCAACCCGCCCTCCCTGTTGCAGCATGATGAGCTGGAGACCTACTTCCATGAGTTCTGGCAAGCGATGCACCAGCTCCGCTCCCACAAGGGTGCGGGCAAGGGGCTGCAGTCAGGGGGCGGGGAGGGCCCGGGCTCTCCCCTGGTCCTCAGGCAGGCCCTCGCCACGGGATTCTTCCGCTGATGTCACCCCGCACGTGGCGACGCCCTCGGTGTCAGTTGCCATCATCAAACCCCACGCACTGGGCGTGTAAACAACGGAAGTGGATGTCCTCAAGACTCTGGAGGCTGGAAGTCCCAGATCAAGGAGTCAGGACTGGTTCCCTGCAAGTGAAATACATGTATTCAAGAGTTGCCTTTAAAAAAGACAAAATAGAAGAAAGGAACGTTGCATGCAAGTCTGGTGACAGGCGGTGATGAGAACCAGAGGGTAGGCTCTGGGGCCGGGAGCGCCGCACCCTGTGAGGCCCTGGGGCTGCTGCCAGTCTCGGTGGAGGTTCAGCAAGTCCCAGTGACTTCCCAATGGGGGGAGTCCCCAGCTGAGCACCTGGGCCCAGGACCCAGTGCTCGTTCAGTCTTCCTGCGGTCAGCCCTTCGCCCTGAGAGCGATGCTCTCACAGGCTGCACCGGAGCGCGTGGGGACACGTCACTGAGCTGTGCAGACGTCACTACTGCCCTGTTCTGGAACATTTCCTTCACCCCAAAAATGTCCCTCACGCCCTTAGTTATCATTCCTTCCCCTCCCCTGCCCCTGACAACCAGGAACCCACCCTGACTCTGTGGATCTACCTGTTCCGGACGTTTCCCCTCAGTGGGGTCACACCCTGTGTGTCCTTCTGTGTCTGACTTCTCTCGCTGAGCATCGTGTTCTCAGGGTGCATCCACGTGGCAGCGAGTGTCAGGGCTTCACACCTTTGCGTGGCTGAGGGCCGGAAAAAAGACAAACGAAAAGAAAGGCACGTTGCCTGCGACTCTGGTGACAGTCGGTGATGAGAACCAGAGGGAAGACTGTGGAGCCGGGAGCGCCACGCCCTGTGAAGCCCTGGCGCTGCTGCCAGTCTCGGCGGGGCACGGGCAGCGCCGTCCCCCAGGAGCTGCTGGACAAGCTCATCAAGTCCCGGCTGGCCAACCCCAGTGCGGCCGGGCCGAGGGAAAGGAAAGGGGCTCCCGGACCACCCGGCTGGAAAGCGTGGCCTGGACACAGTGCCAGCCCCCCGTCTCCTTCCTCCCGCCCTCCAGGCCTCTTCAACCTGCACCAGATCGTCCTGGCCAAGGTGGACCAGGCCCTGCACACGCAGACGCCCTCGGACCCGGCCCAGGACAATGCCCGCCTCTGCCAAGAGATCCTCGGGGTCCCAGCCACGCCAGGTAGCCAAGCGCGCACCGGGCCCACCTTAGCGGTTGGTTGGCGGCTACTGCCCAGGTCAAGAGGATCCTCTGGTGGTGTGTGAAGGGGGACCGACTGATGGGCTCTGGCCGAGGCCCGCTGACCTCTGGCCTCTTCCTGCCTGGGCTCCTAGGCTGGTCCCTCCAGCTGTGGCTCGCGGAGTCTGAGGGTGGGGTGGGCATATCTGCACGTGCTTTCTGGAGAGCCTGGAAGAGGCAGGAGAGGGCTTCATACCCCGGACGGAACGCGTCGATGAGGTTTGCCCGTGCGTGTCGGTGCGGAGACGCAGTTCACTCCCTCGTGAGCGCTTTAACCCGCGCTCTCCCCGTGCTGGAGGGCGAGCCCTGACTCATCCCTCGGAGCCTTGGGCAGCTGTCCTTGTAAGAGGCTTAGGGGTGAACCCTCGTGAGCTTCAGCAGAAAGTCAGCAAAGATTGATTTGTGTCCCTCCACTGAGTTGCCCGCAAGGTCCCCGTTTTCTAGAAGTGTTGGGCCAATACTCCCTCTAGTGGCAGGGGACTCAGACAGGGCTGCTTTGAGGCCCCAAGCTCTGGGCTCTGGGGAAGGGGCACGGAGCGGCCAGGGGGCCGGGCAGGAGCCTCTCCGCGTGTGTCCCAGGGACCCACCTGCCTGCGACCTTCGGCCGCCTGGCAGGAAGCTACGACGCCCAGTCCTATGGCTACCTGTGCAGCGAGGTGTGCTCCGCGGACACGGTCCACACACGTTTCAAGCAGGAGGGCGTCCTGAGTGGCAAGGTGAGAGGCCGGCCTGCCGTGCAGACCAACACGGAGGTCCTTGGCCTGGGCCTAGATGCTTGTGCCGCCCGCCTGGGCCTGCCAGGCTCTGAGGGCCCTGCCCTGGACCCCCTGCTCCCCTGCACTTTGTTGAGTCACAGCAGAGGTGGCCACACCCACACCCTCAGTGAAGGCGGAGCTCCACCCTCCTGCAGCCCCGCCCACTCTCCTCAGGTTGCCATGGACTACAGAAGCTGCATTCTGAGGCCAGGGGGCTCCGAGGATGCCAAGGGCATGGTGAAGCTCTTCCTGGGTTGTGACCCCACGCAGGACGCCTTCCTCCTGAGCAAAGGGCTGCAGGTTGAGGGCTGCAAGCCGCCGGCCTGCTGACGGCACGGGGTTTTGCCCCCCCAGGCGGGCCGGGTGCCTTAGCGCCCCATCGGGGTGGGGGAGGGGACGCGTGTCCTCCCAGCCCCAGAGTCCCCGGCGGCCGGCCTATGCCAAAAGTCTCCACCTGGAAGTGTCTGGAGAGCCTGGCATCAAGGCTCCCCCTTGTTGCACTAATGCAATCCCTTCCTGGGGAGCTTTCCTGGTAACAAAACGGTTCTTTGAAAACGCAGCCATTAATAAAAGACTCTACTCCTGGTCTCTGCCTGCCGTCCCTTCCACCACAGGAGTGGCATGGATGCCGTCACACTGGGGGGAGTTCTGACCTTGGTCGGGGATCAGCCCTGGGGCCGTGGTGACGTGTCTGGGTCACTGGGAGACGGCTGAGCTGTGGGGTGAGTTCAGACGGGGATGGTGCCCTGCACCCCGGCCGGGCAGGCTCTCCAGTGAGGGGGTGTCAGTTTCCTGCCAGCCTCTCGCCCGTCACTGTTTGGCATCTCGGGGGCTGTGACTGGCTGGAGCTGGTTCTGGCGGTGGGCACAGCTGCGGGAAGCCCGGCTGTGGCTGTCCCTGTCCCCGTGTCCTGTCCTCCTGCTCACGGCTGGCTGGCCGGCTCCCTCTGGTCATCGGCAGCTGCTGAAGTCTGGACCACAGCAAGGGGCCGCCTTCCTGGGTCCTAGCGATTCTTCCCAAAGGCCTTAGGGATGTGTTTTGGTGGCAGTGGGAATTCAGAGAGGGTGCTGCACCACTGGAGCGGTAGGGTGGGTCTGAACCGTCCCGTGTGTCCTTCCCTGGCCTTTGAGCTCCTCAGGAGCCCTGCCTCCGGCCCTTCGCCCCCACAAAGGATGCCAGGCAGCGGAGCGAGGGCGCGGGCGGCGCCCCGACCTTCTCCCCGTGGCTCAGGCGGGCAGGCCGTGCCACGCTCTGTCCTCCCCTCAGCCTGCCCGCGCGTTCTCACCCGCCCTAGGCCAGTCGGTTGTGGACCAGGCTGTGATGTCTGCCCTCCTGCAGACCCGGCTCAGCTCCCTGCACCCACTTCTGTGCCTTCTGTGTTCTGGGCTGGTCGCAGGCCCAGAGCCGGTGGGCAGGCACCCCGTGGCCGGGAGGGCTGTCCGTGTGAATTCCCTGGGGCTTGAAAAGGAGCACAGCCGGCCTTCCATCAGGCACCTCTCGATGGATATGGAAGGGGCGTGTGGGGGCCTGGGGGCTGCTCGTCTTCCCGTGCACTGAGCCCCCAGATGGTCCCCGTGCAAAATCCAGGTGTGGCGTTGGCACCCCAGCCGTGTGCCGGGCAGTCCGTGGCGGGCGCCACAGGCCTCGGGCTGGTGGGCCACAGGGTTCCCGAGCGGCAGGTCAGGACTGAGAGGGTGAGGCCTCTCCCTGGGTCCAGGGCCCAGGCTGACGCCGGCTGGAGGCCCCTCCGCTCACCGCCCACTCCCCCCAGCCCCTGCCCTCACGTGAGCTCCCAGGGCTGAGCTCAGGTGTTGGATGCCCAGGCTCCCCGGCAGCCCAGCCCGTTCCCAGTCCTCCGTGGTCACTGAAGGACTTGGAAGCAGGTTGCCCCGCAGAGAATGCTGTTCCCCGAGCCCTGGGCAGGGGGCAGGGAGGACGGGCACAGGGCCCTGCAGGGGTGTGGGCGCCGGGGTGGCCGGAGCAGCTCCACACAGTAAGTACGAGTATCTCACCAAAAACAGTGCGTTTCTCCAGCCGCCCCGGGACCTGAGCTCAGGTCCTGGGGCAGGAAGGGGCAGCAGTGCAGCTGTTAGCTGTCACTGGGGGTTGACTGTGGCCCGGTGCCACCTCTTAGATCCTCCCCCGTCCCCTTCCGGGGTTGCGACCGGACCCCTGCCAATCGGGTTCTCACTCCTCCCCATCCCCTACGCCTGCTCCATGAAGGTGGAAGGAACACATTTTTAAAAAGGTTGGAGCCTGGGCTTCCCTGGTGGCGCAGTGGTTAAGAATCCGCCTGCCAATGCAGGGGACAAGGGTTCAAGCCCTGGTCCGGGAAGTTCCCACACGCCGCGGAGCAATGAAGCCTGTGCGCCGCAACTACTGAGCCTGCGCTCTAGAGCCCAAAAGCCACAACTACTGAGTCCTCATGCCCCAGCTACTGAAGCCCGCGCGCCTAGAGCCCGTGCTCCGCAACAAGAGAAGCCACCGCAATGAGAAGCCCACGCACCGCAACGAAGAGTAGCCCCCGTTCACCGCAACTGGAGAAAGCACGCACGCAGCAAGGAAGACCCAACGCAGCCAAAAATAAATAAATAAATATTTAAAAATCATATTAAATACCTATTAATGAGATTTTAAAAAACAGTCACTTAGTTAGTTACTTAGTTAGTTAGTTAGTTAGTTAATTGTGCCGGGTCTTAGTTGCCACAGGCCAGCTCCTTAGTTGTGGTAATGAGATATTTTATATTCTTTTTTGTTCCTGAACAAAGGCCTCAGAATCCAGTATCTATCTGATAATGCTCACAGCATAGCTCAGCACGGAATAGCCACATTGTTTTTCTTTGGCTGCTATGTACCAAACAGCCTTTTGTACTGTTTTACCAAATGCATGTATTTAATACCTGTTTTGAAAAACATAGTGAGATCTCAAAACTTTAAATTGACTAAAGTAAGATTCTCTCTGTAGTACTACTTATTTGACCAACACCACCTGATAACACCGGTGTGGTGCACTGAGCCTTACTCTAGCATATCGGGATAAACCCTGTTTCGACAAGTGTTCATCCTCCAAGTCCTCAAGGCCTCCCACACACTGCCAGTGAAACTGCTTCCTGCTTGGGAAAGAGTGCCCCAGTTCTTTTCTTTAGAAGCTTGAAGGCTATGTAAGCCCTCCAAAAGGTTAGAGGGCAAAGAACAACTCTAAAACTGGCACATTTGTTTAAAAAAAAAAAGACTTGTCAATATTACAAGAGCCAGCTTGCTTTCACTTGTGACACGTTTTCTTAGGAGGCAAGGGATGTGGCCATGTGACTTGGACAAGCTGTTTCCCTCTGTCTCAGTGTCCCACCTGTGAGTGGGTAGTCTGACTAAACTTAATTACAGACATCTGAATAAGGATCATGAACGGTGGCATCTAACTTCCAAAATAAAAACAGGGGAATGAGTATGTCTTTTACAACAGGACGTCAAGTCTACCTCAAAGATATTGGTAGCCTTGAGTCCATTGTTTCTCACTGAGTGCAAGTGTGTCCCCCAGGGGACATCTGGGAAAGTCTGAAGGTGATTTTGGTTGTCACAACTGGGAGGAGAGAGAGGGAACGTTACGGGCACCTAGTGAGTAGAGGTCGGGACCTTGCTAAACACTCTACGATGCACAGGACTCACACACCACAGCAAAGGTTTATCTGGCCCCAAAAGTCAATGCCTTGGTTGAGAAACCCTGCCTTAGAGCAAACCACGGATACTCATCTTTAGCAGGTAACAGGGCATTTACTACCCACCTGTAAACCTACAGACTTCCCGACTTACACAGCTAATCCTGTGGCAGGAATGAAATAGATAGCGTGTGACCATCTGGTATTATCTAGGTTTGCCCCTCAAGTCACATGGGACAGTGCTAGAGACTGACATTTTCTATATTGGAGGTCTTTGGCAAGCCACCAGTTTTCTAACCTAAAAAGTCTAAGCAGCATTATTACAATACACATAATAACACGACAATTCTGCTTTTACAGAGAAATTAGATGTGGGAAAGGAGCTTATCTGACATTAGAAGCAAATGCTTTGAACACATCACATCTGCTGGTTCGACTGTCAAATCTTGACAGCTGGAGACGTAGGAAGGTAGACAGGAGCGAACAGACCAAAGTTACGGGCCTGCTGAGTCCTCGGGTCTAACCATAATACACTTCGTACTGCCCTGGGTCCAGGGATGTGTTCTAACACCCTCTCATCGAAAGGAGAAGCCACAATGAGACGGTAGGAGGGGCGCAATCAGAGTAAAATCAAATCCCATAACTGGTGGGTGGGTGACTCACAGACTGGCGAACACTTATACCACAGAAGTCCGCCCACTGCAGTCAAGGTTCTGAGCCATCCCAGGGCTGAATCCCTGGCCATTTTCACTGCCAACCCTCATTCCTTTAGTGATCTAAACCAGAACTGTGGTCCTCAACATCTTACAGATTTTTTTTTTTTTTTTTTTGCCTTATCATACATCTCCTCTGCTAGAATGTCAGTCCCTTGGGGTGGAGATTTTTGTTTTGTTCACAGATGTATTTCCTGGCCTAAGGCAGTGGCCACCACATTTTAGGTGCTCCTGAAATATCTGTTGAATGAACCAGTGAATGAATGAGCCCACATCCTGACCACCATGTCACTTAGGACCTAAAAGACCTCAGAGTGCACTTGTCTTCTTACGTGCCTGGGGGCATCCAGGTGAGGGGGGCTCACAGAGGTTTAGATCCAGACAAGGCTTGTGTTGAATCTGCCTTCTGACACTCACCCTCTGGGTGATCTTAGACAAGCGTCTCTACAAGCCTCTCTCTGGAACTCACTTTCCTCATCCTGGGGGGTAAGAATATCGACCTCCAAATACGTGACAGAATTCTACCAGACGTTGCACAAAGCTAAGAGCATGGGCCCTGCGTGGAGGGCGGACAGCATTCCTCCAGCCCCTGGAAAGACAGGGATGATATTCTTCGTCGCATCCACAGCCTCGGCCTCATCAATGACATCACACCTGGCAGCTGACGACAAAGCTCCACAGGTACATCCTCTCACCCAATCACAGCAGCGGAAATTCTGGTGAAAGGGAGGCCAGGGCGAGCTCCAACCCCATTGTTCAAGACTACGTGAGATTTGTTCGGTGCCACGTTGGTGAAAATACGAATAGCCGGACTTGAACTTGAGGCTGACACGTGCCAAACCCTGCGGTCTCTGATCCCACTGTCCCAGCTCGAAGTGTCCATCTCCCCTCTCACTTTTCCTCCTGCCAATCCAGCCCATCACCCAGTGCTGGGGACGCTGCCTGCTCGGTACCTCCAGAGTCTGCCCACCTCCCCAGGGCAGGCAGCTCCGCTCTCACCTCCCTGGCCTCCTTCCTATCATGTCTCCACACTGCAGTCTGGGTGAACTTTCTAGGACATGAATCTGACCATACCCCCCGCTGCCTAGAATCCTTCATGGCTTCCAATTGCTCTCGGGTTAAGACCAACGTTTTCTGTGAGGCCTGCAAGGGCTTGAGGTCTGAGCCCAGATGACATCTCCCGCCTTGTCCTGTACTGCGCTCCCTGCTCTCTGTCACATTCACCGGCACGCCTCTCCCCCTGAGGGCCCCCGGCTCCCAGAGGAATGAGGTCTGCCTGCTGCCCACCACCAAACCCCAGTCTGCCATCTCAGGCTCAGAGGCCACACATGCGCTATGTGTTAGCTTGTCATCGCCCCCGTCCCCGACTCCCCCCAGCAAGGACAAAGATCCCATCAGTGCGTTTGCCGCCATATAGCATGGTACCCAGCACACGGTAGCTGCTCAGGACACTTGAGGAACACATGAACGAATGAACACACAAATGAATGAAAGCTCACCCAGGCACATGCACAGATGTTTCTGCACTCAGACTCCCCCACCCTGCTGTGCAGGCCTTGTCAGGGCTTTGACAAAGACAGATTCTAACCCCAGGCTGGACTCAGCACCCCGCCCCCCCTTGCTCCCTCACCTTCAGCTTCAGCGCCTTTCTTCTCAAAGGCGGCACAGAGGCGCTCGAGCACCACGCCGTCCCCGGAGCCCTCCACCCGGACCTCCTCATCCAGGACCCAGAAGAGGCCCCTGGCATCCTCAGTACCTCCTCTGGCTGGCAAGCGGACCTGGCAGGAGATCAGGATACACTGAGGAGTCCTGATCCTCTGACGGAGGCCAGGCCCGCGTTTCTCTTCCCACCCGTGGGAGTCGGGGGACCTGCCTCCCAGGCACCACAGGCCTAGATCCTCACTCCCTACACCCCACACTCCCACTCACTGCAAGACAATCAGTGTCGAAGCCACAAAACTAACAATCTCTTGGATACCAGGGGTCCAGATCCTGCCTCTGTCTTCATTTCCAGGGTGACCTTGGGCAACTTAACTGCACCTCTCTGAGCCTCACTTTTCCTCTTTTGCAAGATGGAGACTGGTAATACTTTCCTCCAAGGGCTGTCGTGAGGGTTTAATAAGGGCAAGCACTCTGTAAACTACACATCTCTGGCTCCACACAGGCAGCTGGTCTATTCGTGCACAGCCAAACATGAAAGGATTAATCCCATCCGCATCACTTCCTCTTAGAAGTCTTAGTATTTTTTTAAACTAAAATCTTGAGGGAAAAAAAAAAGTTCCCAAAGCATGTCTTAGAGAAGGTGAAGTTGGTTCAGCGGCACAGACGCGGAATTCTAAATCTAGCCACCAGTGTCAGAGACCATCCAGGCGACCCTGACGCTTTGCATACAGGAAACTGAAAGAGGTCCGGAGAGTCTGCGGGACTTACCCGAGGGCCCACAGTGGGCTGACACATCTGAAAATGGTGCCAAGTGGTTAAAGTGGGAATGTGATGCATATGATGGCCAACGGTCCCAGTGTGCCTGGGGCCAAGGGCTTCCCAGGACGTAAGGATTTCAGTGCTGAGGCCAGCAAAGTCCCTGGCAAACCAGCACAGCTGGTCACCCTAATTCAGGAATATTAGTCCACACCCCACTGAGAGCGGTCCAGAGAGGGGAAGGGACACGTCCAGGGTCACATAGAGAGGCCCAGGGGCAGAAGTGGACCTGGATCCCAGGTATCCTGAATCTTCACCTTGGTGAAGAAATCTTCACCTTATTTGCAGGGGTTGAAACCTACAGTCAGCCCATCCCCAGAATATAGCTGTTCCAGCCACTGCCCAGGAGTCCCGGGGATACCATGGTCCTTCCCTCCTTGTACTGCCCGGGTGGTCCCTTCAGGCCTGCCCCTCCCAGGTGAGGAAGCAGGACAGGGACGGGGAACCAGCCCGAGAGGTGCCAGCAAGAAGCAGCAGCAGCAGGTGTGAAGGGCCGGCTGGGCTCACAGACTGAGAGAGCTTTGCAGGGGCAGGTACAGCCCGCTGTGAGCCCAGAGAAGCCAAGGGACCAGGACAAGGTGTCCAAGTGCAGGAGAAACGCAACCTGCGGGACACCTACTGTGGGCCACACACCCTGCAGGGGCTTTACGTGCCACATACCACGGGCGTTCACGACAACCCAGGGGATACCATCTATCGTTCCCACTTGGGTGATGAGGAAGCTGAGGCTTGGAGAGGTTAAGTGACGTGCCCAAGGTCACCAAGATCGGACCGGAGCCCAGCAAGTTCCATGGCCCAAGCACTTTCACACCAAGATGCGCAATGGCCGAGGGCAGCTCTGGGAGACGGTTGAGCATAGGTGCACATCTGGGGTCAGTACAGTGGGGTCTGGGGCTGGGGAAAGGGAGATAAAGACTCAGGTATCCCCCAAACTAAAGCCTGTCTGCCTCCAAGGAGCTCAAGAGCCTAGATCCACCATCACCCCTGCTCTCCATCCCCCAGGGGCCCCTACTGTCCCAGTCTCTGCTGGGCACAGCACCTTCGTCTGAACACCCCATCTTTCCAGGTGACAGTGGCTGGAGACCACTGGGCACCGGCCCTGGACTCTCCTCACCTCAGACCACAGCCCAGGTGTGGGGTGCGTTCTAAGACGCAGACTCAGATTCGCAACCTGATGGGATGTAAATATTCTTTGCCCAGGCCACACCCCCCAGACCAATCAACGCAGAATCGGGGAGTGGGTCCCAGGCGTCAGTGTTTTTAACAATCCCTGGGTCATGCTAGGTGCAGGCAGCTTTGAGATCTAGTAGCTCAAAGGCTCAAATCTGCCAGGATTTCTAAAAAGGCCGTGCGACATCTGAGAGGCCGTGTTACCTGCGAGGGACTCTGATCCACAGCAGCCACCGTGGTCCCCAGGGACGGCTCCGGGAGGTCAAACTGCACAGGAACATCTTCCTAGAAAGTCACAGAAGTTCAGCGTTAGTTCCTTCCATGAGCTGAAGGGGAAGAAGCTTCTGAAGGAGGAAAGAAAAGTGAGGACTTTCATCATCACACTTCGGCCATTTTTTATCATTATTCTTTAATTGTGGTAAGAGTAGACGTGGCATAAAATTTAACATTTAAATCATTTTTAAGTGCATGGTTCATTGGTGTAAAGTACATTCACACTGTTGTGTAACTGTCACTACCATCCATCTCCAAAACGTTTCTCATCTTGCAAAACTGAAACTCTGCCCTCTCCCTATTTCTGTCTATGAATCTGACTACCATAAATATCTCGTATGAACAGAATCGTACAGGATTTGTCCTTTTGTGACTGGGTTATTGCACACTTAGCATAATGTCCTCAAGGTTCATCCAGTCGTAGCATGTGTTAGAATTTCCTTCCTTTTTATGGTTGAATAATAGCCCCTTGTGTGAATAGATCACATTTCTTTATCCATTCATTCACTGATGGACACTTGGGTTGCTTCTACCTTTTGGCTATTACAAACGATACTGCTGTGAACATGGGCGTACAAATATCTCTTCAAGACCTTGCTTGAAATTCTTTTGGGTAGATACCCGGAAGTGGAATTGCTGGATCAAATGATAGTTCTAATTTTTTGGGAAAACACCATACTGTATTCCACAGCAGCTGCACCATTTTTATTGTGCACAAGGGCTCCAGCTTCTCTACACCCTCCCCAACACTTCTTACTTTTTTTAGTCTAGTGGGTGTGAAATGGTATCTCAATGTGGTTTTGATTTGCATTTCCCTGAACTAGTGATGCTGAACATCTTTTTGTGTATTTATGGACCATCTGTATATCTTCTTTGGAGAAATATCTATTCAACTCCTTTGCCCATTTTTAATCGGGTTCTTTGTTTATTTGTTTTTTATCATCACCCCTTAGCCTTTGTGTGAGAAGAAAGGATACAGACCAGCATCCCAATAATATCCTAATATTGTTCCTCAGGGTGGTCAGCAATCATGGTGAGAGCTTTATCAGGAACTGATAATTCAGGGCAAACTTTTCTAATATTTACTGAGTACCTAATAAGTGCTGGGCTGAGTGCTGGGTGCTGGATGGAGCAAAAAAAACTATGGATAATAACAGTTGGCATAAAAAAGTAACCAGAAACATCCAGATAATGCTATGCTCAAAGATGTTCATCACAGTGTTGTTTATAACAGCATAAATGTGGAAATAACCCAGACGGCCAAAAGAGAGTTCAGATAGAATCAGACATAACCACAAACATGCATCCTTACTAAGAGCTGTGAATGGAGTGAGGAAATGTGAATAACATAATGCTACGAGGAAAAACACTACAAACTCGTGTGTACAGATGGATGGGAAATCCGTAGAGAAGACCATATATGGAAAAATGGCTGGTATAAGATACAGACAATGGTAACAGTGGTTGCCTCTGGGTGGTGGGGCTAAAAGAGATTGTGTTTTCTGCTTCTTGACACTTATATTTTCCAGTTTTTAAATAAAACACATGTTTTACTTTGATCATCAGAAATAAGTGAAATATTATGGGAAAAAAAATATGATGGCTGCTACCATATGTGGAATGCCTAATACAGATTACGCATTTTCTATCCCACTTCATCAAATGCTCCAAATAGCGCCTTTAGGCAGTACGGTAAAAATGATCGTGAAAATAACCGCCACCTCTCCCCTTCCCCGTATCCACACTCTCTGTACAGATATGGAAGTTTCTCCCATCAAAAAGTGGACGCCATTTCCCCGCCCCGTGAGTCAGGGCTCAGCCTTGGACTCGCTGTGACCAACTGAATACAGCAGAGGTGACGTTGCCAGTTCCAAGTCTCGGTCCCAAGGGGCCCTGAGCACTCCTGCTCGCTCTCTTGGACCCCTGCCCAGCGCCACGAGAACAGCCTGAGCTAACCTGCTGGAGGACAGGGCACTCCTGGAACACAGGTGAGTCGTCCTAGCCAAAGAGCTGCCTGGTTCAGCTCATGGCCAGCTGACCCCAGACACAGGGGAGAGCCAGCCAAGAGCTACCTACCCAACCTGCCTCTGACCACAGGCACATGCTCTCCCAGCCAAGACCAGAAGAGCTACCTAGGCAACCCACAGACCTGCGAGCAATAACAAAACGTTATTTTTTAAGCTACTATGTGTTGGGATAGTTTATTATGCAGAATTATTGCGGGAAATGGTAACTGATACAGGAGTATTGCTATTTCTATTTTACATGTGATGAAATTGAGGTTCAGAGAGGGTGAGTGACTTTCCTAAGGCCACACAGACAATAAGTGACAGAGTTAGAGTGAGACCCCACGTCTCAGCAATGCCATGTGTTTAAGATTTATTCATATTGATGTTTTCATGTTTATTGCTGTGTGGGCTCCAACCAAAGAAATGACCATAATTTCAACACCCATTATCCTAGTAATAAACAATATGATCATTTCTCATATTTTGCCATTAGCACTTGCTGGAGCCAAAGGAGTCCCCTTCAGGGAGGAAGGAGGGAGCAGATGCTAGGGGGCGTCTGGGGTGCTGGCGATGTTCTCTCCTTTTATCCTGGGTGG
This sequence comes from Balaenoptera acutorostrata, assembly GCF_949987535.1. Classification (NCBI taxonomy): domain Eukaryota; kingdom Metazoa; phylum Chordata; class Mammalia; order Artiodactyla; family Balaenopteridae; genus Balaenoptera; species Balaenoptera acutorostrata. The sequence continues at coordinate 68,338,008 of NC_080076.1, read as the reverse complement.
TAGCTGCAATGAGTGTGCATGGTTGGACAAATTCACTAAGCTGTACACTTCTGATTCAGGCACTCATCTGTGTAAATGTTATAGTTCAAAAAATTTTTTTAAGTATAAGTAAAGGAGGGCAGGCAGGGACGTGCCTGTACAGGTTTCCTGGTTCACATACACAGAGTTTCTCTGGGGGGCCTTGTAGAAAGGGAACTGCATCTTCACCTTTCCTAGATGCTCCCACATTATGACCCAAAAGGTGTGCAAACCCACTATTTTCACCCACAACCGGGCACGAAGGGCCTTCCACGGGGAAGATGCAAACTAACTGTTGGAGGAGGATTCAGCTTGGGTATGTGGGCGAGGAGGAAGAGGTCAGCACAAACAAGGGACAGCTGTGGGAGCGAGGCCTGCGGAACCCCAGGTTCTGGACTGTAAGGCGCAGGGGCCGTGGCTGGAGACTGGGCTGTAGAGGGAGACAGGGGAGCAGCAGAGGCCCAGGAGCCAGGCCTGGAGTTTGGGTTTTAATCATCGACGGACCAGACAGGATGAAGCTAAAACCTACGGGAGGACCAGACGACCACCCCCTCCCCTGCCCCGCCCAGCCTCACACCCTCACTGAGGCCCTGCGAAGTCCCCACCCCAGCCCAGCCATACCTCTCGGAATCGCTCCAGCGTTGAGACAAAGGTCTGCTGGTAGAAAAGCAGCTGCAAGCGCTCGTGAGCGTAATTGTGGCACAGCTCCTCAAAGGTGGCGGCCCGGTCTTTGCCCTGGTGCCGGGGGTTCTGAAAGCCTGGAGAGTCCACCACCATGATGGAGGCCATGGAGAGGTGGTGGGAGGAGAAGGATCTGGGGGGAAAGGAGAGGGGCCCCGAGAGGACATGGACTCTTAGAACCCCGCTGGTCCAAGCCTCCTGCACCCCTGCATCACAGAGATGGAGAAACCGGAGCAGCATGCTGGGCGGGTCTGCAGATCCAGCAGATCTCACCACTTGCAGGCTGTGTGACCTTGGGAAAGTTACTTAACCTCTCTGAGCATGGGTTCCCCCACTGTTAAATGGTGGTAGGGATGAGTAGGACGACCCCAGGGGCTGCAGTAAGAAGAGAAGGAGTTGAAGTATGGAAAGTGCCTCCCACGGACACCACAGGCCTTCAGGAAATGTGCTCTCTCTACCAGGCCCAGAGGAGAGCAATGACTTGCTTAAGGTTGCACCACGAATTGGCTATAAAGTTAAGACTAGAGTCTCCTTTTCTTGCTTAGTGACACGCTGCTATAGAAAAACAATTTTGTTCAGTGCCTGCCTCAGTTTACAAAGATCTCTCAAGCCATCACCTCCTTGGAGCCTCTTGACAAATCTATCAGGGGGACAGAGAAGGGATTATTCACATCAAAAAGCAGGAGTTAAGAGACTCTGGAGAAAGTCACATGTGGGCTCCAACCCTCGCTCAGCCACGGAGGGGCTGTGTGTCTTGGGAGAGTTGCCTGACCTCTCTGAAACTCAGCTGTGAAAGGGCTAATGATGGAGATGAACTTAGAAGGCTGTTGGGAGTGTTGCATGTGATAAGACATCCACGGCTCCGAACGTGGTAAAGCGGTAAGTGTTTTCTGCTATTATTATCATCAGCATGACCAGCTATACACTTTGGAGGGCCCTTAGTTTGAACCTGAGCTCTTTGCTGTTACTTGCTGAGGTTTTCCATCTGTAAAACGGGGCCAATAAGATCAGCCACCACATAGACATGCATGAAGATTAAATCAGTTAATGTTCAGAAAGCCAGACGCCTGCTAGGCGCTCATAAACGTGAGCACAGTGGGTATCGTTATCACCAATACACCCATGTTATGGAGGCAGGCTCCCAGAACCAACCAGGAAGCAGCCGCCCTCTGCAGGCTGAAGCAGCCGCCCTCCACTGGCAGTTCACCAATCAATACTTCTTCCCCTAAGCACGCATGATCCCCCTGGTTTCTAGATAATGTGTCTGTGGTCTCAGAGGGTAATTACTCCAGCAGCAAGAGAGGGAGCCGATTCTGTGTCTGTGGAGAACCCCACTTGCACTGTTGCTACACGCCAGCCTCATCCCCTTAACAGGATGTCAGAAGCCTAATTACGCCTCCTGCTTTCACAGAGGAGGGAGGGAAGCCCTTGGCCCAGCTCTGGTTTGGCCTCACTGGAACTGCTTAAAGATTCCCCAGGGCTCAGCAGCACTCAGCACGGTAGAGGACAGAGGCTCCCGGCCGTACTACCTGCAGATACCTGCAGTATTTTATGATCACGATTAGGAAGAGTTGTTTACAGACACTACTTCTTTTTTTACTTTATTGTTTAATATTTTATTGATTTCTTTTAATCCTTGCAGTGACCCTGAAGGAAAGAGCCATTTTTACAGATGCAGAAGGGGAGGTCAGAGAGGTGAACTGATTCGCCAAAGTCACACAGCCCACGGGTGGCCAAGGTGGAATTTAAACCCAGCACCATAAGACATGGCTCAACAACCCCCTCTCCGGCTCAACAAAACTCCACTCTGCTAATCTCCCCGGGCTTGGGCTCGTTCATACACTGCAAAGAGGCCGCCTCTGTAACCGGGAGAAGGTTGCCATTACCTGTTGATGAGCGAGACCACGGCGGCAAAGACCTCTTGGTACAGGCCCGAGGCCATGCCCTCTACACACTCCACTCCTGTCATCTTGAGCCCTACAGTGGGGAAGGGGGGGGGGTTGGCACCCCGTGGTCAGGACCTTGCCTGGGGCCGAGGACGTCGCTCCAATGCCATCATTACTGGCCTTAGCGCATCTTCCCCCAACGCACACACACACGTGCCCCTACTGCTGAAATTACTTACGTTCTTAGGACCAAGTTCAAGTGTCTTACCAAGTCTTCCAGGGTCCTGTGTAACCTGGCCCTACCTCCCTAACCTCCACTGTGATCTCCTGCTCAACCCTCAGGGCTCAACCCAACGTCACCTCCTCAGGGAAGCCTGCCTTGACCACCACCAACCCATTAAGCCAATTCCCAGGTCTACCTTGTTTTTATGAAAATTTTATTTATTTTTCAAACTGAAGTAATGATTGACATACCAAAAAACCTGTACATTTTTAATGTATACATCCTGATGAGTTTGAAGTATACACCCATGATACCATCACCATAAACACACCACAAACATAACCATCACCTCTAAAAGTTTCTTCCCTCCCTTTGTGTGTGCGTGTGTGTGTGTGCGCGCATGCGTGTGTATGCGTGCACATGAGATAGGAGCTTTTAACATAAGATTAACAAATTTTTAAGCATAGAATACGGTATTGTTAACTATAGGGACTTTGCTGTACAGTAGAGATATTCATCTACTGATCATTTTATTCATCTACCCTCTAGGATTTATTCATCTTGCATAAATAAAACTATGTGCCCTTTGATCAAAATGTCCCATTTCCCCCTCCCTCCACCGCCCTGGTAACCACCATTCCACTCTCTGCCTCTATGAGTTTGACTTTTTGAGATTTCTGATATGAGTAGTATATTATTCAATAGTAAAAAAAAAAAAAAAAAGAAGGAAATCCTGCCATTTGCTACAACACGGAGGATGAATCTGGAGGACGTCATGCTAAGTGAAGTAAACCGGACACAGGAGGACAGATCTACCCTGATTTTACAGCACTGACCACAGCACATCTGTACTTTGTGGTTATTTCGTTCACCTGCGTCTCCCCCACCCACCACCCAGGCAGGGAGCGCCCTGAGGATGAGGACTACCTCTGGGTTTGCTGGCTCCAAATCCCCAATTCCTGACACATAGCAGTTACTCAGTAAATATCTGTTGTTCCCTCTTTCTAGAGGGAAATTTGGCAATTTTATAGTAGAAGCCATAACATGTTCATATACTTGGACTTAATAACCTCACTCTTAGGATTTTATTCTAATGAAATAATTCAGAGAAACAAAGATTTCTAAGTATGTATGGTCTCCAAATTGTTGCTTAAATTGGCAAAAAAAAAATCACTTTTTTGAGACAACCTGAACATCCAACAATAGGAAACGGGTTAGATAATTTGTAGTCCATCCGTACAAAGGAATATTTAAAGTCAGGTCTAGAAGAATATTGAATGAGATGGAAAAGTGCCTGCCTATAGTGTTAGGAGGAATAAAAAAAGCTTAGAAAATTATTATAATGGCGGCCCCAATTTTGTACAAACACACACATTGGTCCCATTAGAACAGCCAGCCTTGATTAGGGGGTCACTGAGCTAAGCGGGATAAGGAGTGGAGGGCTCAGATCACAAATATTGACCCTTAGGTTTTGGTTCCATCCACAGGATTGGAAACACAACTTCCAAATCCACACGCACTAGTGCCTAGAGAAACAGTTCTGCTTGTACATTCCAGGCAGCCCACTGCAACCCCAAAGCATTTCCCCTCCCTGCTTTAACTCTGCCCCCAACCTGGGTCGTTGCTAGGCAACCCAGCATCCCAGCATCTCTCATAAGCTTGCCGGTCCCCTGCCTGCTTAACGTCTACCCTTGAGACCTCAGCCTGAGAGGGTGACTCAGCTTCACCAAGCAGCGCGTGCATGCGTCTGTGCTCGTGTGTGCGTGTGTGTGCATATGTGCATTGTGTGCATGTGATGGTGCACGCACATGCATGTGTGCGCATGCCTGTGCATGGTATGTGTGTGTGCCTGTGTCCGAGAGGAGCTGTAACCATTAAGCAGACCCCAGCTTACACCAGGGCACAGACCTGGAAGGCAGTGGAGTCTCAGTGACATCAGCCATCAAGCTGAAGTCCCTGGCAGGTGGAGCAGCCACGGGAATCCGAGGGGCCTCTAAGAGATGGACCCCAAAACCACAGTTCCAAACACTGCTACCCACTAAGCCCAGACTCTGTGGTCTCTGGGAGAGCTACTCTTAGAGAGTTTTCAGTGAACCCTGGGGCTCCAAGGGGTCCCTCCGCCCTCACCTTCTGCAGCCAAAGCATCTGGCTGCAGAGGCTGCGGACTTGGCACTCAGCAGACCTCACTCTAGCAGGTGCAGTACAAAGCTCCTGTTTTTCCCCCAGGTCTTTTCAAGCACTCCCATTCCTCCTGCTGCTCAGGCCAAAGTCCTAGAAGGTGTCCTGGCCCCTCGCTTCCACCTAGGGCCCATGCCATCAGCTCCAACTGTAAACTAGACCTTGAACTGGTCCACCTCATCCCATCTGTTCCCACCTCCATCACCTCACCAAGGTGACTTGTACCATTCCCACTCATTCCCTGATCTTCCTCCAGGCTGAGCTTCATGAAGAATAAAACAAATCATGCCATTCCCCTGCCTGTGTGCCTCCACGGCTTCCCTTGGTCTGAGCAGAAAACCCCTAGTTTACAGACTATTATGTGAGCTGACCCCACTGAGCCCTCCAACCTTATCTACTGTCCTCCCAGCTGGGCCAACCCTCCTGGCCTTACTTCTGTTCCTCAAAGTGGAAGGTGAGTCTTCTGTCTACAGCGTAGGGGCTCAGCAGATACAACATCCGCTGGAAACGCGTTGGTCCCTTGGCACCAACCACAGCATCCCCTCTTTGCGGCACAGGGCCCCCTCCTGGGTTTCAGCAGCCTTTGACCCCTGGGCAGAGCTAACTATCTGACCATAAGCACAGTGCCAGAAGGAGCCAAGTCCATTTCCAGGGGAGTGGCCTCCCTTGCACCTAGAAGGTCTGCACACCATAGACCCTCAGGAAATCCTCAATAGATAGGGAAAGGATGCTGGTGTGTCCCCGCGGGGCTGGCCCCGCAGGGACACAGCCCACCCAGAGAGGCAGCAGCACGGTACCTGAGCTGGCCTCCTCATCCTCCGGGCCCCGGCGGCTTGGCCCAGACGTCACTTGCTCAATGATCTGTCGCAGGTGGTGCTTGAAGGTGGTCGTGTTCAGCTCCTCATACTCGCAGCCCAGGGCCTCTGCTGCGTGGCTGGCCGACTCGAAGCACATGAACTGCTTCTGGCCCACTGTGCAGGGGACAGAGCAGGAGGAGGGTGGTGAGGTCCCGGGCAGGTGGTGGGCGGGCGACCAAGAACACCTCGGAGAATCTCGCCACCTCCCACCCTCAGCAAGAGCCTGAACAACTGCCCAGGCCTGGGCCCCCAGCTGATGGCCCTGGGCAGGAGACGCTTTCCCAAGAGACATGTTTGTCCTATTTCCCTGCCATTTGCATTGCTCACTTTCCCAAAGCAATTAAAAATATCATGGGGAACACTCTAAACGTGGGACTGGGGAATGGTCAGTAAGAGTATAACTTACTCACCCCCATACCCACTGACCTATCCAACCACCACCCCTGCCACCCACTAACCTAGCCACTCAACTACCCACCCAGCCACATATCCAACCATCTAACCACCCTCCTCTTTATTCAATACATATTTCTGGAGCTCTTACTATGGGACAGGCACTGTGTCAGCCTCTGGGAAATCGGTGATGAGCAAGACAGACAAAGTGTCTGCCCTCACGGAGCTTACAGTCTTTTGAGAGAGGGAGACAATAAACAAGTAAGCAAATAAATAAATATTTCAGGTGATGAAATTATAAAGTTATTTTTTCCCTCTAAGGAGAAAATAAAACAGGGTGATGGGGTCAAGAGAAACTGAGGGAGTGGCTATGGATGCACGGTGGTCAGAGGCGGCTCTATACGAGGATGTGATAGGTGGACTGGGGGTATGAAAGATGAGAAGGAGCTGGCCACACACAGAACCAGGGAAGCGCTTTAGAGGCAGAAGGAGGAGGTGGTGCAAAGGCCCTGAGGCAGGAATGAGCATGATGTGTTAGGGAAGTGCCAAGAAGGTCAGCGTGGCTGGGATGTAAGCGGGGAGGGGAGTAACCAGACGAGGTTGGAGAAGCAATGGGGAACCTCTCTATGTTCTATTATAATGCCACTTAATATCAGCAACAAAGACCGTACAACATGGTCAATTCTTATATTCAAGATGTTAAATGAAATGGGCTAGAAAATCACACCACAGTATGACATCAATTGTGTAAATCACTCTAAACTGCTATGAAAAAAAAATAACGAAAGGAAATATATCCAAATATGAACAATCACAGGGTAGGGGAATTTTTTATTTTCCAAACTTTCTGCAGTGGTTCTACACTAACTTTGTAATCCAAATTTTAAAAAATAATGACTTACTAAAGCAAACACTAGTTCCATCCTTAAGTAATTTTCTCCCAACTCCTATCTTCCCATAAATGTGTTTCCTTCTTTGAAATAAGAATCACAGCTGCCAACAGAGATTTCTCAATCCATCAGAAAGAGATCATAAGGGCCCAATTCTTCGAACAGACATCTTAAAGAATCTGCCTGGTTTAAGATAAATTTGGAAATTTGGAAAAAGACTTTATCTGGGGCCTTGACAATACCCAGAAGAAGGAGCTCTGGCCACTGCTTATCGAGGTCCCCCTACATGCCAGTTATTCAGCACTGATTATCTCAAGAACAACATTTTATTACCTCCATTTTAGAGACTGAATCTCAGCTTTATCAGAGAGGTTACATGGCTAGTAAAAAAGTCCTGCCACTTTATTTTTTTAAATTAATTAATTATTATTATTATTTTTTTTGGCTGCATTGGGTCTCCGTTACTGCGCGCAGGCTTTCTCTAGTTGCCGTGAGCGGGGCCTACTCTTCGTTATGGTGCTCGGACTTCTCAGTGCAGTGGCTTCTCTTGTTGCGGAGCATGGGCTCTAGGTGCATGGGCTTCAGCAGTTGCAGCGTGTGGGTTCAGTAGTTGCGGCACGCGGGCACTAGAGTGTGCAGGCTTCAGTAGTTGCGGCACGTGGGCCCTAGAGTGCGTGGGCTTCAGTAGTTGTGGCTCACGGGCTCTAGAGCGCATGCTCAGTAGTTGTGGCGCATGGGCTTAGTTGCTCTGTGGCATGTGGGATCCTTCCGGACCAGGGATCGAACCCATGTCCCCTGCATTGGCAGGCGGATTCTTAACCACTGAGCCACCAGGAAAGTCCCCTGCCACTTTAAAAAATGGTGAAGAAGGTAACAATGATGGTGGTGATGACGTGGTGATGATGGTGGAGGTGATGGTGGAGATGATGAGATGATGGTGATGATGACGGTGGTGATGGTGATGATAGCAGTTACCACTCAGTGAACCCATTTTATTCAACATGTCATCTTTGTTCAGCTCATGGCTTTTGGAGTCAGAAAGCCTGTCTTGGAGTTCCAGGTGTGACACAGAAAAAAACCCAATACATGCAAGTTGTAATTACTTATTATTATTACTATTATTGAATCTTCACAGAAGTCCTCGAAAGCAGTATTATTCCCATTTTACAGATGAGAAAACTGATTCGGAAAAGTCACCAGAAATCAGACTAAGTGGAAGAACTATTTCCCCAAAATCAATCCTTCCAATGTCACCTTTAGGAAATTTGTCAAATCCTTGTGTCCCTAGATAGGACTTTCTTTTAAATGGAATCACTAATCTTTTTCACGTACATAAATACCTTGTGAAAGGAAATGTTATAGCACTAACTTAAACAAGAACCCATTCGTTGAAGGAGGTCCTTGAGAGGATATGACCACCAGGTGACCTGCGAGCTGGCCCTGGGCAATTAGAAACTCCTCACCCCCTCCCCGGCGCTTGGAATATACATCCAGCCCCTCCCCCACTCCCACGATGGGAGCTGTTACAAGGGCACAGCCTTGAGAGAGCGGGGTGTTACTGAGACCATCCAGAAGGTCTCCGTGACTGAGCCCAGTTCCGGCCTCTATAAACTTTAAGACTCTGGCAGGCGCGGGGGGAGACCTACTCTTCTTGCAGCATCCAAGACAAGCCCTGTATGTCAGTTCCCTTGCATATTACACCTGCCACCCACCCATCTGGAGTGGCTGCCTCTTTCTTCAGTCTCTCCCTGCTCTCCACCACAGTGGGGGCCAGTTTCTGAACCAACACTGTTATCACTTGTCACAAATAGAAAGTAGAAATAAATACAATATGTGTACAGAAATACCATCAGATTCTAATTAGATACAGTTACCTGGGAGTTTGAGGTCTGCTTTCTCTTTGTTGAAAAAGGGACATTAGCAAGTATTACAGAGAGGAGTTAAAGGCTACTAGCCCTGAATGAGATTTCCTTCTTTCTGTGATGGGGTTGAAAGTGAATTAAACAGGAGACGACTGTCTAGGTGGGCAACATCCTGCCCCTCTCCTGCCCCATCACCTCCACTGCCACCCTCTGAAACAGTCTCCCACACTCTGCCCACAGTGACCTATAGCCTCGCTGAGCTGGGGAGTGCTCACGAAGGGGCTCGGCAATGGTTGTTTCTGAAAAAAGGAGCAGGAAATGGACTGGGCAGGACTCTCGAGGTCCCGCCTGACTTAAGGGGCATATTTCCAAATGCGCTGAGCAGCAGCCCGCTGGTGAAACCCAGGAGGCACATGGAAGCTCTGCCGGGAAAATGTATTTCTGCCTCCAGCTCCCGAAGGCTGGCCAGGCACCAAATCCAACCCCATGGGCCCCTCCGTCTTCATCCAGACCTGGGTGGAGGCCACGCCTTCTCAGTGGAGGCTGAGAGCCCTGGGGCAGCACCTGCGGTGAGGAGAAAGGGGACTGGGCAGGAACACAGGCACCGGAGCAGACAGGGTCTGCGTCCCGTTCCCGTCATTCCCAGCTGGCAGCCCTTGGACCAGTCTCAGCCTTTTTGAGCCTCAGTTTCTTCATCTGCAAAACGGAGTCATAAAACCTCAAACACCTCTTCGCTGGGCTGCAAGGACTGGGTGAGATGGTGGCACGTAAGGTTCTCAGCAGAGCACCTGGCCCTGAGAAGGTGCTGAACAAATCTGAATTCCCTTCTCCACCTGCAAAACCAAAGAGGGCACCGTTCACCCCAACCCGGATTGCCCCGTCCTGGGGCTGCAGGGAATCCTCCAGCAGATGTGTCTGTTGCTTCACGGAGAGCATGTGTGGAAGGGATAGCGAACTGGTGAACTCCGGATGCCGGTCACGCCCAGGGACTCTGAGCCCACCGAGGTCGTTTCTCCTCCAAGGAAAGGCGGACACACGCTGGGCTCAGCACTTCCCACCAACCTACCCAAAGCCGGGGACAGAGCTATCCTCGGAATGCCACCGAGGTCGGAGATGCCAGTAGGCAGAGGGCTCCAGCCCCCGTGAAGCCACCACCAAACGAACGAGGACAGCCACCAAGCAGGGAGCGTGTGCCGTGTGCCAGGCACCGTGCCAGCACTCCCCCCGCCTCCTCGCTTTCCTCTTCTGAGCCCCTGAGATCACTCAGATATGGAACGGGGTAGGTAAGGTCTCATCTCCTGTCCAAGGTGGTTCCGGGAGGGAGGGGCAGAGGGGGAGCCCCACCCTCCCGTGCTGACGTCACACCGCGTGCAGCCGCCCGCTGTTCTGTGCCAGCAGAGGTCTGTGTGATCACTGCTCCGGCCTAAGAGAGCTGGCAGCAGGAAGCGTGCAATAAACATTAACACGGTGAGTGATGAAATGAAACAAGGAGTCAACGACGAAATTAACATTTCTCACTGATGGCCAGCCCTGCCCAAAGTGGCAGATCTCCAAGATTTGGGAGAGAGAAACACTGTGTTTCCCTCTCCCCCACAAACCAGCCCATCTGAACCTTAGAGCCGCCTTCTCTAACAGGAAAGGTCAAACAAAAGATAAAACAAAAGGGAGAGAGGCAGAGAGACGCAGAGAGACACAGAGAGAAACAGAGAGACACAGAGAGGGAGAGGCAACGAGCCAGATACGGAAACAGAGAGACAGGACCAAAAAAATCTTGGAGGGGAGGGTCTGTGGATTTTTCCCAGCCTCGTAGCCCACCCCATAGGGGATCACACACTCTATCAGGATGCTTTCTTGCCATACAGCAGGAGGCGAGGAGGCTGTGCCCAGAATGATCCCAACGCCAAGTGCAGAGATCATTTCAGGCATGTGCATTTGGCTGCATCCATTCTGCTGGTCACTGGTGGGAAACAGGACCCCGTGGCAGGCGGGCCCAGGGTTCGGCTCTGCGATGGGCTTTCTCATGCACACCATCTAGGAATCCTCTGCCTCTTCTCCTGCAAACATCACACAAGGACATGTGATGGTGACCCACAGGAAATGCTCCCTGGTGCCCCACCCGTCACCTATCCTCTGTCTCACCCATCCAAGAAAAAAGAATCAGAACGCAAACGCCCAACAGTATTACAAAGGCGACCTTAACATCACAGCATCAGACAGCAGCACCTACAGTACCCCTTCCCAGGGCCAGGCACTGGGCTTGAGCACTGGACACCGCTGCCTCATTTAACCCTCCCTGCAGCCCTACGAGGTCAATGCTAATATTGCCCCTTGACTTATGAGAACACTGAGCCGCAGAGAGGGTGACCTTCCAAGGTCACGCAGCTGGTAAGTGGCAGAGGCAGGATCTGAACTCAAGCCTTCTCACTCCAGCTCTCAATATGCTAACCATGGGCCCGTGCAGAGGAGCTTTCTCTCATAAGGGGGTATTGTTCTGAAACCAGAGTCTAAGGTGAAATACCAAGTACCCTTAAAATTACCCTTGAGGATCTCTTAAATTGTACAGTACTGTAGCATATTTCCCTAAGTCCAACACTGCCAGCTTCCCCTCCAGTGGAACACCAAAGGAAATGGGTGGCTTGCCTTTAGGGCCCATGACATATGAAAAAATATGTATCTGTAACCACTGGCCTCACATTTGCCTTTGTGTGGCTGGATTTACATAAATACAATGCATGTCTGATAAGACCGCCCACCCTTGAAACTGTTCTATATTAAAGAACTACTTGCAAATACCAGTTCTATTATTATGCTCAGTAGCAAATGGCCCATGCACCTCGCCATGGCCTGGAGGATGCACAACTGGACACATCTTTACGGAGCGGGAGGACGCTTGTATGACCTTGGCTGATCTCCCAACTGCCTTGCGAGGTCTCCAGGCTGAATACTGTTAGGCCTGATTTATAGTAGAGGCCACCAAGACCCAGAAAGGGACACCGCCCTGCCTTGAGTCACACAGCTGGTAAACGGCTGAGCTAGAACTTGAGTCTAGGTCCCCAGGACCCCCAGGACATGGCATGGGGTTAAGGGCGGCTCTGCTACTCCCAATATCCCACGTTAGATCTAGCTTGAGCACACACGTGGGCTGTAGGTCAGGTCAAAAGGAAACAGGGGCAGACTTCAGAAGGCAACAGGGTGGGCGGACCAGAGCAGGGCTGTTGCTTCTCCACAGTACCCCCTGGCGCTCACTGTGCGCCCTACAGCTGAGGGCCTTCTCTCGTACTGGCATTTGCTGCAGAACAGGGCATGGGAGGATGTGGCACGGATTAACATTCCCGGCCTTCAAGCAGCGACGAAGGTAAGGCCCTCCGAGTGCGATAACTCGGGTGCGTGCTCTATGCTGCCCCCCAGAGGTCCCTAGTGGGATGGAGCCCCAGTTGCCCACGGCGGCAGCTGGTTTTGGTGGCACTCTTTTTGGCTGCCTTCTTTCCCTACTTCCCTTCCTCACGCCCCTCCCAGGACTTCCTGGGATCACCTCCCACATGAAAGTCTATCCCTTGAACCCTTGTCTCAGCAGCTGCACCCATTTAAAGTGCCAAGGCTCAGAGAGAGCCTCAGAAGGTTCTCTGAAAGGGAGCCAAGTTCTTGGCACGCTGCTCTGTTGTGTGTGCGCCTTTGTCTATCATTCAGAAGCCATCTGCACATCTGAGGTGAGGCCTGGCCCCAGCCAATGTGCTACCAACGGCAGGGCTGAGTCAGAAACTCCCCGGGTGGCCAAAGGGATATGGAGCGGGGCACACAAGCCACACGGCTGGGGCTCAGAGTTTCCCAAAGGGGCTCCTCATAGCGGTTGTTCCATGGAACGTTCATCAGCGTCACGGGGGAAAAATGAATTCTGCATTATACCAATGTGGCCATCGCTTTGGTGAAACAAGTTTCTTAACTTTGGGCCATCTCAGAGCCTTTAAAGTATTATCATATAAAGCTCCAAGAAGGGGATGTTCTGTTCAGACTTATTTGGCCTTGGAATGCTTTTATAGAGTATCTTGATCTAATGTCCCAGGAGACACCGGTTTAGGCAATACTGGCTTAGCTGAGAGAGCCTTCGATTAACCAGGTGACCGCGGGCAAACTGCTTTACCTGAGTCACTTGCCCAAGATCACTCTGCCGGTAAGAGGCAGGCGGGGATTTGAATAGAAGAATGAATAAAGGAGGAACGAGAAAAAGAAAAAAGAAAAAAGGAAGGAGTAAGGGAAAGTTATGGAACTGTAGTTTCTGAGCTGCTCAGATCCACCTGCAAAGGCAGGTTTTTCCCTTTATGCTCAATACAAAAAAAAAAAACCGAGAAAGAGAGAAAGAGGAAAAAATAACATGACTGTTCTCCCCTCATGCACCGTGAGTTCAATTGCTATCAACTACTGTGACCTCCTGCATTTATTAATAACCAAGTTATTTCTCCTTCCGACAGTAGCCATGCTGCTGCTGAACTACTGAACGTGATGTGACTTATTTATAACGCCGGCGCACCCGGTTCACATTTCCTCACACAGAGGTTTACAGTTCGGAGGCCTATGAAGGAGGAGGCCACCTGCAGGGAACAGACAAGCCTAAAAGGCTGTGGGTGCTACGAGAAAAGGCAGTGCTCCAGAAACAAACTGCGCAGGTTCAAATCCCACCTCCGCTGCCAAAAGCCACGTGATGTTGGGGAAAACTGTCACCTCTTTGAGCCTCAGTTTCCTCCCCTGTAAAATGGGACTCTACCCCATGGAGTCCTCGTGAAGCGTCAGCGTGGTTCCAGGTGCAGATCGCTTAGCACAGGATCTGCTGGATAAATGTCTAGAATTATGATCACACTCTGAGAATTCTGCCCAGGGACGTCAGGTCAAGTTCAATTGCTGGGATCCTGGAAAATGGGACTGTGTTAAAGGCCAAAACTTTGAGTCTCTTCCTGCATCTTAGGGCTCCCACCTGTTCCTGCTGCCCCCGGGTGCCACGCAGCCCTGCAAACCTGGACAGACCTTAGAGAAAGTCACCTGTCCATCTGCAGTCAGCGCACCCCATAAGGCCTGGCCAACAAGCCGTCAATAAATCGCTGCTGAGTCACTCATAATCCAACATAAATCACTGCTCACGCCCTATCAACTGGAAAGACAACACTTGGACCACCCCTGATGCTCTAGCGTTCTGGACAAAGAGGGCTTGCTGGACAGATCAGCTGGGGCAGCATCCAATTAAACCAACCAAAATGGGCTGCTTCCCTGCAGGACTGCTCTAACCTTGAGCATGCCAATGTGCATCGCGAGTTGACAGGAGAAGGGGAGCATGGGTAGGGGTCTCCTGGACTAATTTGATCAAGAGGCTTAAGGAGAAAGGCGTGGCATCTTTGGGATGGTGGGCAGTTGTGGAAAGAACCAGAGGCTGGGCATCCAAAGGCAGTTTCCGCCTGGTTGCAAGATCTCAAACAGGAAATATCACCTCTCTGAGCCTCACTTTCCACATCTGTACAATGGGATGGTTCCTCTCTCAATGGGTCATTATAAGGATGAAACAAGACACTGGGTGTGAAACTGCCTGGGAGTGTCCCCAGAGCAGGTAATCCGACCTGAGAAGCAGAGTCACCAGGGAGACCTCAGTCGAAGGCGTCACTCATCACCTGCGGGAACTGCAGGAGCAAAGGCTCAGGGCTGGGACCAACAGCCGGTGAGTGACCTGTGTGAGGTCACACAGCTAGTGAGGCAGAAGCCAGGATTAAACCCGGCTCTGGTTGGCCCCCAGTCCAACATTCTTTCTATATTCAAGGGTCCCTCACCAAGGTAGACTGAGCAGGGGTCCCTCAACTTATCACACTGTCTCCTTTGAAGCTGGGGCCCAAGGGAAGCCCAGGAACAACAGCTGGTGTTTCCCGAGTACTCACCACATGCCTGGCCCTGTGCTAAGCACTTAATCTCATCAGTGTAAGAACCATATGAAAAGGTATGATGACTAATTCCCCATTTATTGATGACCACTGTGGACCATCCAGCAGAACGTGGCATGAAGAATAGGGAGAAAGGGCTTCAAAGACAGAACTCCTCGGTCCCAAATTGAGCTCCTCCCCTTCCTGAGTCCAGGACCTTAGATAACTGCCTTTATCTCTCTGAGCCTCCACTGACTCACCCATAAGATGGGTATAACCCACCATATAGAGTTAACAAGGATTAAATGGAATAACCATGCACAGCACTTAAATCAAGCCTGGCAGAGAGCAGATTCTCAGTAAACAGTAACAGTTACTAATCCCATCACTAGCATCATCATCATTGCTGTCAGCAGTATTGTTACGCTCTGTCACTGAAGGGTGAGACATGCATGTACGGTGAGGTCCTCACTGAGTCACAGCCTCCTGGAGTCTCTGATGGGCAAGGCTAAACGAGATGCCAGAGAGTGTCCATCATCCCCACTGGGCAAGTCCTTTCCCCTCTCTGAGCCTCAGTTTCCTCATCTGTAAAATGGGATAATGGTGCCTACTCCAGGGGATCATTGAGATGGCCAAAGCTCTTAGAATAGTACCTGCACCTTGTAAGCACTGGATAAATGTCAGCTGCTGTTATTACTTATGGGAAACAGAGGCCAGAAAGAGGGGAGGGGCTTTTGCAGGGCCACCCAGCAAGAGTGGCTAAGCCAACCTGAAGTCAGGTCTCTCGGGGGTTCCATCCTCCTCCCCCTGCCCTCTTGAAGCCCGGGGCTGCCGGCAGGGAAGCCTTCTAGCATCAGCCACTTCAGGGGTTTGTGGCTTTTATAATATAACTGTACATCCCACAGCCGCCATTCCAGCTTAACAAATGAATTCAATATGCTTAGAAAATGCAGAATCAATCCTTGCCTGTGGCCCAGAATAGGCCCGGCTGCGGCAGCTGTCGGGCAGGGAGCCAAGCCACCAGCTGGGGGCCTGTGGGCGCGGGAAGGCAGGCGGAGGACAGGGCCCAGGCAGGGACCAGCCTCGGGGGTACGGGGCCTGCTCCAGGGCCACGTGGTAATCCTCTCTCAATCCCGCAGCACCGGTGCCGGGGTCTGAGGTTGGCGCCTCGCAGACGGGGACATGGAGGCCCCAGGCCTTGCTCGGGCCACCACACCTCTGCTCACTGAGGCTCGTCTGTCTGGAGCCTCCTCCCTGATTTCCGCTCTGTTTGGGAGATTCGGTTCAAGGGTCCCAGGCCCTAGGACCCCTTGGGCGCCCCGCCTGACCCCTCTGAACTTTGGGTGTCTCCTGCCTAGAATTTTCTCCTGGCATCTCCAACGTGCCTGTCTGGGTCTCCCTCCCTTGATCAGACGGAAGTTTTGTCTTGGAATGTAAGAACGGCGTTGCCAAGGGCCTACCATCCAATAGGCATAGAGGAGAAGAAGAAAAGGAAGAGAGAAGGAGGGAGAGGAGAGAGAGGAAGGAGAGCAGTAAGGGGGGAGCGGAGGGGGAAGAGGGCGAGTGGGGGAGGAGGAGGAGGATGAAGAAAAGGAGGCCGCGGGGGCGGGGGGAGGGGGGAGGATGGAGCAGCATGAACGCAGCCACGGCCCAGGTGTTCAGAGAGCCAGACTCCAGTCTCACATCCCCCCCAGGCTTGTGAGGCTGCAGTGAGCCGACCCTTGTGAATACAGGCAGGGGAATCGAGGAGAGCAGAGCTTGTTCAAGCCTGGCACTAGAAGGGACTGAGGATGAGCAAAGGGGGAATATATGGTGACCTGCAGAGGTACTAGACAGAAGGCTTGCCCCCTGGACACTGTCATCCCAGGAATTATCCCAGGATATAGCACCCCTCAGCCTGCGCACCAGCTGCAGAAGGAATAAGCATGGGAGCTAGGCTCAGAGAGGCAGAGCGCTGCCCTACTTGGTTGGCAACACGGAAGTTGAAGGGGAGCCACCAGAGCATGGTATTTCCTACCCCTCATTAAAAAAAACAACAAACTACCTTACAAACATCAGAATGGCAAAAATCAGAATAAAGGAAAATACCATGTGTTGGTGAGAATGTGGGAAAATGGGAACCCCCACAACAGTGATGAGCAAGAGGACAGTGGATCGCAGCCGTTTTCAAGAGCGATCCGGCAGCACTTAGTGGTCTTATGTAAATGTAAGCCCAGAAATCCTGGGACTAATGATATTACCCAGGTTTCATGACTGCACAGAAAGAATGCGTGAATAAATGAGTGCTAGAAAAATGCACCAGAGAACACCTGTGGATGCTCACCCCTGCCTTGATGTATATGGGGACAAAGAACCACCCTAGGACCAGCAACAGCAGCAAGGCCTACAAGAAACCAAGAACAGAGTGGAAATTAGAGAGGCTTGGCTTGTGGGCTTTTTCACTTCATGACCTCTGAGTCTGAAAATAAAATGCTTACTTGGATCCTGTCCCACTCAACCAATTATGATCCCAAGACAGCTGTGGGTCCCTTACCTCTGTTTCCGTGATTCAGAGGTCACCATTTCCTGGGGCTTAGGATGTGACAAAAGATGTATGGTGAAAAGTGGACAAAGAGTAAGAGATATGAGCCCAGCTGGACCACTAGAAGGTCATACAATCTTTGCCAAAAGGAATTATTCTTGAATGTCAGGAATTTCTTTCTCAAACCAATGAGAAAGAAATTTAGAGATAGAAGAATATTCCCAGTGACTGCCCCCAAGTCTTGCCATATATAATAATGATAATGGTATAATCTTACATGAATATTAATGTTTGCAAAGAGCCTTCACTTATATCACTCATGCTGTTCTTACAACACCAGGTGAGGCAGATGTGATAAGCACGGTTATTCCTGTTTTATGGAGGGGTAACCCAAGCCTCACAGAGATTAAGGAAGCCCAAGGTCACAGGCTAAAAGAGCCAGGCTCTCAGTAACCTGTTAATCACACCCACTGGGGCCATAGGGTATTTTGTCCACACTTCTGGAGGCTGGCCCCTTTGTGGAGTGCATGGCACTACCAAAACAAAACTCGGACCATAGGGCATGTGTGGAGGCTGGGTCCATTCTGGAGTCTCTGATACTACTAAAGTAAAACTAGGGGCAAAATCTTCAACAAGGGAGGGGCACAGTTATTTGTGATGACATAAGGTCACTCTCTGAGTCTATCCAGGGATGGTCTGTTTATACATTTGCTATGATCCAACCTTCTTCCACATAAGCATCTCCCTCCGACTGATAGGCATATATATGCATGTGTAAACACTAGAAAGGATAAGAGAATAGACCTGAAAAAACTCAGTCAACTCAAGAAATATTTATAGCATGTGCTCAGTCAAATGCTGGATGATGGGGTAGTGTGAGTGACACGAGAGGAGATGGTCCCTAGTACTTAAGGAACTTAGGATCTAATTAAGAAGACACAGCTTCTACTGGTGAGATGGCAGTAGAACAATTAGGAACTTAATCACCAAGTCTTGAAGTTTCGATCTACTAGCTCTAAATCATTCACTCCTTACTATGCTATCACTTCCTTGGTCAATTTCTACTCATCCACCTGGCATCAGCCCCAGGGAGCTCCTTGGACATGTGCCAAGTCCCAGCCACCATCTAGGATGGATGTTCCTTCTGTGCGAGGTCTCTCAACACTGCATGCATACTTCTCTCCTTGTAGTTTCTACACTGTAGTGAATGTTTATCTGTCTCTCTCACTGCAATGTAAGTTTCTCAAAAGAAGGGATCATTACTTTTACATTTTTAAATTTCCTGCATCTAATTCAGAACTGGATGTAATAGCTCAGGGAGGAGAGATAGAAGTGAGAGCTAAAATGATCAAGGAGGTCAAGTGATAGTGGGGATTAAATGATATAGAAATGACATTCCTGGTGGGAATAACTGCTTTAGTGAAATCTCAGAGGTGGGGAATGATGTGACTGGAATGACCCAGGCAGAATGGGCCACACAGGGAAGGCCCTGAGGTTTATCAAGGGATGGGTTAAGAAAAGGAGAAACAGAAATCAAACGAAAGAGGAGTTTGTCCTATACAGACTCCCAGACAAGCATACCTAGAGTTCTGATTTAAAAGAAAAAGCTTATGATGCCACTTACATTCCATTCAAATGCTGCAATGGTGATTCCCGAATCTGCTCCCATCCCTGTCAGCCCCACGACGTGGCACACTGCCGATATTACTGGCAAAGAGAGAGGCGTCCATCTGGAATCCAAGAGAACAGACTAGGATCAGAGTTAAAAGTCCCAAATCAGACTTAATGAAAGCAGGTGAATGTTGAGATGTTTCCATCACTTCTCCTTAGGGCAGGAGTCAGCAAGCTAGAGCTCATGGCCTAAATTTAGCCAGTCACCAGTTTTTGCATGGTTGGTAGATAAGAATGTTTTCATACTTTTGAATAGTTTTTAAAAATCTTAAGAAGAATGATATTTTGTGAAATGTGAAATTATATGAAATTCAAATCTCAGTGTCCATATATAGTTTTATTGGAATACAGCCACACTCATTGGTTTTACATATTGACTAAGGTTGCTTCTGTGCTACAACAGTAGTTGTGTTGTTGCAGCACACTGTATGGCCCATAAGCTCTAAAATACTTACAATCTAGCACTTTATGGAAAAGCTTTCTTTATTTTTTTAAAAATAAATTTATTTATTTATTTATTTTTGGCTGCATTGGGTCTTTGTTGTTGGGTCTTTGTTGCTGCGTGCGGGCTTTCTCTAGTTGCGGCGAGCGGGGGCTACTCTTCGTTGCAGTGCGCGGGCTTCTCATTGTGGTGGCTTCTCTTGTTGCAGAGCTCGGGCTCTAGGCACGCAGGCTTCAGTAGTTGTGGAGAGCAGCCTTCAGTAGTTGTGGCACGTGGGCTCAGTAGTTGTGGCTCGCGGGCTCTAGAGTGCAGGCTCAGTAGTTGTGGCACAGGGCTTAGTTGCCCTATGGCATGTGGGATCTTCCCAGACCAGGGCTCAAACCCATGTCCCCTGCATTGGCAGGTGGATTCTCAAGCACTACGCCACCAGGGAAGTCCCTGGAAAAGCTTTCTGATCCCCTCCTTAGAGGAACATTAATCTATCTACTTGGATGCTCTGAGTTGAGCCTGTCCTTGGCCAAGAACTGCCAGACCTCCCATCGGACCCTTCAGTCAGCCTCAAGGACTCCAAAGCTGGGTAGGAGGGAATTCCTCTCCATCCTCCTGACCCTAAAGACCCTCTTCTCATCCACCTCCCTTTCTGTCGTGTTGTCTACTGTTCTTAAGTCTCAGCAATCAAGAGAGATCTCTTGAGTGAGCACGGGTGAGCACTAGTCCTGCCAGAACTGAATTGAGGTGTGGGACCCCTGCTGTGCTCTTTCTCCTGTTTTCACCTCTTCAGCCCTCTGTAAGATCACCTTTTCTCTTCAGGTATTTGGGGACAGGGGATGGGATTGAGCTTGTTTGTAGCTATGGGATTGGTTGAGCCTTGAATGTTTCATAAAAACAGTCCTAAGAAGGCACTGTCTGATTGGATACCATGATGAATACCCATTTTTTTTTTTTTACAAGATTTTTAGAAATTTCATGTAATGTCTGAAACATTTATATTAACATATTTCCATACATATTTCCATACAACTACAAATATAAGATTTTTAGAAATTTCATGTAATGTCTGAAACATTTATATTAACATATTTCCATACATATTTCCATACAAATACAAATATAAGATTTTTAGAAATTTCATGTAATGTCTGAAACATTTATATTAACATATTTCCATACATATTTCCATACAAATACAAATATAAGATTTTTAGAAATTTCATGTAATGTCTGAAACATTTATATTAATATATTTCCATACAAATAACCCAATGAAAGTTTAGTATTAGTTGTTTTGTTTGTTTTTTTATACTGCAGGTTCTTATTAGGCATCAGTTTTATACACATCAGTGTATACATGTCAATCCCAATCGCCCAAATCAGCACACCACCATCCCCACCTCATCGCAGTTTTCCCCCCTTGGTGTCCATATGTCCATTCTCTACATCTGTGTCTCAACTTCTGCCCTGCAAACTGGCTCATCTGTACCATTTTTCTAGGTTCCACATACATGCATTAATATACGATATTTGTTTTTCTCTTTCTGACTTACTTCACTCTGTATGACAGTCTCTAGATCCATCCACTTCTCAACAAATGACTCAATTTCGTTCCTTTTTATGGCTGAGTAATATTCCATTGTATATATGTACCACAACTTCTTTATCCATTCGTCTGTTGATGGGCATTTAGGTTGCTTCCATGACCTGGCTATTGTAAATAGTGCTGCAATGAACATTCGGGTGCACGTGTCTTTTTGAATTACGGTTTTCTCTGGGTATATGCCCAGTAGTGGGATTGCTGGGTCATATGGTAATTCTATTTTTAGTTTTTTAAGGAACCTCCATATTGTTCTCCATAGTGGCTGTATCAATTTACATTCCCACCAACAGTGCAAGAGGGTTCCCTTTTCTCCACACCCTCTCCAGCATTTGTTGTTTGTAGATTTTCTGATGATGCCCATTCTAACAGGAGTGAGGTGATACCTCATTGTAGTTTTGATTTGCATTTCTCTAATAATTAGTGATGTTGAGCATCTTTTCATGTGCTTCGTGGCTGTCTGTATGTCTTCTTTGGAGAAATGTCTATTTAGGTCTTCTGCCCATTTTTGGATTGGGGTGTTTGTTTCTTTGATATTGAGCTGAATGAGCTGTTTATATATTTTGGAGATTAATCCTTTGTCCGTTGATTCATTTGCAAATATTTTCTCCCATTCTGAGGGTTGTCTTTTCGTCTTGTTTCTGGTTTCCTTTGCTGTGCAAAAGCTTTGAAGTTTCATTAGGTCCCACTTGTTTATTTTTGTTTTTATTTCCATTACTCTAGGAGGTGGATCGAAAAAGATCTTGCTGTGATTTATGTCAAAGAGTGTTCTTCCTATGTTTTCCTCTAAGAGTTTTATAGTGGCCAGTCTTATATTTAGGTCTCTAATCCATTTTGAGTTTATTTTTGTGTATGGTGTTAGGGAGTATTCTAATTTCATTCTTTTACATGTGGCTGTCCAGTTTTCCCAGCACCACTTATTGAAGAGACTGTCTTTTCTCCATTGTATATCTTTGCCTCCTTTGTCATAGATTAGTTGACCATAGGTGCGTGGGTTAATCTCTGGGCTTTCTATCTTGTTCCATTGATCTATGTTTCTGTTTTTGTGCCAGTACCATATTGTCTTGATTACTGTAGCTTTGTAGTATAGTCTGAAGTCAGGGAGTCTGATTCCTCCAGCTCCATTTTTTTGCCTCAAGACTGCTTTGGCTATTCGGGGTCTTTTGTGTCTCCATACAAATTTTAAGATGATTTGTTCTAGCTCCGTAAAAAATGCCATTGGTAATTTGATAGGGATTGCATTGAATCTGTAGATTGCTTTGGGTAGTATACTCATTTTCACAATGTTGATTCTTCCAATCCAAGAACATGGTATATCTCTCCATCTGTTGGTATCATCTTTAATTTCTTTCATCAGTGTCTTATAGTTTTCTGCATACAGGTCTTTTGTCTCCCTAGGTAGGTTTATTCCTAGGTATTTTATTCTTTTTGTTGCAATGGTAAATGGGAGTGTTTCCATAATTTCTCTTTCAGATTTTTCATCATTAGTGTATAGGAATGCAAGAGATTTCTGTGCATTAATTTTGTAACCTGCAACTTTACCATATTCATTAATCAGCTCTAGCAGTTTTCTGGTGGCAGTTTTAGGATTCTCTATGTATAGTATCATGTCATCCGCAAACAGTGACAGTTTTACTTCTTCTTTTCCAATTTGTATTCCTTTTATTTCTTTTTCTTCTCTGATTGCCGTGGCTAGGACTTCCAGAACTATGTTGAATAATAGTGGTGAGAGTGGACATCCTTGTCTCGTTCCTGATCTTAGAGGAAATGCTTTCAGTTTTTCACCATTGAGAATGATGTTTGCTGTGGGTTTGTCATATATGGCCTTTATTATGTTGAGGTAGGTTCCCTCTATGCCCACTTTCTGGAGAGTTTTTATCAGAAATGGGTGTTGAATTTTGTCAAAAGCTTTTTCTGCATCTATTGAGATGATCATATGGTTTTTCTTCTTCAATTTGTTAATATGGTGTATCACATTGATTGATTTGCGTATATTGAAGAATCCTTGCATCCCTGGGATAAATCCCACTTGATCGTGGTGTATGATCCTTTTAATGTGTTGTTGGATTCTGTTTGCTAGTATTTTGTTGAGGATTTTTGCATCTATATTCATCAGTGATATTGGTCTGTAATTTTCTTTTTTTGTAGTGTCTTTGGCTGGTTTTGGTATCAGGGTGATGGTGGCCTCATAGAATGAGTTTGGGAGAGTTCCTTCCTCTGCAATTTTTTGGAAGAGTTTGAGAAGGATGGGTGTTAGCTCTTCTCTAAATGTTTGATAGAATTCACCTGTGAAGCCATCTGGTCCTGGACTTTTGTTTGTTGGAAGATTTTTAATCACAGTTTCAATTTCATTACTTGTGATTGGTCTGTTGATATTTTCTGTTTCTTCCTGATTCAGTCTTGGAAGGTTATACCTTTCTAAGAATTTGTCCATTTCTTCCAGGTTGTCCATTTTATTGGCATAAAGTTGCTTGTAGTAGTCTCTTAGGATGTTTTGTATTTCTGCGGTGTCTGTTGTAACTTCTCCTTTTTCATTTCTGATTTTATTGATTTGAGTCCTCTCCCTCTTTTTCTTGATGAGTCTGGCTAATGGCTTATCAATTTTGTTTATCTTCTCAAAGAACCAACTTTTAGTTTTATTGATCTTTGCTATTGTTTTCTTTGTTTCTATTTCATTTATTTCTGCTCTGATCTTTATGATTTCTTTCCTTCTGCTAACTTTGGATTTTGTTTGTTCTTCTTTCTCTAGTTTCTTTAGGTGTAATGTTAGATTGTTTACTTGAGATTTTTCTTGTTTCTTTAGGTAGGCTTGTATAGCTATAAACTTCCCTCTTAGAACCGCTTTTGCTGCATCCCATAGGTTTTGGGTCGTCGTGTTTTCATTGTCATTTGTCTCTAGGTATTTTTTTATTTCCTGTTTGATTTCTTCAGTGATCTCTTGGTTATTTAATAACGTATTGTTTAGCCTCCATGTGTTTGTCTTTTTTACGTTTTTTTCCCTGTAATTCATTTCTAATCTCATAGCGTTGTGGTCAGAAAAGATGCTTGATATGATTTCAATTTTCTTAAATTTACTGAGGCTTGATTTGTGACCCAAGATGTGATCTATCCTGGAGAATGTTCCGTGCGCACTTGAGAAGAACGTGTAATCTGCCGTTTTTGGATGGAATGTCCTATATATATCAATTAAATCTATCTGGTCTATTGTGTCATTTAAAGCTTCTGTTTCCTTATTTATTTTCATTTTGGATGATCTGTCCATTGGTGTAAGTGAGGTGTTAAAGTCCCCCACTATTATTGTGTTACTGTCGATTTCCTCTTTTATAGCTGTTAGCAGTTGCCTTATGTATTGAGGTGCTCCTATGTTGGGTGCATATATATTTATAATTGTTATATCTTCTTCTTGGATTGATCCCTGGATCATTATGTAGTGTCCTTCCTTGTCTCTTGTAACATTCTTTATTTTAAAGTCTATTTTATCTGATATGAGTATAGCTACTCCAGCTTTCTTTTGATTTCCATTTGCATGGAATATCTTTTTCCATCCCCTCACTTTCAGTCTGTATGTGTCCCTAGGTCTGAAGTGGGTCTCTTGTAGACAGCATATATATGGGTCTTGTTTTTGTATCCATTCAGCCAGTCTATGTCTTTTGGTTGGGGCATTTAATCCATTCACGTTTAAGGTAATTATCGATATGTATGTTCCTATGACCATTTTCTTAATTGTCTTGGGTTTGTTTTTGTAGGTCCTTTTCTTCTCTTGTGTTTCCCACTTAGAGAAGTTCCTTTAGCATTTGTTGTAGAGCTGGTTTGGTGGTGCTGAATTCTCTTAGCTTTTGCTTGTCTGTAAAGCTTTTGATTTCTCCATCAAATCTAAATGAGATCCTTGCTGGGTAGAGTAATCTTGGTTGTAGGTTCTTCCCTTTCATCACTTTAAGTATTTCATGCCACTCCCTTCTGGCTTGCAGAGTTTCTGCTGAGAAATCAGCTGTTAACCTTATGGGAGTTCCCTTGTATGTTATTTGTCGTTTTTCCCTTGCTGCTTTCAGTAATTTTTCTTTGTCTTTAATTTTTGCCACTTTGATTACTATGTGTCTCGGCGTGTTTCTCCTTGGGTTTATTCTGTATGGGACTCTCTGCGCTTCCTGGACTTGGGTGGCTATTTCCTTTCCCATGTTAGGGAAGTTTTCGACTATAATCTCTTCAAATATTTTCTCTGGTCCTTTCTCTCTCTCTTCTCCTTCTGGGACCCCTATAATGCGAATGTTGTTGCGTTTAATGTTGTCCCAGAGGTCTCTTATGCTGTCTTCATTTCTTTTCATTCTTTTTTCTTTAGTCTGTTCCGCAGCAGTGAATTCCACCATTCTGTCTTCCAGGTCACTTATCCGTTCTTCTGCCTCAGTTATTCTGCTATTGATTCCTTCTAGTGTAGTTTTCATTTCAGTTATTGTATTGGTCATCTCTGTTTGTTTGTTCTTTAATTCTTCTAGGTCTTTGTTAATCATTTCTTGCATCTTCTCAATCTTTGCCTCCATTCTTATTCCGAGGTCCTGGATCATCTTCACTATCATTATTCTGAATTCTTTTTCTGGAAGGTTGCCTATCTCCACTTCATTTAGTTGTTTTTCTGGGGTTTTTTCTTGTTCCTTCATCTGGTACATAGCCCTCTGCCTTTTCATCTTCTCTTTCTTTCTGTAACTGTGGTTTTTGGTCCACAGGCTGCAGGATTGTAGTTTTTCTTGCTTCTGTTGTCTGCCCTCTGGTGGTTGAGGCTATCTAAGAGGCTTGATGGGAGGCTCTGGTGGTGGGTAGAGCTGACTGTTGCTGTCTGAATACCCATTTTGAGCTTGCAGTCGGTCTGCTTCAACCACCTGGCCAGGTCATTTCCTCATCTCCACTTACCTTCATACTACCTAGTCAGCAGATCTGTGAAGGAAGCATGTGCTGAGCACCCACTGTACACCCATGTACCCAACCCACTGATGACACTGTATGTGTTCAGAGAAGATGATGCACCCTTTGCTGCAATGGCACTCTTGCCAAGGAAGCCAGACATCAAAACCCAGCAAGGAAGACACCAACTGGGAAAGAATCAAAGAGGCATCACCGTTCGACCGCCCTCATAACTGCATAGAACACATATCCGCCATCATATATCTGCCATCATAACTGCATAGAACAAAGGACTAGACATGCCGGTGGTTGTACAGGGGGAAGCTTCTCAGAGAAAGCAGGGCTTGAGCTGGGTGTTGAAGGACAGAAGCAGAGAGGGACACGCATCCAAACAAGAGGGCAGCAGCATTAGCTCAGGACTGGGACCAAGGAAGGAGTGTGCTGGGGATCATAAGGAGCCAAGGCAGAAGATTTTTGATGAGGACCTGGATTAGAGAATATGAAGCAGAGCCAAACTGACTCTTCCCAAATGCCGCTCTGCATCTGTTCTCATAATTGTTGACGTACTATTATTTACTAGAATGACAGGGCAGAGCTCTGAGGTCAGGGGTTTAGAAAAAGAGACACCAGCAAGTAGGCAACCAATGCACCTCACAAGTGATCAGTATTCCCCATGCTGATTTGCCCTTAAACACACACACTGGAAATTTATCTCCAGGAAGCTCTGACCCACTCACCAGCCACCAGGTCACATCTCAACCAGCCAGGAAGTAGCCTCCAGCAGTGCCCCGGTTAGTCCTCAGCATTGCCTGAGCAGAAGGGAAGACATGTAAGGGTCAAATGTCAGCAGGTGCCCCGAGATGCCCCAGATGCTCTGGCCAGGGTGCTGATGGAAGTGACCTTTTCCAGCACTCCTAAAGAGAAACATTATCCTGGAAACTGTGATATAGCACCAATTTTAAAAGGACTTCAAAATCACATCTTCATAGAAACCAAGGAACTTTAAGAAATCATATTCCTCAACTTCTGTCCTAATTGCTTTGTTTATTTTCGTTGATGAAAACAATGTGAGGTATCGCTAAAGCTGTGCTTGGAAGAAAATTTGCAGCCTCCAGGTCATGACTTAAAAGAAAGAATGAACATAAATGAATTAAGCATCCAACTCAACTAAGTTAGAAAGTGAGCAAAGGAACATAAAATAAATGAGGTAATAAAACAACATCTTTATTCATTATGCCAGGTGCTGGAGATGCCGAACAGAATAAGTCTGAAGTCCCACTGCTGGCCCCGTTCACACGATGGGGTTGTTAGTAGAATAAATTAGCTCAGTGCAAGCATTACTGATGTCACACATGAGAAAATGACTGTGAGAGAAGGACAATGAAACCTGTGACAGCTGGTAATGTCCTCTCAGCTTCATCACATCACACTTTTCCCTCCCTCAGACATTTTGCCCCCCAAGACTTGTGCCCACCCTGAACACCCCATTAAGCTCCTACATACCCACAGCCCAACAGCCATCACCACCACGAAATAGACAACAATGACGGAGATGTCGGCAGCATTTCGGTTGCACTCTGATATCTCAGGAGGGTCCGGCGTCTCAGTCACAGTGCTGGGGCTGAACATGCTGGCCATGGCTGCAGGAACTGTTTTCCCCATCCCAGGGATGGCCGTTTTCTCATATGAGCTCTGGGTTAATGACCAGGCTTGAGCAGGTGGGGAGCATTATCAGAACCATCTCCTGGCCAGGAGGACCTTTAAACCTCTTCTCTGAAGCTCTGAGACTCTGGCCCTCCAGCAGTCTTGTTGGACCAGGTGGAGTGTGGGAAGGAAGGGTGAGAGATGAGAAATGGGGTGAAATTGGAGGTGGGTAGTGTGGTGTTCACTGAGTGGAAAGAAAGGGTCTTTAAGAAGATTTGACCAGGCTGAGTGAGGATTAGGGAGAGGTAAAGGGGACAGAAAGGGGGGAGGGAGAGAGGTGAAGTGTCCAGAAAAGAGTCACGAGGACAGGGGGTAAGGGTCCCTTACAGAGCAGATAAGATTCCTGACCAAGGAATTATATTCCTTGAAGGTGAAGTAATTTTGCATTTCCTAGGTTCCCAAGCTCTATGTTTCTTTGGAACAGGTAATCTAAATCAGGCTTTATATTACACATCAGGACAGAGGTGGCCCATGCAGGAAAGGGGAAGTGATTCTATGAGCACTGCATACTGAAGGGTCGGGGCAGGGCTGTGGAGTGGGCTGGGTCAGAGGTTTTGACAATGGGTGAATCAACCTAAAAGCATGTGATAGTGATTCTCAGGACTCAGATATATACCCAGATGTGGGCTTGCTTGATCATATGGTAGTTCTATTTTTAATTTTTTGAGGAAGGTCCATACTGTTTGCCATAATGACTATATCAATTTACATTCTCACCAGTGGTGCGTAGGGGTTCCCTTTTCTCCAGATCCTCACCAACACTTGTTAAGTGCTTGTCTTTTTGATAACAGTCATCCTAACAAGTATAAGCTGATATCTCATTTTAGTTCTGATTTGCATTTCCCTAAAGTTTAGTGATGTTGAGCATCTTTTCATATACCTGTTGGCAATTCATACATCTTCTTTGGAAAAATTTCTATTTAGGTCCTTTGCCCATTTTATTTTTTAAAAGATTTATTATTTATTTATTTATTTATTTATTTAATTTTTATTTTTGGCTGTGTTGGGTCTTAGTTGCGGCATGCAGGATCTTCGTTGAGGCACGTGGGATCTTTCCTGTGGCGCACGGGCTCTTTCCTGTGGTGCACGGGCTTCCCTCTAGTTGTGGCATGGGGGCTTTCTCTCTCTAGTTGTGGCGTGCAGGCTCCAGGGTGCATTGGCTCTGTAGTTGTGACGCACGGGCTCCAGAGCACGTGGCCTCTGTAGTTTGCAGCACGCGGGCTCTAGTTGAGGTGCGTGAGCTCAGTAGTTGTGGCACCCGGGCTTAGTTGCTCCGCAGCATGTGGGATCTTAATTCTCTGACCAGAGATTGAACCCACATCCCCTGCATTGTAAGACAGATTCTTTACCACTGGACCACCAGGGAAGTCCCATCTTTGCCCATGTTAAAATCAGGTTGTCTGTTTTTGCTTTTGAGTTGAAGAGTTCTCTGTATATTTTAGATATTAACCCCTTACCAGATATATGGTTTGCAAATACTTTCTCCTATTCTGTAGGTTGCCTTTTCATTTTGTTGATTGTTCTCTTTGCTGTGCAGAAAATTTTTAGTTCGATGTAGTCTCAATCTAGTTTTTCTTTTCTTGCCTGGATTTTTGATGTCATGTCCAAAAAAATCACTGCCAAGACCAAGGTCAAGGAGATTTTCCCCTATATTTTCTTCTAGGAATTTACAGTTTCAGGTCTTACATTTAAGTCTTTAATCCATTTCAAGTTAATTTTCTGCATGTTGTAAGATAGGGATTCAATTTAATTCTTTTGCATATGGTATACACTTTTCCCAGCACCATTTATTGAAGACACTATTCTTTTTCATTGTGTGTTCTTGGCATCTTTGTCAAAGATTAACTTACCATTTTCTGGGGTTTATTTCCAGGCTCTTGATTCTTTTCCATTGGTCGATGTGTCTCTTTTTATCCCAGTATTATACTATTTTGATTACTATACTTTGTAATTTAGTTTGAAATCCCAAAGTGTGATGCCTCCAGTTTTGTTCTTTTTTCTCAAGATTTCTCTATTTGGAAACTTTTTTTAAAAAATTCATTTATTTTATTTTTGGCTGCGTTGTGTCTTTGTTGCTGCATGTGGGCTTTTCTCCAGTTGTGGTGACCGGGGGTTACTCTTTGTTGTGGTGCCCGGGATTCTCATTGTGGTGGCTTCTTTTATTGCAGAGCACAGGCTCTAGGTGCGCGGGCTTCAGTAGTTGTGGCACACGGGCTCAGTAGTTGTGGCTCACGGGCTCTAGAGCGCAGGCTCAGTAGTTGTGGCACATGGGCTTAGTTGCCCCATGGCATGTGGGATCTTCCTGGACCAGGGCTCGAACCCATGTCCCCTTCATTGGCAGGCAGATTCTTAACCAGTGCACCACCAGGGAAGCCCCTGTCTATTTGGAAACTTTTGTGGCAGGATTTTTTCCCTATATCTGTGAAAAAATATCATTGGTGTTTTAATGGGGATTTCATTGAATCTACAGATTGCTTTGGGTAGTGTGGATATTTTGACAATATTAATTCTTCCAGTCCATGAACATGGGATATCGTCCCATTTATTTATATCTTCTTCAGTTTCTTTCATCAAGGTTTTACAGTTTTCAGTATACAGATTTTTCACTTCCTTGGTTAAATTTATTCCTAAGTATTTTATTCTTTTTGATGCTATTGTAAATGAGACTGTTTCATTTATTTCTTTTTCAGATAGTTCATTGTTAGTGTATAGAAATGCAACTGATTTCTGTGTGTTGATTTTGTAGCCTCAACTTTACTGAATTTGTTTATTAGTTTGAACAGCTTTTTTGTGTGTGTGTGGAGTCTTTAGGATTTTCTAGATTTTAGGATTTCTTGCCTAATTGTTCTGGCTAGGTCTATCAGTACTAAGTTAAATAGGAGTGGTGAGAGTGGGCACCCTTGTTTGATTCCTGATCTTAGAAGAAAAGCTTTCAGGTTTTCACCATTGAGTATGATGTTAGCTGTGGGCTTGTCAGATATGGCCTTTATTGCATTGAGGTAAGTTCCTTCCATACCCGAGAAGTATGAGAGTTGAGAGTTGTTGAGAGTTTTAATCATTAAAAGGTGTTGAATTTTGTTAAATGCTTTTTCTGCATCTGTTTTCACGTCTGTAGATGGGACTCCAACCAGTGAGTCAGCTACCTGGGCGTGGGCTCACCTTCTAAAAATTTCCCTCCTTGGCCTTGGACTCCATCAGGGATTCACACAATTCCCAAAGGCACTTTTGCCCATGGAAGGTTACCAAATTATTGTTTCTGAGGAGGGATACTAGCCAGGGACCTCCTATTCCACCATCTTGCTGACGTCACCTCATGAACTCCCATACCATTTTGAAGATGTCTTTTTCTTTGTTGAACATTTGCTTGATTGTTGTCAACCATTGACTGTTTTCCATTGTTCCCACAATGTTCTGGTTGGTTTTTTGATGTTTCTGTTGGGGAATGAAATCTTGGAATGTCCTAGTCCACCATTTTGCTGGTCATCTCATGTTTATAATGGAGTTCTGTAGACTGAGACATCTCATCAGGTCATTACTGCTCCCTCCCACACTCTCCCAGAGATCCTATCCTGCGTAAGGCATTCGTGCACATCTGTCTTTTGCTCTGCAAGCAACATCTGTGTGCATTTCTGACCATTTAAATACAGGACAAGAAGTAAAATTGAAGAAATAAGAGCCTCAATAGGAGCCGAGAGGAAAATCGAATGGGTCCCAATACAGGAAAATAGGTGTAGAGCTAAGTTAACTAAACCTTAATTTAACATAAAAGAAGTTTGCGGCACAGCTGTATCTCACTAGGAAAAATATTTAAAGCTCGACCTTAGAATAAGGCAAGAAAAAGTCACTTTTTAGAGAGCTCTGTGAACCTGAGTCCAAGACCCTCATAAAGCATGAGGAAATCTGCACGAGAGAAAGGACTTAGTTAGCTCCCACCAAAGGACACATATTTATAACTTGCCTTTACCAAATAAATAAACACATCAAGCAGCAGGTCTCCTTTGGATCATTTTTCTTTCTGACTAAGAAGTTTCTGTTGGGCATCACATTGTCTTCCACCTATAGGCCTGGAGTTTTGACCCTCTGAGCTCCTACCTCATCCTGTGGGCAGGATGGAGGCTCAAGGTGCTGCATCCCTGCCTTCTGAAGCCCTTGCTCTGCTAGGCTATGTGGCTTCAGCTTCTCTAGTTCCAGCAGCTGCACTCACATACTCTCATCTCACGCCCAGGGACAGGGAGAAGGAGGAGGAGGGAATCTGGGCACGAGGACACCTCAGAGACCTGTGGGTATACAATTCCTGAACATTGACCAGTCTGGAAAAATTGATAAAGTAACTTTATTAGTTTATTACTCCAGAAGAGGAACAAGCTCTACTGCCTTCTCTGGGATATCTATAGAGAAGAGCTGGTTTGAAAACTGTTTCTGCATATGTATGAGTCTGGGTTAGTCCATGGGAATGGTTCCATCCACCTCCTGTGTCCTCATCTCCCTGCTGAAGTCACAATGCCTTCTGTCTGCTACCTGTCATATAAAGCACCCCTCCTCTCCCCCACCACAAGCCTCTCTTGTTCCTTTCCTCATCTGCCTAGGCTTTCCCCACCTCACCACCTTCGGCAGTTGGCACACACATCAGACTTCTGCCACCTCCTGGATGTCCCTTGACCTTAAATGCTGCAGAGGTTTTATGCCTTCTATTTCTCCTCCTTACAATGTCCTTTCTGCTATCCCTTTAGAACTAGAACAAGTTCTACCTTCTCCAGGAGACCCAGATATAAAGAGCCATATGGTAAGGGGCTGTGTTAATTGTTGTAACATTAAGGCTAGGATAGCGTGTGAACATGTAGGTGTCATGAAAACGATGTGCATTGCAAACTCTCGTAACCCAGTTAGAACAAGAAAAGCCCCAGGATTAATCAGGTCTTTGGAGGAGAGGGAGTTCAACTTGAACCAGCAGGGGGTGCTGTGGGACTAATCGTGGGTAGTCTGCTCTCGGCTGCTCCCAGGAGGATGAACCCCAAGCTTGAGAGCAGGAGACTTTTGCTCACCATCGGGGACTTTGCAGCTGTGTCTCCCTGGGAGGGGCATCAGTGGAGTCATAGGTGATGATCTATGAATTATTCAGCAGAAGCCTGGGAGCCCTACTCAATTTTTCTTGAGATTTACTGGTTCTAAAATAGTTAGCTTGGTTCTGTGGTCTTCTGTGGTTCAGAATTTTATTTCTTTGGATCCCCAAAGGCATCATTTTTATATAATATTATATATATAATAAAATATATAATTTACATTATAGCATATCATATTATATATAATATACAATTTATAATATGTAATCTATAGTATAGTATAGTATAGTATAATAGAACAGGGGTCTCAGAGTGGTTCTTGGGCTCCAGATCAGGCAGGTGGCCTTCCTGACCATCTCTGGGCTCCAACCTGAGGAGGAGGCGGATTATTACTGCTCAGTGTGGGACAGCAGCCTCAGAGCTCACACAGTGCTTCAGACACAAACCCTGAGCTCCCCCAGCCTCACCCAGCACCCAAGGGAACTCACAGAGCACAGTTTAACTGGCCCATGAAAAGACAAGGGCTGGGTTCCAACTGACAATAGCGTGTGCTATTCAGGAGCATTAAAAATAATATGAGAGAGAAAGAAAATATGAGTTAAAATGACTGGACCTACACAATCGGTAAATGTATATTTATCATTGTGAATATATTTGTGGCAACTTAAAGATATATACATTCACACACAGTAAAAATTGGTAAAAGGGAATACAAGGTTTAACTAAGGGAATATATTTATTTCCAGATTTTTCTTTTCTATTCCAATTGGAGATGCTGGATTCACATGCTCAGAGGGTCCACCTCTCTGAGCTTGAGTGGCTGTTCACCAGGGTCATCAGCCACCAGCCTGCCTTCTTCTTCTGCCCTTGGCACATGCCCTGATATCTGATTCTAGGATCTTTCTTCCTTTCTGCCATGGAGACCGCTTGACATCCTACAGATCCAAACTTATGCATCAGACTTTTTTGAGGCTTCTTTGACCCAACTTCCCTGTGCTCCTCAACATGCATAAATTCCCATGTGTGTGTTCCTGTTGCACCCATTAACTGCCCTTTCACATATGTGTGCAGTGTCTGGAAACAGCAGGCAAAGTTGGAGCTGTAGGGGTACAGTTGACAGAGACTGACATTTTAAAAAATTGATATTTTTCCATCGAAATAAAAATCCAGATGTGAAAGCATCACTGTTCCAGTGGTGGATCTTCTGAGACATCTACTCACTCTGTTATCTGAGGTAATGACACCAGGAAAAAATTACAGTACAAAAAGGACATGTGCTAGGTGTTACCACAGTGACCAGAGGATGAAGCCCCTGTGGCCAGCAGGGGGCGCTTGTGATGTCCAGAGAGCGCAGGTGTGCTAGACAGCTGATAAACCACTCAGCTTGCTCAAGAGTATTTGGGTAAACTGTGTCCTCACTGATGTGTGACTTTTCTCCACCTGTGATGCCTCCTTATCACCCTACGAGCTCCTAGGTCTGGCTCTCCCATTGCTTCAGATTTGAGTCAGATCCTTTTCTTCTAGAGTCTTTGCCCAAATCTAGTCCAGGAAGGACTGATAGACAGTGAGGATCCAGAATGCGGATAGAGTAAGTCTGTTCCTAGGAGAGTCTGGCTAGAGAAGGAAACACAGCTTGTGGGCATAATCCCCACCATGGAGCTTCTGGAGACAGAGCTCTGAGGCGTCTCCAACATGCCCCAGAGCATTTTACCCTCAGCCTTTTATAAATGGAGCATTTTCCAGGGGTTTAGGTGAAGGGGCTCCCGGGGTCAGACAGGTTCTACCTTTATCTTCTGGTCTACAAGAAGCAGTCCTCTGATACTAGACTCACACCCCTCTGTCTCAGTGTATTGGTCACTTGGTTAGAAGGTCACCACCTTCTGCAATGGAAGCCTTAGAAATGTAGGCAATTTTGATGCAGTCTTGCATCAACAGCTGTCATTCTGAAGCACTGTAAATGTGATTGATGTTTGTTGTTCCCTGGACTATGGCCTGAGGGGAAAGACTGATTATTACTGCAGACCTGGAATAATAGCTTTGCACTACAAGCTTGGCCTTAGGAAAGTGGGCCAAGGCATCCCCTCTGCACCCTTTGCTCAGTCATTTACTTCCCTATCACAACATGTGACCAACACTAGCTCACTGGGGATATTTCTGCTGTCACTTCTGCCACCAGCACCTGAAGAACTAAGGTATTTGGGTCTTTAGAAATGTCTACTTGTGTGGTCCCATCAAAGCTTAGACCTAATCTTTTTTTTTTGGCCGTGCCGTGCGGCTTGCAGGATCTTAGTTACCCTGACCAGGGATTGAACCCGGGCCACGGCAGTGAAAATGCCAAGTTCTAACCACTGGACCGCCAGGGAATTCCTGATTACTCTTTTTAAATTCCATTGTCCATGGTTACAGAACAATGTTGAATAATAATGGGCAAGTTTACCTTTTCCTGATCTTAGCGGAAGGATTAAGTGAGATGCTGACTTTAAGACTAAATTATGCTGAGACTGAACCAGGAAGAAATAGAAAATATGAACAGACCAATCACAAGCACTGAAATTGAAACTGTGATTAAAAATCTTCCAACAAACAAGAGCCCAGGACCAGATGGCTTCACAGGCGAATTCTATCAAACATTTAGAGAAGAGCTAACACCTATCCTTCTCAAACTCTTCCAAAATATTGCAGAGGGAGGAACACTCCCCAACTCATTCTACGAGGCCACCATCACCCTGATACCAAAACCAGACAAAGATGTCACAAAGAAAGAAAACTACAGGCCAATATCACTGATGAACATAGATGCAAAAATCCTCAACAAAATACTAGCAAACAGAATCCAACAGCACCTTAAAAGGATTATACACCATGATCAAGTGGGATTTATTCCAGGAATGCAAGGATTCTTCAATATACACAAATCAATCAACGTGATACATCATATTAAAAAATTGAAGGAGAAAAACCATATGATCATCTCAATAGATGCAGAGAAAGCTTTTGACAAAATTCAACACCCATTTATGATAAAAGCCCTGCAGAAAGTAGGCATAGAGGGAACTTTCCTCAACATAATAAAGGCCATATATGACAAACCCACAGCCAACATTGTCCTCAATGGTGAAAAACTGAAACCATTTCCACTAAGATCAGGAACAAGACAAGGTTGCCCACTCTCACCACTGTTATTCAACATTGTTTTGGAAGTGTTAGCCACAGCAATCAGAGGAGAAAAAGAAATAAAAGGAATCCAAATCGGAAAAGAAGAAGTAAAGCTGTCACTGTTTGCAGATGACATGATACTATATATAGAGAATCCTAAAGAGGCTACCAGAAAACTACTAGAGCTAATCAATGAATTTGGTAAAGTAGCAGGATACAAAATTAATGCACAGAAATCTTTTGCATTCCTATATACTAATGATGAAAAATCTGAAAGTGAAATTAAGAAAACACTCCCGTTTACCATTGCAACAAAAAGAATAAAATATCTAGGAATAAACTTACCTAAGGAGACAAAAGACCTGTATGCAGAAAATTATAGGACACTGATGAAAGAAATTAAAGATGATACAAATAGATGGAGAGATATACCATGTTCTTGGATTGGAAGAATCAACATTGTGAAAATGACTCTACTACCCAAAGCAATCTACAGATTCAATGCAATCCCTATCAAACTACCACAGGCATTTTTCACAGAACTAGAACAAAAAATTTCACAATTTGTATGGAGACACAAAAGACCCCGAATAGCCAAAGCAATCTTGAGAACGAAAAATGGAGCTGGAGGAATCAGGCTCCCTGACTTCAAACTATATTACAAAGCTACAGTAATCAAGACAGTTTGGTACTGGCACAAAAACAGAAAAATGGAACAGGATAGAAAGCCCAGAGATAAACCCACGCACATATGGTCACCTTATCTTCGATAAAGGAGGCAAGCATATACAGTGGAGAAAAGACAGCCTCTTCAATAAGTGGTGCTGGGAAAATTGGACAGGTACATGTAAAAGTATGAAATTAGAACACTCCCTGACACCATACACAAAAATAAACTCAAAATGGGTTAAAGACCTAAGTGTAAGGCCAGACACTATCAAACTCTTAGAGGAAAACATAGGCAGAACACTCTATGACATAAATCACAGCAAGATCCTTTTTGACCCACCTCCTAGAGAAATGGAAATAAAAACACAAATAAACAAATGGGACCTAATGAAACTTAAAAGCTTTTGCACAGCAAAGGAAACCATAAACAAGACCAAGAGACAACCCTCAGAATGGGAGAAAATATTTGCAAATGAAGCAACTGACAAAGGATTAATCTCCAAGATTTACAAGCAGCTCAATAACAAAAAAACAAACAACCCAATCCAAAAATGGGCAGAAGACCTAAACAGACATTTCTCCAAAGAAGATATACAGATGGCCAACAGACACATGAAAGAATGCTCAACATCATTAATCATTAGAGAAATGCAAATCAAAACTACAATGAGGTATCATCTCACACCGGTCAGAATGGCCATCATCAAAAAATCTAGAAACAATAAATGCTGGAGAGGGTGTGGAGAAAAGGGAACCCTCTTGCACTGTTGGTGGGAATGTAAACTGATACAGCCACTATGGAGAACCGTATGGAGGTTCCTTAAAAAACTAAAAATAGAACTACCATATGACCCAGCAATCCCACTACTGGGCATATACCCTGAGAAAGCCATAATTCAAAAAGAGTCATGTACCAAAATGTTCATTGCAGCTCTATTTACAATAGCCAGGACATGGAAGCAACCTAAGTGTCCATCATCGGATGAATGGATAAAGAAGATGTGGCACATATATACAATGGAATATTACTCAGCCATAAAAAGAAATGAAATGGAGGTATTTGTAATGAGGTGGATGGAGTTAGAATCTGTCATACAGAGTGAAGTAAGTCAGAAAGAGAAAAACAAATACAGTATGCTAACACATATATATGGACTCTAAGGAAAGAAAAAAAAAAGGTCATGAAGAACCTAGTGGCAAGACGGGAATAAAGACACAGACCTACTAGAGAATGGACTTGAGGATATGGGGAGGGGGAGGGGTGAGATGTGACAGGGTGAGAGAGTGGCATGGACATATATACACTACCAAATGTAAAATAGATAGCTAGTGGGAAGCAGCCGCGTAGCACAGGGAGATCAGCTCAGTGCTTTGTGACCACCTAGAGGGGTGGGATAGGGAGGGTGGGAGGGAGGGAGATGCAAGAGGGAAGAGATATGGGAACATATGTATATGTATAACTGATTCACTTTGTTATAAAGCAGAAACTAACACACCATTGTAAAGCAATTATACTCCAATAAAGATGTTTAAAAAAAAAAAAGCAATTAGCTATCAATAGGAAAAAAAAAAAAAGACTAAATTATACATGTGTGAAAGAGACAGTGTATTACCATATTATAAATGTATCTGTCTGTTTTTATTTTCTTAACTGGTTTTTCTTAGGAAAAGTTGTTAAATTTGGTGAAAGGCTCTTTCAGTGTCTATTGAGACAATCTGATTTTATCTTTTGATCTATTATTATGGCATATTATATTAAAAGATTTCTTAATATTGACCCAAACTTGCATTTCTGGAATAAATTCCAGTTGGTAATGGCATTTCAATTTATTAATCTGGTATTACATTCCATTTGTTAATATTTTACTTAGAAATTTTATATCCATATTTAATGATATTGATCTGTAACTGTCCTCTTTTTGTATTTCTTTGTCAGGTTTAAGTAGCAGTGTTATAAAGCTTTCTATGAGAAGTAGGAAATTTTCCCTCTTTTCCAGTGCTTTGGAAAAAATTATGAAGCAAACAAATTGAAATCATCTGATCTTTGAAGATTTGTTAGAAGTTTTCTATTAAGCTACGTGGGCCTCATGTATTTCTGTGGAGTAGTTCCATAACAACATTCTCTATTTTTTTCCTAAGGAAAGTAGTCTGTTTAGATGTTTTATCTTTAATGGGACCAACTTTGCATTTTCTGAGGATGTATACATTTCATCTAGTTTTTTTTTTTTTCAATGGAAGTTATCTCTTTAGGATTTTTTTCATTTTAATTTTTCAATATTTTCCACATATTTGACTTTATACATTTTCATTGAAAAAGTTAGTAAGTGGTTTTCCTATTCTGTCATTTTAAAAAAGATTTCGATGTGCCAGTTAGATTTACTATTTTTTTTTTTTTAATTTTACTTTATATTTATTTTTGGCTGTGTTGGGTCTTCGTTTCTGTGCGAGGGCTTTCTCTAGTTGCGGCAAGCGGGGGCCACTCTTCATCGCGGTGCGCGGGCCTCTCACTGTCGCGGCCTCTCTTGTTGCGGAGCACAGGCTCCAGACGCGCAGGCTCAGTAGTTGTGGCTCACGGGCCCAGCTGCTCCGTGGCATGTGGGATCTTCCCAGACCAGGGCTCGAACCCGTGTCCCCTGCACTGGCAGGCAGATTCTCAACCGCTGCGCCACCAGGGAAGCCCGATTTACTATTTTTTATCCTCTACCACATAACCTGTCACGTTTCTTGTGATGGGGAGATGGGTTGTTTCTCACTTGTCTTTTTAATTTTCTTGTACTTGGCAGAACTCTAAATTTCTTCCCCTCGCTTGTTTTTTCCTTCACAAGATGGTTCCCACAGAGCTCTCCAGCCTTCCTTTTAAGGAGGAGATGGAATCAACCCAAATGTCCATTGACAGATGAATGATAAACTAAGTATGATATATATACATACATCAGAATATTATTCAGCCTTAAAAAGAAAGGAAATCCTGTCACATGCTACAACGTGGATGAGTAGAGGATATTACGATTAGTGATTTAGGCCAGTTATAAAAAGACAAAGACTGTGTGAATCTACTTATATGAAATATTTAAAGTAGTCAGATTCATAGAAACAGAAAGTAGAATTGCAGTTGGGGGAGTTGGGGGCATAGAGAGATGGAGAATTATTGTTTAATGAATATAGAGTTTCAGTTTTTTAAGATGAAAATTGCTGGAGATCTGTCATATAACAATGTCAATATACCCAACACTATTGAACTGCATGCTGAAAAATGGTTAAGACAGTGAGTTTTATATTATTTGTTTTTTAGCAAAATTTTTAAAAAAAGAAGCTGGGCCAGAGATGAAGGGTGCTGCTGAAGCATAGGCATGGAGTATGTAATGGAAGTCAGGGTGTGTGAACACTGATAGGAGGTAATACCATCTACATTTTCACTCACCCTGTGTGGCAGAATAGCATGTCCATCCCCTCAGGGTATTGGCAACAAGCCACAGCTGTGGTGACACTGGCTGTGACCACGCCACCAAAGGAAGTCATAGGTGTTTTCATAAGACAACATAGTGGCCATAGAATCTCCAAATACCATTTAACCTCATCCTACTTCAGAATCACCAACTCTAATAATATAATTTCCTTAATAGAAAGGCCCAAATTGGGCTTAAACTCTTCAACATAAAAATAAAAGTAGTAATACCCAACTGGTCCACAAAATGAGAAACTAAAATGTATATGGACTCTTCTTTCTACCCTACCCAGATATCCAATTGATCACTAACTTCGTAGATTCTCTCTCCAAAGCTCTTTCAAATTCATCAGGTCCTGTGGACTTTCCATTCTAATGTCTTATTTCACACCTTCATTGCACTTATTGATTATGGGCTATGATTGAATTGACCCCTGATTGACATCTGGCCCCTCCCCTCACTGCATCCTCAGATTCCTTCTCCTTTCCGGGCGTCTGGCATCTTCTGATGGTGAAGTCTGGTCCCAATTCCAGGATTCCTAGCTCTTCTTGCCTGAATAGCTGGGCTCCTTTCAGTGAAAGGCTCAGAATCTCACTCCACATGGTCCCTCCTGGAGAGGGGAGTGTCCTTGCTTCCATTTCCTTCCAAACAGAGCTCATGCTGGTGATATTTATCACCTCCTTTAACACAAAGTGACTCTAAATGTCTGGACCAGAGTAGTGGCCCTTGGTGCATCTAGAGAGATGTGAAGGTTTAAATGTACTTTGATCGTAGCATGCTGCACAGACACACCCTGGACTCACCGCTGGAATTGTGAGGGGTGCAGATTGGGGAAGGCAGGAGTCCTGAGCAACAGCACCTGCCCAGGGTCGGCATGTGTCCTGCATCCACCAGAGGGCGCTGTGTCCTATGCACCTGCTTGATGCTCTCCAGTTTCTCAGCAGATTCCCTCCCCTCTTGCAGGTGTTCCTGTGACCTCACTGGGGTGAATAACACCTCCCTCCTACAGTCTCTCTTCTTATCAGGTGGAGCCAAGGCTAAGGTTGAAGGAGGGATTTGAACAGCCTCCAGAAAGGGGAATATTTGCATGGAGACCTCCTACCCTCAGGATCAGGGTGACATATAAGAAGGGTTGGTGGGCTCAGGCCTGGCTGTGAGGCTCAGAAAGCAGAGCCTGGGGGTGTCTTCACCATGGCCTGGGCTCCTCTCCTCCTCACTCTCTTCGCTCATTGCACAGGTGGACGCCTGCAGGGAATTCTGGGAGGGCTCCTGTTTGTCACCTGGGAGGATGACCTCTCCCCCGTCCCTGGGAATGGGATCTGTCCTGTCCTCACTGGGTCTTGGGCAGAGGTTGTGTTGACTCAGCCCCGCTCTGTGTTGGGGTCTCTGGAGCAGAAGGTCACTATCTCCTGCACTCGCAGCAGCGGTAACTTTGGGAGTTACTATGTGCACTGGTACCAGCAGCGCCCGGGCAGTGCCCTCACCACCGTAATCTACAAGGATGACCAAAGACCCTCCGGGGTTCCCAATCGTTTCTCTGGCTCCATTGACACCTCCTCCAGTGCTGCCTACCTGACCATCTCTGGGCTGCAGCCTGAGGAAGAGGCCAACTACTACTGTCAGTCCGGTTATGACAGCAACAAGGACACAGTGCTCCAGACCCATGGAGAAGTGAGATCAAAATTCCCCAGAGCCTCCCTGTCCAGGGTCTGCCTTTGACCCATCCCCACCAGGGAGGGCTGATTTTTTCCCTGTGTTCTTCTTGAAGGCTCAAGCTGGAATTTTCATGAGTTCCTCTCTTTTCTTTCCAAAATACAATTTTTTCCTCTCATGTCTTGATAGATGATCTCATAATCCTTTGCAATCACTGCATGGAGGAGATTTAGCTCAAATCAGGGTTTCTGAACCTCAGTATTCCTTGTGGAGGGGCTGTTCTGTGTATCGAGGACATTTAGAAGCATCCTTGGGCCCCACACATCAGATGCCAGTAACAACCTACTCTCCATATTGTGACACACAAAAAACCTCCAGCTATTTTCAAATGTCCCTTAGGAGGGCAAAATCACCCCAGTTTCAGAACTACAGGTTTTAAAAGAGCATGATCTCAGCTATTAGGAAGGCTTTGGCTTTGAATCCTGTTTACACCATCAGCTGGGTGTACGAATGTATCTTCGCCCTATGCTTCTGTTTTCCCAACTTAGGCAAAACAATAACACATAATTCAAATGATTATTTTGACGAATGAACAACATTCTAAGCATCATGAGATCAGAGAACCTATGACCCAATCGTATGGAATATCCTTCCAACTGGAGTGTGATTTTTGGCCAGATTAGGTGTGTGATTCATATTTTAAAACTTTATACAAAGCACATGAAAATCTCTCTTCATTTATTCCCACAGGGAGTATTTTTCAAGCTATTTCTCAGTCACACTTGCTGCACTTCAACTGCTCAATGGCTGCGTGTGCCTCATGGCTATCATTTTTGAGAGTGCAGGTATAGAACATTTCTACCATGGCAGGAAGTTCTACTGGACAGTGCTGACTTGAACAATTCACTTGTCACTCAGGGATAAAGGCAGCCCATTTAGTAAAAAGCATTCTTGTGAAAACTCTTCTGTGTGCTGTGAGGCATGGTTCTTTTGGATACAACTCTAGGGTATCATTTTTTATGTGCATGAAT
Source organism: Balaenoptera acutorostrata (assembly GCF_949987535.1). Classification (NCBI taxonomy): domain Eukaryota; kingdom Metazoa; phylum Chordata; class Mammalia; order Artiodactyla; family Balaenopteridae; genus Balaenoptera; species Balaenoptera acutorostrata. The sequence continues at coordinate 68,295,289 of NC_080076.1, read as the reverse complement.
TTTAACCAGGGAGAGATGATAATAAAAAGAGTAAAAGAGAGATCTGGATATGCAGACTGAAAAGGCTCCCAACCATCCTGGCAAGTATCCTATGGGGGACAGGTGGGATTTCTAATGCTCCTGCTGGCCTTTAGGGTTTGCTCCACTCTGTGTCAATGTGGGGCCTTTAAGATCCCAGACTTGTGTATCGTGTGGACTGATCTGGTGTTGGTAGCCGATCTCCAAGATGCTCTTAATGGTCACTGACTCCTGGTATTCTTGCCCTCGTACATACTGATTAGAGATGACCTGTGAAACTAATGGAATATTGAGGAAATGACCGTGTATGACTTCCGATGCTACATCATAAAGGACTTCCATTGTGCTGTCTTAGATCACTCACTCCGGGGCAGGCAGTTGCCATGATGTGAAGACTCTCAAGGAGCCCTATGGGGAGGTTCACGTGCCAAGGGACTGAGACCTTGTGCAACCAGCCTTGTGACTCAGCCAAACTGGAAGCTGGTCCATCAGCCCCAGTCAAGCCTTTCTATGACCATCACCTGGTCAAAATCTTGACTGTAACCTAACGAACAAACTTGAGCCAGAAACACCCTTCCAGGCTATTGCCAACTCCCTGATTCACGGAAACTGTGGAATCATACATGTTGTTGTTCTTAGCTTCTAATTTTGGAGAAATTTGATGTGAGGAAATAGATAATGAATACATTAAGAGATGGACGTGGCGATGTGGAGAGGGTGTATGCATTGGTGGGGTTAAGTCTTGATGTCTACCGTTAGTGAAATGTGATGAGACCACACTGGACTCCCTCGCTGCATATGATGTCAATGGATTGCCTAATGGCTTTTCCTTATAACCCACGGCTTCATTATAAATGTCCCATATGAATTATGCACAACCATTACGCCTTGTCAAGCTTCTTTGGGTAAATCTTTGACTATAAAATAATCGAAGGACATGGGCCTCTTCCACACTTTGATATTTCAGTATTGAATTCCTTAAAACAAGGTACCTGACCCTCTTTATTATCTTTATTTTTCACTCCCCCACCTTTATCAGATGTAAAGATTTATGTAGACAGTCACCTCATGTATTCCTTTGAATAATAAGAAGCATCTGTGTACATTTCTGCCCCTTAACTAAAAGATAGAGATGTTGCTTTAACAAGAGGGGTCACCCAATGGAAAAGATGAAAAAAATATATATAGCAGGTCCTAATTCAGTAGAGCTAGGGAGTGAAGTGAACTTCCCAAACTAGATTTTAGAAGAGACTCTCATCTTTTTGTCTAACTAATCAGGAGAGAGTCAAGTCCTGGATTTTGATGGAATATGTCCATAATAGGAGGAAAAAACAACACTTTAGAGCTCATCAGCCAATGTGGCATTGAAGACCCTCTTCAAGCCGGGAGAGAAAAGGAAGAGGAAGGAAGAGAGAGCCTCTTGTGTTGGCAATCTTACCACAAAGACAACGGTGAGTTTCACCTCGTGAATATCCGGGGGCCTCATGAAGTGAACTGATGAAGAACATTCGTATCTTCTGTTGACAAAGGCTGGTGTTGCCCCTGGGAACATCTTCACCTCTCTGTTCTCTCTGTCTCTTGCCTCAGCCACAGCGGCCTTCTGTTTTCATCTTTCATCTCCCTCACGTCTGGCACACTACTGGCTTGTTCCATTCTTTTTATAAATATTTCTGGAATGGATGGAAGCATTTTTCTAAGTGAGAAGTAGCCATTATGCTGATCTTTTAGGGTCCTTTGTCCAGACTGTGCTGACTCACCCATCCATGGTGTAGGAATGTTAGGAACAACATCTTCTGTAGCAGAGAAAGAGCAACAAAGAAACATGCTGTGGCCTGACAACAAAAGCATCCAAAAAATGTCAGACCCAGAAATATGAGACGTTTTGCCATTTCCCAATACCCTACACTATTTGGTGTCTCTGAATATTTGAACACTCTGCTACACCTTCTGAGAACCCTGCACCTTCTCTAGAAGTGTTGCTTGCTTTGTTGCTCCACAAACAAGACCACTACTCTCCACTCCATTCCGACCCAGATGACCAGTCACCTCCTTCCTGTTGCCCTCTTGAATGAGCTGCTCAAGTCTTTGTTCCCAAAGCTGTCTGCTTTCCCACCTCACTGCAGCCTTCATCACGTGGTATGGTGGTCATATTTCTTTCACCTTAAAATCTAGAAAGAACTCAGTTGAAAAGGATGTTTCTTAATATCAATTATCAATGGACACTGCAGGGTGTGGTCCACAGATATTTCTGGAATGACAGTGACCAGGCTTTCAGACCAACGCCCTTAACATAATTTCCACAGAGAAACTGAAGTTCGAATTCACTGCGCAGTAGGGGGTGCTGTGGGATTTCCCCAGGTCTGCACAGTGGGTGCCCTCTGCTGTGTAATCCCTCACACTCTCCAGGGCTGGGGCTGTGTTTGCTGGTGGAGACTCAGCCGCTGTGTCCTCTCTGGGCTGGGCAGGGTCTCCTGCTCAATGGTTTGTGTCAGGTCCCAGCAGCTGCTTCCTCCCTAGTCACTCCCATGGGGGCAGACTCTCAGTCTCACCCATCAGCCCCTCTGTCTAAAGAACCAAGTGCAGACCTCAGCTGGTCCTCAGGGTGGAACAGAGGTCTCCAGTATGGGAAACAAATTTACATGAATAGCCCCTCCTCCCCGAGGCCACTGAAAGAGATAAGAGATGTCTGGGCAGCCCAGCTCCAGTTCAGGTGTCTCAGGAGGGCTGCATTCACCATGGCCTGGACTCCTCTCCTCCTCATGCTCCTGTCTCACTGCACGTGTGGGGACATTCCTCAGAGACACACAGCAGCCCCACAGTCTATGTTAGCCTCTCTGGCTCAGAATCTCAGGCAACTCAACTCTGGTCCCTGCCCCGGCACCCACATGTATCTACGTTTGCAGGTTCCCTCTCCCAGCCTGTGCTGACTCAGCCATCCTCCCTCTCCTCATATCTGGGAGCGTCAGCCAGACTCACCTGCACCCTGAGCAGTGGCTTCAATGTTGGTGATTTCTGGATATGTTGGTACCAGCAGAAGCCAGGGAACCCTCCCAGGTATCTTCTTACTTTCCACTCAGATTCAGACAAGTACCAGGGCTCCGGAGTCCCCAGCAGATTCTCTGGATTCAACAATGCATCAACTAATGCTGGGATTTTGCTCATCTCTGGACTCCAGCCTGAGGACGAGACAGATGATTACTGTGCTACATATCACGGCAACTCAAAGGTTTTCACAGTGCTCTGGACCCATGGGGAAGTGAGACAAAACCCTCCCCACTGCTCTGCTCTGCTCACAAAGGAAGCCTGGAAGTTTCTTCCACCTCCCCCAGCATCGGGTGGGCCCTCAGAACTGCACAGACAGAACCTCTCAGACATCCCTCAGTCCTGGGGCAGAGACCCTCAGGTTGTGGCCACGTCAGGGTCAGAAGAGACCTTGGCCCACAGTTCCTATCCCCTTGATTCCCCCGGTTCACTTCCTAGCTCCAAGAAGGCCTTAATCTTTGAGTCCTCACCTGTGAAAAGGGAGATCAGGACATTGTCTACTTCACAGGGTTGGGGGAGGATTAAATGAAGTCACAGATATGAACTCATTGCAGTGTGTGGCCCAGACCAGCTGCTGTGATCACCGTCACCACTAATTCAGCCTAGTCTAGGACCAGATGCTCCCAGAATGTTCTCTTCCTATTCCCAGACTCCTGCTCCTCCCCTGCTCCCCATTCTCAAGACTCACCCATCAAGAGAGGGAATTTAAAGAGAACTTGTTTTTCACTTGGAAAAATCTGGATCTTTCAAATACTAGACATGCATCATGGACCTGCTTCTGAATTTCTCAGTGTGTCAGTGTCATTGTCTGTAGCGTGGACACAAAGTACCCACCTGATCAACGTGGTGGGTAGAGTGCATGGGATGAGGTACACAGAGTAGTGACAAGAATGGTCAGTGCTGTCTTCCCTTCGTGACCTCAAATGTCCACTGAACAGTGCTCTTAACTTGAGCCAGCCCTGGCTCCACTATCCAGAGAGCCTGGAAGAGACACCTCCCAATCATACAGACACTTTGGACTCAAGGAAAGAGTCCCAGACCAGGTGGGAGAGGGCGGCAGAGTATGGGTGCAGCAGGTTGGGGCAGGTGCTGCTGGGCGTTCCCTGTGCTTCACCTGCAGTGTGCACCTGGGGTGACGGGTTTCTCACCCCCAAGAACGACTGTGGGGGCTTCCCTGGTGGCGCAGTGGTTGAGAATCTGCCTGCTAATGCAGGAAACACGGGTTCGAGCCCTGGTCTGGGAAGATCCCACATGCCGCGGAGCAACTAGGCCCGTGAGCCACAACTACTGAGCCTGCGCGTCTGGAGCCTGTGCTCCGCAACAAGAGAGGCCACAATAGTGAGAGGCCCGCGCACCGCGATGAAGAGTGGCCCCCACTTGCCACAACTGGAGAAAGCCATAGCACAAAAACGAAGACCCAACATAGCAATCAATCAGTCAATAAAGAAATCTTAAAAAAAAAAAAAAAAAAAAAAAAAAAAAAAAAAGAACGACTGTGGGAACTGCAACCTGCTGATGAGAATTATGACCCAGAGGCTCTAAAGAGAAGAGGGCACCAGTGTGATTTCAGGGTTCCCGGCAGTATTTCCAAAGCTTAGAAATGGAACCTACAATGGTGAATCCTGAATAGAAAATCCAAAGACCCACCCCCCCTCCAAATTATAGATTTTCTCAACAGCTGCACTGGCCTGTCCCAGAAAGAGTGTGAAGATGCCCTGCAACAAACGGAGTGCTGATAGCCTGGTCTTGTGGGGTTATGTGGAGTGGGCAATTATGCACAGGGGAAAATCTTGTTCCCTGACTTTCACTTCCTTGTGACTGTGACCTCTCAAGGTCTTTGTGGGAACAGAGTACAGGCTTCCCTTGGGCCACCATTTATCACAGATTGCTCCACAGAATAGAACCCTGCAAAGGGCCAGAAAAAGCAGAGAGTAGGACAGAGATTTGGGTAAAGGGCTGTGTATGATTTAGGGTTCTCTTGAGAGACAGAACCAATGGGATGCAACTCTATCTATCTATCTATCCATCCATCCTCAAGTGGGTTGGGCTGTGGACGAAGTGAGCAGGGATCCCAAATCTCACCTCCCCCTATTTTTTATATCTTTTAGGTTTCTGTTTCTTTCTAGGCTCTGCTGACACATCCATCCATGATGTTGGAGTGAGATCTCAAAAACAAGGTCATTTATAACAGAAAATCAGCAACATATAAATGAACAAGAAAAGCTTGCTATGGCCTGGCAAAAAAAGCATCAAGGCAAGAGTCCTGTACATGTGGACTGGGGAGATCTCGACTCAGTGCCATCTGAGATGGAAACTCTGGCTTCAGGTTGGCCAATGGATGGTTCCTAAGGGTCCCTTAGACCCTGTCCTACAAAAAGGCTGATCATTAGGACCAGACATGGGATGATCTTGACACAGAGTTCCAGACCCTGGAGGATTGGAGACTCAGCCATCCCCTGTCCTCCCACCGTCAGGCTATAAACGTTGGCTGCCTGTGTCTAACATTACATCAAGGGTGACCTTGCTCCTAACTATGCCACCACCACCTGAGAACCTGAAGACTTTTCAAGGACTTGTGGCTTTGAGGGTGGCTGGACCATTTCTCACCCTCATCACTGCTCCACAGGCAGAAACTTTATCTTTAGGACACAGAGTCCTTCAGGGCAATTGATAGAAGGGCCAGAGGGAGGCTGACACCGGCCGTGCCCAGCACAGGAGTTAAAAACCTACTGGAATTGACCATAGGTCATCCATTCATCCAGTCCCCGGTCTTCATCTGTCAAGAACCCAAAGCTATAACTACTTTTTCTTGTCTGTACTCAAACCCTTCCTGGTGGCCCTCTTCCTGCCCTCCTGAGGCCACAAGACTTCACCTACTATCCTGGTCTCCTGGGCCTGACCCTCACCTCTGGGTTAACATGTTCATTGTCAGCTCCCCGCCCTTAGATGCCAGGCTTCCTTGTGAAGACTGGCCCTCCTGCAGACACAGGAAACCAGGGGTGAGGCTACTCTGAGAGTCGGCTGGAGGGAAAGGAGGGAACTGTGATGGCTGTGGATCCACGTCCTTAGTACTTTGTGTCCCTGATCTCTGGGCTGCCAGGATTGCAGATGTGTGGTTCTTTAACTAGGTCAGGAGAACTATGCAGTGGTTCATGAGGGCAAAAAGGAGACAACAGTCCCCATTTTCTTATCATTCAACCAAGGCACTGGCCTCAGGGCTTTCCGTTCCCAGGAAGATTCTAGAAATGGAAGATGAAGGCTGTATAGCAGGAGTTGGGAATCAAACGTGAGAATCAGTAAATGTTAAGTTTTATAATAAATCAAAGAGAAATAAAAGGGAGGATCAGTCATGGGGGCAAAATGAATTTGTTTCAAAAACCACCTTTTTTGGGCTCCTTTCTCAATGCATAAGATCTGAATAGAAAAACACACTTTCCATTTTCAATAAATGCTTTAGAAGCTGCCAATTAAATTCTATCACCATTTCTGCCTTTATAAAAATAAACATAGAAATGAAGAAATACAGGAAACTTCCTTAATGGCTTAATGATTATGTATCTTTAAACTGGAGAAAAGCATTGTTCCTCCAGGCGAAATGCTAGAACTGCTTCCGTTTTAATCTGACCACACATGATGGCTGCTGGCCTCTCCTGTGAAAGATTTTAACCTGGGATTTGCATCAAATCAATAATAGAAGTAAAAAAATATGAACATATTTTAAAACAAAGAATCCATTTACATAGAAGCCTAGAGATTGTACCGAAAATTCATTGGAATGCATATAAACATTTTCAAATTCTCAATTAATAAAAATACTATATAATTTTTAAATTATATAAATTTAAAAGTACTTCAAAGTGTATGTTGTTCCGGTCCCAGTATTAAAAAAAAAAAGTAGAAACTTTGACCATATATGCAGGAAAACAAATAAAAATTCAGGAAGGAACATAAAGGAAAATTTGAACAAGGGGTACAATATTTTCTTACAGGAAAGCACTGAGTAAAAATGTCAGAAGTGAGTAGATAGGTTATACAAGCACTTTTATTATTTATATTATTGCTTATTTATACATGTTTTCCCTTGAGAAGGTACATGGGTGGGTGTAAGCAGAGGTGACGGTGCAGAGCCCTCCGACGTCAGAAGGAGGGATGGTAAGTGATCAATGTCAGTAACTGACACCACACAGGGGTTACTGTACCTTCTGGAATGTAAGTCCTAATAAAATTTTAAAATTTATATTTTGTATGAATAATTATTGATTATCATCTTGTGTACAGAAAATCTTTTCAAACATAATAACTGTTTATCAAATTCAAAAACTGTAAGTTTAACTTAGAGGGAAGATCCACCCTCATTACTCAGGACTGAAGGGTGTCCTGGAACATGGGACTTCCAGTGGTGAAACCAGGAACATCCAGGGTAAACAGGGATGAGTTATTTATCATATTATAGTTGAACATGTGTAATAGGTCTTCAAAATGCTTTTCCAGAAATTTCACTTCTGGATGGTAGAATAATTTATCTGCTGAGAATGATAAGGTAGGTGACATATTACAAGTTACACTTAGTTATAATTCAAATTACATGATCATCTTTATAGGACATGAGAAAGATGCCAATATAACGCAAACTGAATTGGGCTAGCGCTCTGTGGGGAGAGCTATTGCACTCATCTCTGCAGGTGCTTATGCACGATGAGAATTTCCTGAATGAAAACTTTGCAGCATCAGAGAGCCACTGTCCAGGTCTGAGAAAAGAGCAGAGATGTGGTGGCTTAGATGGCTTATGGAAGCCAAGTGAGTAACTAGAATAGACCTTAGGAATTTTATTAAAAAATGTGTAGGATGCCTGAGTTTTAACCTGGCAGAGTGGAGAGACCCTGTATAGCCCATGGACTAAACTAGTAATAGAGCTAAACTAGTCATTTAGTAACTCTCATTCCTTTCTGGTAGTCATGGAAAATGGTGTTGGCCAACTATGGAAGACAGACGAGGAGAGTTTTAGAAAGCTAAGCATACTCTCACTGTACGATCCAGCAGTTGAATTAGGTGTTTATCTACATGAGTTGAAAAGGTGTGTCCACACAAGAAGCTGCACACAAATGTTTATAGCAGCTTTATTCATAGTTGTTACAATCTGGAATCAAGCACAATGGCCTCCAATAGCTGAATGGATAAACAAACTGTGGTACATCCACCCAATGGGGCATTATTCAGTGATTAAAAATAAATGAGCTATTGGGTCACAAAAAGAAAGGGCGATACAAAAAGTAAATGCATATTACTAAGTGAAAGAAGCTAAATCTGTAAAAAGTACTACACAGTTACTGTGTGATTCCAACAATATGATACTATGGAAAAGGCACATTTACTGTCTAGAGACAGTAAAATGATCTAGAGTTGCCAGGAGTTCGGGGATAGGAAAAGAGGGCTGAACAGGTGGAGCAAAACGGATGTTTAGCGCAGCGAAAATATTCTGTATGTTATTGGGACGGTGGGTAGGTGACATTACGCACTTGGTAAAACCCATAAAACTGTGTGACACCAAGAGCGAGCTCCAATGGAGTTTAGTTGATAATAATGTATCAGTATTGGTTTATGCAGTTTTACCAGTTGTCCGAAACCAATGCAAGATGTTAAAATGGTGGAAATGTGGGGAGGAGTAGGAGGAATATGTGGGAATGCTCTATAGAACTGGATTTTTATCTGAAGGAATTACACATCTCTTTGTAATTAAAACCCAGACCAAAATTATGTCAACTGTGTATTTACAGCTCTAACCCTGCTCATGGTTTCCAGCCCCGGAAGAGGTGAAAAACTAAAGAGTGAGGCGGCGGGGTAGGGTGGGGGGGTTAGAGTTGGTCCAAAGAGGCCTAATCAACAGGAGCTGCATCTCATTTGGGATTTTCAAAATCCCGAAGGACTGAGACAGATGAGATGGTAGAAGTAGGAGGGAGGGCGTGTAAGAGGTAAGAATTCAAAGAAGAAGATATTGGCCATTCAAGTAACTGAGAACAGTTGCTTTTAGCCTGTGCTGTGGGTTGCTGGGGTAGGGAAGGCTCCTAGGAGGAGCTCCTTGGAAAGTGGCCAGAGAGCAGGAGAGGCAGGTAGAGACCAGACCATTGTAGTGACCTCAGGGGACGTAGGGTCATTGTCGGACTGTAAGGTGGGGGTAACACGCTCCCGTTGGCGTTTCTACACTAACTCTCCAGCTGCAACGGGGATAAAACGCACAAGTCAGGGAGGTGGGTCTGTGGGTCTCATCCTGGGAGGAGAAGGTGGTGGCAAGATCCAGTTAGTTTGGGTGGAGACCGGGGTGTGTGAGGCGGGGCTAAAGGCGGTCTCACCCGCTGGGCTCAGCTCGGGAATGTCCATCCCAGTCCTAAGGGAGCCTGGGTGTGGACCGCAGGGGACGCTGTGCGCCTGTCCCTGAGGGTCTGTGGGGGGACTCTCAGCTGGGAATCCAGGCCCTGGAGCCCTGCCTTGTGCCCTCTGCTCTGTGTTCATCGGTCCAGCCTGGGTCCACCCAGGGGCCAGGGGAGGCTCCCCAGCCCCACCCCGTGCTCAGCTCTCACCCAATTTAGGGCCAGGGTCACCGGGGGAGGGGTCATTTGCATGGAGGGGTCCTCCGCTCTCCCATGAGGGACAAGGTAAGAGAGACTCTGTGCAGGTCCCCTGTGGGCTCAGAAGCAGAGCTGGGGCATCTCCACCATGGCCTGGACCCTTCTCCTCCTTGGCCTCCTCGCTCACTGCACAGGTGAGAGGCAGTGGAAGGTGGGAGAAGGGATTCGGGGGCACCTGGGCCGCTTTATTCCTTCCTGTGGAGAACATGCTGTGGACAATGGCCCAGACTCACTTCTCTGTGTGTCCCCTCCTCTGTTCCAGGGTCCTGGGCGCAGTCCGGGCTGACGCAGGAAGGCTCCGTGTCAGGTTCTGTGGGACAGGAGGTCACCCTCTCCTGCACCAGAAACGGCAACAATGTTGGAGCTAATACCGTTAACTGGTACCAACAGATTTCTCACGGGGCCCCCAAAACCGCGATGCTCACAGGTTCTCTGCCCTCAGGGATCCCAGACCGGTTCTCTGGCTCCACGTCTGTCAACACGGCCTCTCTGACCATCTCGGGGCTCCAGCCTGAGGACAAGGCTGATTATTACTGTTCAACGTGGGATGACAGCATCAGTGGTAACACAGCGCATCTGACCCACGGGGAACTAAGACAAAAACCCACCCCCTCTCCCCGTGATCACCCCCGTGACTGCCTGTGACAAATAAGGAGGGTGACTGTGGCCCACCTTACAGTGTGAGGGTCTGACTGTCCAGCACCCACCCACTTTAAAGGGTCAGTGACACAGGCTTCTTCTCATACTGTTTTCATCATAGTTTCATTGAGATATACTGCGCATGCCAACAGGTTCACTGGTTTAATGTGCACAGTACAAGGGTATTTAGCATATTCACAGAGTTGTGTAACTATCACTATATTATATATTCTTTTTTTTGGCCTTGCAGCGCGGCATGCAGGATCTCAGTTCCCAAAGCAGGGACTGAACCCGTGCCCCCTGCAGTGGAAGCTCAGAGTCCTAACCTTTGGACCACCAAGGAAGTCCCGGATCACCATATTCTAATTTTAGAAGCTGCCCACATTCCTCAGAGAACGTCCCCACCCATTCGTGATCACACCTCATCACACCTCTGCTCAGTCCTAGGGAACCATTGCTCCACTTTCTGTCTTTACAGATTTGCCTATTCTGGACATTTCATATAGATGGAACCAGAAAATAGGTGTCCTTTGTGACTGTCTTAGTTCAGTTAATTCTTTTGCATAACATTTTGAAGTTCCATCCGTGTGGGTCAATATCCATTTTTTATTGCCAAATAATACTCCATTGTATGAGCTGACCACCGTTTGTTTACCCTTCAGGGACATTTGAGTTGTTTTTGTTTCTTCTCTTGGCTATTATGCAAAATGCCGCCAGAAATATTTGTGTACAAGTAGTTAGGTGTTGTTTTGTTTTTGGTGGAAGTATGCTTTCACTTCTCTTGGGTAGATACCTAGGAGTGGCATAGCTGAGTCTTATGGTAACTATGCTAACAGTATATTTTGAGATTTGAGGAACTGTCCGATGTTTTCCAACACGGCTGCCCTGGTTCGCATCTCTACCAGCAATGTATGTGGGTTCCAATTTCTCCCCGTCTTCACCAGCAACTGTTATTATCTCTCACTTTATTTTACAGCCCTTCTAGTCTGGGTGAAGCAATATGTCATTGTAGTTTGCATTTCCCTAATGACCCCCTGATGCTGAGCCCCTTTTCATGCTCTGTAGGAGGCTCTGAGGCCCTCCCCGTGGATCACTGACTTTAAGAACCTTTAAAATGAGTCAGTGCTGAAATCACACACTCAGCCTGTTCCCCTGGACTCAGCAGAAAGCCCTTGTTCAGGGACAGAATCGCTCTCAGAGACCAGGGAATGGGCGGCATGAGGCCCCCTCCCATGTGAGGACCACTAGGCAGGAGTGTTCTGGGATCTGCCTGGGGGGCACTGCAACTTCAGGCTCACACCTTCCACAGGGCTGTTCTGGAGCCTCCCCTCTGAGCACGACTCTCCCTGTCACCACTTCAGGAAAACACCAGCCCAGCAGGCGACTCCCTGATGCCTCAGCAGAGGCTGCTCCCCTGGGAACCAGGACTTGGATGCAGCTTGGATGCCCCCCACCTCCCCCACGCAAGACCGTTGTCAGTAACCACTCGGTCTACACGGACTCCGACAACCTCCTGACGAAGAAAACGTACAGACATCCCAGGAAAGATGAACATTCCATACAGGGGATAAAACAAGACTTGCATACATGTAGAAACAGAGCCATTGATGCTCAGGATGGATTGCAATGAAGAAATCTGAAAATTATGCTTATTTAGCTTATCAATAGTTTCTATTTATTTTTTAAAATACCTGTCAGAATTTTGGAGAAATGAGACCTTTTTTCTAACATTTGTGTGAAAAAATTTAAATCCAGGAATAGCCTAGGACATTTTACAGATGAACAAAAATGAAGAGGGATATACATGACTAGGTAGTGACACATACATATAGCAAAAATAATTTAAAGATTGTGAGTCTACTATAGAAACCACACAGAACAAACAGACAAACAAAAATCAATGTACACTGTGTGGGAATCCCAGGAACTGGGAACCACCCTGGATGTGTGAAAGGAGACAGGGACCGGGTGAGCTGCAGAAACTGCTGAGCCCACAGGTCCTCAGGTCACCGTGAAGTTGTGCTCTGTGACCCGCAGGGGGCGCCATGGGACTGCCCTGGGGTCCCTGCACGGCTGCTCAGGGAGGACCTTTCACTCCAGGAGCTGGACCTGGGGGCGGGGCTTGTGCTCCCTGGTGGGGACTCAGCAGTGTGTCCTCTCTGGCTGGCAGAGGCCCCTGAGCAGGGACCTGCGTGGTGTCAGCAGGTGCTTCCTCCCAGGGGGTCCCAAGGGGGAAGCCGCCCTCCATCCCCTTGAGTCTGGGCTGTGAGCTGAGCTCCAGCACCAGGGCTCAGGGAGGGGCTGGGCGGGCCCTGGGTGGACACCTATTTGCATGGGAGCCCCTCCTCTGGCAGAGGCTGTGGGAGAAAAGGAGGCCTGGGGCAGCCCAGCCCCACTGTGGGGACCAGGGGGCTGTGAGCACCATGGCCTGGACTCCTCTCTTGCTCGTGCTCCTGTCTCACTGCACAGGGAGGGACCGGCCCCGGGGACCAGGTCTCAGTCCCCAGCCTGCATCAGCCCCTATGGCTCAGACTCCTGGAATCTTTCCTCCAGCTCCTGCCCCATCTCCCACCTGTGTCTGTGTCTGCAGGTTCCCTCTCCCAGCCTGTGCTGACTCAGCTGCCCTCCCTCTCTACATCTCCTGGAGCATCAGCCAGACTCACCTGCACCCTGAGCAGTGGGTACAGTGTTGCCAGCTATACTATATACTGGTACCGGCAGAAGCCAGGGAGCCCTCCCCGGTACCTCCTGAGGTTCAGGTCAGACTCTGATAAGCACAAGGGCTCCGGGATCCCCAGCCGCTTCTCTGGATCCAAAGATGCCTCGGCCAATGCAGGGCTCCTGCTCATCTCTGGGCTGCAGCCCGAGGACGAGGACGACTATTCCTGTGGTGTAGGTCATAGCAGTGGGAGCAGCTATCATTCCCACAGTGTCTCAGATGAGGAGGAAGTGAGACAAAAACCCCTGGGCCCACAGACCTTGGCTCTGAGCCTCTTTTCAGTGAGAAGCTTCTGTGGTGGGATCTGCAAGGGAGGCTTCTCTGCACCGAGATCTCTGTGAATGGAGGGAGGAGAAACACAGGGTCGTGCCTGTGACCCGAGACAGTGCAGGTGTCCCAGGAACCCGCACAGGTGAGGACAGAGCCCACCTGCCCCTCCTTCAGCGTCTGGAGTAAATTCACCAGAGTAGGTGCTGTGTCTGACCCAGAAATGCTCCCAGCACAGCCACGTCCCTCCTCATTTCCTTCATCTCATCCCACAGATTGTGAGTCCCGGGCTGTACAGATGTCCCCACAGCTCAAATACTGACACGAGCTCTGCTTTCTGCTCCCTCCTCCCTCCTCAACCTCTTTACTGTGCTGTAAACAGGGTTGCATTTTCCTAAAACTCAGGGGTCATCCAGCCTCTGAGTAATTGCGCGGGGAAGCTATGGATTATTTCTTCCTTCAGAATTAACTGAGACCCCACACGAGGTGAGTCCTGAGGATTTAGCAGAGGAAGCCCTGGCTCCATGTCTCAAGACGGGCTGTGTTTTCTTCTGCCCCAGGTGATGTTTCTATGAATTCTCCGAAAGCACCTCAACTGCAGAAACATTTTCCTCAGGTCCCTAAAGTCCGAATCCTCCTCTCTTTTCCAAAATCAAACTAGACAATCTCCTCTGGTCCCCCAGCTGCAGACACCTGGACCCAGCAGGGCCTGCGAGCCTCGGCTCTGGTGAGGGCGCAGGAAGATGGGGCTGTGGCCCCCACTGCCCTATGCTTCCTGGGCCTGCAGACCCGCAGCTGTGGTGTCAGGGCTCCGTCCTTCCCAGTCCTGCAGGGAGGACAGGGGACAGGCGTCTCCACTCCACGTGACCCGGGCCTCTGTTCTGTGGAGTTGCTAACAGAAGTGTCACCCTGATTCCTCCTTCCATCTGAAGGAGATCCTGCTCCAGGGACGTGGCTTCCTGCCCACGGCCTTCCTCAGCCCCAGCCCCGGAGCCTGGAGGCTCGTACCGAGAAGCCACCCCAGGGATGGGTTTGCTTGGAGAAGCAACCTCAGGGGTGGAGAAGCCACAAGAGGGACAGGGGCCACTGGGGCTCAGGGTGGACTTTGAGGGAATGGCTTCTTGAGGACACACGGGCACAGCCTCTGTCACACACACACACACACACACACACACACACACACACTGTCCTGGACTCTGCAGGTTCCAGGCTTCTCTGTCCCTCCAGGAATCAGGGGTCAGTCTGTGCTCACCCAGCCGTCCTCAGAGTCAGGCTCCCCAGGAGGCAGGATGTCCCTCTGCAGAGCACACCAGTGACAGTGACAGAACTGGGTCCTGGGTCAGGGATGGCCAGGATGCCAGACCCCCTTCTCTGCTGGGATGAGTCTGACCCTCAGGATCCCAGGGCGAGTCTCTGCTCCCTGTCGGCCACTCACCCCCCTGGACAGTCTCTGGGGTTCAGACGGTGCCTGAGGCTGGTTGGGACAATTATTCTGGGACGGCGGCCTCAGAGCTGTGCTTCAGGCCCGTGGGGACATGAGGCACAAACCCCGCACCCTGTGCTGTCCGGGCTGGGCTGTCACTCAGTCACCACCCCTGACACTCCCACCCAGGTGGGACCTCTGCTCACAAGGCTCCTGTCCCAGCCCAGAGTCACAGGGCCTGTCACCTCAGAGACATCATCCACATTGTCTCCACTCCCCACGACTCAGACCTGGGACATCTGACAGAAATTCCTGGGTCCAGTGGGAGTGGGAAATAGAAATTCGTTCCTCTAGTGATCGGGTGTTTGGAGGAGGGAGCTCTGTCTCCCTTCTGACAGAGCTGGACACAGGGAGCAGTTGTCACAGATAAGAACAAACACAGCTCCATGCTGGATCTGGTCCTTTAGCTCCAAGGTCTGTGCTCTGTGGCCTGAGCTTAGTCAGGCTGGCTCTGCATCTTGAAAAGGAATGCCACCTGCGGCCTAAAATATGCAGAATAGCCCTTTGTCAGGGCTCTGCCTCCCAGGCTTGACATGGGAGGTCAAGGTCTAACACTCTTCATTCATATATATACAGAAAGGTGCAGAACCGAGAATAACCTTTGTCTTGTTGGAGGTTTCCAGGAACATCCTGACCGGACCTGCGTGGACAGCTGCACAAACAAAGGGTCATCGCATCGCCTCCAGGGTCTGGTCTCCACCAAGAAGTTTGCAAGAAGCAGCCACACTCTCTCCCCTTTCAGTTTAAAAGAAGCCTGAATTTTAACGTGGGTAAATGTCTTTGGGACGCTAGACCGCCATCTCCTCTGTCTGCTGGCTTTCCAAGGAAAGTCATTATTCCTGGTCCCAAGACCTCGTCTCTCCATTCATTGGCCTGTCGTGGGGTGAGCAGTATGAGTTGGACTGGGCACCAGTGCAAACAGAATCACCGGGTGCCCAGCTACGAACTATCCCTTGCGTGGTTGGTGGGATGACAGGGAAGTGGACATCCAGCACCTGTGACTGGGAGGCCCGCTGGTCCTCCAACTGCTCCCTGCAGGCCTCCTGCCCCTGGTCCAGAGTCTGCTCTGTCCCTGATCCTGAAGGCTTAAGCGAGCTGAGCTGCTCTGTTTCTCTTGAGCTCTTGAGAAGCTCCTGATCTCCAGGCCCAGGAGACCCTCCTCAGTAAGGACGTGGCCTTCAGACCCTTCACCTGCTACTTTCTCCAGTTTAACCCCACGACTTCAAATGCCTTTCCCACTATGTTTCTCTGTTGGGGATGATATTGGATAAATACCAGTTGTCCTGGCCTTGGACCTTATAAATCCAAACCACCATTAAATCCATGAAGCTCTTAACAAAAATCATTGATCAGGGACTTCCCTGGTGGTCCAGTGGTTAAGAATACACCTTCCAATGCCAGGGACACGAGTTCGATCCCTAGCTGGGGAATTAAGATCCCCCATGCCGCGGGGCAACCAAGCCCGCACACCGCAACTACTGAGCAGGTGGGCCACAACCAGAGAGCCGCGCACTACAACTAAGACCTGATGCAGCCAAAAATAATATAAATAAATGAATAAACATTAAAAAAAATCATTGATCGGAGGATGACGCAAATTAGGGAGCGGGTCATGAGGGTTCCTTAGGTCAGAAGTGCAGGAAGAACTTCTTAAAAAGGGTGAGAGTTGCATTTACAATAATATTCTTTTTATGTCAACCTCTTATTGACAGCAATTGTAAATAAATGTCTATAAATTGGAAATGTATACATTTAGTACATTAGAGAGTCAAAAGAAATTAAGTACTGCCAGAATAACATTCACAGGCAAAAGAGAACCCACAGATGCAATAAAGAACAATAGACATTGTTCCCCTAACATTTTGATATTCTCTGGGCAAAGACATAAATAAAAGTCAAAGAATGTACAATGGGGACTGGGTGACCAAAACAGGGAACTGTATAACAGCAACAAATAAACAAACATGCAATTGTGACCCACGTAGATTTCCTACCAGGTAGCTCCAGGCCTGCGGGAACTGAGACCAGGACTCCTTTCTCATCTGCGGGAGGTGGGGCCACCCAGCAGCTTCCTGCTCAGGGTCTGGCTGGAGCTTCTGCTGCCACCCTGGGTCCAGGTTCATCCCTGGGGGCCTGCCAGGGTGTGGAGGCTCCTCTCTCCCCTCTGTCCTCAAAGTCCCTCCAGCAGCCCATTCCTAGGAGAGGGTCTCAAAGACAGAAAGTCCATGCGCCCATCGCTGGGGACACAGAGACTCTTTGCCCTGAAGCTCAGGGGCTGAGGTGGGGGTCGGTGGAGGTCATCTCAGACCTGAACTCTGACTCGGGAACCCTGAGCCTCCATCATTGGGGTCATCTGCCAATTCCCAGGAGTTTCTAGAGCTATGACCCCCTCTTATCAGCCCTCAGGATGAACGCCTGCTTTGCTCACAGGGGAGATTTCTTTGGACACTTTTGCACTGACACCGGAGCATCTAAGGTGCATCATACATTTGGGTCTTTTGGAACAACTACCTCTCCATGTCCCTCAATGATCCAACCGTTGATTCTTCCTGTTTAATTGCGGTATCTAACACTTGCTGAATGGTGCTGAATAATAAATGGAGCTAAAAGTCACATTGGCTGCTCCTGATTTGTGGCGTTTCCACAGATTATTGTCACCAGGCACCAATCAGAGAATAGTGGGTGCTTTTACCATATATGTTTCACAAATCACTACATAAGTTCTTGATACATTAATGACATTTTTCTCAAACTGAAAAGAAAAAGTGTTTTGCCTTTCCTTTCCCCTATAATTAGTGGAGGCAGTGCTGGGCCATTTCAGTTCCTTAGATGGTCACACATCCAGGGCTGCCCCTTTGTGTGGCTCATCTTACTGTCCACGGACGGCAGACCCCACCTCAATATTCCCACCTCTCCATTGTTTGTTACCTGCCCTACAAAAAGGAGAAGAAACACTTGTCACAAACCCTAACTGGACTCTATCTAGGGTCTCCCACGGGATTAAGAGGAGTAATGCCCTACAAAAAGCCATTGGCTTTCTAGTTACTAAAAATGAAGACGCACAAAGGATATTTTTTAAAATTCCATTCATGAGAGCATCAGAAAGAATAAAATACTTAGGACTAGGATTAGCTGAGTAGGTGAGAGGCTTATAAACTGAAAACTACAAAACATCGCTGAGAAAAATTAAAGCAGATGTAAATAAGTGAAAGGAGACCTGGGTTCATGGATTGGAGGACTTCATCCTGTGAAGGTGTTGATCAATCCTGCCCAACTGATCTGCACGTTCAAAGCAACCCCATCACGTGCTCACTTCTCCCAGTTTAATCCCCAAAGGTCCACAGATCACCCTGCTCTGGTTCTTTGGGAGGAAGGTGGAAAAATATCTGTTCTTTTGGACCTAGATGTTAGATACCCAACCCCTGGAATTCTACTCCATGGCGAAGACAGGCATCAAAAGGCCTGTGCCGCCCTACAAATGACAGAATATAGAGATCCATAGGCAGACACACTCCCAGTAGGGTGAAGAGC
This sequence comes from Balaenoptera acutorostrata, assembly GCF_949987535.1. Taxonomy (NCBI): domain Eukaryota; kingdom Metazoa; phylum Chordata; class Mammalia; order Artiodactyla; family Balaenopteridae; genus Balaenoptera; species Balaenoptera acutorostrata. The sequence goes on along the minus strand of NC_080076.1, from coordinate 68,276,967 downwards.
AGTCATGTCAAACTGGAGTAGCTGGTAGCCCTCCACCTCTGCACACACTTGGTGAGAGAAAGAGTTACCATGCCCACCCAGCCACGTCTCCAGACCCCACCCATCCCCTTGGAGAAGTAAGTGTCCCAGGTGACTGACTACATTCACAAGGAACAGAAAGTCCCCAGACCCAGAAGACAAACAGGTATACTCCCCCCAGCAACACAGCCTAGCCTCTCACAATCGCTGGGGTCTGGCTGCAGTAAAACACTTCAGCATTCACATAATATTAACAGCTAGTATTTATTAATAACAAACACTTCATTATTCTCATAACATTAAAAGCTAATACTCATTGAGTGCTAGGGATGGGTAATATGGTAGGCTGCATTCCAAAACTTGGCACATGTTAGCCATTTAAAAAAAAAAAAAGGCCTGTGCCGGGTGGGCTGAGGGGACCCGACAGGAGAATCTAAAACAACCACCACAGTGACAACGTCAAACTGTAAGAGAACCACGGAGAATTAGGATGAGGTCTGAGCCACTTTGATACTCACAACCTTACACCTTTTACATGTCTGAAGGTGAAGGTGGACCCATAATGACCCCAGACCCCTGGTAGGGGCAAACTCACCTGTCAGGTGATCCTGAAATATCTGAGAACAATCACTGTGCAATTATTCCTTCTAATTCTCCCTTTTTCTCTTAAGTGTTAAATCCTCCTTATCTTCAAATTTGATGCACACAAAATTGCATATTTTTCCCACTGTAGCAAAGGAACTTTGTTTAATAGGCACCAAAGCATCTAGTGTGGATCTCTGTCTGACAGGATTTGAGGCCTCAGACACAGATAATGAGAAAGGAACACAATTACCACGCACATTGTGTGAAACAGACACTGTAGCAGCAACTCTGAAATGAATATAAAATCACATTTCATATCACACTGTGAGAATAAGAATTTTGTGGCCGTACTTCAAAACTTCCTGGAGAAGTTTCCTCTCCCCACACTCGTCTTCCATCCTAACCGCCCCCGCCTGCTCTTCCCAGTCCTTCTGCTCCAGATCAGACCGTTTAGGGAAATTCGGATAAAAAACGCTCCATGATGTTCACACCAACGTGCTCAGATACAGTATAATTTTAATTTCTGATTATGAGTCACATGTTTTCCTATTTTTATCTGATGTTTTGGAAGAATCTCAAAATTTAATGGTTGTATTATTACTTTTCTTCTAAAAAACTGCAGGTACATTGAAGCCACCCTAGTTTCTTGATGGCTTCTCAGAGAAAAGGGGAGCTGCCCCCCATGTCTGGTGCTGGTCTGGGTGTCAGCATGCCCAGCCCGGATGCACTGGACTGTTGTGACCAGCAATGTTGTCAAAGACTGTGTCGGCGGAGACCCCGGTCCCTCCACAGACCACACAGGACTCTGTGGGTCTATACTGGGTTTCCTGCTGGAGGAAGCAGTGCCCACTGATCCTCCACAAGGAGCAAGAAGTGATTCCACTGGGGAGGGAGGGAGGGTCATAGTCACGGGATGAGTGTGATGTTTGGGATGAACTAGACCCCTGGGGCCAGAAGGTGGAGAGTACATCCATTTATAACTCAGCCTTCAGGCTCTGCAGAGAAGAATTCAGGTTTGAGAAACGTAGGACGTGGGGGAGCTGATTAGGGGAAGGATGCCACCCCCATCACTCAGTGTCTCATCCCCATGCTGTCCCCGGTCTGTGTGAAGTCCCAGCATCTGCCTCCTTTGAGACCTCCCCCAGGGGACATCAGGTGACACTGGGCACAGAGAGACAGGAAGCTGATTTGCATGAGGCCCCTCCTCCTCCTAATGGGTCTGGGAGGCGTGAAAAGGCCCGAGGACCCCACACTCCAGCCCAGGAGGCTGAGGAGGCCGTGTCCTGGGAGTGTCCCCACCATGGCCTGGATGGCGCTTCTGCTCGGGCTCCTCACTTATGGCTTAGGTCAGGCGCTGGGACTCTGCATCCTTGGGGGCACCTACAAACAGGGCCTCAGGGGATCTTATCTCCATAACAAGCCCTGTCTCTCTCCTGTCGGTTTTAGGGGTGGATTCTCAGACTGTGGTCCAGGAGCCATCCGTGTCAGTGTCTTCAGGAGGGACGATCAGCCTCACCTGTGGCCTTAGCTCTGGGTCAGTCACTACCGGTTACTACCCCAGCTGGTACCAGCAGACCCCAGGCCAGGCTCCCAAAACTGTTATCTACCACACAAGCAGCCGCCCCTCTGGGGTCCCTGGTCGCTTCTCTGGATCCATCATTGGGAACAAAGCCGCCCTCACCATCAGGGGGGCCCAGCCTGAGGACGAGGCTGACTATTACTGTAGTCTCTACGTGAGTAGTGGTAATTACTATTGCACAGTGATATAAGCCCATGGGGAAGTGCTACCAAAACCTACTCATGTGCTCAGAGGGCTCAGCCCTGAGAGGCAGGAGAGGCAGAGAGAGGGTGGAAATGGTCAGCACCCCGTGGGGAGTGAGGCTCCGGGGCCCCATCTCCTGTCCAGTGGTTCATGGCCACGTGCCTCCTCCAGTCTCTCCCAGGTGTGTCCATCTCTCCAAGGGGACCCCTCTCTGACTATAGATGGGGAGGGGGCCCAGCTCCCAATCATATCAACCAACAATGACACTGAGGGACCCCAGTATGACCAGCACAACTATTCTTGTCCAAAGAGAGTTAACAGACATACCCAACTTCATTAATTTGATGATGGAGAATAAATTAATATTTATGATTTTTTCATATACGCACAACAGCTAGATCCATAGCACATTTGCTGATCTGTTTATATACCACATGCTTATAGTCATTGCATCGTGAAGCCAATGATGGAAAATAAGCATTTAAAAAATTCCATGTTCGATGGTGTCCTAGAGACAGTTCCTGCTCTTTTATAGCCTTTTCCCACACTTTTTAGCTTTTCTGATTTTGAGCATCACTTAATTAAAGCTGACATAGTTTTATATGTAATTTTATATATAGTTTTATATTTTGTAATGTAATATTAAAATTCTTTTACATTTTACTGATGACTACATTGGTAGATTTTTAAATATGTGTACGTTTCATTTTGGAAAGTGTTGCTTTCTGAGAAATTGAACAATTAGTGTCTATCACTAACGGTGCTCACAGTACAGGGCGTGGCCGTGGATGTTCATGGACTGACAGTGACCAGCCAGCAGCCCAGGCCCCCAGCATCACTTCCACCCAGAGCTGGACTTGACCAGGAGCAGCAGGGGGCGCTGTGGGTCTCCCCAGGGTCTGCAAAATGGGCGCCCCCTGCTGTGTGACCCCCCCAAACTCCCAGGTCTGGGGCGTTGGGGCCTGTGTGTGTGATGGGGACTCAGCAGTGTGTCCTCTCTGCACTGGGCAGGGTTCCTGCTCACAGGTCACTGTGGGTTCCGGCCGCTGCTTCCTCCTGCTTCCTCCCAGGGGTCAAACTCTGAGTCTCACCCATCTCACTCCAATTTCCTAAACTCACCCATCTCATCCCAATTCCCTAAACTCACCCATCAAAGGAAGGGAGTTGAAAGAGATCTTGTCTGCACTTTAGAAAAACAATGACCACAACACAACAGGACTGAAAACGGGGCTCTGAGGCCATGAGGGACAGTGTGGGACAGTCCTGAGATGGCCCCTCCCCACTGGGAAACCGCTCAGGACTCCAGGGGGTCCAGCCATCCGTTTGCTCACTGGGCCACGCTGACCTGCCAGGACCCGGGGGTCACCAGGAGCCAGGCACCTCCCCCCGGGTCCCTCCTTCTCCCTGTGGGCACCCAGGGCAGGGAGGCCAGGAGCACAGACAGCAGGTCTAGGTGCAGATGTGACTCTGCCCCATGTGGATCTGGGGGGATAGAAAGGGACTTCGGGGAGCACGGTCCCCACACCAGCGCTGAGGGCTCCGTGTCTGAGGCTCCACCGTGACCTGGGCGCCCCTCCTGCTCCTCCTCTCTCCCCACATGGGGGGACGACCTCACCTGGGCGTGGGCCGGGGACCCCCAGCTCTGCTCCTCAGCCCTCTCTCCTGCACAGGGAGCAGGGTCCTGCTCTCAGCCTCCTCTCTGTCCCCTCACAGAGACCACGTCCCCGGGACAGACGGCCACACTCTCCTGCCCTGGAAACAGCAACAACGTTGGCAGCGAGGGGGCAGCTTGTACAGCAACACCCTGGCTGGGTCCCCAAACTCCTGACCCGCAGGAGTCACAACCGTCCCCCAGGGTCTCAGGGAGGTCCTTGGGCTCCAGGTCAGGCGGCGGGGCCTCCCTGAGCATCTCTGGGCTCCAGGCCGAGGCCGAGGCTGATTATTCCTGCTCAGCCTGGGACGGCAGCCTGGCTCCTCATCCGGTGCTTCACGCCAGGGGGCTGGTGAGCCCCGAACCCTGAGCTCCCGGCTTCACCGGGCACGTGGGGCTCACAGAGCACCGGTTACTGTCCCTGGACAAGACCGGGCTGGGTTCCCACTGACACTGATGGGTGCGATGCTGGTTATTAAAAGTAATAATGTCGGGCTTCCCTGGTGGCGCAGTGGTTAAGAATCCGCCTGCCAATGCAGGGGACACGGGTTCGAACCCTGGTCCTGGAAGATCCCACATGCCGCGGAGCAGCTGGGCCCGTGAGCCACAGCTACTGAGCCTGCGCGTCTGGAGCCTGTGCTCCGCAACAAGAGAGGCCGCGATAGTGAGAGGCCCACGCACTGCGATGAAGAGTGGCCCCCACTTGCCACAACTGGAGAGAGCCCTAGCACAGAAACGAAGACCCAACACAGCCATAAATAATAAATAAATAAATAATTAATTAAAAAAAAAAAAGTAATAATGTCAGTGAATGGAGCTGAGGCTGTATAAACATATGCACCTTCATATGCACTAAGACTTAGTAAAAACAGGATTTCAGGGTTTAATTAAGGGGATCATCTTTTCCCTGACTTTTCTTTCTGTTCCATTTGAAGGAGCTGGAGTCACAAGTTCAGAGGGTCCACTTCCCTGACCTCGAGTGAGCGTTCACCAGCCTCACCAGCAGCCACCCTCTCCCTTCTTCTGACCTTGGCACGTGCCCTGACCTCTGGCCCGAGGGCTCTGCCTGTCTCTGCAGGGGGATCACCTGACTCCTCCCTCACATTCCTGCTGACCCATCACAGCTTTGTTCAGGCTCCTTTGTCGCCACCCCTGAGCACACCCCAACCTGCACACAGGACACGTCACCACGTGTGTGGCCTGCTGCTCCCTGTCACTGTCCTTTCATACACACGTGCAGTGTTTGCACAGCGGGCAGGGCTGGGCTGTGGGGCTACAGTTCACAGAGATGCACATTTTGGAAATATGGTCAGTTTCCATGGAGACGAGAGTCCCAGGGTGAGAGTATTCCTGTCTCCAGGGTGGACCTGGAAAGGCCCCGTCACCCGACTCTCCTGGGAGTAACATCAGCAAAGCCTGCTGTACAATGGGACTCTCTGCAAGGGGGCTGGGACATCCCAGTGGCTGGAGGAGGCGCCTGTGGCCAGCAGGGGGCGCAGTGCAGAGTCCCAGAGAGGGAGCTGGGCCAGACAGCGGGGAAACCACTCAGGGCTCCAGGGCGCTGGGCAAACTGTCCTCCCTGATGTGGGACCCTCCTTCCTGTGAGGCCCGGTCACCCAGGAGCTCCTGGTGGCCTCCCTGACCACAGGGTTCGGATTCGGGTCACCTCCTCAGAGTCCTCTGTGGGGTCTTTGCCACGTCTGGGTCAGGGAGGGGCTGTTAGAAGGTGAGGAGTCAGAAGGTGTCTCCAAGGAGGAGCGAGGCTCCTGGGAGCATCTGTGCTGACGGTGAGACACAGCTTGGGGGCAGAGGCCCCACAGGGTAACCTGTGTGCACTTAGGTGTGTGTGAAGAGTGTGTATTAGCATATTACAAATGTGTCGTTTGTTTCTATTTTATGTGGGTTTTGCTATTATTGGTGTTAAATTTATTTTTTTAATGTCTTAATATAAAACACAAGTTGTATATTTGAAAAAATGACATTTAGATTCAGTATCGATTTATTAAACCGGTATAAATATTTCTTTGTTGACATATTTTTGGGAACATTTGGATCAATATTCATTGATAGTAGTTTGTCAGTGTTCCTCTTTGGTGTTCAATTTATCCGGTGTATGTATAACTGTTTTAACTGCTGTCTCAAAAGAACTAAGAAATTTTACATCTTTTTCAATGTTTTGTAATAAATACACAAAGCAAATCTATTGGAACCATATGATTGCTGAAGGTTTCTTAGCTATTCCCAATAAAATGTATATATCATATCTTTCGGGAGAAATTCAATAATAAATTTTTTTACTTTAGAAAGTAGTGCATTTACGTATTTTCTCAAATAGAGCCAATGTTGTATCTTCGTTCAAAAGCATGCATTTTAATCTTTTTTTTTCTACCAGTTATCTGTTATTTTTTCCATTTTCCACATGTTACCAGCTGGCGGCACTGTGGGACTGCCCTGGGGTCCCTGCACAGCTGCTCAGGGAGGACCGTTCACTCCCGGAGCTAGGCCTGGGGGCGGGGCCTGTGCTCTCTGGTGGGGACTCAGCAGTGTGTCCTCTCTGGCTGGCAGAGGCCCCTGAGCAGGGACCTGCGTGGTGTCAGCAGGTGCTTCCTCCCAGGGGGTCCCAAGGGGGAAGCCGCCCTCCATCCCCTTGAGTCTGGGCTGTGAGCTGAGCTCCAGCACCAGGGCTCAGGGAGGGGCTGGGCGGGCCCTGGGTGGACACCCATTTGCATGGGAGCCCCTCCTCTGGCAGAGGCTGTGGGAGAAAAGGAGGCCTGGGGCAGCCCAGCCCCACTGTGGGGACCAGGGGGCTGTGAGCACCATGGCCTGGACTCCTCTCCTGCTCGTGCTCCTGTCTCACTGCACAGGGAGGGACCGGCCCCGGGGACCAGGTCTCAGTCCCCAGCCTGCATCAGCCCCTATGGCTCAGACTCCTGGAATCTTTCCTCCAGCTCCTGCCCCATCTCCACGCTGTGTCTGTGTCTGCAGGTTCCCTCTCCCAGCCTGTGCCGACTCAGCCGCCCTCGCTCTCTACATCTCCTGGAGCATCAGCCAGACTCACCTGCACCCTGAGCAGTGGGTGCAGTGTTGGCAGCTACCACATATTCTGGTACCAGCAGAAGCCAGGGAGCTCTCCCTGGTACCTCCTGAGGTTCAGGTCAGACTCTGATAAGCACCAGGGCTCCGGGATCCCCAGCCGCTTCTCTGGATCCAAAGATGCCTCGGCCAACGCAGGGCTTCTGCTCATCGCTGGGCTGCAGCCCGAGGACGAGGCTGACTATTGCTGTGCTACAGTTCACAGCAACACTGGTACTTACACGGTGCTCCAGACCCACAGGAAAGTGAGACTAAAAGCTCCCCTGTGCCCTCCCCCTGAGACAGTCACTGCTGCTCTGCCTGGACCATGTCTAACTCAGGGTGACCTTCTGTTGTCACTTCTGAATTTCCTGAGAACGACAAATCTGACCCTGTCATATGCTTTTCCTCCCCTCAAATCTGAGACTGACCCATTGCTCTGATACCTCAGCCTGCTCATGTTTTCACAGACAAAACTTCCATGCTCAGAGATAAAAATCTCCAAGTGGGGACTTCCCTGGTGGCGCAGTGGTTGAGAATCTGCCTGCCAATGCAGGGGACACGGGTTTGAGCCCTGGTCTTGGTAGATCCCACATGCCGCAGAGCAACTAAGCCCGTGTGCCACAACTATTGAGCCTGCGCTCTAGAGCCTATGAGCCACAACTACTGAGCCCACGGGCCACAACTACTGAGGCCCACGTGCCTAGAGCCCATGCTCTGCAACAAGAGAAGCCACCGCAATGAGAAGCCCGCGCACCGCAACAAAGAGTAGCCCCCGCTCGCCGCAACTAGAGAAAGCCCTCGCACAGAAACGAAGACCCAACACAGCCAAAATAAATAAATAAATAAATAGCGTTCCCTTAAAAAAAAAAAAATTACTAGGAGAAATATAATGGAACCCCAAATCAATATGATATAATATTCATAAAGTTCCAAATACAATCTCAAATTATTTAGCAGCAAAGAAATATGAAAACATGCCTATTTCCTATGAGACAAGATACTCAGGAGATAAATCTTGAGATGACCCAGAGGTTGGAATTAGCAAACAAAAATTTTAAAGAAGCTCTTATAATTACATCAAATGAAATAATATTCCTTAATTATAAGAGGACGTCCGTGCATTGCAGAATTTCCCTATAGCCCCTTCTTGTTTTTACCTAGTTACAATCTGTCCTCCAGCAACTCTGACACTCTGCCTCATCTCCTCCAGATACCCTGTTGTTCCTTCTGCCTCTGGTTGCCGGAGCCCCTGAGATGTGGAGCTACTGCTCTGTCTACTCGTGACTCACTTTCCAGACCTGGGGCTCCTTGAGCAATGGTCATTTTGAGCATGGTGGGAGGTCCAGGATTCCTGACCATGGGGGTCAGCAGTGATTGAGCTGTCAGGCAGTGCCCTGTTGAGCCCAGGCAGAAGCCTCTGGATCACCTGGACTCCTCTGCTGCACATGCAGAAGCTCAAAGAGCCTCAGAGGGGTGACGGGCTCAGCCCCACCTCTGGTGGTTCCTCCCATGCCATGGGGACCAAGAGATCTACCACAGCCTTCCTCGTGGAGAGGAGAGGGGTCCATCGACACATACAAAATTTGCAAGGAGCTCCCATTTTCTGATACTCATTCTTTTATGGATCCTGCCTGTCCCCAAGTGCCCTTGTACTTGGAAGGAAAAGAGCTCTGCCCTATGTTCTTCCTCCAGGAACCCGATGTATGGGCTTGAAAATGTGTCACCCAGTGCCCTCCTTCAGAACCAAGACTCTCTTCCCTCCAACTTCCAGGAGTATTTGCTGCTGATAGCTAACAGCCACGTCTGTCTCTGGTGATTCCCTGGCATTAAACGAGCTGACCTGCACGAAATTACACCCCTCACCCAGGGGCGGCCACATCAAATGATTGCTTGTTGCAGGAGCACAGAGGCCCAGCCACCTGCCACAATTTGCAATAAGTCTGAAGGACCCTCCCACCTACAAAAATCCACGCGGCACCAGTTGAGGCCTCTACTGCTACTCCAGTGCAGATCAGTTTCTTCTGCTGTGCCATCCCCTTCCCTCACTCCTTCATAGGTCATTTACAATAAAACCCCTGCAGGAAAATCTCCAGCTCACAGATATTTTCCTGAGGAACCCACCATAGAAGAGTTACACTTTACATTGCCATTGATCTGGTGAATGCATACTTTTCCATTTCTATCGAGAAAAAAGATTGAAAGTAATCCATAGTCATAGGATGGACTAACAGTATAACGTTGATGTTTTGTCCCAGAGCTACACTAATTCTTCAGCTCTAAGTATCCCCAAGGGACTGGGCCATCTGGACATTCCACAGACCATCAGGCCAATCCGTTCTATTGAAGACATGGTATAAGATATGGCAAATACAGTAAAAACCTTGGTATAATAACTGCTCTAGACAAACCCTGTAAATTTTAGAGGTCCATCATATCGATGAGCTCCCTAGGGGAACATTAGTCTGTGACATGACAGGACATGCCCTCCAGAGTAAGACCAATTACTGCATCTCACAGTTGCCACCCTTAAAAGAGAAGTACACACTTAGTTGGCCACTTCAGCTTCTGGAAGTCTGTATTCCACTGTTGGGAATACTGCTCCATCAGCTTACCGGGTTATACAGAGGCTACTAGGTTTAAGGTGGCCCAGAGCAGACAAGTGCTCTGAAGCCATGAGGCACACAGCCCTGCCATTCGAGTCCTATGACCCAGCCCCAAACACACGAAGTATTTGGCAAGCCTAAAAGAAAAATCATAATGTAGCCATCCAGTTTTCTGAAGCAGCAGAGAACTAAACACCATTCAGAAATCAATCCTGTCAACTCTACCTCAATTTTTAAAATTTTAATGTTTTTAAATTAAAAAATAATTTTAAAAAGAAATTGAAAATTCTGGTAAGAGAAAGAAAGAAAGAAGAAAGAAAGAAATCAGTTCTGAAATGCTACCAGGCCCTGGTAGAGACCAAGCATCTGACCACGGGACAGTCAGCTGCCTATGTACCCACGTTCCTGAGTGGGTCCCTGAGGAGCTGAGACAGCAGGAGAATCCAGGACCGCGTTTCCTCTATTCCACAAGCAAGTCTAATGTGTGTGAATTGGAGTAAAGAAGAAACAGAGGTGGTGATTCATTCAGGCCTCCTCTTCCTGAAATTCCTCCATCCAGTTCCTGCCTGGGGCATCCCAGGCACTGACCTCAGAGAGACCTAAAAACTCCAGACCTGAGGGAAGAGGGGTTGCGGAGAGGAGCGCATCCGTCAGTGATAGTCTCAATATGGCCACTAGAGGGGGCTGTGAGCCGGAGCCTGGGAAAGCCGATGGCTGTGAACCGGTCCTCCAGGCTCCCACTAACTCATGGTCACAGGTGGGGAACAGATCAGCAGCTGTGAGCTGGCCGCCTTGCGGACTGTTCCCAGGAAGAAAGTGCATCTGCACGAAGGCCCCCCGCCACAGGCTGGTGGGAGTTATAACAAGAGTTGTGGAGGCTGACTCTGCTGAAGGCTCTGGAGAAGCACAGCCCGCGGCATCTACACCATGGCCTGGGCTCTTCTCCTGTTCACACTTCTGGCTCACTGCACAGGTCAGGGGGACATTGGGCTTGGAGGAGGGGGGGAGGTTCACCTCCATGCCCCTGTCCCGTCTCCTGACCTTTGGTCTCTCACCTCTTTTCAGGGGCCACTTCCCAGGTGGTGACTCGGGAAACTTCACTGTCCACAACTCCTGGAGGGACAGTCACACTCATTTGTGTTTCCAGTTCTGGGGCCATCACCACCAGTAACTATGCCAGCTGGGTCCAACAGAAGCCGTGTCAGGCCCCCCAGGGTCTAATAGGTGGTAGCAGCACCCGGGTTCCGGGAGTCCCTGCCCAATTCTCCGGCTCCCTGCTTGGAGACAAGGCCGCCCTCACCATCTTGGAGGCCCAGTCCAAGGATGAGGCTGAGTATTACTGTGTTCTGTGGTTCAGCAACCATTTCCACAGTGACAGATGCAGGTGGGGAAGGGAGACATAAACCCCCGGGCTCAGCCTCACCTTCTGCTGTGTGCAAAGCTGGACACGGGAAATGTGTCTGGTGTGTGAGAGGGACGTGAATCTTTGGCGGCCAGGGGGCAGACTGTGGGGGGCATCCACTGAGATGGCTGCAGTGACCTCCCACTTCCTGGTATTCCTGCCCTGTGTGATCCCCTCCCTCGAGCTGGGGCGTACCAAGTACTGGGCAGTGAGTTTGAGGATTTCAGGCTGATCAAGGAAAAAGACAAAAAGTACGGTTACAAGACGGCAGTAACACATAGAGAGCTCTGTTTGGGTGACACAGAGAGGTGGACTTTTCAGAAACAGTAAACCTTCCAGAAACAGTGGTGCAGGGCCAAAACTAGAAGAGGGCAAAGAACTCCCAAGTAGGAAAGGAATCAGAGAGGGACTTACAAGTCTAGGATGAATCATTCAGCAGCACAGCCAGGAATCTCCTGGTCAGACAGCTACAAAGGGCAGAGCAGTTTGTGATCCTTATAGCCCAAGGACTTCTCTCATTTATGACAAGCAAATGTTAAGTGCAATTTCATGGGGTATGCAAAGCAGGCAGGCTCTAAATGGCTATACATATGCTTATTGGGTCTATATTTAAAGCAAATGGACAGGTGAAAATTTTATTTTGGTGCAGGCAGGCTTAAACTCATGGCCACAGGCTTCCGTGAAGAAGTAAACAACACAGGGACCAATATACAGAGGCCATCTTTAACTGCTATGTATAACAACTGGATTCTAGCAAGTAGAACACAGAAATGATGGACATCAGCTCTGACACTAGGTTACAAAAAGGGGTCTGTCTTGGTTGCCCTCTCTTGCTTTCTCTTGGATCGCTGCCCCTGGGGGAGCCTAATACAACCCCATGGAGAGGCCCACGTGGTGAGGAACCAAGGCTGCTCCAACCAAGCCTTCAGGTGTATGTAGCCCCTTACAGACAGCTCACCTGCAACTAAACACTAAGCGCTGTAGCAAGCTCTCAATCCTTTTTGGTCCCACTCCCAGTGCCCACTCCCCAGCACCCTCACTCCATCAGTATCATTTATTATTTTAAGTCCAAGTTGATACGAATATGTTATTTTATTCTTCCTTTCTCCCCTCCTTTCCTTCTTCCTTTCCTCTTTCTCCTCCTTCCTTCCTTTTTACTGTTTGTCCTTGCTTCTTTAGATAATAAATCTATAGGTTAATTCCTTATCCATAATCCCCATATCTCTTGTACTTCTTCATTTATTGATCTAGTTCAACAAGTACTGATTCAATACCCACTAAGAGTTAGGCCTCATTCTAGGTGCTGAGGTTACAGACAAATGACCTCACAGAGAACTCATTGTAAGTGGGAGAAACAGACTGGAAAGATAAATTGTGTGGTGTGTTAGGTGATAAGTGCTGTGGATAAAAATAAAGCAGAGAGTAGGAATAAGGATTGGCATGGGGATACAATTTTAAATTATCTAGTCTGTTGGCCACATGAAGATGATATTTGTGCAAATATTTGAGGAGGTGAGGGAGCAAGCTATGCAGGGCACTGAGGATGACTGTAACTCGTTTGGTGCAAAAAATTCTCTTAATAGTTTATTACTGGATTGGCCAAAAGGTTCGTTCGGTTTTTTCCGTACAATGGCTCTAGTAGCACTTAGTTGTCTTTAACTTCATTTGAAACAATTTTGTTAGATTGTATGTGACAGCTGTCATATCAGCGTGCATTTAAAAAAAGACATCAAAATTGGTGAATTTTTGTGTAGCCATTTTAATACTGAAGATGGAAGGGAAAAAGCAACATTTTTGGCATATTATGCTTTATTATTTCAAGGAAGGTAAAAACGCAACTGAAATGCACAAAAAGATTTGTGCAGTGTACGGAGAAGGCGCTGTGACTGATCAAATGTGTCAAAAGGGGTTTGCGAAGTTTCGTGCTGGAGATTTCTCGCTGGATGATGCTCCACGGTCAGGTAGACCAGTTGAAGTTGATAGTGATCAAATTGAGACATTAATTGAGAACAATCAATGTTATACCACGTGGGAGATAGCTGACATACTCAAAATATCCAAATCAAACATTGAAAGTCATTTGCACCATCTTGGTTATGTGAATCACTTTGATGTTTGGGTTCCACATAAGTTAAGTGAAAAAAACCTTCTTGACCATATTTCCACATGCGATTCTCTACTGAAATGTAATGAAAACGTTCCGTTTTTAAAACAAATTGTGACGGGCAATGAAAAGTGGATACTGTACAATAATGTGTGGAACAGAAGAGATCGTGGGGCAAGCGAAATGAACCACCATCAACCACACCAAAGGCTGGTCTTCATCCAAAGAATGTGATGTGTATATGGTGGGATTGGAAGGGAGTCCTCTATTATGAGCTCCCGGGAAAACCAAATGATTGATTCCAACACATACTGCTCCCAATTAGACCAACCGAAAGTGGCACTTGACGAAATGAGTCCAGAATTAGTCAACAGGAAATGCATAATCTTCCACCAGGATAACGCCAGACCGCATGTTTCTTTGATGACCAGGCAAAAACTGTTACAGATTGGCTGGGAAGTTCTGATTCATCTGCTGTATTCACCAGATATTGCACCTTCGGACTTCCATTTATTTCGGTCTTTACTAAATTCTCTTAATGGAAAAAATTTCAATTCCCTGGAAGACTGTAAAAGGCACCTGGAACAGTTCTTTGCTCAAAAAGATAAAAAGTTTTGGGAAGATGGAATTATGAAGTTGCCTGAAAAATGACAGAAGATAGTGGAACAAAACGGTGAATACGTTGTTCAATAAAGTTCTTGGTGAAAATGAAAAATGTGTCTTTTATTTTTACTTTAAAAACAAAGGCACTTTTTGGCCAACCGAATACCATTATTCTTCTTTATATCTTTGATAACATTACACTTATTTAAATATTCATGTTCTGTCTCGTTGATTCTAATTCCTGTTGCTATAACGTTGAGTTGATGCCTTCTTACAGTGTGTGCTTCTCTATGGGTACCTGTTCACTGTCACCATCCCACTGGTGTATCAGCTATTCAGACTAGAAAGCCACAAGGAGAGGGCATTAAACTCTGAGGCTTAGCCTGTGTTACTCCCACTAAATTTAAATGGGGAGGTGTGATCTGCCCAGGCTTTATAGTGCAGTTGAGCCCATGCTCTTCTGTTGCTTCTCCCCTAGGTGACTACAGCCCCCCACTTTATCTTCTCCTGAGATTGATTTTATCTTTTTTGTCCTGTAAATTTAGGGCCTAGAGGGGGTTGAGGAGTGAGGAAACACTCCCGCAGTGGCCTGCTGTGCTGTTGATCCCTGCTGCCCTATTGTTAGGCTGCAAAATTCAGTTTGGCGTGAGCTAGGTTTGTTTTGTTTTATTTTTCAGTCTCTCAGTGGTGATAGCACAGGCAGCAATCCAGCCAGGGCAGCAAGGGAGAGAGAAAAGAGCCAAACTCAAAAGCTCTTTGGCCAACTCTGGCCTCACAAAGAAGACTCTAGCCCTCCACCCCAGGACGCTGCTTTCCACACATAAACAAGGTCTCTTCTGTGCTGCTTCCCCACCTGGCCCCCCTTCCCTTTTTTTAAACATAATTTGCACAGATCAGTTGCTTGCCTCTCTCCTCGGAGGATCTTCCACGGATGAGCTGGGGGTGTGGTTTGCTGCCCTAACCTGGGCTCTCCCATTAGCCCCTCCAGCTCTGCAGGAGGACTTCCCTTTCCATCACCTCCTGAGGTGCTCTGCTTAATGTCAGGAAGGATCTTCCAATTGACAACTTCATAGGTGCACAGTACTTTTCAAATAACTCTCCCCTCCCCATTAGTTCAAAGTACTGACATCTTCCTTCTTGAAAATATATTTTCATTAAGGCCCATGAGAGGCCCCTCCCCAGTTTCTCCCTGAACTATCGGCTCCACTTTCCTTTGCCTTTCCTTCTTTCCAGGCCCCTTCAATCCTATGTCATCTAGAGTGTTTTCCTAAACTACAAGTATGCTCCTGACCCTTTCCCCTTCAGAAGTCACACACACCATCTAAAACATCAAGTCCAAACTCCTAACTGACACATTCTCAGCCCTTTCAGTCTCAGCCCCACCCTGTGGCCCAGTCAAGTCAAGTTACTTTTAGTTATCAGACAACACTTTTCTTTCTTTTCTTTCTTTCTTTTTTTTTATAGTGGGTAATGTGAAGACTTCAGATGAAATAGATTGAGAAACTGATTGGAAATTGAATGCAAACTAAGACCACTTGACTGTTACTGAAATGAATAGCCCAGTTTGCTTTTTTTTAAAGAAATTCACGTTCTTTTATTTATTTATTTATGACTGTGTTGAGTCTTCGTTTCTGTGAGAGGGCTTTCTCTAGTTGCGGCAAGTGGGGACCACTCTTCATCGCGGTGCGCGGGCCTCTCACCATCGCGGCCTCTCTCGTTGCGGAGCACAGGCTCCAGACGCGCAGGCTCAGTAGTTGTGGCTCACGGGCCCAGTTGCTCCGTGGCATGTGGGATCTTCCCAGACCAGGGCTCGAACCCGTGTCCCCTGCATTGGCAGGCAGATTCTCAACCACTGCGCCACCAGGGAAGCCCGACACTTTTCTTTCTTGTCTCTAATCTTTTATGTAGGATGATCTCTCGTCCAGAAAGCACCATCTGACCAACTTCCTTCCCAGCATCCCCACTATGTCTATCTTCATTCTGGTCTTTCTCAAAGGTCAAATTTCAGATATTCTGTCCTCTGGAAAGCTTTCCTTGACCTCTCCAGGCAGATTTACCCCCTGCTTATTCATGTGTTACATTAACATATTTTCTGACCTATATATTTTTTTTCAAGTCTCTTTTTTCAAATATACTGTAAATTCTAAGAGGGTAGAATGTTTTCAATTCATCTTGTGTTTGATAAGTAATAATAATTTTATAAAGTTGAATGCATAGATGAATGAATATTTAAATCCTTTAGTTTCCAAAGGCTCTATCAAATCGGCGTCTCCATGCCTGGAATCACCCTGAGGTACCCCGGGAAAATCCACACAATCATAACCTCTCGTCTCAGAGATATGCAGAGGCAGGTGGTTGTGCTGCTAGACAGTGAACCTCGTCATGGAAGGCTCTGCTGCCATTCTGGTCTGATGCATCCTCCCTGGCACCTGGAAGGATGCCTCCAACACAGCTGAGGAGTTTTCATGGAGTGAGTGGCCTCAGGCATGAACATCCGCTTGACTGGCAGGTTCTGCCCTCAGGGTATACCCATCAATCGTTCCATTTCAGTGGGCAGTTCTGCCCAAGAGGGTGAAGAAAGAGTCCAGGACTAGGTGTGTGAATCCTGGGCCTAGGGAAGAACATTCGTTTTGTGCCACCCTCAAAACATCTTACACCAACCAAGTCTTAAAAAGGCCTTATCAGACGTGACAGTAGTCAGGGCCCATGAGTAGTTCCAAGTGTTTATTTCATTCCTTTAATCTTTCTGTATTTCTGTCACTGCCAGCAATAACAGTGTCAGCAATTTCTTTCATGATAAAAATTTTTTGACAAAACTTTTTGTCAAAACAGAGATGGAGAGCACATTAGGGTTGCCAGGGGACAAAGATGGGAAGGGTGTGCAAATATAAAGGGGTAGCATGAGGTGATTCCCTTGTTATGCTGGAACAGTATCTTGACAGTGGGGATGGTTACACAAATGTAGACATGGGATAAAATTGCATAGAACTATACACATGCATACACACACACACACACAAATGAATGCATGTAAAATAGAGTGAAAACTGGATAAGGTCTGTAGTCTAGTTAACAATACTGTACCAATATCAATTTTGATATTGTTCTATAGATATAAGAGGTCACCATTGTGGGAAGCTGGATGAAGGGTACACAGGACTCTATGTACTATTTTTGCAAATTCCTGTGAGTCTGATTGTTTTAAAATAATTTTTAAATAAGTATTTTTCAGGAAAATATAATCCAAAATTTGGAAATGCAACAAAATATAATTGGATGATCCTGGAACATCACACTAGAGATTTTTTTAAATAGTCCCATCTGACCTTATCAGAATTTGTGACTTTATTTGTCTAAGAATTGATTAGGGTCCAGATATTTTATAATGGGTGAATTTAGGTTAACATGTAGACAACAGATTAGAAGTAAGTAGAAAAGATAAGACCAAGGATTATAATTTTAGAATTTTTAACCAGCTTTGTACTTAATTTAGCAATCTACTTTACCTATCTTATTTCAACATAAGATAGCTGACTACATAAATCCTACTTCTTTACATCCTTATTGAATCAGCTTGCCAACCTGGTTTCTCAGGAACCTGGTTTAATGGGATACTTAAATTTGGCATGTGCCACTATTTATATGATAATTAGTTTTCAATAATATGGGAATTATGCTTTCACAGTACTTGGAGGTACTACTGAAATGCGCTCAACTCATGAAGAACCACTGGAATAGGCTCTATGTCAAGGAACAACATGACAAGCATACTTTCAGGATCCTTTATGTTTCCCTGAACATAAAAAATTCATGAAGTTTTTACTGAAACATAAAGAATAGTTTTCATTTTCAGAGCTTGTACATGTCAAAGACTTATGCCCTAACATATACCTACTATTCACACAGAAATGTATTTATATATGCTCTCCCAGAAAGTGCCAGCTTCTGTTGTCACAGTTTAATGGCTTATTGCTACATAAAAAGTATAATTTATGTTACTAGAAATTTCCATCTTGAAAAACCATTAACATGTTACCAAGGAAAATCTATGAAATATTTTTATGTAAGGGACTAATTTCACCTAATATTCTTCAAGTTAAATCCTGAATTAAATCAGAGATTTAATTTTGGTTCTAAAAAATAGGGGGAGGGAGCATAAAAAATTGGAAAGGAAGAAATAAAAACTGTCTCAATACTTTTAAGATATTAAATATCTCCAAATTGGTATAGATATTCAAACCAATCCCAATCAAAATTCCAGTGGGCTGGCAGAAATTACTAAATGATTTAAAGTTACTTAGAAATGTAATGCACCTAGAATAGCCCTAGTAATCTTGAAACTTTCTACAAAGCCACAGTAATTAAGACCATGTGGTGCTGGTGTAAGGATAGAAAAATAAATCAGTGGAATATAATAAAGAGTTCAAAAATAAACCAACATTTTATACTGTATATTTTAAATTTTCTAAGAGAGTAGATAAGTATTTTCACCACATACACACACACACACACACACACACACACACACACACACAAAGGACACTATGTGAGATGATGGATGTGTTAATGAACTTAATTCTGGTAATCATTTCACAGTGTATACATACAGCAAGTCATCATGAATGCTGTACAGTTTATTTTCTTTATTTTTTTGTTTTTTTTGTTTTTGTACGTTTTAAATATATACAATTTTATTTGTCAATTGTACCTCAATAAAGCTGGAAAAAAACCAAACACATTTATAGTCATTTGATTTTCAGCAAAGGTACCAATGAAAATCAATAGAGGAAAAAGTGCTTTTGATAAATGGTACTAGGACAACTGAATATTTATATGGGGGGGGGGCTCTGACTCCCTACCTCACACCACACACAAAATTAATTCAAGATGGTTATAGAATCAGTGAAAGCAAAACAATAAAGCTTCTAGAAAAAAATAGCAATGAGAATAAAAATTAATAATAGAATATTTTTATAATATTTGCATAGAAAAGGCACAAAGATACCAAGAATACAAGAAAAAAATTGATGAATTGGACTTCATAAAATGTAAAAGCTTCTACTCATCAAAAGATACCAGTAAGAATGTGAAAGGCAAGCTACAAGTTGTAGAAAAAAATCAAAGGAATTAAAACAATATTTGTTAGTTGAATGAATGAATGGATGACCACTCATTCTCACTATCTCCCATTACCATTCACATTCTCTTGAAGAAGCCCCCACGAGGCACTATGCATTCCCTCAGAGGTGAGCACAGCCCGAAACAAACTCAACACTTCAAATTTAAGGGGCTCTGGACCCACTTGCTTCACCAGACAAACTTGTCTCCTGGCAAGGGAGCTGCTTTGAGAGCTGAGGACACAGTTGGGAGGAGAGTAAAGGGAGCAGATCTGCACAATGCACCACACACAGGAACTAAAGAGCCAACAGAGAGCTCAGCATCAGCTGTGGAGCCAGCGGATCCTTGAAGCACCTGCACCATGGCCTGGACTCCTCTCCTCCCACTACTCACTCGCTACCCAGGTTCATGGAGATTTCAGAGACTGGTCTTTGGAGTGATTCCTCTGCTTTTGTTCCTCATTCCTAAAATGGGTCTGTTTTTGGTTTCAGCGGCTAGTTCTCAGCCTCTGGTGACTCAGGAGCCCTCACTCTGGACAGTCACTCTCACCTGTGCCTCCAGCACTGGAGTGGTCCCCGGTGGTCACTATCCATCCTGGTTCCAGCAGAAACCTGGCCAAGTTCCCAGAACACTGATTTAGGACACAAACAATAAACATAGATTCCCACCCGGTTCTCAGGCTCCCTCCGTGGGGGCAAAGCTGCTCTCACCCTCTCGGGGGCCCAGCCTATGGATGAGGTTGAGTACTACTGATGGCTGTACTAGTTAGTAGGTTTTTTACTATAAGTAGTATGAGTTAACAATTCTGAATCTATGTAATGTGCTTTCCAGAACTGAGCAAATAAGAAAATATACTGTAGTTAATAGGAGCTAGTGTTCTCACTAAAACAGAAGGGAGATATAATATGGAAAGTAGCCTAGACTGAATCTAGGAGTGCTGGAATTAAACAGGAGGTATCAGTATAAACTCTTCCAATAGACAGGTATGGAAATACCATATGTATAGTATAACTAAAATATTGAATACAATTTAAATTTTAAAGATTAAAAATGTATATTATTCTCCAAAGTTCTATCAGTCAAAGAAGATTGAAGAAAATTATAGGTGAGAGTTGAACTGTTATAAAAAGGAAAACTTTAAGAGCAAAAGAAATAAATGAATAATTCACAAACATTGCATATGTTTTCTCTACTCTTATTCTGCTATTTTGCCAAATTTTAAAGATGCCTCCTATTTATTTGCTTTCTTATCTCATTTCCTTTTGCTTTCAAGTTCTAGATCTCATTATCACATGAAGCCCCTATCTTTAAATATTTTAACCTCAAAGTAGTAGGGGAAAATTAATAATTGTTTAATCTAAAACCCTCATTTTACAAATATATGTCTTGGGCTCAAACTTTCATCCATCTATCCATCTGCCCATGCATCAATTCATTTACTCAACCATTTATTAAGGGCTAATCCTTATAAGGGCTAAACCAATGTATTAGGTTGGTCTGGGAGGGTGTAAATACAAAGACAAATAAGACAGGTTTCCTTCTGTCAAGAAGATCACCCTCAAAGATATTAGAAATAAATTATAAACTTATATGCTAATTACTATTACAGAGAATTAGCTAGGATCTTTGAAACTCAACTGATAAAGCAACTACCCTTTTTCTGGACAAATCAAGGAAGAGTCCACTTAGTTAAGACATGTACGCAGGGTCTTAGAAGAGGAGGGGTAAGTGAATGTCGAGAGAGTAAGGGAATCTCCAGCAGAGGGACTGTGTGATGGTCATAGAATGTATCTCTCCAAAAATTCCTATGTTGAACCCTAACCCCTAATGTGGTGGTATTTGGAGATGGGGCCTTCGGGAAATAATTAGGTTTAGATGAGGGTAGAATCCCTATGATGGGATTAGTGTCCTTATAAGAAGAGAAAGTGACTAGAGCAAGTGCTCTCTCTCGCTCCCTCTGCCGTGAGAGGATCCAGCCATGTGAGGCAGGCAGCCATCTATAAGCAAGGAAGAGTGCCCTCACCAAGAACCAAATCTGCTGGCACCTTGATCTTGGAATTCCTAACCACCAGAACTGTGAGAAATAAAAGTCTGTTGTTTAAATCACTCATTCTATGGTAATCTGTTATAAGCAGCCCAAGTTAAGACAGAAATTGGTACCAAGAAGTGGGTGCTGCTCTAACAAAGACCTAAATATGTGTAAGTGGCTTTGGAACTAGGTTATGAGTAGAGGCTGGAAGAGCTTTTAAATGCATGCTAGATGAAACAAATATTGACATGAAGGGACTGTTAAAAGTGATTTTAGTGAGGGCTCAGAAAAAAAAAAAAATAGAGCAGCTATAGAGGAGGCTTCCATCTTCTTAGAAAATACATAAATAACCATATACAGAATGTTGGTAGAAACATGACAGTAAAGGTCATTCTGATGAGGTCTCAGGGGGAAATGAGGAACATGTTAGTGGACAATGGAGAAAAGACGATCCTTGTTATCAAGTGACAAAGAACTTGGCTGAATTGTGTTTGTGTTCTAGTATTTTGTGGAAGATAAAACTTTCAAGTGATGAAATTGGATATTTAGCTGAGGAGATTTCCAAGCACAGTATTGAAGGAGTGGCTTGGTTCCTCCTGACTACTTAAAGTAAAATGAGAGAAAAGAGAAATAATTTTTTTTTGTTTTGGCCACACCATGCGGCATGCAGGATCTTAGTTCTGTGACCAGGGATCAAACCCGCACACCCTGCAGTGTCTTAACCACTGGACCACCAGGGAAGCCCTGAAAAGAGAAATAATTGAACAAAGAATTGTTAAGCAAAAAGGAACAAGAACTTAAAGATTTGGAGAATTCTCAGTCTATCTATGTTGCAGAAAATGAGAAAGCATACTCCAGAGAACACTAAGGGTGTGGCTGAGCAAACATTTGATAAAGTTGGTTATCACTGACTTAATCAGCCACCCCAGCAGGAACAATGAAGGGTACGGAGATGGGACAGAATGAAGGTGCAGAAAACTTGTAATAGAAATCAGTTATATTAAAAAGAGAGAGAAAAACACTAGAAATTATATAGAAGGCTAAAAAAGAACCTGAGAATGGTTGTTATAGTTTTTGATGTTTGAACAATGTGAATATATTATGTATTCCAAGTTTTAAAAATAATGTACTTACTTCCAAAAAAAAATCTCATCTCAGATTGACCAGTGTCAGCCACAATGACAAAGTGGAGAGTGGGAAAGTAACAGCATGACCATTAACTCATTTTTATCTGCATTCCTTGTAGATTCCATGTCATATATATTTCTCTGTTCCATTCTCCCTGTAGTAGCCTCAAGATGGCCTGCAAGGATTCCCCACCCTCTGGCATTCCTGCCCATATATGGTCAACTTCCATATTATATCAAGGTTGGTGTGTGTCACTGACAGTAAACAACAGAAGTGGTGGTATTTCACCTCTAAGGTGAGATTACAGCTTCTCCCATGCTCTCTCTTGGATTAGTCACTCTGCCACAGCCAGCTGACATGTCATGAGGAGCATGTGACAAGGAACTGAGGCCTCCTGCCAACAGCCATGTAAATTTAGAAGTTGATCATCCTATTCTGTTCAAGCTATTATAACAAAACACCACAGACTTGGTAGCTTGTAAACAACAGAAATTTATTGCTCTGGAGGTTGGAAGTCCAAGATCAGGGTGCCAGCATGGTCAGGTGAGGGCCTTCTCCCAGGTCACAGACTTCTTGTTGTATCCTTACATGGTGGAAGGAGCTAGGGAACTCTGTAGGAACTCTTTTATAAGAGCATTAATCCCTCTCATGAGGGCTCCCCCCTCACAACCTAATCACCTCTCAAAGCCCCCACCTACTCAATACTATCACTTCTGGGAGATAGGATTTCAACATGAATCTGGGGGGACAAAACACTCAGACCACAGCACTGATCCTCAGCCCCAGTCAAGCCTTCAGATGACTGGAGCTCCATCTTAACATCTTAATTGTGACCTTATGAAAGAAGCTGAGCCAGAACCACTCAACTAAGTTAATTCCAAATTCCTGACTCTTGGAAACCATAAGATAATAAATGTTTGTTGTTTTAAACTGATAAGTTTGGGGTGAAATTTTATACAGCAATAGGTTACTTACACTTGGAAGGGGAGCACTGCTGTAACAAATACCTAAAGTATGAGAGTGGCTTTGAAACTGGGCAGTAGACAAAAGCTGGAAGGACTTTGAGGAGAGTGTTAGTGCAAGCCTTAGTAAAAAAACAAAACAATAAAACAAAAACCAAACAAAAACCCTGGACTTTGAGAAAGCATGGGTTAAAAGGAAGTGAGGCACATGTTATTAGAAAACTGAGAAAGGGGGTATGTAGCAGCAGAAAGTTTAGTAACACTACACACGCAGTTCTATGACAAGTAGAAAATGTACCTACTGAGCTGAAAGGAGAAATTGTACCTAATTAACTGAGTCGTCTAGCTAAGGAGATTTCCAGCCAAATGGCTGAAAGTGCTGCCTGGTTTCTTCTTGCTGACTATAGTATAATATGAAGGGAAATAAAAAAGCTAAGGGAAAGACTATTAAACAAAAAAGGAGACAGAACTTGCTGATTTTGAAATGTTCCAGTCTTTTAAGATGGCAAAAGATGCTAAAATTAATGGCTACCAAGCAAAGATCATATCCAGGGCACTGAAGAAAGGTGGTCTAAATATAATATTGTACATCAACTGTACTTCAATTTTTTTAAATTTAAAAATTAAGGGCTTCCCTGGTGGCGCAGTGGTTGAGAATCTACCTGCCAATGCAGGGGACACGGGTTCGAGCCCTGGTCTGGGAAGATCCCACATGCCGTGGAGCAACTGGGCCCGTGAGCCACAACTACTGAGCCTGCGCGTCTGGAGCCTGTGCTCCGCAACAAGAGAGGCCGCGATAGTGAGAGGCCCGCGCACCGCGATGAAGAGTGGCCCCCGCTTGCCACAACTAGAGAAAGCCCTCGCACAGAAACAAAGACCCAACACAGCCAAAAATAAATAAATTAATTAAATTAATTAAATAAAATAAAAAAGAACCACCTTAACAACTAATGCTTCCATTAAAAAAAAAAAAAAAAGGTGGCCTAAAGATGAGTGTGACTGTAAAATTCTTCTTTTTTTTTTAAATTTATTTTATTTATTTGGCTTCTACTTGGCAGATGGAGAAACTGATGCTCAGAGAAGGGACTGACCTGCCCTGAGCTAGAGGCAGACTTGGAACCTGGGTATCCAGGCTCCCACTGGCTTCACTTCCCACTGCCCACATTTGGGTTGTTTTAGGTCTTCGTTGCTGCACGCGGGCTTTCTCTAGTTGTGGTGAGCGGGGGCTACTCTTCGTTGCGGTGCGTGGGCTTCTCATTGCGGTGGCTTCTCTTGTTGCAGAGCACGGGCTCTAGGTGCGTGGGCTTCAGTAGTTGCGGCACGTGGGCTTCAGTAGTTGCGGCACACAGGCTCTAGAGCGCAGGCTCAGTAGTTGTGGCGCATGGGCTTAGTTGCTCAGCAGCATGTGGGATCTTCCAGGACCAGGGATTGAACCCAGGTCCCCTGCATTGGCAGGAGGTTTCTTAACCACTGCGCCACCAGGGAAGCCCGAAAATAGCTTTTAACCAGAGGGAAGGGAGCCTGGCCTTCTTGGAGGAATGGAAAGAGAAGCAGATGGCTGGAACAGAGGTTCAAGGGAGAAGGTGGATTCTAAAATTCTTTGTTAAGCCTCAGAAAGATTGAAGGTGATGTTTCACAGCATCATTTAGTCAGGCCAAGGCCCTCCAAAGAGTTAGGGGTGTGACTCAGCAGTCATCTCAATCACACAATAGGACTTCTACAAAGCTTAAGGGTGTTATCCCTCAGCTATCTCAGCAGAAAACTAAGATAGAGTAGGCCTTATCTTGAAGAGATGTGTGGTTGTGGCTTTGGAGTGGAGTTCTTTGGCATGAACACCAATAAGATTAACAGGAGAAACACCAAGTTTTTAAGATAATATATTTAAGAAATGCCTCTAGCTTGGACTGAAAGGACCAGAAATAGTACAAAATAGAGAGCTTTGGACTTCTGCCTTCTACAAGCAGGAACCAGGCTAGGCAAAGACTATTTCACTGTAACCATGTACTACCTACCTTTCATAAAATGGAAGTATGTCAGAGGGCAGAATCAAGAATCCAGAGATTGAAGCCCAGAAAGTTTCCACGTCTTGAATCCTAGTCAATGAACTGCCAACATGTACCTGGTGGGATTTCAGAATTGCTACTGACTATTGACTCCCATCTCCCCTCCCCTTTTGGAACAGGTGTGTCTATGAAGGTTATCTATGCCATCCCACCACTGTATGTTGGCTGTGGAAGCGGACAGATTAACTCATCTCTTTTGTTCACAGGTCTTCAGATCTAGAGGAACTATACTTGAGATGCTGCACAACTGGACCTTGATCCATATCTGGACCTGATTTAGATGATAAGATTTTGGACTTCAAGTTAATGCTGTAATGGATAAAACTTTCGGAGGCTTTGGGGGGAAAATGCATTTTGCACATAGGAGGTACGTAAACAATTTGTGGCCAAGTGTGTACCCTGGTGGTTTTAAATTATGTCCACAAATTCTTTCCTTCAAGGGTGGGCTGGATTTAGTGGCTCACTTCTAATGAATAGAATATTGTAGAAATGACAGTGAAATGTCTGAGACTAGGTCATAAAAGGCATTGCAGCCTCCTTGCTCACTCTCTCTAGAAGCCAGCTTACTCATATCTTGAGAACACTCAGGTAGCCCAGTAGAGAGGCCCACATGAAATTATGGGGGCTTTCTCCCAACCGCCAGCAAGGAAACTGGAGTTTCAACAGCTATGTAAGTAAGCCATCTTGGGGGGAAATCCACCAGCCCCTGTCAAGCCTTCAGATGACTGCAACCTCATGAAACCCTGAGCCAGAACCACCCAGCTGAATTGCTCCTGGATTCCCAACTCTCAGAACCAGTGTGAGATAATATTTTTTAAGCTGTTAGTTCTGTGGTAATCTGTTATGCACCAATAGTTAATTAACACACTGCCAATTTTGGGCTATGTCTTCATCCAGGGGCTCTGCCCATTTAGTCCAATTTTAGCAAGAATCCTGCTGAGTTAGTTCAGGAAAAATCCCCCACCCTTGATCTGACCACCATTGATATCAGATCAAATTCCTCTCCCCTCACCTCAATATCTCATCACCCTGGCCTAGCCTCAGCAATGATCCCATCAGTGGGTTTAGCTAGAATCCACCCTTACTCCTGATGCTTCCTCTCAGTAAGTTTCCATGCACTGACACCCATCCTGATCCTTGGCTATAAATCCCAACTTTGTCCTTGTTGGAGTCAGAGTTAAGCTCAATCTCTCTCCCCTATTACAAAACCCCACTGTAGTAGTCTTCCCTTGAATAAAGGTTTTCTTACCACCTTTAATAGGTGTTATGAATAATTTTTAACATTTCCAAGTTTTGTTACTAGGAATTACTCTCAAATGAATATTTTCATACCTTTACCTTTTATACTATATTCATTTAGGGGGAATAGATTTCTAGAATTAAAACATTTCACGTTTTTACCATACAAACAGAAAATATCTTTTTAAAAAATAACCCATGTAGTAATCTGAAAACGATGTGTATATAGACATGTCAGTGTACATACACACATACCCTCAGAGCTCCAAGGAAAACTTAATTCTCAGTAAACTATAAATTAAGACTAAAACATTCAGCCTGCAAATTCTGAAATCTTTGGAATTAACTTACAAAAAAAGTACAGAGAATGAAAATTTTAATTAAAAAAATATATATATATGCATCAAAATATTTGGGATTCAGACAAAACTGTTATTTAAATAAAGGTAGGTAAAGTCCTAATCCTTTATTAAATAAAAAAATACTCAATATCTTGTAATAACCTATAATGGAAAACTAAAAAAGGATATATATGCATAACTGAATCACTTTGATGCACACCTGAAACTAATGCAACATTGTAAATCAACTCTATTTTCATAAAAAAAATTTTTTTTTAAATTTTATTTATTTATTTATTTATGGCTGTGTTGGGTCTTCGTTTCTGTGCGAGGGCTTTCTCTAGTTGTGGCAAGTGGGGACCACTCTTCATCGCGGTGCGCGGGCCTCTCACCATCGCGGCCTCTCTTGTTGCGGAGCACAGGCTCCAGACGCGCAGGCTCAGTAATTGTGGCTCACGGGCCCAGCTGCTCCGCGGCATGTGGGATCCTCCCAGACCAGGGCTCGAACCCGCATCCCCTGCATTGGCAGGCAGATTCTCAACCACTGCGCCACCAGGGAAGCCCATAAAAATTTTTAAAAAGAAAGCTTTTAAAATACAAGGTTATAAAAAAGAACAATCATAAAGAAAGTAGAAGGTATATAATGAATTGAGACAAAAATAGATTACAGATAAAACTTGTTGGGATAATAAAGCAAGGGTTGCTTCTTGGAAAAAGTAAATCAGAAACATTGATAAAATTGTGGCAAATCTAGTAAGGGGGAGAGGAAATTAATTCCAATACTAGAAATGAGAAATGAAATGAGATTCTGAGAGGATAATATTCAACCCCAAGTGGAATTATTTTTGTTTCACGAAAGGAAGGTTTCTAATAGAAAAGTTGTGAATCCAGCCAAGCAAAACCTTGGGTTAGTGAAAGAAAGGAAAGAAAGGAAGGGAAGGGAAGGGGAGGAGAGGGGAGGGAAGGAAGGAAGGAAGGAAAATGACTGTCTCAACGGATGTTGTAAACTATCCAATAAAACAATTCTCTTTAAATTTTAAAGATAGAAATAGAAATTCATTAAGCCATATACTCATTACCTCTGATGGTAAAGCATTTCTAATTAAACCAAGAATAAGAAAGCCCATTTACACATCATTGTTTAGAAGTCCTGGCCAATGCAATAAAATTACGAATAAAACTAAAAATATGCCATGTTATTGGTGAAAAGACAACATAGTGAAAACACTTTTTCAAAAAAAACATTTTATTTCTATAATTGCTAATTTTACTTGCAATTTTTGGCAACATTAATAAAATAAATTTTATCTGAAAGAACAAGCAAAATAGACAAGGAAATTCACAAAGGGCAATAACAAAATAGTAATCTTGACAGATATTCAATATATTTGTAAACAAAACAAAGTGACATTGCCTTAAAAAAATATAGAGGTATCAATAGAAAAACAGAGAAAGCTCTCGAAAGAACTCAACTCACTATTGTCTTCTATTTGCAGGCACAGAAACTGACTCAAGCAAACTCAATTCGAAGAGAGAAGCAAAGCCCTTGATAATTATCTCTTCCCAGCTTTTTGTGAAAACCTAGGAAATTTAGACTGGTAGGGAAGAAGAGTGTGGAGACTTAAAGTGCGTTTAAGACAAGGAAAAAAAGGGGGGTGGGTTGGAGATTTCACTGTGTGATTTTAACAACACTGGTGAAGCTCAAATATACCAAAGGAAGTGTCAAACAATTAAGCGAGGTAGCAAGCCATGCAGGCCTAGGGGAAGAGCATTCCAAGAAGGAGAACAGCAGTTACAAAGTCTTTGGAACGGGAAGAAATGGAATTTGCTTGAGGAAAAGCAAGGCCAGTGTGTCAAAAATAGTGCACCAGTGGGGAAAATGGCAGAGTAAGTAGCACGACAGAGAATGGAAGAGAGGAGGTAGTCAGGGGCCATATCACTGGAACCTTAGTTGGCAATAAATAACAATTTGTACTCCTTAGGAGCATACTTTAGAGCAAACAACAGTAACAGGGTTGATAATACTAAGCAACCACAAACACAAAGAACTAAAACATTTCATATTTTTACCATAGAAACAGAATAAGGGAGATAAGTATGCAAAAGTCTGCACATCTATTTATATATAGAAGTTTCCACCTGAGACCAGAACACACACACACACACACACACACACACACACACACACACACACACACACACACACTCTCTCTCTCTCTCTCTCTCTCTCTCTCTCTCTCTTTCTACACCTAAAGGGGTTCAAGCTGAAATTTTACCAAAGTGCTTTGGCCCAAGCAAACTAACTGGAAAGGCCTAGTAAAATATTCAAAGTGCAAATCAATCAAGCATTGAGCAAATAAATATAACGGAATCTACACTCAAGAAATTATCTAAAATATGGACAATATACTCACAACAACTTTGTTATCTGTAGTCCTTCCTCCTCAATTCTATGAGGGATGCTAACCCCTTGATGATTATACCTTTCCAGCATTTTGTAAAAGCTTAGAAAATTTAACTAGATTGAGGAGGGGGAAAAAGGAGTGGGGAGAGATAAAGTACCTTTAAAGAGGAGGAGAAAGCAACAGCAAAAGGGAGAGATTTCTCCTGGCACAGGTCTACAGCCAGGATCCCAGATTCCTTGAGTGGTGCACAGAGGCTGCTAGGTACCTGGGCTGGAGGTGGAGTGAGAAGGGATGGCACTAAAACATGCCTAGGGAGACTCAACTCCAGGAACCCACAGAGGCAACCAAGGCTGCTGATGTTCAGGAACCAATACTTAGAGGGTACCCCAGTTCTGTGAAAGAGCCCTTGGAGATGGCAAGGAAAAAGGTTCCGGCAAGTATAATCACAGATTAGACAGTTGATAGATCAAATAAAGGATAATAACCCTATGACCTGATAATTACTGAAATAAATGAGACATTTCTGGCACATTGGAGTGTGTCAAGTAAGACCCAAACTCAGTATTAGTCTGATAAAATGGGAAATTATACACACAAAGAATTAACTGTTAACTGTAATACATTCATGTCCAAGGCAAGATACAAAATTGCAAACTTCTCATGTTCAATTAGGGTAAGATACATGTAATTGGAAATGTGTTAGGAAAAGTCCTATAATGGGTTTAATCACTCTTAACTATTTTTATCCACTATTTCTACTTTTCTTGGACAACCCCATTCCAGCTTAAGGGTAAGAGAACTAAACTTAGCCCTATTCATAAACTGGACAGATTCCATGTGTTTGGCCCTTTTCAGTTAACCTATGGGTCCAATACAGATCAAACTATGGATGTCAGGGATTTTTTTCCTTGGGAACCTTAACTTGCTTTACTGCTGTGACTGAGAGAGATATGGCTAGTTCATTCTGACTAAAGGCCAGCCAGATGGGAGAGGTGAGAGAACAAATCAAATTCCCCTTTTGATCACTCAAAAGGAGGTCCCCTGGCACCAGGTCCCATTCTATTAATTATCTCTGCTTCCCCATCTGAAGCCAATGATACACAGTACCTGCTTGATGCCTGCAGGGGCCCCTCACCAAACATAGGCATTTTATTTTAATGGTTTGGCTTCCTTGGATGTCCTTGAGCTAGGTAAAGACAGTCTGAGACAGTGTTCCCTCTGCCTTGGCTCCAAGCCTGGAGTGAATGTGTGCCCCTTCCTCAACTGGGACAAGGAGCCACTGCTCTCCACTTACTGAATTCCCTGTTTCTGGTCCCCATTCACACCATAGGGTCTCCATCAACTTCTCCACACCAAGGCTTTCAGAGTCAGGTTATTTTAGATCAGCACAACAGAGGCACTTCTGAGAGTTCAGCAGCAAACGGGACCACACCATAACAAAGCCATTTCTATAGTGAGCCTAACTATAGCCTAACTATAGGCTATAGTTAATATTGAAATCTTCAAGGCATGGAAAAAGTTGAAAATAAAATTGTTAAAAAATTCTACAGATTATATGTATAGCAGAGCTTTCAAACTTACAAATAACATGAAATACCAAAATAATAAATAGGTTTTCACTTTTCTCTTTCTCTCTTCCCCCCCCATTCACACACACACACACCTTTTATGTGTTAAGCCAGATAGTTATATGAAAATCAGGTAATATGTTTTAAAATAATATCTCAAAATTCAGATCAAACAATATTGTACTTCATGAATTTTTAGAAAAACCTCATAAATGATCCATTGGTTTCACTATATTTGATGCTATTGAATAATGTTATGATTTGGATTTTTTGTTTTTAGTGGGGTTTTTAACTTTGATTGAAGTATTTGCTTCAGATTTACTGAAAGTAGAATTAATGGGGTTTTTTTGAAATTCTACTTTTAGACCTGGGGGGTGAAGGTTCAGAATCAGATGTGTTCACAGTAATGGATGCTAATTCCACTGATCCTGGTTCAAGAGGTCCCAGTGACACTTGTATAACAACTTTTGTTTCAGGAGGCAATCCTTCTAGTTGCTTAGGCTTCTTAAACATTTGATGACACTGGGTCTTGTGCTCCATTTTCTCCTTGAAAGTTAAAAACTGTAGCCGGCATTTGGAACACTGGTGAACACTCTTTTCCCAATGTCCTCTATAATGACACATGTATGGTGTTGCAGTTTTGAAAATTTTGAGACAAAATGGGCAAAGCAAATTCTTAGTGTTTTCGTGGTATGTTCTGAAATGTGTTTCTACATCAGCAAAGGCTGACGATCTGTAATTGCAGACCTGGCACACATAGGGCATTTCACCAGGCTTATGATTGTCCTTCATGTGCTGTAAGAGAATCTGATCTGTTTCAAAAGACAACTCACAGATTTTACAGACTGCAGAGGGCTCCTGGAAAGTATGGACACTTTCAATGTGACATTGCAGCTGGAAGGGAGTGGGAAACTGGCGGTAGCAGTGCTGGCAGGTAGTATGGTTTTTCCAGCTGTCACCCCTCTGCTTTTCAAGTTCCAAATGGTGCTTCATGTGATTCATAAACTTGACATTTTTTAGAACTTTCAAGCAGCTGAGGCATTTAAAGGCTGTGTGAGTCTTCTGTTCTGGCTGCCCATCTCCTGTATGCTGTCCATAGTAAAAGTCACGAAGTAACACGATCAGATTTCCTTTCGTGGGATCAACAGTCTTGTTTTGACTTGCTAGACTTGAAAAGTCTGTTTTTGCCAGTCCATTTTCCCCAAAAGGACTTATAGGCTTGCAATGAACACTGTCCTTTGGAAAAGCTGTTGGACAAGGTTCTCTGTTCTGAACATGGCTTAATGAGGTATGAACACTGTCTGAGGGTGTGCTTTGCTGAGCTGTCATTGTATGAAAGATACCTGAAGGGGCCAGAGCTAAAGAGTGTCCCCCTATGATTCCATTATTGAGTTTAGGCCTTTTGGGATTTGTGCTATTTGTTTCAGAAGTGGAAAGTCGCTTTGTTACACGAGGACTTTTATTCATACCTCCTGTAGAAAGTGCTGCTCCTACTGGATGCTGCAATGAACTTGTGAAGGTAATCAAAGGAGGAGAACATAACTCTGAAGAGCTAATAGGCACGACTTGTGGTGAATTATTTTTATAATCAGGTTTAGACAAAGGCTCAATAATAATAGGACTATCTGTTGATCTTGATTCAGAGTCAGAAACTGGTAAGACAGTCATTGCTTCTGATGTAGGCATCACATGACTTACAGGCTGCAATTTATGAGCATTATCTTTTCTGAAGTGACCAGACTGTTTTCTCCTTGAACACGAACCTGGGGTAACTCTGTTCAATATGTTTGAAACAACTGGTTTTGAATTTGAGGTCATCCCAACAAAGATCAGCTCAGCATCTTCATTTACATGTTCCACCCCAACAAAGATCAGTTCATCATCTTCATCGTCTACTTGTTTGGTTTCTTCTATGCTTTTCTGTGGTTCTGGCTCTTGTTCTTCACATAACATACATGGTGGTTCCATTTTCTAAATTTTTTTATTCTTGAAGGGTGTGGCCACAGGTCCCAGTGCTTCCTTTATATAAACTGCCACCTAAGTATAAACATACTACACATCAGTTAAGTACAGAAAAATACGTTATTTAATTCTCTCCAAAACTCTAGGGTATTTATAAACATCCTTATTTTACAGATAAGGACACTGAGAGTCAAAGAGGATAAATGACAGCTTAAAAACCTATGATTACAAGTCTATACAACTCTAGAATCATAGCTTTGCCTTATGCTGATTTTGATCTCTTCTATTAAAAAAAGAAAAAAAACCCAAAACTCCAACAACTAATCACTAGGTGAAATCACATGTAAAGGATGAGTATTTTTACAAAAGCACCATTGTGCAGTGTTTAGAAACATGGGGTCTGGAGTCAAAGAAGATTAAGCTGGAATTCTAACCAGCTACATCTGTTTTGGAAAATTTATAACTTTTAAATGTGTTTCTGTATCTTAAAGGCAAAAATCCTTATTTCTTAGACTTAAAGTAACAGCTCTTTTTAAAAAGCATCGGGACTTCCCTGGTGGCGCAGTGGTTAAGAATCTGCTTGCCAACGCTGGGGACACGGGTTCAAGCCCTGGTCCGGAAAGATCCCACAGGCCGCGGAGCAACTAAGCCCGCAAGCCACAACTACTGAGCCCACGTGTCACAACTATTGAAGCCCGTGTGCCTAGAGCCCATGCTCCGCAACAAGCTAAGTTACTGCACTGAGAAGGCTGCACACCGCAACAAAGAGTAGCCCCCCCTCGACGCAACTAGAGAAAGCCGCGCAACAACAAAGACCCAACGTAGCCAAAAATAAATAAATAAATAAATTTATTTGAAAAAAAGAAAAAGCATCAAATATTCAATGGCATCTTGTTTTGTAGTAGAATTGGAAGAAAATTTATATTAAATGCACATATCTAAATTGATTCACACCTACTGATTTCATATATGTTAATACAGAAAAGAAGTGTCAACTTCAAAGAATAGAGTAAGAGTACCTACATATGGTCAACAAATAGCATAATTCAATGTCAAGCGCTTAGCACAGGCTAGCAAATTGGGAATGAACTCTCTTGATAATCTCACCCCAACTCAACACTGATGTCTCCTAAACTTCTCCCTCTAATCCTGACTTCCCCACTAAACTTAAATCCAACAGTGCTTTGTCCCTCACTCCACCTGTCTCTTCACATAGTAGGCAAAGTAATGCTGTTCAAACAAATTAGACTGCATCACTGCTCAGCTCAAAACCTTCCAATGCCTTTCTGGTTCACTCAGTAAAAGGCCAAGTCCTTCCAATGCTTATAAGACCACACTTCCAACCCTACATACTGTCCCCTGCAATTATCTCATACTCCTCTCCCCCATCCACTTCACTCTAACCACACTAACCTCCTTGCTATTTCTTGAACAAACTAAACACTTTACCTTACTTAGAGTTCTTATATTTGTTGTCCCTCTAATATGAATGCTCATCATCCAGATACCTACATGGCTGGCCCCTCACCACCTTCAGGGCTCTGTTCCAAGCCTTCTTCTCAGAGAGGTTCTCAAATACTCCAACCAACCTCTAATTCACATTCCCAATTTCTCTTCCCTTCTCTTCCACCTATAAGCCTTTATCACCACCTAATATATTATAAACATTATTTATCTTGATTATTTTCTATTGTCTATCCAGTAAAATGTAAACTCCAAAGGGCAGGAATTGTCTTTTGTTGACTGCTGGATCACCAGCACAAAGACCATTGCCTAGCATAGCATGGGAGCTCAACAAATACAAAATTTGTTAAATGAATTAATAAATAGTAACTCTCATCAATATGAACCTTTATTTGTAGAGCAGAGTGTGCTCCATTAATTCCATGTTTTCTATCAATTTACTCTGAGAACCTTGTCCGCATCAGAAATTCACATGTTGAAGCCCTAACCCCCAATGTGATGGTATTTGAAGATGGGGTCTTTGGGGGATAATTTGGTTTAGATAAGGTCATGAGGGCCCTCATGATTGGATTAGTGCCAAGAAGAGACATCACAGAGCTTGCTTCCTCTCTATCTCCCCCAACACCCCCCCAAATGTGAAGACACAGGAAGAAGGTGAAAGAGAGCCCTCAGTGGGGAACCAAATCATCCAGCACCTTGATCTTGGACTTTCCAGCCTTCAAAACTGTGGGAATAAATTCTGTTGTTTTTAAAAAATAAAAATAAACTGGGTTCCAATAACATTGCTGAACTTTCACCTAACTGATCTTAGTAGAATTTTTAGCTGTTGACCATACTGATTAACTTTTCATCCAACCAATCATCCGAGGTGAAAAATTAATTAAGAGTGGAGAAAGAATGATACATAAAACAAATAAGTTAATGAATGCGTTCATTTAGGACAAGAGTAACAACAAACCATGGGAATTTTCTTATCACTTCTCTAGTGTCCTTATTTTCTACAATTACCAGAATCTTGAGAATTTGGGGTAGGGAGGTTGGACATGCCAAGACCTGCTAGATCTAAGGGATGAGTCCTCAAAAATCACTTCATTTCCCCCACCAAGAAAGTTGCCAAGGGCTGTGGAAGGAGCTAATGAGAGGTTTCACTCCAAAAATAGCTGAGAGAACAATGGGTGATGACCCACCTCCCAGGTTATTCCTCTGCATTTCAACAACGGCCCTTTAAATGGGTTTTGTTATAGCCACACACCAGATTTTTTCAGGCATCAGTCCCTCTTAAGTAACTTCCTGAGATTACGCCACTAGGACTCCTCTGGTACCTACCCTCACCATCTTCCCTTGCCCCTGACTCTTTTGACCCATTACTGCTCCTCCAGATTCTTGTCCCAACCCCGTCACTCTCTCCCCACCACAGCACTCAAGTCCCTTCTCCACCACTCCTTCTTCCCTCTACTCCATTAACCCCATACAGTTGCTGCCTTAGAATTCAACATCCATTAAACACAGACCCTTGGGGGAAATGGGAGTTTCACGGGATCCTTAAAACTGCCATAAACATTTGGATTCTATCCTAGGGCAACTGAGCAAAACAAAAGTAATTTTTTCATAAATATTTTTTAACAAATATTTTTTCACAAATAAGCTCAGGATGATAAAGGAACGCAAAAATAGAGTCTAATCTAGCCTGGGAGTCTAGGAGGAGAACAACTATTAAGCCAAGGTTGTTCATTGTCAAAAAACATGACTACTTCTATAGAATGGACTGAGAGAAAAAGTAAGGATTTACAGACCCTCACCACCATTTCCACTCTTCTTTTTTTATTTTATTTTTGAGGTCGCCCTGACGTAAACCCCCTTCCATCATCTGAGGGCTTCTCTCTTCTAAAAAATTTATTTATTTATGGCTGTGTTGGGTCTTCATTGCTGCGCACAGGCTTTCTCTAGTTGCCGTGAACAGAGGCTACTCTTCCTTGCAGTGCACGTGCTTTTCATTGCGGTGCCTTCTCTTGTTGCGGAGCATGGGCTCTAGGCGCGCGGGCTTCAGTAGTTGTGGCACGCGGGCTCAGTAGTTGTGGCGCACGGGCTTAGTTGCTCCGCAGCATGTGGGATCTTCCCGAACCAGGGTTCGAACCCATGTCCCCTGCATCGGCAGGTGGATTCTTAACCATTGTGCCACCAGGAAAGTCCCACCATTTCCACTATTGCTACCTCTCTGACCTCTCCTCTCTCTACTCTAACATTCACTCCAGTCCAGCTACAGTGGCTTCCTTGCTGCTCCCTTCAAAGTCTCCACCTGAAATTCTTGTCTTCCAGATATCCCCATGGCTAACACTTCTATCTCCTTCAAGTCCATGTCCAAACCTACCTATTCCAAGAGACTTACTCTGACCACCTTATCTAAAATCACAACACTCCTACCTACCCAACATTCAATCCTATGACCCTACTCTTATTATATTTTTCCTAGTTTCATAACATCACCTTTTACTTCACAAGAGAATGTACATATTTATTATATTGACTATCTTTCTTCCTCCACTGAACTGTTAGTTCCTTCCACAGGAGAAATTCTGTTTTGTTTTTTTAGTTTGTTTTTGTCTGTTTTGTTCACTGATTTCTCCCAAGGGCCAAGAGCAGTCCTGGCATACAATAAGCACTCAAATATTCATTAAAAGAAAATAATTATCTAGAAGGGGATAAAAATAATTCAACAGAAGAAGGTAGGGTGAGGGAAAAGGTAGGAAATGTTCAAACTTGGGATATAACCAATTTTCTTCAAGTCTGGGAGCCACTGAGGTGTACTGTTATACCAAATGTGAGAGCCCTGCAATCCTGGGATTCAGGAGGATGACTATGGCCAGATGTCATTATGGGGACCAACAGTTTGGGGAAGCCTTTTCTTAGAACAGTATGGTTAGAGTACTACATTTCACCCAGGCAGGCAGGAGAGAAATTCAGCCACTTTCGCTTTTCCTTCCTTTCCTCCCAAGAGCAGCATCTTAGAAGAATCCACAAAGGAGATATAAGCAAGGTAGGAGTTCAACCTAAAAGTGGCCTGTTAGTTCTGAGGCAATTCCTTTCACTAAGACTAAGAATTTGGAGCGGGTTTGGAAGTATCAGGTGAGTGGAGAATGATTTAAAGAGAGGGGTTGTGGAGGACCACAAAAAAGACACCTTAAAAAAAAAATGACAATGTCAATTTGTTAAATGTTATGGTGATGTCAGAGGGAATGATGGAATAAGGAAACTACATAAAAGCAAAGAAAACACCAGCAAAAACTGTCAAAATCAAGCTTTCTAGATCCTGGAAATTAACCAAAGGCTTGCAAAAATTAGGATTTTTGTGGAAAACAGTTTGGTAAGTCCTCAAAAAGTTAAACACAGAATTATCATATGACCCCACAAGTCCATTTCTAGATATATACCCAAAAGAATTGAAAACGGGTACTCAAACAAGTATATCTAATGTACGTGCAAGTTTATAGCAGCACTATTCACAATAACCTCAAGGTGGAAATAACACAAATGCTCATCAATGGATGAATGATAAACCATGTTCTATACATACAACAGACTATTATTCAACCATAAAAGGAATGAAGGCACCCCCATGTTCACTGAAGCACTGCAGGATTATTTACAACAGCCAAGATATAGAAACAACCTAAGTGACCATTGATGGATGAATGGGTAAAGAAAATGCAGCATATATATACAATGGAGTATTATTCAGCCAGAGAAAAGAATGATATCTTTCCATTTGCAACAACATGAATGGACCCTGAGGGCATTACACTAAATGAAATCAGTCAGACAAAGAGAGACAAATACTGTATGATCTCACTTATATATGGAACCTAAGCAAAAACAAACAAACAAAAAACAAGCTCATAGAACACACTGGTGGTTGCCAAAGGCAGGGGGTTGGGGAAGTGGGCAAAACTGGTGAAGGGGGTCAAAAGGTACAAACTTCCAGTTATATTGGGGATGTAATGTACAACATGGTGACTATAGTTAATAATACTGTATTGAATATTTGAGAGTCATCAAGAGAGAATATCTTAAAAGTTCTCATCACACACACACACACAAAATTTTAACTATGTATGGTGATAGATGTTAACTATACTCATTGTAGGGATTTCACAATATAAACAAATATTAAATCATTGTGTTGTACACCTGAAACTAGTATAATGTTATATGTCAATTATACCTCAATAAAAATATTTTAATTTAATTTTAAGTAAAAAAAAAAAGAAATATTAATACATGCTACAACCTGGATAAACCCTGAAAACAAGCAAAATGAAAGAAGAAAGACATAAAAGATCACATATTGTATGATTTCATCTATAGGAAATATCCAGAATAGATAAATCCATAGAATCTAAATACAGACTGGTGGTTGCCAGCATATGGGGGAGGGGAAATGGGAAGAAATTGCTTACTGGATAAAGAGTTTTACCTTGAAATGATGGAGATGTTTTGGAACTAGACAGAGGCAGCAGATGTCCAACATCATGAATACTCTAAATACCACTGAATTGTTCACTTCAAAATCACTGATCTTATGTAAATTTCACCTCAATATATTATTTTTTAAAATAAAGAGGGGATATTACTACCAACCACACAGAAATTTAATCAAAAAACAAGGGAATACTATGAACAATTCTATTCCAACAAATTAGATGACCTAGATGAAACGGACAAATTCTAGAAAGACAAAAACTACCACACTGACTCAGTAAAAAAAAAAAAAATCAATATGAACAGATCTAAAACAAGCAAACACATTGAATTAGTAATCAGAAAATTTTCCAAAAGAGAAACCTAAGATCAGATGACTACCCTGGTTAATTCTATCAAAGTGATTACAGAAAAATTAACACCAGTCCTTTATCAACTCTTTCAGAAACTAAAAGAGGAGAGAAAACTTTCCAGCTAATTCTGTGAGGCCAGTATTACTCTGATACCAAAATCAGACAAAGACATCACACACACACACACACACACACACACACACGACCAATATCCCTTATGAATACAGAAGAGTCCTCAACAAAATACTAGCAAACAAAATCTAACCACACGTAAAAAAGATTATATACCATGACCACATGGGATTTATGGAGGTATGCAAAGTTGGTTTATTATAGGAAAATCAATCAACATTATACCATTTTAATAGAATAAAGGACAAAAAAAGACACCTGCCTGCAGAAAAAGCATTTGACTAAATTTAGCACCTTTTCATGATGAAAAACAAACAAACAAACAAACAAAAAACCCTCAACAATTAGGAACAGAAGGGAACTTTCTCAATCAAAGGGTACCTGTAAAACACCCACAGCTAGCATCATACTTAGTCGTGAAAGACTGAAAGCTTTCCCTCTAAGACTGGGAACAAGACAAGGATGTCTACTACCGCACTTTGACTCAATATCATACTGGAAGTTCTATAACCAGGACAATCAGGCAAGAAAAAGGAGTTAAAAAAAAAAAAAAAAAGGGCTTCCCTGGTGGCACAGTGGTTGAGAATCCGCCTGCCAATGCAGGGGACATGGGTTCGAGCCCTGGTCTGGGAAGATCCCACATGCCGCGGAGCAACTAGGCCCGTGAGCCACAATTACTGAGCCTGCATGTCTGGAGCCTGTGCTCCGCAACAAGAGAGGCCGCAATAATGAGAGGCCCGTGCGCTGCGATGAAGAGTGGCCCCCACTTGCCGCAACTAAAGAAAGCCCTCGCACAGAAATGAAGACCCAACACAGCCATAAATAAATAAATAAATAAACCCAAAGTTTAAAAAAAAAAAGATGTAACACTCAAGATTTCAGCTTTAAAAAAAAACAAAGAAGTAGCAGCATTCAGAATGGAAAAGGAAAAAGTAAAACTATATTAGAGATGACATGATTTTGTATATACAAAATCCTGAGGAATCCACAAAACAAGTATTAGAATTAAAAGGTTGCAGAATACAAGATCAATATAAAAAAATCAATTATGTTTCTATACAGTAGCAATAAATGTTCTGAAAATGAAAGTAAATAAACACTTCCATTTACACTGTTACAAAGAATACTTATCAGAAAGAGAAAGACAAATATCATTATGATATCACTTATATGTGGAATCTAAAATAAGACACAATTGAACTTATCTATGAAACAGAAACAGACTCACAGACACAGAGAACAGACTTGTGGTTGCCAAGGATTGTGGGGAGGGATGGATTGGGAGTTTGGGATTAGCAGATGCAAACTATTACACATAGAACGGATAAACAAGATCCTACTGTATAGCACAGGGAACTACATTCAATATCTTGTGATAAACCATAATGGAAAAGAATCTGAAAAAGAATGTATATGTACAACTGAATCACTCTGCTGTACAGCAGAAACTAACACAACACTGTAGATCAACTATACTTCAATAAAATAAATTTTTGAAAAAAGAATACTTAGGAATAAATTTAATAGAAATACAGCGCTTTTTTATTCTGAAAACACTGAATTATACTGAATACATTGTTGAAGCAATTAAAGACCTAAATAAATGTAAAGACATCCCACATTCATGGATCAGAAGATTTAATATTGTTAAAATGGCAAGACTCCCACAACTGATCTATCAAAATCTTGGCTAGCCTTCTCACAGAATTGAAACTCATATGGAAATTCAAGGAACTCAGAATAACCAAAACAATCTTGAAAAAGAAAAAACTAAAAGATTCAGACTTTCTGATTTCAAAACTTACTACAAAGCTATAGTAATCAAGAAATGTGGCACTGGCATAAGGATAGAAACAGATCAACGGAATAGATCAATGGAATAGAATTCAGAGTCCAGAGAAAAACCCATGCATTAATGGTGAACTGATTTTCAGTAAGATTACCAAAATAATCAGTGGGGAACAGATAAATCTTTTCAACAAATGTTGATGGAACAACTGGATATCCATATGTGAAAGAATGAATGAAGTTGGGCCCCCGCTCACACCATATATATAAAAAGTAACTCAAAATGGATTGTGAAACTAAAAGTAGAGCTAAAACTAAAAAAACTCTTTAAAGAAAATTGGAGTAAATGGTTTCTTAGAGAAGACACTGAAAGAATAAATGACAAAGGAAAAAATAACAGGACTTCATCAAATTGATAACTTTTGGACTTCAAAGGACACTGTCATGAAAAGTAAAAAGATAACCCACAGAATGGGAGAAAAATATCTGTAAATCATATATGTGACTAGGAACACATATATATGTGATACATATACATTGATATGTTATAAGGGACACATATAGATACTAACATATGTGATAAAATAATATATAAAGATCTTTTATAACAGAAGAATAAAAAAACAACTCAATTAAAAAATTGGCAGAGGACCTGAATAGATATTTCTCCAAAGATGATATAAAATGGCTAGCAAGTATATGAAAAGATGCTCAACATACTAATCATCAGAGAAATGTAAATGTAAACCACAGTGAAAGATCACCTAACACCCATCAGGATGGCTACTATAAGGAAGGAAGGAAGGAAGAAGGAAGGAAGGAAGGGAGGGAGGGAAGGAAGGCAGGAGAAAGGAAGGGAGGGGAGGGAAACTGTTGGCAAGCATGTACAGAAACTGTATCCTTGTGTGCTATGGATGGATTGTAAATAGTGCAAATGCTGTGGAAAACACTATAAAGGCTCCTCAAAAAGTTAAAAATATAACTACCATATGATCCAGCAATTCCACTTTTGGATATAGATCCAAAAGAAATGAAAGTGGGGTCTCTAAGAGATATTTGCACATCCATGCTCACAGCAGCACTATTCACAATAACTAAGAGGTGGAAGCAACCTAAATGTCCATCAGCTGATGAATGAATTTTTAAAATGTGATATATACATACAACGGAACATTATTTAGCCATAAAAAAGAAATTCTGCCACATGCTACAATATGCATGATCCTTGAAGACATCATACATCATGCTAAATGAAATAAGCCAGTCATAAAAACAAATACTGTATGCTTCCACTTATGTGAAGTATCCAAAGTAGTCAAAGCAATAGAAAAGAAACAGAAAGTAGAATGGTGGATACTATGGTCTAGCAGGAGAGGGAAAAGTTTGTTGTTTAATGGGATGGGTAGTTTCAATTTTACAAGATGAAAAGATCTAGAGATCTGTTTCAAAACAATGTAAATGGGGAAGTCCCTGGCGGTCCAGTTGTTAGGCGCTTCCACTGCAGGGAGCCTGGGTTCAATCCCTGGTTGGGAACTATCCTGCAAGCCGTGCAGCGTGGCAAAAACAAGAAAACAAAAAAGAAAAAAAAAATGTGAATATACTTAACACTTAAAAATGGTTAAGATGGGGCTTCCCTGGTGGCGCAGTGGTTAAGAATCTGCCTGCCAATGCAGAAAACACGGGTTCGAGCCCTGATCCGGGAAGATCCCACATGCCGTGGAGCAACTAAGCCCGTGTGCCACAATTACTGAGCCTGCGCTGTGGAGCCCGTGTGCCACAACTACTGAAGCCCACGTGCCTAGAGCCTGTGCTCCGCAACAAGAGAAGCCACCGCAATGAGAAGCCCACACACCACAACAAAGAGTAGCCCCATTCGCCGCAACTAGAGAAAGCACATGCCCAGCAACAAAGACCCAACGCAGCCAAAAATTAAATAAAATAAATAAATTTTTAAAAAATGGTTAAGATGGTAAAATTTGTTATATGTTTTTTACAACAATAAAAAAAATCTTTTTAAACAGGCAAAGGATTCGAAGAGACATTTCCCCAAAGAAGATGCTATACAAATGGCCAATAAGCACAGGAAATACTGCTTAACATGATTAGGAAAATGTAAATCAATCACAATGAGATACTCCTTCACACCCACTAGGTTGGCTATAATCAAAAAGAGAAACAATAACAAGTGCTGCAGAGGATGTGGAGAAATTGGAATCCTCATATATTGCTGGTGCAATTGCTATAAAGTGGTACAACCACTTTGGAAAACAGTTTGGCAATACCTCAAAAATTAAATATAGAGTTACCATATGATCCAGCAACTTCACTCTTAGGTATATACCCATTAAAATTGAAAACGTTAAGTCCAC
Source organism: Balaenoptera acutorostrata (assembly GCF_949987535.1). Classification (NCBI taxonomy): domain Eukaryota; kingdom Metazoa; phylum Chordata; class Mammalia; order Artiodactyla; family Balaenopteridae; genus Balaenoptera; species Balaenoptera acutorostrata. The sequence continues at coordinate 68,233,767 of NC_080076.1, read as the reverse complement.
GCAAAAACAATGTTAACAGCAGCATTCCTCACAATAGCCACAAAGAGCACACAATCCAAATGTCCATTAACTGATGAATGGATAAACAAAACTGTGGTATATGCTTACAATGGAATACTATTCAGCCATAAAAACAAACAAAGCACTGCTGTATATCTATGACATGGATGAACCTGAAAACATGCTAACTGAATAAAGCCAGACACCAAAGGTCACATATTGTATGTGAGAGAATTGTATGTAGAGGAGAATCAGGAAAGAGAAGCATCCTGTAATCTAAATGAAAAATTATTTTCAGGGAGGAGGAAATGAACTACTTTGATAAATGCTGCCAATAAATCAAATAAAATAAAAACTAAAAATTGACCATTGAGTTAAACACTGTGGAATTCATTAGTGACCTTGACAAGAGTGGATTTAAAGGAAAACAGGAGACTTGGAGATAACAAATATGGCCAACTCTGTAGACGTTTTCCTATAACTAGCAAATATGAAATAAAACAAGCAGAAGGGGGATGTGCCATCAAAAGGTGGATTTTTTAGTGCGAGATGACATAATAATCAGCCTGTTTGCTGATGGGAACCATCCAGAGAAACAGAAAACGTAATCCGAAGAAGAGACTTGCTAGAATATCCTTGAACAAACAAGAATTGATTGGATCTAGTACACAAGAAGTGTACACAAGCCAAATAATTCACTCATAGTAACAGACCTGAGACCATATGAAGAAAGGCTGGCATGGTGGATTAATGGGTATGGTAGCCAGCCTCCAAGATGGCCCCAAATGAATCCCGCCTCCTGGTATTCTCAATCCTGTGTAGCTCTCCCTCACACTATCACAGGGTTGACCTGTGAGACTAAGCAAAGACAGAAGTGAAGGTGTGTAACTTCTGAAAAAGACTCTGCACTTCATCTTGGGTGCAAATTCTTTCCTGAATCACTCGCTCTGGGGGAAGCCAGCAGCCATGACATGAGCAGCCCCATGGAGAGGCCCAGAGAGTGAGGAACTGAGGCCCCTTGCTAACAGCCAAGTGACTGAAGTTAGATTCAACAAAAGTCAAGGAGAGACCCTGAGGCAAAACCACCCAGCTAAGCCACTCCTGGATTCTAGACCAGTGAGATAATATGTTTTTTCAGGCTATTAAGTTGTGAGATAATGTGTACAACACAGACATTTCAAGTTACCATATCATTCATATGTCGTACTTGCAACTCTGAACTGTCATACACAGAATAGCTCTCCTATAAATACAGCAAAATTAAAAAAACAAGCAAACGAAAAAAACAAAACGGGAATTCCCTGGCAGTCCAGTGGTTAGGACTTAGCACTCTGACTGCTGGCGCCCCAGGTTCAATCCCTGGCTGGGGAACTAAAATCCCATAAGCCACGCAGCGCAGCCAAAACAAAACAAAACACGGCAAAATTGACATGCCATGAAGCATGTATAGTCAAATCAAACTTGTATAGTCAAGCCAAGGACTCAAAGTTGTACCAGCGATAGATAAGTAACTATACAAGGGAGCTGTATGCACAGTTTGCTGGGCATAAAGCTACCTATAGTCTTGTTTACTGGCATGAAGTGAACTCAGATACCCCGCCCATCCAGTCACATTCAATTACTTCATGAAATAAAACCCTTAAGGAAAAGGGTACAGAAATGAACAAACTAATCCCATGGAATCATGTTAAATCACAACACATTTATTCTGAATGAACCACTTTATTTATTTATTTATTTGGCCGTGCCACGTGGCTAGTGGGATCCCAGTTCCTCGACCAGGGACTGAACCCGGGCTACTGCAGTGAAAGCCCAGAATCCTAACCCGGAGGCCACCAGGGGACTCCCATCACTTTATTATTTTAATACATTAGCTGAAACCTTAGGCCACGTGCATCAGCCCATGTTAGCCTCACTGCATGGTAGATGTCAGCTTAAAAATCCATGGTGCTCTTACTTTTTTCCCTTTCATAACAGCAGGTGAAAGCCGGCCCCCAGCCCCCTGCCCCTTTTTAAGGCCGCAACTTAACAGGGCTCCAGAATGAGCTGAACCAGTGAGTGCCCTGAAGTCATCACACACATTCTGGGTCGGCTCCCACCCACGCAGGAGAACGTTCTCTGGGCAGCAACGTGTTAGCCCGGGAGAGAACAGGAAAAACGCTGAGGGTAAAAAAGATACCACTCTGGGGGCTTCTCTGGTGGCGCAATGGTTAAGAATCCGCCTGCCAATGCAGGAGACACGGGTTCGAGCCCTGGTCCAGGAAGATCCCACATGCCACGGAGCAACTAAGCCCGTGCGCCACAGCTACAGAGTCTGTGCTCTAGAGCCTGAGAACCACAGCTATTGAGCCCGTGTGCTGCAACTACTGAAGCCCGTGCGCCCTAGAGCCCGTGCTCCACAAGAGAAGCCACCGTAATGAGAAGCCCGCGCACCACAACGAAGAGAAGCCCCCGCTCGCCACAACGAGAGAAAGCCCATGTGCAGCAACAAAGACTCAACACAGCCATAAATAGATAGATAGATAGATAGATAGATAGATAGATACCACTCCGGTCCTCAGTAGAAAGACGTCTGTCACCTTACCTCAGGCGTGCACTGAAAACCTGGGGGCTTGAGATTTTCCAGGCAGGAGCAGGTCGCATCCTAGAGACCAGCAGAGAGAAGGGTCAGGGTGAGTCACGTGTTACGGGAACATTCTATCCCCCAGGCCCTAGCTGGTCCTGCCCTGAGCATGTTTAGCAGGCGTCTCACACTCAACCAGAGAACAGAATCTCGAACAAGCCTCTTCCTCCAACCTCCCCTCTCTCAGTAAAAAACACCTCATCTGCCACCTGCCCAAACCAAAAGCCTGGACCTCGGGCGCCCAGGGGGGCTCCCACAGGGGGCGGGGGCGGGCCGAGGCCCAGTCAACAAGAAAATAGCCCAGGCGCAGCGGCAGGGGAGAAGCCACTAGATCGATTTGTTTTTTTTTTAGCTGCGCCCTCCTGACAGCGCCTGGGCCCACGGATCTCCAGAACCCCGCCGGGCCCGGGTCACAGAACTGCCTTGACATTGTTTTGTGTTGTAATGTATTAGGAGACCTCGGTGGGGCCGGAGGCCTGACAGGCCCTTCCCCGGAGGCCGGCTCGGCCCACCCCTGGGGGAGGGAGGCTGACGGAGAGCGGCGCCCGCCCAGATTGGGGAAGGGAGAGGGTGAAAGGGATCTCAGGGCCTGGGCCTCACCCTCCCTCCTGAGGGCCCGCGGCCCCACACAGGCCGCCGGAGCCGTGCCAGGCCCGCCGCTCGTGAGGACCCGAGAAACCCTCCCCTCGGCCCTCAGGGACCGCTCCGGCAGCGCCACGGTCCCCGTCGGCGGCGGAGCCAGAACGGCCGGCAGCTCACCGGCCCTGAGGCGCTCCCCGGCCCTGAGGCGCTCCAGGGGCGAAGCCTGAGGCGACTACGCCTCCTCAGGCCCCCGGCGCCGCAGACGCCGCCACCGCCCGCGCCCCCGCTGGCGCGCCCGCTGTCACCTGTGATTGGCTGCCAGGTGCCGGCGCGAGGTAGGGCGCTGCGGTCTGATTGGCCGCGAGGCCGGGTGGGCGCATGCGCGCTCTCTAGCGCCCCCCCACCGGTGGCAACAGCTGGGGGCGGGGTCAGGCTGAACCTGTGTCTCCAAGGTCTTGGGCTGTCAAGACGCCAGAATTCGCCAGGGCTCAGGGTAAAGAGCGGGCTCCCAGTGCATCAGGGTAGTCCAGCTCTTGCAATCCTCAGGTGTGATCCCTCTCCCATAAAAGCACTATCTGCCTGCCCCTTGCTTAAGGAACTTGACCATGCAACTGGGTGTTGAAGCCCATCCTCTTGGACTTGCATTTGGGGCCAATCCAGTGCAGCCTGCCACCTGTTTTTGTACAGTCTGCAGCGAGCTAAAAAAAGAGCTTTACAATTAAAAAAAAATTGTTTTTATTTTAGAGCTTTGCATTTTTTAATGGCTGGGGAAAACCACAAGGAGAATATTACTTTGTGACAAGTGAAAATTTTATGAAATTCAATTATCAGAGGCCTTAAAGTTGGAACAGGGACTTGCTTGTTCGTTTAGTTATCGTCTATGGCTACAAAGTCAATTAATTGCCAGAGATCATATTCACAAGCCTAAAGTATTTATTATTTGGTCCTTTACAGAATCTTTTTAAAGTGCCCTGTTCTGCTGGAATCTCCTAGTAATCGTTTGAAAAAAGAAAAAGTTTTTGGTTTACTCTATAATGCTATTTTCTTCTCTATTATATTCATTTTCCATTCTTTATTATTTCCTTCCTTCTTATCGCTATAGGTTTGTTCTGTTGCTCTTCTTTACAACTTTTTGAGATAAATGCCTAACTCATTTATTTGTAACTCTGATTTCTCTTGTATGTAATGCTATAAATTTACCTTAATTTACTAAAGTACCGATTTAACTGTGTCCCACAATTTTTGCTTAATAATATGTTCATTATCATTCACTTCCAAGTATATCCTAATTTCCATGTATATCCTAATATCCTAATACTCTCTTCTTAAAACAAGGGTTATGTATTATATACTAATATATTTATTTTCTAAATCTACGGGATTTTAAAAGCTGTTTCTTTATCAATTTCTCATTTTGTTGCATTATGGTCAGATCACACAGTCTAAATATTATTGATCCTTTGATTTCCAGTCAGTGAAGTATACCATAGTCAAAATGAAGAGGATGTAATGTAGAGAAAATATTTGCAATGTCTAAAATGTGTATATGTGAAATGACCTCCTTTAGGCCTCACAATTACTCCAATACCTTTCAGTAAGTTACCATCAACTAAGCTCCAGGCTTTATTCAAATTTCACTAGTTTTTCCACAAATGTCCTTTTTCTGTTCCAGATTCCCATATAGGATACCAAATCACATTTAATTATAAGACCTCCTTAGCTTACTCTGGTCTATGGCAGTTTCTTAAACGTTCCTTGCTTTTCATGACTTTTGACAATTTTCAGGAATCCCTAAGTGTCGGGTATTTTGCCAAATGACTCTCAGTTTGAGTTTGATGTGTTTCTCCCGGTTACACTGGGACTTATAGGTTTTTAGAACTATACCGCAGAGGTGACGTATCCTTCTCATCACTTCCCATCAGGGATACATACTATCAATATGACTTACCACTAGTTTCTCCACTGTAAAGTTACTTTTCTCCCCCAGCCATATTCTATTCTTTGGAAACAAGTCACTAAATCCAAACTACACTTAGGGAGGGGCAAGGAATCTCATTGAGGGGAAACATCTATGAGATACACAAATTATCGAGTACACAAATTAATTGGAACTCATTTGTAAGGAAGATCTGTTTCTTCTAGCTTTACCTTTTAATTTTAAATTAATCAAATTGAGTAAAATTAAAAATTTAATATCTCAGTCACACTAGCTACATTTCACCAGCTCCATAGTCACATGTGGCATATTGGACAGAGCAGATATAGAACATTTCCATCTGAAATTTCCAGTGGTTAGGACTCCACACTTCCACTGCAGGAAGTACGGATTCGATCTCTGGTCAGGGAGCTAAGATCCCGCAAGCCTCGCAGCATGGCCAAAAAGAAAATTCTACAAGATGAATACTCCAACCAAACAATGGGCAAATGATATGAACAGGCCATCTCACAGAAGAGAAAAATACACATTTGTACATGTGAAAAGCTGATCATCCTTATTAGGAAATAAATGTTACATTACATTTTAGGAAATAAATGTAACAATAACATTAAAAAAAAATTCCATCACTGCAGAAACTTCTGTGGACAGCACTGACTTAGATCATTCTTCTTTTAAAACATAATGCACTTAAACATATAAATTTCTTCTAAGAACTGCTTTAGCTCTGTCCCATAAATTTTGCTGTTTTCAATATCATTCAGTTCACATATTTTCATTTTTTCCATAGTGATTTCTCATAGGAGCTACAAGTTGTTTAGAATCAGAACCAGGACTAGGGTGAGCCTAGACCACAACATTAAAGAGGATTGTGAAACACAGGCATGGCACGTTTGCGCTTTGGGCTCCTGGCAACCCTTACTCTGGCCCTAGCCCTGTTTGCTTCATTATATTGCTTCATTTCAAAACTTTGGGGTTTTTTTCCTTAATTATCTTTGTTTGTTTTTTTTTTGTTTGCTTGTTGTTTGTTTTGGTTTTGGCCATGCCTCAAGACTTGTGGGATCTTAGTTCCCTGACCAGGGATTGAACCCTAACCCTCAGCAGTGAAAGCACCAAGTCCTAACCACTGGACCGCCAGGAATTCCCATATCTTTCTGTTATTGATTTGCAGCTCAATTTTCCTGCAGTCAGTGGGTAGTTACAAAAAGCCCTATAACTCATGTCACAATCGATGAACTATAGTACACGAGCTTGAGAACAAGATAAGAATGTTCACTATAACCACTGCAGTACAACAAAACACCTGGAATAGCCAAGATAATTTTCAACACCAAAGCTGGAGAACTTAAACTCCCAGATATCTGTATTAGGGTTCTCCAGAGAAACGCAACCAATAGGATATAGAGGGATACATGAGGAGGTATGTTATGGGAATTGGCTTATGTTAAGTTCCACCATATGCTGCCTGCAAACTGGAGAACCAGGAAAGCCAGTGATATAACTCAGTCCAAATCTGAAAGCCCAAGAACCAGGAGCTTTGATGTCCAAAGGAGAGATGGATGTCCCTTCCTTCTCCTTTGTTCTCTTAGGGATGAACCCACATCCCATCTTAGGGACCATCCACATTCTCTTGGATGATGCCCACCCACATTGCTGAGGATTTATATTTTTACTCAGTCTACTGATTCAAATGCTAATCTCTTCTGAAAACACCCTCACACACATACCCAGGAATAATGTTTACCTAGCTATCTGAGCATCCCTTAGCCCAATCAAGTCGATAAAAAAAATTAACCATCACACAAACTTAGGCAGAGCCCCAGTAATTAGGAGCTATAATAATTGTGGCATTAGCACAAGACTAGAGCACTGGACAAATGGAGTCCAGAAATACATATACAGCCATCTACCTGATTTACACAGAGCTTCCACTGCAATACAGTGGCGTGGTCTTTTTAGTAAATGGTGGTTGATTTGAATACACATATGAAAAAATTAACATTGATACCTTGATTTATCACACCATAAATTTAAAAAAATACATTTGAGCTAGATCAGACCTAACTGTGAAAAGCTATATCGTAAAATTTCCAGAAGAAAACATGAGAGGAATATGTCCTTGGCAGACAATTTCTTAAACAGAACATTCCATGAAGCACCACTCTTTGTACATATGTACACCCATGAAATCACCATCGAGGCCAAGATAAGGGACGTTTTCAGGGTCCCAGAAGTTCCCTAATGCCCTTCCCAGTTGACAGTCTATAGTTTTGTTTTGTTTTTTAAGAGGAGGAGCAAGACTTGAATAGGCAGTTAATAAAAGAGGGTAATATTCAAGTGGCCAATAAGCATGTGAAAAAAAAATTCTCAAAATCATTACTCATCAGGGAAATGCAGATGAAACTACAGTGCGATACCACTACAACGTCAAGAGAATAGCACTAATTGTTACTGAACAAAACTTGAGTCTGCTAGCCCGAGCTCAGTAAAGCAAATCTACTGACACCATGTTGTGATGAAGGAAAGTACTGCGTTTATTGCAAGGCGTCCAAAACGGGACCAAGCAAGAACAGGCAGCTCATGCTCAAAAGACCCAAACTCTGGGATGGCTTTCAGGGAAGGGTTTTTAAAGACAGCGTGAGGGAGAGGGTGGCAGGGTGTGTGATCGGCTCATGCACAATTCTTATGACCATTGGTTGGTGGTGAGGTAACCAGGTTGTATTTCAGTAGTCAACATCATCAACCTTCTGGTTCCAGCTGGTCTGGGGGTCTACATGCTGGTGGGCAGCATACAGTTAACTTTTTCTGTCTTCTGGGGGTTTTAGTTTCTGCAAAACAACTCAAGGATATGGCTCAGGATATTATCTGTAGCCCCTGAGGAGAAATTAAAGATCCTTGACTTTGTTTTATGGCTAAACTATTATTGTTTTGTCTTGCTTGATTGATTGTTTTATTTTGTTTCTGCATTTTCTCAGTTCTCTAATTAAATTCGCTCTTTGGAACATGGGGAAGGCCTAGGACCTAAAGCTTTTCTACAAATAAGAGACAGGGACATGGGGGTGGGGGGGGTCTGTCCCTGGGAAGGCCCTGCAGGGTCCTGCTCAGTTATATATTGAAAAGGACTGACAGTACCAAGTGTTGGAGCTGTAGAAATGGAATTCACAGTATTGTTGGTGGGAATACACATTGTTTCAATCACTTTGAAAAAGTGTTTGGCCGTATCTACACACTAGAAAGCTAAATCTATGCAGTTTCAGAACTTCTCATATCTATATTTAGACATATAGATATAGATATCTTAAAGAAATTACTATGAAAGACAGACACACACTCATAGCAGCTTTATGCAAAATAGCAAAATTATGAGCCTCAAAGTTCAGGAACAATAAAATGGATACGTAAAACTGTGCCATATTTATTCAAGGGAATTCTACTCAGCAACGAAAAAGAATGTGCCACAGCGACACACAACAAGAACGTATCTCACTTATTTAAAAGAAAACAAAGACCAGACCAAAAAAAATCTATTGTGTTATTCTATTTACTTAAAATTTAGAAACAGGAAAAACGAATCCCTGGTGGTTGAAGTCAGAAAAGTGGTTACTTTGGGGAGGAGAGGGTGGCTGGGAAGGAGCATGGAGACTTCGGAGTTACTTGACAGTGGAGAGATGAAGCAGATACAATCTCAGTCACTGTAAAGCCAGACAGGCGCTGACACTGTTTGCTGGCATCTATGAGCCACTACGTACAGCTGACCTAGCCTCAATTCAGCTTTTTGGGATTTCTGCAGGTGGGTAGAACATAATTTTTAGCCAGAACCCCTGCTGCAATACGTCTGGAATATCTCGTGTTCATAGCCATCCTCTTGGTAGTTTTTTCAGGTGACACTTGGGATTCAGTGTTGGTCACAATCATGGATGCTGCCTCTCTTGGTCCTGGTTGAACTGAAGTTCGGATCTTGACCTCTGTTTCAGGAGGCAACCCTTCCAGTTGCTCTGGCTTTTTAAATGGTTGATGATTCTTGGTTTGGTGCTCCATTTTCTCCTTCAAAGTCAAAAACTGTAGCCGGCACTTGGAACATTGAAAGACCCTCTTGTTCCAGTGCCTCCAAGCATGATTTACGTAGGATGTCACCACTTTGAAAATTCTGAGGCAAAACAGACAAAGCAAACTGTTCGTGTTTTCATGCCATGTTCTGAAATGTGCTTCCACATCAGCAAAGGCTGACGATCTGTAATTGCAAACCTGGCACACATAGGGCATTTCGCCAGGTTTATGATTGACCTTCATGTGCTGTAAGAGAACCTGATCTGTTTCAAAGGACAATTCACAGATTTTACAGACCGAAGAGGGCTCCTGGGAAGTGTGGACACTTTCAATGTGACACTGCAGCTGGAAGGGGGTGGGAAACTGGCGGTGGCAGTGCCGGCAGGTGGTGTGGATTTCCCAGCCGTCATCCCTCTGCTTCTCAAATTCCAAATGGTTCTTCACGTGGGTCATAAACTTGACATTTTTTAGAACTTTCAAGCAGCTGAGGCATTTGAAGGTTGTGTGGGTCTTCCATTCTGGCTGCCTGTCTCCTGGATGCCGTCCATAGTAAAAATCATCAAGTAACATGATCAGATTTCCTTTCTTGGGATCAACAGTCTTGTTTTGACTTGCTAGACTCGAAAAGTCTGTTTTTGCCAGCCTTTCCAAGCTACATGCTCCCTCTGGATCCATAACATGGTAACGTGCCTGGTTATACACATGAGCCCATGGAAATGATGCCCCACTGTGAACATGGCTTGATGAGGTCGGGACAACTTCCGGGGTCATACTCGTGTTCTTTGTAGGAAGGATACCTGGAGAGGCCATAGCTGAGGCCTGTCCCCCTGGGATTCCATGGCTGACTTGAAGTCTTTTGGGATTCCCACTGTATATATTCATATCTGAAGTGGGACATCGCTTTGAATCACGAGGACTTTTATCCTTGCCTCCTACCGAGAATGCAGCTCCAGGTAGACAATGAGGCCACGGAGAGAGCAAATCTGAGGAATTGTGAAGCACGACTTGCAGAGAGCTCATTTTATAATCAGGTTTAGATGAAGGCTCAAAAATAATAGGACTATCTACATCTCCCCATTCAGATTGAAAAGCCGGTGAAATGGCTGCTGGCTTTGACATCGGGGTCCTGCAATTTGCAGGCTGCAATGTGCAAGTGGTATCTTGACTCACGTGACCCTTCTTTCTTGTTGAGGATGAGTCCCTGGTCACTCTGTTCAAAATGTTAGAAATGATCGGCTTTGAATTTGAAATCACTCTGACAAAGAGGGTTTCAGCATCTTCATTGACATGCTCCACTCCAACGAAGATCACCTCAGCACTGTCCTCGTCCTCGTCTCTGGGTTTGGACCCTCCCATCTTCTTCTCTGGTCGTTCTGGGGCTTGTGCTTCCTCACACAGAAAGACGTGTGCCATTTTATAATCGCTTTTTGCTTGAAGTGGTCCCTTCTTCTACTGCTTTCTTTTGGCAAACTCCCACCTAAAGGCAACCACATGATACGGTCAGTACAGTTGTCCCCCCAGATCCGAGTTTTCACTCTCTGGGGTTTCAGTTAACTCTCGGTTGCTAACTGAAAATATTAAATGGAAAATTCCAGAAATAAATAACTCATAAGTTTTAAATTGCACACCATTCTGAGGAGTGTGGTGGGAGTCTCACACCGTCCTGCTTCCTCCCACCTGGGACACTCGGTTATCAGATTGTCAAGGTATCACAGTGCTTGTGTCCAAGTCATCCTTATTTTACTTAATAATGACCCCAAAGCACAAGCAGAGTGATGCTGGCAATTCAGATATGCCAAAGAGAATCCATAAAATGCTACCTTTAGGTAAAAAGGCAAAAGTTCTCAGTTTGATTAAAAAAAAAAGAAAAAAAATTGTACGCTGATGTTGCTAAGGTCTATGGTAAGAATGAATCTTCTATCTGTGAAATCGTGAAGAAGGAAACAAACCCATGCTCGTATTGCTGTCACATTTCAAACTGCAAAAGTTATGGCCTCGGGCTTCCCTGGTGGCTCAGTGGTTGAGAATCTGCCTGCCAATGCAGGGGACACGGGTTCGAGCCCTGGTCTGGGAAGATCCCACATGCCGCGGAGCGACTAGGCCCGTGAGCCACAATTGCTGAGCCTGCGCGTCTGGAGCCTGTGCTCTGCAACAAGAGAGGCCGCGATAGTGAGAGGCCTGCGCACCGCGATGAAGAGTAGCCCCCGCTTGCCGCAACTAGAGAAAGCCCTCGCACAGAAACGAAGACCCAACACAGCCATTAAATAAATAAATAAATAAATAAATAAATAAAAAGTTATGGCCTCAGTGCATGGTAAGTGCTTAGCTGAGATGGAAGAAACATTAAATTAGTACAATAATATTTTTGACACAGAGACCACATTCACAAAACTTTTATAACAGTGTATTGTTATAATTGTTCTATTTTATTCTTAGTTACTGTTGTCAATCTCTTACTGTGCTTTTATAAATTAAACTGCATCGTAGGTATGTTTGCATAGGAAAAAACATTGTGTATATAGGGTTTGATACTATCCATGGTAGCAGACATCCACTGAGGGTTGTGGAACGCATCCCCCTCTCCCCATCGTGGATAAGGGGGGACTATTGTATTTATTTCAAAAGACAAAATTGGTGCCTTATTTAATCATCAGCTGAAACATTGAGATAACTATTAACACCCTTATTTTATATGTGAGGAAATAGGCTCAAACCCAGTTAAGTGACATGATAATTTTAAATTTACCTCTCCAGCCCCCAGGCCCCACTTTTGCCTTATCTCCCCAGGGCGGCCCCAATGCTCCCATTAAACTCTGCAGAAGAGCTGGCATGCACCCTTTTGCTTATAGATCTCCAATCTCACTCAGAAATGCCAACCAACATGAAATGTCTAAAAGAGCCCTAGGCTATCGCCCGGGGTGCCCCTCCCTCCCTCCACTATGTGAGTCTGGAAGGCACCAGACCCTGTACACCGATCAAAAAAAAATTTTTTTTTTGGTTGCACTGCGTGGCATGCCGGATCTTAGTTCACCGACCAGGAATGGAACCCTCGTCTCCTGCAGTGGAATTCTTAACCATTGGACCGTCAGGGAAGGCCCCGGATCAAAAAAATTTTTTAATTCCAGAAAGATCTTAAAAGTAAAACTTGAAGTTGCCTCGTGCTGGCAACTATATATATAGCATTACACTGTACTTAGAACTATTTACACAGCATCAACATTGTATTAGGTATTATAATGAATCCAGAGATGATTTAAAGCATATGGGAGGATCTACTTAGTTTATATGCAAATACTACACCATTTTATATAAGGGACTCGGGCATCCATGGCTTTTGGTATCTTCGGGGTGGGGAGTTCTGGATCCAATCTCCCATGGATACTGAGGAAGGACGGTACTTTCTCAGGACTTCTGTTGCTCCCTCTGCCTTGGATGCTTTCTCAGGTACCCGCATCCCAGCTCCTGACCTGCTTCAGGTCCACAGTTTCTCTGCAAGGCTTCCCTGACCACACTTTCAAAAATCACAACCTCCCCCAACTCACATGCCATATTCACCTCCGAAGCTATTTTTCAACAGCGTTTATCACCTGCCTAACACACAAGTATAAAATACATCTTGCTTCTTTTCTGTCTCCACCCACTAGACTATGAGCTACATACATGAGGGCAGGGAGTTGTGTTTTGTTCACTGCTGTATTCTTTGTTTCTAGAGCAACATCTGGCATACTGTCAATGCTACATGTTTGCTACATAAATATGAAGTAACTGTTACTAATATGATCATTTACCTGTACAATAGGCCAGAACCCACTAATTCCAGGCTCCCCAAGCACTTACACCTGATCTTAGCCAAAAGGCTGAGAAGTGATTTTCCAAGCATTTAATTAAATCCAAATCCTAATCATTTAACACCATCATACAAGGGAGAAAATCAGCCTGTATGTAGTTGGGTGTGGGGAGGGGTGGTTATTGAAATAAAAGTTTTGTAATGTAGTTCTCTCCCTACAATAGATTTGCTGATAGCTTCCATGCCATTAACACGTTCATTGACACTAAGGGACATTCTAATGTTGACATTTGACCATTTCTGTTATCTTGCATTTCATCAGTAGCATTTCATAAGTTTGTTTGGCTGTATATATATATATATATATTTTTTTTTATAGTGGTATCAGAAATAATGTATCTTACAGTTGATGGCATCTTAGATTCAATGAAAAATTCTATTTCTTTTCATAAGCTGAATCCAGCCTGCTAAATTTACTTCACAAGCCACTAATGGGATGCTAGCTGCATTCTATAGGCAAATGGTTTAAACAAGGATTGGCAAATTGGCTTGCCCCCTGTTGTGTTTTTTTTTTTGCCAGCCACCAAGCTAAGAATGGTTTTTATATTTTTTAAGGTTTTTTTTTTAACTTTTAAGAATATATTTAATTTTTTTACTTTTTTTTTAATTTGGGGGATAAAAACAAAGGAATATTTTGTGACATGTGAAAATTATATGATATTCAAATTTCAGTGTCCACAAATAAAGTTTACTGGAACACAGCCACGATCACTTGCTGTTGCTGGAGGCTGTTTTGCACTACTAGGGCAGAGTCAAGCCACTGCAAGAGACCACATGGCCCTTAATGCCTAATTACTATCTAGCCCTTTACAGAGAAAGTTTGCAGACTCATGGCTTCAGAGAACAAAATGGAGCATACCAAACTCCGTAGCTCACCAGCTCCTGAAGTCCAGATGACTCAGTGCACTCTGAGCCCCAACGAAGGGTGAAGCTGGAACGTCCTGGTCTCCATATCCAGGAGAGACTTCTCTCAAGTTCAGCAGCGCTACTTCCTGAGTCCTGTGTCAGTGGAACTCCTACCTGGCTCTCCTCAGTGACGCTGAATCAGAAGATTCCATGCCTTTTAAAGCCCATTATAATCCAATCCCTAGCATCCAAACAGGGCTCCAATCATGTTCCTGAACCATTTTATCCTGATTGGATATTCAGCTAGAAACCTTTCATCCAAATTGCCAGGGAAAGGAAAGAATGTGGGTGGGGCTTCAGGGCCAGGCCCAGAAGCTGCCTTCCTGGTCCCCATGGCAGGAGTCCCCACTCCTCTCTCTGGCGTCCACAGCCTCACCACCTCATCTCTAATTTACCTGCATTTTAAGCTATTGGGGGTCAGCAGGGGCAGGGGAATGTGGTCCACACAGATATTCCAACAGAACCCAGGCTGAAGTCAGGAACCTGAAAGGACAGAGGTCCTTTTCCAATGCCAGAAAATTCTCCATCTGCAGAGAGCAAAACCCTGCTCTCCTCCTGTCCCTGGGGGATCCAGGGGGCAGGGCTCACTCCCAAGTGGTCTGCACTTGAAGACTCAGCACCCATGGGACTCCCGGGGTCCTCATTGTAGGTTTTCAGGCTGAAGCCCAGGAGCTTTTTCTAAGCAGGGGCTCATTCTTTCTTAAACCAGTTCCAGGGGTGACAGCTCATACCCTGGTCTCCCTCCCTCTCCCCTCCTCCCTCCCTCCTCCTCCTTCACTCTCCCTTCCCTCCTCACCACCTAGATTATATGGGAAAATTTCCCTCCCACTGCCTTTACAGCCCTCTGCATACAGATTCTTGGGGATAGGGAGGGCTTCTAACAACTCCTCACTGGCAAGAATTATTTGTATTTCCACTCATTCTAATGCAACAGAGTCACTGAATTAGAACAAAAATGAAGTTCACTAATGAAAGCATACTAAAGTGCCATAACCTGATATAACATCAAAAATACCTTTCTGGGACTTCCCTGGCGGTCCAGTGGTTAAGACCTCTCGCTTCCACTTCAGGGGGTGCGTGTTTGATCCCTGGTTGGGGAACTAAGGTCCCACACATCACGCAGCGCAGCAAAACAAACAAACAAAAACCTTTCTTATCAAATCAACATGCTGTACACCTTAAATTTACACCATGTATGTTGATTACATCTGTCTGGAGCTGGAAAAATAAGTATAAATGATCTGACCATTAGAAAGAGCTCATTTTATACTTTTTAAAATGGATGGTGGTGAGTATCAAAACCCTATGCTATTTACATTCTTTTGGATATGTTTAAAAGCATGATAGTAACAGTTTTATTTCCTTTTTTTTTTTTTTTTGGCCATGCTGCACGGCTTCCTGCAGGATCTTAGTTCCCTGACCAGGGATTGAACCCTGGCCCTTGGCAGTAAAAGCGCCACCAGTTTTATTTACTTAAAGGGCCTATTTTTATTGTATGCCAGAAGCTACATCCATTGCAGTGTTTACACTTATGATGAAAACATTTTTGATGTCAACTTAAAAATGTTTGCAAAAACTTAGGGGAAAAGAAGGAAAACTTTGACTACTTAATACGTTTATAAAGATTGCTCAAATCTCAGAATCACCTGGGACATTGTGAAACGTACAGATTCCAGGACTGGATCTCACACCTGGGAAACTCAAATTACCAGGGCAGGGGCCTGGGAATCTGAATGTTCAATGTCTGCCCCATTTGATTCTGAAGTGAAGGGTGGCCCAAGGTGTAAAATCCTCCAATACTTTGGGAAACATTGATCTCTCCTATGATTAAAATACCCACGAGTCCACTCCTTCAAGGGAGCCTGAGGATGGGTTGAGGGTCAGGAATTCATTTCTCTTTCATTTGACACACTGAGCACCTGCCTTGGGATGAGCATGTTATTGGTGACTCAACAAACCAATCAGGGACTTCCCTGGTGGTCCAGTGGTTAAGACTCCGCACTCCCAATGCAGGGGGCCCGGGTTCGATCCCTGGTCAGGCAACTAGATCCCGCATGCCGAAACTAAAAAAAAACAAAAAAGAAACATCCCGCATGCTGCAACTAAGACCCGGCACAGCCAAGTAAATGAATGAATGAATGAATGAATGAATATTAAAAAAATAATAATAATAAACCAATCAGAGGCTGGAGCTTGAGCTGGGTGCCTGCCCCTCCCCCTCAGAGATTCTAGGACCCCCACCTGGGATATGTAAGCAAAGCCCAGAGATCAGGATTCAGTTCAGGCTGCATTTTGAATCACCTGGACTGTGCTTCTTAACCCTCAGTGAATCTAAGGAATCACCTACGTGGTCTTGTGAAAATGCACATTCTGGTCCAGCAGTTCTGGGTAGAGCCTAAGAGTCTGAGTTTCTCACAAGCTCCATGTGATGCCCAGGCCACTTGGCCAAGGACCAAATATTAAACAGTAAATACAAGGGAGCTATTGAAAAGTACTTATGTCCTGGTTGATTCTGCCCATCTTACTCCAAACCAACAGAATCAGTATCTTCAGAAATGGGACCAGTGAGTCTGTATTATTAGAGGTCCCAGGTCTTTCTAAGGAGCAGGTGGGGTACAAATCCCCTGATTCAGATGATGACAGCACCTGTGCAGCATTCACCAGGTGAATCACCCCTACCTTCACCCCCTGTTTTGGGCTTCATTGTGTCCTGCAAAATTCATATGTTGAATTCCTAACCCCCAGCACTTCAGAATGTAACCATATTTGGAGATAATACCTTTAAAGAGGTGATTAAGTTAAAACAAGGTTATTAGGGTGGCCCCTAATCCGATCTGATGGGTCTCTGTATAAAAAGAGGGAGGCGAATTCCCTGGCGGTCCAGTGGTTGGGGCTCCATGCTTTCACTGCCGAGGGCCTGGGTTCAATCCCTGGTTGGGGAACTAAGATCCCAGAAGCCGCGCAACGTGGCAAAAAGGGAATTGGGACACACAAGACATCAGGGATGCTTGGACATAGAGGAACACAGGGACACAGCAAGAACACTCTCTCCATCTGCACGCCAAGGAGAGAGGCCTCAGGAGAAACCACCCTGCCAACACCTTGATCTTGGACTTCTAGCCTCCAGAACTGGGAGAAAATAATTTCCTGTTGTTTAAGCTCTCCCCGACCCCCAGTCTGTGGTATTTGTTGTGGCCGCCCTAGCACTCTTATGCACTCTTTAGATCAGGAGCCCATGGAGAGGGCTCACCTCAGGTATAGGTAGGAGGTATGCAGGTGATAGCTCAGCTCCCAGGTGACTGCCGGCCATCAACAAATGCCCAACCACCCTGATTTTCCAGGAAGCAACCTGCTCCTCTTGTGGATTACTTCCTGAAGACCACTGCTGCTAGGGGCCGCACTCAATTCTCTTTCTGGCCCCAGCTCTTTTACTTCTCTCTCTAGACTGTGATGGACAGAACCTTGAGGACAGAGCGAGTCCCATTCTCATACCATCCTGAATGTGAGGGGAAGTATCTGTTTTGGCCAAGAAAAGGAAGAAAAACAAACCACAGCTATATAACAGGATAATCTGGGACGTCCCTGGCGGTCCAGTGGTTAAGACTCCGCGCTTCCACAGCAGGGGACGTGGGTTCGATCCCTGGTCCGGGAACTAAGATCCCACACGCTGCACGGAGGGGCAGAAAAAAAAAAAAAAAGGAAATGACCTGTTCTAACCTTTCCTTCCATGGACAGCCCCATGGCCAAGTCCAGCCCAGGCCCAGTGCTGTGGAGACAGCTCCCTGGGACTTGTGGTCATGATAGTGGAGTGATATGTCGTCAGCCTGATTATCTACCAACAGGGCTGGGCATCTCACACCATCTTAGAACTTTGTACCCAGGAAGAGATCAGGCCCTCAGGACCACAGGCTGTGCCTCCTGACATGCAGACCAGGGCTGTGTGAAAAGTGGACTCTACTTTACGATGTGGCCCAGGAAGCACACCTGTTCCTGTTCCAGATGGCCAGCCTCTACCCCTTCCTCCGCCTCCAGGGGAGAACTTGGCTCTACCATTGCTCTCCAAGCTTTTTCCTCTTCCACGCTCCCTGGGAGAGCTTTATCTCAAGAGATTAGGGCTTTCATAGTCAGTGGCAGAGCCTCCGGCTTCCTGCTGTTTCTACTCTCAGCTCTCAGCTCTGAGTTAAATGTCAGGGGGTGGCAGAGAGAGACCAAAAGGCAAGGCACCGGGACACATTAAAAAATTGAATCAGTGATGACTTATACCACCTGCTTACCCAAAGCAAGGTGATGTTAATTTCCAGGGCATTCTTAGATGAAAATTTCGGTGGCCCATGCTAGTCACAAAAAGGGTCTAGTGGGAGCCCCCAACTCTAAGGGGTACCCCTAAGGAAGGGGACTTGGTCACAGAAAAGTGCTCTGATGGGCAAGGGGAATTAGTTAAAACCTTAGCTCTGCCAGGTTGGCAGAGAACCAGGATTCGGGGGAAATTCTGTCTTTACCACATGGATTAAGGTAAAAACTCCAAATTACAGATGAATCATGCCAAGGAGAAAATGTCAAGTTACATCTAACGCTGAAATCCTGAAATCAGATGTGACTCTTTTTTTTTTTTTTGACAATTGAGAATAGATTTTGGTCAGCCTTTGAATAAAAATCATGTACAAGTTTTTATTAATTTAAAAACAAAACAAAATAAAACCTGCGGGGATATTAGTGGCATAAAAGCACAGTTAGACAATGGATCCAGGGATAATGTATTGTCCCTTAGAAACTCCTTTTTTTTTTGGCCAAGCTCTGTGGCTTGAAGGATCTTAGTTCCCCAACCAGGGATTGAACCCCTGCCCCCTGCAGTGGAAGCGCAAAGTCCTAACCACTGGGCCACCAGGGAATTCTCAGAAACTACTTTTCAATTAAAAATCATACTTATGCAGAGTTAACAATAAAATCTAACCACACAAAAGAGCATTCACCCACTGTACAGCAAGTCTCACTCCTGCCCCAGACCACAGGTATCTCTCTCTGTTCCCAAAATAAACTGTTGTTGAGAATTTCTCAAGTGTCCTTCCTTGCATGTTTTCCTCATCCACAAGCACACACCCCTCTTCCCCTGCTTTTATGTAAATGGTGTATATTATTTGCATACTCCGCAAATTTAAGTTGTGTTTTATTAACATAATTTTACTGAGTGATTTTAACTTGGATGGGGAGAAATCGATCAGGGAGTTGGATGATTATTGTCATTTGATTTCAAATGATCAGAAGCAAACAAGAATGCATCTTCTGTGGAGGATGTGAGGGAAGGACCACAAAGGGAGGCATGAGATGCTTCGTGAACACAAAGGCATGGGCGCCCCAAATTCAAAGGTCGAAGCAACTTACAGATAAATGTCAGAGAGTACTCTTTGGACATATCTGTGTTTTCTGGTTGTATGTTTCTACTAGAAAAGATCCAAGCCTTTTCCAATGGTGGCTTAAAATGCCACTAGGTCCTATCTTTACCCTGAAAAACGACTGAGTCACTGAAAACCTCACCGGAAGCGGGAGATATTGTTGGGAATAATAATACCAATAACAGCAATTAATGTTTATTTAGCACTGACGATGAGCCAGGCCCTGTTCCTGGAGCTCTATGTCTTTTATTCCATTTAATCAAAGTTATGGGACTTCCCTGGTGGCATATTGGTTAAGAATCCACCTGCCAATGCAGGGGACACCGGTTCGATCCCTGGTCTGGGAAGATCCCACATGCCGCGCCACAACTACTGAGTCTGCGCTCTAGAGCCCACAAGCCACAAGTACTAAGCCTGCATGCCACAGCTACTGAAGCCCGCATGCCTAGAGCCCGTGCTCCACAACAAGACAAGCCAACACAATGAGAAGCCTGCGCACTGCATTGAAGGGTAGCTGCAACTAGAGAAATCCTGCGCGCAGCAACGAAGACCCAATGAAGCCAAAAATTAATTAATTAATTTTTAAAAAAAGTTATGAGAAGGTGTGTATATATTATTATTATATCTAATTATTACAATATGATATACTATAGTACAGATTTTTTTTTCATGGAAAGACATTTTCTTTTAAATACTGCAGTGTGTACATGTCAATTCCAAACTCCCAATCTATCCCTCCCCCCAATCCTTCCCCCCTCCCGGTAACCATAAGCTCGTTCTCCAAGTCTGAGAGTCTCTTTCTGTTTTGTAAATAAGTGCATTTGTATCTTTTTATTTTTAGATTCTGCATATAAGCGATATCATATGATATTTGTCTTTCTCTGTCTGACTTATTTCACTTAGTATGATAATCTCCAGGTCCATCCATGTTGCTGCAAATGGCATTATTTTATTTTTTTTAGTGGCCGAGTAATATTCCATTGTATATATGTACTACATCTTCTTTATCCACTTCTCTGTTGATGGACATTTAAGTTGTTTCCATGTCTTGGCTATTGTAAACAGCACTGCAATAAACATTAGGGTGCATGTATCCTTTAGAACCATGTTTTTCACTGGATATATGCCCAAGAGTGGGATTGCTGGATCATAAGGTAGCTCTATTTTTAGGTTGTTTTTTTTTTTTTTTTAGCATCTTTATTGGAGTATAATTGCTTTACAGTGTTGTGTTAGTTTCTGTTGTATAACAAAGTGAATCAGCTATATGTATACATATATCCCCATATCCCCTCCCTCTTGAGCCTCCCTCCCACCCTCCCTATCCCACCCCTCTAGGTGGTCATAAAGCACCGAGCTGATCTCCCTGTGCTATGCAGCTGCTTCCCACTAGCTATCTATTTTACATTTGGTAGTGTATATATGTCAATGCTGCTTTCTCACTTAATCCCAGCTTACCCTTCTCCCTCCCCGTGTCCTAAAGTCCATTCTCTACATCTGTGTCTTTATTCCTGTCCTGCCCCTAGGTTCATCAGAACCATTTTTTTTAGATTCCATATATATGTGTTAGCATACGGTATTTGTTTTTCTCTTTCTGACTTACTTCACTCTGTATGACAGACTCTAGTTCCATCCACCTCACTACAAATAACTCAATTTCATTTCTTTTTATGGCTGAGTAATATTCCATTGTATATATGTGCCACATCTTCTTTATCCATTCATCTGTCAGTGGACACTTAGGTTGCTTCCATGTCCTGGCTATTGTAAATAGAGCTGCAATTAACACTGTGGTACATGACTCTTTTTAAATTATGGTTTTCTCAGGGTATATGCCCAGTAGTGGGATTGCTGGGTCATATGGTAGTTCTATTTTTAGTTTTTTAAGGACCTCCATACTGTTCTCCATAGTGGCTGTATTAATTTACGTTCCCACCAACAGTGCAAGAGGGTTCCCTTTTCTCCACACCCTCTCCAGCATTTATTGTTTGCAGATTTTTTGATGATGGCCATTCTGACTGGTGTGAGGTGATACCTCATTGTAGTTTTGATTTGCATTTCTCTAACAATTAGTGATATTGAGCATCTTTTCATGTGCCTCTTGGCCATCTGAGATGTTAAGAAACTTGCTCACAATCACAAAATAAATCACATCCCAGGCCTGGACCTTGGCAATGGGTCTATAGATCCTGAACCCTTAATCCCTCACGTGCACCTCTCTTTCAATAAAGTCTCAAGTGTCCGGGGTCTGCCAGACATGATGCCAGGTTCTGGAGCACAGAAGTAAATGGTAACTACCTCCCTGGATCGTTATGACTATTAAATAAAATAATGCATGCAAATAACTTTGTACTATTGTGAAACTCAGCCTTCAAGATGGCCCTGGATGATCCCTGCACCCTGGTCTTCACACCCTTGTATCGTGACCTCTCACAAGGAGCAGGGCACCAGCAGGATACTGTGGAGTGCTAGTGTGTGATTTCCAAGATTAGATCACAATGGATATTCTGCCTTGCTCTCCTGAATCACCCGCTCTGGTGGAAGCCAGCCAGCAGCCATGTCATGGGAACACTCCAGCAGCCCTCTGGGGAAGTCCACGTGGGGAGGCACTGAGGCCTCCAGCCAAAAGCCAAGGGAGAGAGCCATCCTGGGGGAGGATTCTCCAGCACAAGTCAAGTCTGTCAAGTCTTCAGACGAATAAGCCGATTAAGCCAGTATTTTGAGTCGACCCTCATAAGAGACTCTGAGCCAGAAACACCCGGCTAAGCCACAGTAACTGTGCAGCAGGAAACGGTTATTGTTTTAAGCCCCTACGTTTTGGGATCATTTATTTTGTAGCCACATCATTGGCCATGGGGGGTAAACTCAACCTCCAGCCCCTCTCTCCTCCCTGGAGGTCAGCACGCTGGGACTGATTGTTTCAACCCTCTAATCACAGGAGTGGCCCCACTGGCAACCACCCCCCAGCCTTAGGCGCTTTCCTGAAGTCACCTCATTAACATAACAAAAGACACCTTGATCACTCTCATCACTTAGGTAATGCCAAAGGTTTTAGGAGGCAGTCAGATTTCATCTCTGTCCTGAACCGTTTTGGTCCATTTAAGGGATTGCGTGGAAGCACTTCTCTACCCATCAACTAAAACACTGGGGGAACTGAGCTGGAAGAAAGAAGCAAGTGGAGCTGGATCTTCATCAGTGAGTTAAGTGAGGAAAATATGGGTCCATCTCCTCAAAGGAAGATAAGATATTGAATAGCCTGTGGACTAGAACAAAGCCATGCAGGTGCCCACTGGGGTCATGAGTGTGGGGAGTATGTAGAGGTCAGACCCCGGGCCCCACCGGGCACTTGTGCATCTCACACGAAACCCACTCTGGCACTTTTGGGTCCACATGGCACCCACCACTGCATTTCTGCAGTTCAAAGTGTCCCACGACACAGACTCAGCGTCTCCAACTCCCCTCCAACTTCGTGTCAGCTGCAAAGTCTAGGCGATTTCTCTCAGAACCTAGTTGTATAAGCCCCCTTATTAGTACCTCATTGTTGTTTTGATTTGCATTTCTCTAATAATTAGTGATGTTGGGCATCTTTTCATGTACCTATCGGCCATCTGTATGTCTTCTTTGGAGAAATGTCTATTTAGGTCTTCTGCTCATTTTTCGATTGGGTTTTTTTTTTTTTGGTTATTGAATTGTAGGAGCTGTTTGTATATTTGGGAAATTAAGCCCTTGTTGTTCGCATCATTTGCAAATATTTTCTCCCAGTCCGTAGGCTGTCTTTTCGTTTTGTTTACGGTTTCCTTTGCTGTGCAAAAGCTTTGCTGTGCAATAAGTTTGATTAGGCCCCATTTGTTTTTATTTTTATTTCTATTGCTTTGGGAGACTGACCTAAGAAAACATTGGTACGAGACTTATGTCAGAGAATGTTTTGTGTGGCCTTTTTTTTTTTGTCCACGCTGCACAGTTTGCAGGATCTTAGTTCCCAGACCAGGGATGGAATCCAGGCCAAGGCAGTGAAAGCGCCCAGTCCTAATCACTGGACTGCCAGGGAACTCCCATGTCAGGCCTTCTTTTCATCTTGTTTCTGCCTGTGGCTGTTTCCCTGTGTTAGATTGCTCTCTGGCTCTTTTCTATTCAGCTTCACCCCTCTCACATCTTATCCCTCAGCTGCCCTAACCCCACTGCCTGTCCGACGTGCAGCTGGGGCTGCTCCTGGGTAAATGGTTACTTCCAATCATCCCACCCTATGTGCCATACTCTCCCTGCCTGCTTCCCGGCAGCTGGAGACCCCGCTCGCCCCCACCCCCGACAGGGCCTCCATCCACATGGCCCCCGGACCCCTGGGCCCCCAGCAGTCACTACCTCCCCATGCCCCATCCTTACGGATGAGCTTCCTCTCCAGCCAAACGACTTTCAGAACCTCACTGCATTGATAGCATATGCCTCTTTGAACATGTTGACAAAATCTAAATTCTGAACAAAGACTCTTGTAAGATTTCTTTCTCAAGTGTGGTCTCTGGGCCAAATAAAGTCCCAAGTGCAGGGCACCCTGCTTGAGAAGCAAGAGGCAGTGTTCACTTTTGTTTTTCTTCCTTTACTTGCATCGGGCAGCTAATAATCACCACTGTCCTATATGGGGCCATCCATGACCGGGGCAAGTGCCTTCCATAGGTTAGCCCTGTGGGTGACCTCACTGCAACGTCATGAGGCCAGTGTTATTATCTGTTTTGCGGCTGAGGAATCTGGCACTGAGATCACACGATCTCTGCCTCTGTTCTTCCTCATGGAGAATCTGCTCGTCCTGTATACTTTTCCTCATATCCCAGAGGTGCCAGATCCCGTTCCGGAAGACATGCTCTGTAACTTAGGGATGCTTGGGGATGCTGAGACTGGGTGCGCACTGGGGAAAAGTAAGAGAGATCTTTTCCTGACTCCCTTTTTCCCAGCACACCATCACTTATACAGATTTCTGCATTCTCTCTCCTTTCAGAAATGGCAAAGCATGTCCACAAGCCGAGGGGTCCATTTCTTGTTCTTTCTTACGGGGCATAGGGTAGGGGGCTGGAAGGGATGGGGCAGAAGAAAAGAGGGTGCCTGCTAGGGGAAGAAGATAGAGAAGGACCAGTGGCTGTGTGGTAGGATAAGGGATTGCTGACAGCTGGCCACACCAGATAGGCGGTGGAGGATGGCTCACGGTCAGGGGACATGCAGACGAGCCCTGCCCCGGCCTTCGTGTGTGGCCTTCTCCCCAGGTCGTGCGTGGGAAGCCAGGTAAGGCAGCCCAGCGCCACGGGGTGGACCCCATTGTATGACATGTCCCCTTTTTTTTTTTTTTTTTTTGTAAATTTATTTAATTATTTTTGGCTGTGTTGGGTCTTCGTTGCTGCGCACGGACTCTCTAGTTGCGGCGAGCGGGGGCTGCTCTTCATTGCGGTGTACGGGCTTCTCACTGCGGTGGCTTCTCGTTTCAGGGCACGGGCTCTAGGCACGCAGGCATCAGTAGTTGTAGCGTGCAGGCTCAGTAGTTGTGACACATGGGCTTAGTTGCTCTGCGGCATGCGGGATCTTCCCGGACCAGGGCTCGAACCCGTGTCCCCTGCATTGGCAGGCAGATTCTTAACCACTGCGCCCCCAGGGAAGCCCGTGTCCCTTTCATTTGGATGGGCTGTCTTGGGGGGGTCCCACGGGGTGGCCTCACCACACCCCCAAACCAAGTCTGACGTTCACCTGCTCTACCCAAGTGCTCCCAAGACCTGGCGTGCGTTTGTTCTCTCTTGGGACCCAGAATCCAGGGCATCTCACTGGCTCAGAGCTGGATTATCACCTCCTTGACAGGGAAGAAGGGGGGGTCTTCCCGGAAGAAGGGCATTCTCACCCTGGTGTGACCTACCTCCACACAAAATGATGAACTCTTTTTCAATGTGGGAAACGAATAGTAAACAAATGTTATTTGTCTATGTGAGCTTACTAGTATTCTGCTAGGAGGAATTAAGATGTTTTTACAGGACACAACTAATTGAATTCAAGGGGCTGGACGCAGTGGGATGGAGGGTATGGGCTGGTGAGTCCCAGAGGCTCCAGATGGTCTGTGGGTGGATTTTCCCCTCAGGACTCGGGGCCTGACTTTGCACATTGAAGCCCTATCCTGGCACCACCCAGGGCCAGGGATGGAGGCTGTGTATCTGCTGGATCCACTGGGGAGGGCGCTAGAGTCCAGGGCCTGTGTGGAGTCAGCAGCGAGGGTCCCTTGGAAGAATGTTCCCTCCAGTGGTGCTCATTATTGGACACTTAGTACGTTCCAGGCTCTGATGATGCACCTTGTGTGCAATGATAGACTGAACAGCCACAGAAGTGAGGAGGTAACAGATGATCCAGAAACAAGACCAAAGGGAGGGAGAAATGGTGCTGTTAACTCTTGAGGCCGAACCTCGTCCAGCCTAGGGTGCCTGGGCCTCACACATGCTGACTTCTTATTTAATCACTAACAGGAGATTCCTGAGGTTTAAATGGGAGAATCACAGTCACAGATCACAGTGAACACCAGGTGATTGACACTGAGGTTCCCTTTATTTCTGACCATTTCTTTATAACCATCCACGTAGGGGTAACACCCCCATCTACTTCTCAAGCCTGAATCCCCCTCTAGAAATTCAGATTCACATTTCTAAATCTATAGGATGCATCTCCCCGAAGATCCCATCAACCCCCAAGTCACCATCCCCCCGGCCTGCTCTGAATCACCTTTCCTTTTCCCGCTAACAATGAACAACTGTCTGAAACTATAGCTTGTGTTTCTTCGAGATGCGCTGAGGTCTGAGCGGCAGTGCCCACATGCCAGGACAAAGCCTGCGGCTCGTTCGCTGGGCTACGCGGCCATGTAACAGGGGCACAGGATGGGCTCTGGGTTGTAGAAGGTCCTGTCGCCACAGTGCGGACACGGGTTGGCGCTGAACCAGAACACGCTGGGCTGCCCCAACTCCCGCAGCATCTGCTTGAGCCGGGCGTGCAGGTGCGCCAGGCGGCCCAGGTGGAGGGTGCCGCGCACGTCCTCGTAGCTCTCCAAGGGCGCGGGGTACAGCACGTGGCTCAGGTTGCTCAGCCCCGCGGTGTGGCGCAGCAGGCTCTCCAGCACAGCCATCGAGATGGGGTTGCCGCAGAAGCTGAAGGTGGTGAGCTGGGAGCAGTGGCTCAGGGCGGGCAGGAGGGCGCTGAACTGGGAGTCCATGATGCCACACTCGTCCAGGTCCAGGTCCTGGAGGGTGGCCGAGGCCTTCTCGATCAGGACCCGGAGGGGCTCAGAGCTTATGCTGGTCAGGTTGACCCCGCTAAGGCCCAGATCCTTCAGCTGGCTGACGCTCGGGCACTGCGACAGATGCATCAGGTCTGACTCCGAAATCAGGCAGTTGGTAATCGACAAGGTCTCCAGGGGGTTCTTCAGACACCTGAAGAGAGAGAGAGCAGTCAGCCCCGGGAGGATGGAGGTGGTGGGCGGAGGGCTGTGGGGTGGCCCAGGCCTCAAGGGAAGAGAAGCCCATTTCACCAGATCCCAGTCTTCCGGAGGATGCTGCATGGTCAAAGGAGAGGTGTCAGGTCAGCCCAAGGTTGAGCGGGGTCCTTCCCCATCCCTTCTCTGCCGTGTGACGGGGTCAAGGGAAGGAATCCTCAAGTGCTTCCTGTGCTCACCCGTCAGGTGGGGGACGACGTACCCCTGCCAGGTGTTGTGAGCACAGGTAAGGTAACAATGGCAGGTGCCCACCGGGGAGCCTGACACCATGTCCCAAGCGAGAGAGGGGATCAGCAAACTACAGTATTGGGAGACATGACCTAAACTGCTTTCAACTCGGGCTCCCTTCCTGCCACCTCCTGGACCCCATCATCCGTTTTTCTGTTCCCAGTGAGGGTACTGGGATCTGTGCTTAAAGGGCTAAGCCAGGCAAGGTCTGGCAACGTCCAGAGGGGTCCAGCCGGCAGGGGCTAACTCTGGTCACTGTATCAGCCACAAACCATCCCTCACTTTCCACAACTCTTTTTTTCTTTTTTGTCCTTGTTGAATGAACACGTTTATTCCTAATGCTTTGAGTCTGCAGTTGCCAGAAAGGAAATCAATCCAACTCTTTCACACAAATAAATCAGGCTGCATTCTCTCATCTTTCATCATTGTGTTCCAGGTAAAGCTATGATTCTATTTTAAGAATGAAAAACAAATTTCTAGAAGAAGTAATTTGTTACTGAAGAATTCCTATGTAATCAGAAGCCTTAGAAGCAAATAATAATTGTAATTTGGACTCGAGATTGGAACCACTTCAATAATGATACTCATTTGATTTTTTGTTTCTCTTCTCTGGACTACTTAGGAGCAATAACTGCTTAACGTCCTGATGGACTCCACAATTCTTCACTCCTGCTCCCTCCCTGTCATCTCCAGAATCACCCATTTCCCACATCACACCTCACCTGGAGCCTAAAGCAACCCGGGACAGACAGGAAAGTGGGATAGGTGGGAGGGACAGGCTCACGTGGACCAACTGCTCAGCACAGAGCTTCCAATTTGAAACCTCACGTTGGATGGGCTTTCCCCTGGTCAATGTCCTCCTTGCTTAGTTATTTTCCATCATCTCAGCTTAAACATCACTCTCTCAGGAAGAATTCCCAAAGCCACGCTCAGCTGGCCCAAAGCCACCCTCACCTGGCCCAAAGCCCCCAAGATGCAGATTCCCAGCAAAGAGCCCCCTTTGACAGGCATCTAACTGAGGCCACACCTCTGACCCTAACCTGGGAGGCTATGTGACAAGATGCCAGGGGACGGAGTGGCGGCATCGTGTGGACCTCTGAGTGGCCCGTGCACCCTGGCACCATCCATGGCAGGCAGACGGTAGACAGACACCCCACGGGTAATGAAACGAGAGGGGCCCGCCCTGGTCTGCAGAGAGACAGCGCCACGCCTCACCTGAGCACCTGGTCCAGGCGGCCCTCAAGGAAGGAGATGGAGTCCAGGTAGAGCTCCTGCAGGTGCTGCAGGCTGAGAAACTGGGCGGTGAGCTGGCTGATGCAGTGCTCCTCCTTGCCGGGGGCGGCGTGCGGCATCATGTGGATGTGGGAGAGGAACAGCCGGCGCAGGTTGACCATCTGACCCAGGTGTGGCGCGAACCTGCCCAGGGTGGCCAGCTTCCAGGTGCAGTTCACCTCCAGGTCCTGGACAGAGTCGAGCTGCACCAGCTTCAGGATCTTCCTCATGTTCTGCATCGGCATGGTGAAGATCCTCAGCTTCTGACAGCACAGGCGGAGTGAGCCCCTCCTCTGCTTGACCTTCTTCAGGAGGTAGCTGAGGGACGGGTCAGGGGTGCCCTCCTTGAGGTACAGGTCTATGAGCACCTCCACGGGGGCGCAGGTCTGCTTCGGCCACGCCCTTGCACCTTCCACCCGGCGCCTCTTCCTCATGGGCTGGGCCGCCTCAGGCTCCAG
This sequence comes from Balaenoptera acutorostrata, assembly GCF_949987535.1. Taxonomy (NCBI): domain Eukaryota; kingdom Metazoa; phylum Chordata; class Mammalia; order Artiodactyla; family Balaenopteridae; genus Balaenoptera; species Balaenoptera acutorostrata. The sequence goes on along the minus strand of NC_080076.1, from coordinate 68,204,980 downwards.
CAGCGAGCACACACCAGCCCTGGTGCCGGACCACACGGTCCAGAAGTCCTGGTGGGCGTTCCGGCGCAAATCCAGCACCTGCAGCTTCCACCGCCTGCGGGACAACGGGAGACACGCTGAGCTGTGCGGAGACCCACGGGGACCAGGACCGCATGGTTCAGAACCCAGGCAAGGGTGCGACACCCCAGACACCAGCTGCTCCTCGAGCTTCCGGGGCCCCTCCTGGTCCCCACTTTAAGTGCCATGAGGAGAGGGTGGGCCCACGTGCCTTTTGTCACCTCTGCACCTTAAGTAGCCCTGCACGCCCGAAAGCCTAGTCCCAGAGTGGCCCAGCCACGGCCCCAAGGCCTCCCCGTGGCCCCGCACCCTCCCTGACGCCAGCTGCGTCTTGCTCAGACCCCCAGGCCCCACCCGCCTGCCGGGTCGCCCTCACCTGGGGCGGACTTCCTGGGCAAGCAGGACGTCCAGGCCATCAATTGCAGCTTGGAAGGTCTCCAGCTGAGGCTTGTGTGCCTTCATCAGGGCCCCCAGCGGGAGGCAGGGGAAGGGCCAGGCCTGCACCATCGCCTTCAGGGCCTGGCTGCGCATCCCGGCAAAGGCCGCGAAGAACAGGGGCGGGAAGAGCTCAGCGGGCAGCTCCTCCAGAGCGGCAATGGCCAAGGCCTCATCCCTCAGCAGGCTCTGGCCGGCCAGTTCCAGGAGTTGCGGCGGGGCCCGGATGCCCATCCTGAAGAATCTGCTCCGTAACGCCTCCTGGAGGGACACCAGAGAGCAAGGGGTGGGTCCTTCTCGGGCCAAGGACGGGCGACCCTGCCGTCCCTCCACCCTCTAGGGGACCCAACGCAGGGCCAAAGACACCCCTCTGGCCACAAAGCCACAGCTCTGGCCCTGCTGGCGCCAGGCCCCAATGACGGGACAAGGTGACCTCTCGCCCCATCCCATATCCACCTGCTGCTGCGTTTAATCCCAGCTCCTCTGACAGGTGGGTACCTAGAAGCCTGACAGCTGACCCCACCCTCTCCGGAGACAAGCTTCTGATTATCACTCAAGGACTGAAAACAACAGGAATAAGGAGTTTAGCCCAACATGGCCTCTTCCTAAACTCCAACAAATAACCCAGATGGGAAAGATGGAGGAGCACCACACAGTGGGTACTGTTACCCCATTTAAAAATCTTTAAATCAGAAACCATAAAGCAGCATGACAGTATTTGATAGCATGTGATGTTAGAGATTAAGAAAAAAAAAAAAACTGATTCCAAGATGTACCTACGAGTATTATTATTACGATTTAGTTCAGAGGAACAAAGCGCTCACATTTAGAACAAAGCCTCCACTCTTTAAAATATTCCGTGGAATTTTTTTTTATTCCATGGAATTTAAAAAAAAAAAAAACTTTTCATTTCTAAAACGAAAACAAACCAAAAAAGCCCTTTAAACTAGTAAAAATCACAAAACCATAAATGATATGAACTATAATTACTGGTCACAAACCAAATACATAAAATGTCATCAAAAAATTCCAACTAATTAGATGTCTTACATCAAAAAAAGAAAAAAATACTATTTGGTTAAGAAATACTGTAACTGTCTACAAGAGTGGCATAAACCAGAGGAGAAATCACAACGTTTGGGATTAAGGCAAAACTTCACGTAGAAGCAAAAGCAAAGCCTGCTACTGCAAACGTGTACAGAAGGCGAAGAAAAATTCTCTACAGGACCTTGGCCTGCATGGCCTGTCCTGTGGAGACCCTGGCTGGGGCAGTGGTCAGGGCCCAAGGCCCCAGACGCCAGGGCGGGTATGGTGCAAGGAGCAATGTGCTCAGGCCTCTGAGTCCCTCCTCTGGCTCCTGAGAAGCCATGATAGGCTTTCCTGGCCACACTTTTCAGATCCCAGCTGAAATTTCCATTTCCAATTGAAAGCGGAATCTTATTACTAGAAATCCATCCAGCTAACGCTGATTTGACTTTCTCGTTACATACAACTGATAGGATCCTCTGTCCACTCATGAAAGCGAAAGATAAAAGAAGAAAACCAACCTGAAAGTATACTTGTTGGGGGAGTTCGGGCCACATCAAAATTACCCAAATGTCTGAGTTAAGACAGCTTTGTGCAGACCTAGTGGTGTCACCCCAAAAGAAAAAGAAATATAACAAAATTCCTGAGAATCACACAGTCACTTATACGTAACCTAAAACCGCAAAATGTGTGCCCGTTCACGGGGGAACAGAGGTTAACACTGAGGGATGGTGGGTCCTCCAGATTTTGAGGGTTGAGGCTTCCCCAAAGGAGGTCACGTCAAAATTACAACTAGGAGCTGGCTGGGAAGAGGGAGGGGCTGGGCGTTTGTAATGAGACCAAGGAAATTACCCAAGACGAGGTAAAGTGTGTTTTGTTTGGAGGAATTCAGAGACTTTTGTCAGGATGGGCTTGAGAAATTGCCAGCAGGAGTGGCTACGGGGGGACCTGGTGGATCCCTTAAACCCAAGGAAAACCCAAGACTCAATCTTCCTCCCTCTGTCCCTGGAGGCAAAGGGTGTTTCCTCCCATAAGCGGGGATCTGCAAACTGGCTTGAGACAATGAAATGTAGGCATGTGGGCTGGGAGAGGCCCGAACTGTGCTGGTGGCCAAACCTGGGACACACCTTATTCAGCCTGAAAGCCACTGAGGGGGTCAGGGCTGTGGGCTCTTTGGGCTCTTGGAGGCAGGGAGGGAAATAAACGCGGGCCAAGCACACATATCGGTGTCAGCAAAGGGCTGCAACCAGAAGAGGACTTGCCCTGAGGCTCAGGCGTCCTCTTCCACATCCCAGCCCAGGCTCTGTCCAGCAGCTTCAACCCTCATCATGACCTTCAAAGGCCCCTTCCCAGTGTTTGCGGATAACTTAACATTTCCTCAATGCTAGGAAACAAGTAATGCAAAGCAGCTTCAAAAAGCCCCCCGACCCCTCCCCTAAGGCTTTCACTTACAGGGATTCTGATGGGAGAGCGCCATTAGGCCCACAAACAAAATTCAACTTTTCTCTTGCTCTGCGTTAAGCACAGCTACGCTAACACCAAACTTCTCCTCAGCGGATGTGAAGCTCTGTTCGGTATTGAAGGGTTTGGGGGCGATGCCCCTGCTGGGCTGGCTCACACGTTGGTTCTGTTGAGGTTTCAGAATACAGGCTGACGGAACCTCTCCACCCCCTGCATTGTGACGCCCCGACAATTCTATTCTGTGGGCGAGGCAGCAGCATTCTCTGAAGGATGCTCTCTGGTTTGGTAATTTCCGAGACTGCTTTCTCCAAATTTCTACCGTCCCTATCAGCAGTTTGCCTAAAACAGGGTTAAGCTGGAATGTGCTCTATGGACATTCAACCCCCAGACCATCACCTTGACTGATCTGCTGCAGGAAGTCGAGATTAGTAAGTTAAGCAGAATGTTCCTGATTCTGGAGCAGCCACTGTGTGGTGCTCGCACTTGTCATCCAGCACCTCAAATAACCTTCAGAGAAAAGCTGAAATTCAGTTAGTTTCCTTTTCAGCCTGGTGAGCCGGGGACTTGGCCAGGGGTAGACACTGCCACGCTCCACGCAGGGAGTAACCAGAAGACCCGCTCGGGGGAGGGGTGTGGATGGACCTGCCCCACAGAGCGTTAAGAAGAGATGACTGACTTCACGTGGACCTCGGGGAAACAGGAAATGGCAGACATCCAAGCCTGGGATGCTTCCATGGGAACCCAGCATCCAGGAGATCCAAGGAGGCAGGAGGGACCACTGCCTTCGAATGATGTAAAAATGGGAAGTATAAGCCAAACATTCTTCCCCAGAGAGGCAGGGGACACTCCTCTGTCCACCTCCACCTCCATGCAGAGCCTGTTTGTCCGGAGGCAGAAGGACCAGGGGCACATCTGCAGGAAGACCTGTCCTTCCTGCCCAGTGTCAGGACTGGCCCAGGACAACTCCCAAGGCCCAGGCATGAGTCAATTTGGGGGACGTTTCTACCACGTCCTGGTCACCTGTTCTCATGCTGCACAGGCCAGAGCAGCCTCTGAGCTCATGGTGGGGGTATGTCCTGTCTCCCTTCCCGTCTCCAGTCACAGAATTTCTACTGGGATCGCAAAGCATCTGCCCCCAGGGCCTTCCTGGGGTCTTTAGAATGCATCTGTGTCCCCGGGTTCCTGCTCCTGGCCTGTGCTGACGGGGCAGCCCCCTCTTTCTGCATCCCTGGCAAGTCAGCCCAGCTCTCCCAGAGCCTCGGGTGTGGCCACAATGCGGGAAGGGTGGGGGACCGGACATCCTTCCACTGGCATCAACAGAAATCAAGGATTTCTCCCCAATTCTTCTGACATAACAAGTGTAGAAGAAGGTAAAGAAAAGCCCAGCTGCTTTTCTGGATTCCAAGGAGCACCAGAAATGCTGGAAGATGACCCTTCCTGGCTTCCCCAAGAAGACCCCAACCCTGCTGGTCTTCAGAGGCGCCAGGCTGACAGAGGCCCTGGGTGCCAGGCCGATGGTGGCTTCTCCTCCTTCGGCTCTCTTGGCCCAGCCTCGAGCAGACAAGGTCCTACCCAGGAACTGGTATGTCTCCTTCCCCTCTGCAGTAAGATCTCTTCTTGCCCCGGAGTATTTTGCCCTCTGGGTCTTTTGAAAAATCGAAGGTCTCTGTCAGCCCTCTCTGCCTCTTCCTGCACTTGGCAAGATGTGGTTCCACTTCAGATCCAATGACATCTAGACCGAAACAAGCACGTCTCCCCACTTCTTCCTCCCCAGTGAGGACATGTCTGACGTCCAGGTCACCCTGGGTCCAGCCAGTTAATCCTGAGGGAGGTGCTTCTAGAGGCAAGTAGGGGTGCGGGAGGCTGAGGGCCCACTCCAGGCTGGTTGGGCGGGGGATGGCCCAGGACGAGGGGGGAGGAGGGAAATGGCAGCAGAGCCGGGGGCTTGGTTTCCTGGCTCTCAGAGCTGTGTCCCTTATATGCTGAAGCCATGTCTGGGACCACTAAGGGCACCTGGGGACTGTCAGTGTCCCCAGGATCTGGCTCTGTTTGCCTCGGCCTGGGGGAGGTGCCAGTGGCTGTCCCCCCCGCCAACTCCAAGGGCACAGAGAGGGAGCACTGACCCTAGACACAAAGATGAGAGAGGCTGAGAGAGAAGGAGAGGCCCCAGTCTTGGCGTTTGGCCCCGGAGAGGATGCTTCTCAGGACTTTCGCACGGTCAACCTCGTTATTGCCTGAGATGGTGGGAACTGTGCTTTTGGAAAGAGGAGGAGAGAAGAGGGGTCCGGTGGTGCATCCCTGTCATCCAACTGACCCCAAATCTCCAACACCAAGCCATAAGGTCACTGTGGCTCAGAGTGACACCAGGTGCGTTGGGCTGTCCGGCCCTTTGCACTGGACTTTTTTCCACTGGAGGAGGGTCAGTGAGCCTCAGAACTCAGGGAGCACTAGCTCCACCTTTGAGGGGGCAGCCCACCCTGTGCTGAGGGCTGGCAGGAGGCACCAGGCAGAGGGGACGTGCCCCCAGGGAGGTCTCCCGCCCAGCTGGTCCCCTCGCCCCCATACCCAGGCTCCCCCTCTATCGACAACCCTCGATTTACTCAACATTTACAGAGTGCCTGGGGCAGACCATCCACTGCTGTTCTGGGTGACGGGGAGGGACAGCCCAGTGAAAACGTCATGGTCTTCTTCTAGTTAGAAGTACATACTAGGGAGGTGATGTACAACATGGTAAGTATAACTGACACTGTTGTAGGTTACGTATGAAAGTCATTGAGAGAGTAAATCCTAAGAGTTCTCATCACAGGGGAAAAATCTGTTTTCTGTATAATTTTGTATCCATATGAGAATATGGATGTTCACTAGACTTACTGCGATCATCGCTGCATGATGGATGCAAGTCAACTCATGATGCTGCACCCTTTAAGCTTATATAGGGCTGTATGTCAATTCTATCTCAGTAAGACTGGAAGAAATAAAATGTCATGGTCTTCCACTCAGGGTGTCCCTGAGGCGCGGACCTTGCATTCGACTGAGCAGACAAACGAAAAACAAGCAAGTCGAAAAAATAATGATAGGCAGACCTGGCCTGCACGGTGGGGCAGGGCCACCAAGGCGACCACGCATGCTGAAACCACAAAGCCAACCTTCATAATCTAAGGCACAATATGATGTTTCCTGCAGCCATTACATATTTTTTCAAAACATTAAGAACCCTCTTAACACGATCCACTGTAATGTTTAGAAAAGTAAAAATAGTAAAGCTATTTTTTTTAGTACACTGTGATTTTAAGCACTGAGAAAAAGTGTTTTGTTTCTTTGCGAAAAACTCATCAAAAATCCTCTCAACACTGCTTCCCTGCTTCTCATCACACAACTTTCAATCGGGGCTGAGTGTCCTTCCTACGCCTGGGCAACCTGTCACTCTGCCTTTTTTTAAAACTAATTAATTAATTAATTTATTTTTGGCTGCATTGGGTTTTCGTTGCTGTGCATGGGCTTTCTGTAGTTGCATCGAGCGAGGGCTACTTTTCATTGTGGTGCGCGGGCTTCTCATTGCAGTGTCACTCTGCTTTCTAAGCCTGGATCTGCTTCCAACATTTCACCCTTTGTGTTTTCAGGGCCTGACATTATCTCCGAGTTCCTTTACTGTGAAGATGTTTGCTGGCATCACTGCCTCTGGGACATCTTCATTTTTTTGTCACAACCATGCTCCTTCATTGAAGCTTCTCTGGGAGATGGGGACCGGGAGCCTGAAGCTGGATTTTGACTCAGAATGATGAGTCAGTCAACAATTCCTCGTGTTTGGTAGAGCTTAAATCACCAAAGCGTTTCACTCTCCTCATCTCGGCTTCTCCCTCAAGATCTGAAACGTCGGCAGCGGCCTTAGATTGCTTTTTCCTTTCCCTGTGCAGTGGCTGAGGCTCAAAAGGGCAAGTCCCTTGCACCTGTGTCACAGAGCCAGCCACAAGAGGGTGACACAGGAACGAGGCCCCTGGCTCCTGGTCCAGGGCTCGCTAAGCCATCACCGTGCCAGCCCAGTGGGAGTGTGCCCAGGGAAGTCGCCTGTGGATGGGAACAGCCCACTCTGTTCGTGGACAGTGGACAAGGTCGGGGACGAGAGCGGAGGACAGGAGCCTCCATTCAGGGGACATCACCCACCACAGTCCAGGCACTCAGCAGGTCTGTGGGTCCTGCCAGGTCTTCCAGGAAGATGGGGGGAGGGGCGATATATCGGGGAGAAATCCAGAAAGGCCTGCACTCACTGGTACCTCGGCTCAGCAGCCGTACCCCGGGACCTCAGGCTCCAGGAAACCTCCCAGCACTGCTTGCCCTCGGCAGGAGGAAGTAAGCAGGTTTGCTGATAGGGTGTCGCCTGAAGGATCTGGGAAGCAGCTGTGCACAGAGGTCCCTCACACACATGAGGCAGGGGCTAAGAAAGGTGTGGAGAGCTCAGCCTGGCGCCATGGCTGCAGGACAAGAGCTTGTGGGGGTCTCCGCCATGGCCTGGGCTCTGCTCATGGTCTGTCTGCACAGGTGAGAGGCACTAAGGAAGGCACCGTCTGGCAGCCCAGGGCTGACCCCCTTTTCTTCCTCCACCCTGAACATCTCTGGAGTGATGACCTTGACCTCTCCCCTTTGCACATCCTGCTCCTCTCAGGGTCCTGAGCCCAGTCTGTCCTGACACAGCCACTCAGTGTCTGTGGCTCTGGGACAGAGAGGCCACATTTCCTGCTCTGGAGGCAGCAGTGATACTGGGGGGTTACAGCCCGGTGTGCTGGTATCAACGGCACCCACATGCTGCCCAACACCCCCCGTGCACGAGATCGTCCTCGCCCCTGGGGTCCCTCTCCATCCTCCAGCTCCAGGTCCGCCTTCCTGGCCTCCTTGGGCTGCAGCTGGAGGACTCGTTGTGCCCTCTGGGTGCTTTCTTTCCAGGACCGCCCCTAGGCCCAGGGGTCCCAGCCCACCACTTAGGGAGACCAAAACCTCCCTGGGCTCACCCACCCTGCCCCTGCCCAACACCACACAGGAGTCAAGTTTCTGGGGGCTGATGCCAGCCCTGCTCCTTCGCCCCAAGCACAGGTTCTGAACGTAACCGTGGCTTCGGGAATGGGACCCCAACACACTGCAGCTGCTTCTTCAAAGAAGGCAGCAGGATGAAAGCTCTCTTGGGAAAATGACTTGGAAAAATAAAGGCTGCTCATCCTCCTCCTGCTGTGAGGGCTTCAGGATGCAGATTGCATGCAGCTCCGCGATTACCAGCACTGAGGGGGCAACAGGACTTCCTGGGACATGAGGAAGTGCAGGGGACCAGTTTACCTGAAGATGTCTTCCGCCGCACTGGTCCAGCTCACACTGGCCTCAGGTCCTCCGACACCCGGTCTCCCTGGTTTCCTACCGCCTCAGTCACCGGTCTCCACCCAAGTCTGAGAATAAGAACCCAAATTCTCCAAAAAACAAGGACACGGTGTGTTAACACGTGTATTTACGAAGCCACAGTGAGAACTCTGCTGGGTGAACTGAAAACCGGACCCCCGACCCTGCCGTTTCAGTGAGAATCTCTTCGTTATCTCCAAACCCGAGAAGTTTCTCATCGGCTGAAGCAGCAGACAATCGAAGAAAAGACCTGGTGCTCGGGTCAAGGGAACCTTCTTCTAAGGGCACTGACCGCCGTCCTGAAGCCCCAGTTCTGCCCCTTTCTCTGCCCCCCACACCCTGGCACCTCCCGAGGGGACCCCATTTCCAGCGCAAAGCGGCGGCCGATGAGCTCTGGCCATCCCCGCAGACCCGGGTTCCTTGGATTATTACGTCCCCCACGCAGCGCTGCGGACTCTTCACGGGGCACGTGGCCCGGAGAGGCCCAAGGCGGCCGCCCCACCCCATGCGGCCTCCGCTCCAGCCCCAGGTCGTGATAGCTCGTTTTCGGGTGGAGAACAGGAGCGGGGGCCCCTTGGACTAGCTCAAGGTCACCCCGCGGGAACACGGGGGCACCAGGACGGGAACTTACGTTTCGCGCTGCAGCGGTACGCCACGGGGTCCCTCGCTTGTGCTCTGCGGACAAAGAACCGCGAACTCAGCAGCGCCCCACCCGGAAACCACGCGGCCCGACCAATCCTGGTTTCTGTTTCCTCCTGGGGCAAATCTCACGAGATCCTGGGATCGCGAGTGGGGTATCCCAGGGAGTCTAGAAGGGGTTCATTTTAATAGGCGGGGAGGGAGTGGGGAGAGGGGGAGGGGTGGCGTCTGTGGCCATGCCCACTGGACGGCCGGGGGGTGAGAGTGGGGATGGGGTGGGGGAGGGGTGGGGGAAAGGTAGGGTTGGGGGGATGGGGAGGAGATGGGGGGAATGGGTGAAGTGGGGGTAGGAGATGGGATAGAATGGAAGTGAGGTGGGGGAGGGAGGAATCGTGGAATGGGGGATGGGAATGGGGGAATGGGGTAGGATGGAGAACGGGGTGAGGTGGGGATGGGGTGGGGGTAGGTGGGGGGGGGGTGGGGAGGGGTGGGCGTGGGCTGGGATAAAGGGGCCCTTGAGACCCGGAGGGAGGGGTCGAGGCTTAGAACCCCCACCTCCAACTCCTCTCCCACCCCCACCTCTGGGCCTGTTCTTCTACAACCCCTTCCTCTCTGTGGGGCGTGGGGTGCCAGGGCCGGCTCCGGGGCCCCGTGGGCGAGGGTTCTCGCCCACTCCCACCTCCCTCTTGTAGATAAGATGTCCCTGACCTTGGCCAGTCCAGTACCCCCTACTCTCTCGACTTTACCACTTATGTGACCCCTGGGGCAGCGGAGACCCCAGCCAGGGTTTGACTAGATGGTCCTCTATCCAGATTGTGCTTCCCACCTCCCCACCCCCCCCATTTGGTTTTCCAGTTTTTTTCAGAAGCCAAACAATTGCTGCATCTGGTCTCTTCACCTCCGTCTGACCTCCGCAGCCCCTCCGATGGCCTCAGCTTGTGCTGGTCCTGAGTGCAGGGTTCTCCTCTTTTCACCAACGGACACCTTCGGACAAAGTCAGGAAGGGGCGTGGAAAAAGAAAGTGTGGGCGGGACCCTCCCAAGCGGTGCCCCTCAACCCTGGGGATGTCGCGTCCGGGCCACCAGGGGGCACTGGAGACATGGAATCCAGGACGGTTTTTTTTTTTTTCCAGGATGGTTTTGGCTCCTCCTTCCTCCCAGCCCCTCTAGGGGAGAAAGTCGGGCTTCTGGAGAGATGGTGAGAGCCAGGCGGGTGAGGATTCTTGCCTGGAGGGGTTAAGAGCAAAGCGGAACCCCAGGCCTGTCACTCACGCTGGCCTGGGGGACCTCCTTTGGGTCCTTTGAATTCAGCTTCCTCACTCAAGCCCAGTAAGTACTTGGTCTCCTCAGACTGTGAGGCTGTGTCCCTGTCATCCAGGTGACCCTAAATCTTTAACCACAGGCCACCAGAAGGTAGTGGTGGCCAAGAATAACAGGCAGGGCAGTAGTGATGGCCATCTTTCGTGGCTCAACCCTGCCATTTCCCCAGACATCCCCCGTCCCTGTGAGCTAACAGAGCTTAAGGTGTCCAGCTATACCCATGGATGGATGGATGGATGAATGAATACATAGGTACATACAAATGAGGGCATTTTATTGATCCCCCTGGACCTGGGATTGCTACCTGGAACAGGGCTGGTAAAAACTCAATTTTTTCACCTTGGAACTGGAGACTCAGCCTCCCTCTCCTTCCTCTTGTCCAGGCTCATTCAACAAACATTTGTCCTTGAGAGGCTGCTGATGCAACACTCAAGGAGATAGTGCTCATAAGTTTTAGGATGGAACCAGAAAAAAACCAAAACAAGAAGACCATTGTTTTAAACTGGCAGGTTGTAACTAATTCTCTGAGAGGGCAAAGGATGCATCTGTGGGACTTGAAATGGAAAGGGGATCCCTTTGAAAATTGCCGATCGTTATTTTCATGATTCAATGGCTGATTTAAGGCCTGATTTCAGGTTGACGCACTGAAAAGATGACGTCGGAGATATTTATGATATAGTCCTATTCATGTACAAGTAAACATGAAAGTAACATTCATTCATTTCATTGCTTCAAGCAATGCTCACAATGTTTACCATATTCCTGGGGGCTAGACTAGGCCTGGAGTAGAAGAAGCAGTGAAAGTTACAGGGACCTCCTCTCCCACCTCCTGGAATACATGTAATTCTTTTTCCTGAACATTGTAGATAAGCATGTCAAGATGTCCAGAAGATGATCACTAAAATGATAACGCTGGCCATGGTAAAATAATTTTCCATATTTTGAGGGGTTTTTTTGCTTGTTTTTTGTTTTTGTTTTGTTTTGTTTTTTGGCCTCGCCGCACAGCACGTGGGATCTTAGTTCCCCGCCAACCAGGGATCAAACCACGCCCCCTGCAGTGGAAGCATGGAGTTCTAACCACTAGACCGCCAGGGAATTCCCAACTTTTCTATATTTGGGGGTAAACTTTTCCAACATAAATGTTTTCCTTGACCAGTGATTTATTTTGGAGATATGAAGAAATTCAGTCACCCCACACAGCCTCTAGTCCTCCAGTCTGCTGCAAGATTAAGCTGACAAGGAAGGTCTTGGAGACAATCCAGGATGGCTGGTCTGCGTTCCTAAGGCCATATGTCCTGATTTGGGGGAACCACCACTTTTGAAAATCCTTTTGGGGGACTCTCCTGGCGGTACAGTGGTTAAGACTTCGCCTTCCAATGCAGGGGGTGCGGGTTTGATCCCTGGTCGGGGAGCTAAGATCCCACATGCCTCGTGGCCGAAAAACCAAAACATAAAACAGAAGCAGTATTGTAACAAATTCAATAAAGGCTTTAAAAATGGTCCACATCAAAAAAAAAAAAAAAAAGAAAGAAAGAAAATCCTTTTGGGGTAGCTGTGAATGAGCTCAGAGGGAAAAGCAGGAGCCTTCAGGTAGAGGCCAGTATCCTTCCATCCCAGACTCAAACTCAGGCCTCCTGCAGGCAATGGCCTTGCAGATGCAGAGGGCAGGAAGCCCCTCCCCAGGTGTGTGTGTGGTGGAAGGGGGAGATCAGGTGTGTGAGGAGGGGAACTCATCAGAAGGCCAAGTGCTCCGTGTCCCTCAGAACCAGCTTCAGAACAACTTCTTGGGAAGAAGACATCCTCCCCCCGCCCCTTCCTGGCTGGGCCAGGGCATCTGCCCGCTTCCCTGCGTGCCAAGCCTCAGGGCTTGGAGCAAAGGAGGAACTGAGAAGCATCCAGTCCTTTGAGGGTCTGGATAGAACAAGAGCAGAGGAAGGAGGAGTTTGCCCCTTTCCTGTCTCGCTGTTGAGCTGGGACATCTCATCTCATTTTCCTCTGTCCTCAGCAACTTCGGTATCAGGTCTTAGGACTTGGTCTGAATCACACCGACAGCTTTCCTGGGTCTGCAACTTGCAGACTGTGGGACTTAGTCTTATCTTTAATAACAGACGTTATTATTTTAACCAGTGTGTAAAATAAAAAAGCACAAACATGTTCAAAACACACTTAAGGGGCTTCCCTGGTGGCACAGTGGTTAGGAATCTGCTTGCCAATGCAGGGGACACGGGTTCGAGCCCTGGTCTGGGAGGATCCCACATGCCACGGAGCGGCTGGGCCCGTGAGCCACAATTACTGAGCCTGCGTGTCTGGAGCCTGTGCTCCGCAACGAGAGAGGCCACGATAGTGAGAGGCCCGTGCACCGCCATGAAGAGTGGCCCCCGCTTGCCACAACTGGAGAAAGCCCTCTCACAGAAACAAAGACCCAACACAGCCATAAATAAATAAATAAAAATTAAAAAAAAAAAACACACTTAAGCAATAGTCATGAATCAAAAATGATTGCTTCCTCCAAACATCTTTCTCCTTCTCCTTAAATCCCCAAGGCCAGCCTTTAGCTTTTCCCACCATTGGCCATAGAGTCACCTCTCTTGGGCTCCTGAAATGTCTGTCACTCGGTATGAAGAGCTGCCTCACAGGCATAACCTGGTACCAAGGCTGTGGTGGGGTGGGCTAAATAGTCCTGGGGTGAGGGTCCAGGCCACCTGGTGTGGCAGGTGACACATCCCATCGTGGAGGGAGTTAATGGACAAAGGGAAATGAGGTTAGAGGGGATGGAAGGGATCGGGGGTCTGGTGCTGAGCTTGATGGGGAAGGAGGGAGGAAGGGAGTGCAACGCAAGAGGGATTTCCAGCCCCCACTCAGCTGCCTCCCAGGGGCTTGGTTGGCACCGTCTGCAGCCACCAGGGGGCAGCAAGGGCCAGGATTTGGGGAAGGTACTAGAGGCTTATACTGTCCTGGATGAAGTTTCAAGAGGGGCTCCCCACGGAACACTTCTTATGTCCCAAAGCATTTGTACCCCAACAAATCATCTTCAAAAGTGCTAATAAATGGCCCAGGGCTCAGGCTCAGGCCTCAGACTCAGAGCACTGCAGAGGCAGAGGCTGGAGGGGAATGTGAGGACCCTCCAAACTGAGGGGGAAAAGAAGGAGTTGGGGGGTGTGGGAGGGATGGATTGGGAGCTTGGGACTAGCAGATGCAAACTATTATATATAAGATGGATAAACATCAAGGACCTATGGTATAGCACAGGGGACTGTAATCACTATCCTCTGATAAACCATAATGGAAAAGAATATGAAAAAATGTATATAGTGTATAACTGAATCACTTTATTGAATAGCAGAAATTCACACAGCATTGTAAATCAAGCACACATCAATAAAAATTTTCAGTTTGTTTGTTCTTTTTCTTTCTTTTTTTTCTTTTTTTCTTTTTTCACAGCGCTATGCGGCATGCAGGATTGTAGTTCCCCGACCAGGGATCGAACCTGCACCCCTGCAGTGGAAGCGCAGAGTGTTAACCACTGGACTGCCATGGAAGTCCCTTCAATAAAATGTTTTTAAAAAAGAGGGAGTTGAGGGGATACTCGTCCCCAGCTCTGCCTCTGACTCCCAGAAAGCAGGGCAGTTGGATCTTTCAGCCGCCTGGGCTCAGGGCCTCTCCATTGTCCCAAGAGCACAGAGGGGACCTTCTGGGATTCCTCCCCCAGGAAGCACGATGACTCTCACACCAGGAGAGACAGGAAATCCCGCGCTGGATTCCTTTCCCACATCATGTCATAGACTTAGTCTGTCCTCACACACCATGTGAAGGAGTTAATTCTCCAGTAATCTCTGCTGTCCAGGGATGCAGAAGAATCTAGAACAAACCATGTCAGAGGGGGTGAGCAGAGGGGGGCAGGAGGGGCAGGTGCAGGAAGCTGATTTGCATGGAGGCCCCTCCCTCCTCTGAGCGGGGAGGGGATAAGAGAGGTCTGGGGGAGCAGGCCCAGAGCTGGGCGCTCAGAAGGCAGCGTCTGGAGCGTCTCTACCATGGCCTGGGCTCTGCTCCTTGTCACCCTCCTCACTCAGGGCACAGGTGAGGCCTCCAGGGAAAGGACCCCGGGGACATCTGGCTGATCCTTTGTGTCTTTGTCCTCAGGGTGACCGGGGCCCCACACGGAACTGACCAGAGTGTGTTTCTCCTCTTTGCAGGGTCCTGGGCCCAGTCTGGCCTGACTCAGCCTCCCTCAGTGTCCGGGAATCCGGGACAGACGGTCACCATCTCCTGTGCTGGAACCAGCAGTGACGTCGGGACATATAACGATGCAGGCTGGTACCAACAGCACCCGGGCATGGCCCCCAAAACCCTGATTTATGATGTCAATAAACGGCCCTCAGGGATCCCTGACCGCTTCTCTGGCTCCAAGTCTGGGAACACGGCCTCCCTGACGATCTCTGGGCTCCAGGCTGAGGACGAGGCTGATTATTACTGTAGCTCATATACAAGTAGTAGCACTCTGCACAGTGGTCCAAGTTCATGGGGAAGCGAGACCAAAACGTCCCTGAGCTCACAGGCTCCCTATTGCTCTGGAAATGCTTCTCCTCCCTGAGCTGCCGGCTCCATGCAGCTCGGCCATGAGAGGTCAGTGGTCTCTGAGCTCCTCCCTCTGCCTACAGTGAAGGTGGTGGGAAACATGCTCTTGGGGTTATTGTCTTGGGATGGTAACCACCTCCTCATCCTGTATGACGTGCCCCTCTTTCCAGCTCTTCCACAGCAGTGTGATGGTTAAGTTTATGTGTCTATTTGCCTGAGATAAGAGATGCCCATACTGCGGTTAAAACATTATTTCTTGGTGTCTGTGAGGATGTCTCAGGAGGAGGACATTGGCATTTGAGTCCACAGACTGAGTAGAGAAGATCACTGGTGTGGTGCAGTGGGCACTGTCCTTGAGTTGAGGGCCTGAATAGAACAAAAAGGGAGAGGAAGGGGACGTTGCTCTCTCCTCGTCATCAGAGGCATCACCTTCTGACCCTGGACATTGGCACTGCTGCTTCTCCAGCTTTCAATCTCGGACCAGGACTTAACATCCTCGGCCCCGATTCACAAGCCTCTGGACTCAGACTGAATTATATCACTGGCTTTCCTGGTTCCTCAGCTTGCTGATAGATTGTGAGACACCTTCAACTTCCATAATGGTGTGAATCAACTTCCATAATGGTGTGAATCAATAAATTATATATATTTTTTCCTGTTTCTCTGGAGCCATGTGGCTAATCCCGATTTTGGTACCTGGAGTGCTTCGAGAAAAATAGAATTTTAAGGATGATTTTTCTCAATTGATTCTGAGGTTTCTGGAATTGGCTGTCTAATCTGGTTCTACTGAATGGTGCTAATGGCTATTTCCATTAGTACAGAGAGCACAGCTAGTGTATGTCATGAACTGTTCATTGAAATGAGAAAAATGCCTGCCTTGGATTCTTCTAAGCAACCACTTGTAAGAATCGAGGAGCTAAGTGACCCTGTATATGATATTTTGGAACGTTTTGGGAACCCTACAGAATATCATGACGTTGGTATCTGCTCGGAATGTTGCTGGACAGAGTAGGGAGAGAAAAAGATGAGCTTAGTGATTCAAGAGCCCATCCCAAGGGCCGCACAAGTGACCTGCAAGCTTTCTGGAGTGCCCTGGAGGAGAGCCTCATCTCGTGCAGCACTTGGAGTGAAATAGCTGAAAATCCAACCCAGACCCTCCTCCTTCAATTGGCTAAATTCCAGCAAAGCTGAGCCCCAGCCTTGTAATGAAGAAGGTGGTTGGGAAAGAACCGGATCCTACAGGTTGGGTGGGGATGTGTGGGAGGACCTGAGGGACCTGGGGACACTGAGCCCCTCAATTCTCACGTGTCTTCTTTGCCTGTGGAAGACACCTCCCCACTCCCAGCGGTACAGGTCTTTCCACCTCTGTCTGGGGCGATTGACCCTGCATTGCCCAAGGAAAAGATCACGGCCGCCCTGAGGAAGCTGCCACGTGAGGCTGTGCTGATTCTCCTCAGGACCCCTCACCCCCATCGCCCTTCTTTGCTTCTGGACCAACAATTAGACTCGGGTCCCAGCAGTTTCCTAGGATGAGAATAGAGTGTGAGCCTCGAGAGGGGCGCTGCACTCCAAGAACTGCTTGTTTCTCCTAATTCACACAGACAGAAATCCCCAGAACACGTTGGGAAGGGACTCGAGGGTGGGGGACAGTGGTGGGAGGAACATCAAGCTGGATCAGCTGGATCTGTGATCTGGGCTCACTCCACAGAGACTCTGCGTTTCATGTTCCCTGCAGCTCGGGGAGGTAGACAGAGCCTCCGCAGTTTGGGGGTTGGTTGGCGGAAGCAAAGTCCAAGATGGTCCCTAGTGAGTGAACTAGAGAAGCCAGACCTGCCTGGAGACAAAGGGATTCAAAAGGTAATGAGATTGGAGCATCCTTGAATGGCTCTGTGCTCACTCTTTTCCAAGTCAGAACTTATAGTGAGAACTGCAGCCCCTCAGCTGCAAATCCTAAACGCAATGGGAGGAGCTGGATCCTGGGTGGCCGGGGCCAAGGGGTGGCCCTCCCCTACCAAGGGCAAGGCTACCGTCATGGCCAGTGGAGTCAAAGCAGCAATGAGAAGAGTCTTGACGTGTGCAGATCTCTGTCATTGGCTTGTTAATCATGGTATTTCTGGAACTGAAAAAGGTAGAAGCCTGCTAAATTCCTACTTGGTCAAAAAAAATTCTAGGTCAAGTGAAAAAATTATAAAAATTTTTTCAAATTATAAAAATTCCCCCAAAACGCCCATTTTGGGCCCACTGAGAAGACTCTCGGGACTCAGTTGGGAGTCATCCTCATGGCTGTGATTTCCTTCAGTGAGAGGAGACAAAGGAAAATCAGCAAAGGGCAATGGCGGATGAGGTCAAGTCCGTGGAAACCAGGAGAATCTTCCCGGACGCCTTTCCGAGGGCCGGGCTTCATCCCCAGCGTCAAATGCTGACAATGTGTGTGAAGAATTGTATCACAGGGAGACTCATCAGACCAACAAGGCTGTTACCAGAGGCTGGTTTCCTAGGCATCTCCGGTCTGGCATCTGCCGACATTCCACACTCCCGTGGGTTTTAGCAAAGCATTTTTAAAGGCCAGGAGAGAGGTGGTCGCAGGGTACATGATCAGCTTGTGCACAGTTCTCTGATTGGCTGATGGTGAGGCAGCAGGGTGGAGTCACAGGGCTTAACATTATCAGTCCTTAGGCTCCTGGGGGCCTGGGGCTATGTGCTCCTGGTCACCAAGTAGTTCTTCCACCTGGTGTGGGGGTGGGGGGTGGATTTCACATCTGCAAAACAACTCAGGAAATTTGCATCAAATACTATTATCCAGGTACTTCAGAGAAGAGCTAAAGCAGAGGATATTGGGGATGGCCTGTCCCTGGAAGGCTCCATAGGGGTCTTGTTCGGTTACACACACACACACACACACACACACACACACACACACATACACACACACACACACCCAGCACCATCACTCCTGGGTCCCCCCGCCCCATTGTACCCGGGAAGGATGCGGGGGTCTGCTCTGTGGGGACCGAGTACTCCATCTGCATCGCCCGCGGGGCCCTGTACCCAGAGGCAGGAGCATAAACCCTGGGATGCAAAGGGCAATTACACCAATTGTCAGCTTTCCTCATAATCAGGAACTAGACATTTCAGATACTGAGACAGTGATAATCTTGGGAAAGACCAGTCCGCCCTGATTCTCTGTCTAGAAAACACACAAAACACACTGGGTCCAGCGTCTCTGTGGACAGAGGAGCCTGACCTCAGGGAGACGCCAGCTCTGGGGTGAGGACCTCCCGCTGAGGAGAGAGGAGAATCCTCACTTGCACCACGTGGCAGATAGACCTGCCTGAGGAGAGGTCCCTGTGGCTGGGCCCTGAGGTGAACTCTGACCCAGCCCCTCCTCCCAGCCCTGCACACCCTGGCATCTACCCTCATTTCCTTTAGGGCTCCCTCCATCCTGATGGGCTCTAACTCTTTCTTACATTATTCTTTCTTTCGAACACTTCTGAGAATTCAGCTTCATCTCATGGGCCCATATTTCTCATCAGTGTACCTATGGGGGTGGATTCATTTATCGTGTAGGTTCCTCTGCCCTGAAATGAGATCTCCTCAAGGTCACCCTGAGACAAGGTCGTCCTGAGTCAAGATTAGAGAGCCTGCAGGGGTGGGTCTGAGTCACCTGGGGAGGCAGGTGACAATTCCATCCTGATGAGGCTGCAGGACAAAGGACAGGGGCATGGAGGGGATGAGGAGGGACAGGGTGGCTGGTGCTGAGCTGGGAGGAGGAGGAGGAGGAAGAAGTGGGGGGTCCCAGGGGTCATCCTCAGAGCCCTGCAGAGGCAGGGGACAGGCGGGCAGTGGGCCCGTCCTGCTGAGGGGACAGGTTGGGGAGGGGGATGCACACCCCCAGCTCCCCTGTGGTGTCGGGAGGAGACAGGATGGAACCTCTAAGTCACCCGAGCCCCTCGGGCCCCTGTTCTCACCTTCTACCCACAAAACCCAAAGAGTGGTTAACGGGATTATTAGCCAACGACATCTTGACTCAAATAGTGGACGACAGGGACATCCCAGGATGGCCCCATTTCCTGGGCCCTGTAATGGTCAGTGTCCTGACTAAGGACAACGTGTCACAGAGTTTTCATCCTCTCAGATGAGCCCTGATGTCCAGGGATGCAGAGACTCTAGGGTCCAGAGCTGGGCAGGGGCCTGGGGT
The DNA here is from genome assembly GCF_949987535.1 of Balaenoptera acutorostrata. NCBI lineage: Eukaryota > Metazoa > Chordata > Mammalia > Artiodactyla > Balaenopteridae > Balaenoptera > Balaenoptera acutorostrata. The sequence continues at coordinate 68,185,891 of NC_080076.1, read as the reverse complement.
GGGGGGCTGGGGTCAAGGACCTGCTCGTGGATTCGATGTGCAGATGCTTCAGAACAAAGAGGTGGGGGCGGGGATGGGACAAGGCTGCAGCTGGGGCTCCCACCAGCCACCCAGCAAACAGCAGGTGTTTCCCCTGGTGGGACTGTCCCTTTCCCAAACATAGAGACCTTGGAGATAGTCATCCAGCAGAGGGCGCTGCGGAATGTCCCCTGCACTGAGGTTCCCAGAGACACAGCCCTGTCCCAGCAGAGACCCTGAAGACCCAGGAGCTCATTACCTGAGGGACTTCAGCTGGTATTTCTTTCCCTGCAAACCAGGTACAAACAATTCATGCTCCTGTATATACATGTCACCCTTGTGTCAAAAGATTTTAATCCCTGAGCTATATTCTCCCCTCAGGGTGCAGAAAATCTAGTGTCCAAGGCCTGGTCAGAGGGGTGAGGAGAGAATGAGGAGGGGCAGGTGCAGGAAGCTGATTTGCATGGAGGCCCCTCCCTCCTCTGAGCGGGGAGGGGATAAGAGAGGTCTGGGGGAGCAGGCCGAGGGCTGGGGCTCAGAAGGCAGCGACTGGCGTGTCTCCACCATGGCCTGGGCTCTGCTCCTTGTCACCCTCCTCACTCAGGGCACAGGTGAGGCCTCCTGGGAAAGGACCCCGGGGACATCTGGCTGATCCTTTGTGTCTTTGTCCTCAGGGTGACCTGGGCCCCACATGGAACTGACCAGAGTGTGTTTCTCCTCTTTGCAGGGTCCTGGGCCCAGTCTGCCCTGACTCAGCCTCCCTCAGTGTCCGGGAATCCGGGACAGACGGTCACCATCTCCTGTGCTGGAACCAGCAGTGACGTCGGGGGTTATAACTATGTCAGCTGGTACCAACAGCGCCCAGGCACGGCCCCCAAAACCTTGATTTATGAGGTCAATAAACGACCCTCAGGGATCCCTGATCGCTTCTCTGGCTCCAAGTCTGGGAACACGGCCTCCCTGACCATCTCTGGGCTCCAGGCTGAGGACGAGGCTGATTATTACTGTAGCTCAGGTACAAGTAGCTGCACTTTGCACAGTGGTCCAAGTTCATTGGGAAGTGAGACCAAATCCTGCCCTGAGCTCACAGGCTCCCCGTTGCGGTGACTCTGCTGGTTGCTCATCTGCATCTGTGGTAGAAGCATCGGCAGCTGAGAGGAGATCTGAGGACCCTGCAGAGGGATGAGGACAAATGACAACATGTGGTTTTCATGTTTGTTGTCCCTCCTCTTTGACCTGCATCTGAGTGGGCTACATTAGGGATTGTTGGGGACAGACTCTGTTCTCAGGGTTGTCTCTCTCCTGGCATCGGTGAACCCTGTCCGGGGACAGCCCTGCAGGAGGACGGTCTCCCCAATACGACGGGCTCTTTGCAAAGTGGCTCCAGAATGGAGGGTGGGCTGGAGGGCGTGTCCCCCATTCCTCAGTGACGTCAAGGTCACATGTTTCCATGAGGAGTCAGTGCAGTTTCCAGGTGGAATCCCAGCACATCTAACGCCTGTGAGAATTCATTGAAAAAACAGGCTCGTGTGTCCACGGTTCAATATTACTTTCTTTTGAAACTGGCAGATATCAAATGCAATTATTTTAAATTTTAAATTATGTGAATTCAGAAGTTTTTGTTTCTTGTTTTTCTGTTCTTTTCTTTTTTTCTTTTTTTTTTTTTTGTCCATGCCATGTGGCATGTGAGATATTAGTTCCCCGACCAGGGATCACACCCACGTCTCCTGCAATGAAAGCGCTAAGTATTAACCACTGGAGCACCAGGAATCTCCCAAATTCAATATTTTAGATGAAAAACAAAGTGCATGGGTTAAATTGCTCAGGACACCTCATCACCCCGGTAAGAAGAAGAGGAACATTTGATAGCTTTGTTTTCAGGCGTCCAGGACTGGAAAGCAGCTCGTTTTCTGTGGTTCTGGTTCCTGGCTCTCATGAAGTTGGAATCACGTGTCAGTGGGCTGTTTTCATTAAGGTCCTCTGACTTTGGAAGACGCCTCGTATATGGCTCACTGCATGCTAGCCCTGTGCACTCTTTTCTTGTCCAAATCATCTTTCTGCTAAATCTGAATTTAAAAAAAATTTTTTAAAGATTTTTAAAATGTGGACCCTCTTTAATGTCTTTATTGAATATGTTACAATATTGCTTTTGTTTTATGTTTTGGTTTTTTGGCCGTAAGGAAAATAGGATCTTAGCTCCCTGACCAGGGATCAAACCCACAACCCCTGCATTGGAAGGCAAAGTCTTAACCACCGGATCAACAGGGAAGTCCCTAAATCTGATTTTTTTTTTAACCCAGTGGATTATGCCCCCTATTTTCAAGTCTATGCTAGTCTCCATCTGAATAATCATTTGTCTTTATCACAGCATTTTACAAGTGACCAGAATCTTTGGTCTTTCTATTTATATGGTCAAAGCTGAAGTAGAGTGTAAAAAATATTTACCAACAGCATTTCTAAGTTCTACTTTCATTGGGATTATAGCTGCTCCTAAGTGTGCAGTGCAGAAATCAGAGTGGTTTTACTCTCCTGAAATAGCCTCTGTTATAATTTCTACTCTCCCCCATTATTATGGAAACAGCCATTCTTCCTTTCCATCTGTCCTGTTGTCCTGTTATCGCTCTCTCTTTTTTTTTTCTATTGAATATATAGCTGCATTTATAATCAGTCTTACTTTTTTCTAAGAAAGGCTTTTTTAGTTTTAATGACAATGACCTGAATGAGGCTCTTCACATGTTCTCCTTCTCAAAGCCTCCTAAGGATCCAGGTTGGGGGCATCTCCCCTCCACTCTATATGTTGTTTGCAAGTGTCCTGGACGAGCTGGTTGGGCACGGTCTCAGCTGCATCAAACAGCCTGGGACGGTCTTTGTTCTGATATTGGCTCTGTCTTTTTCTTCCCAGTTTCTTTGTTCAGAGACTCCAGGTGAGTATTTCTACCACATCCAAGGCTTCAAGAATAGGTTTTCACCTTATACTTGCAGCTTCTCATGAAAATTTCCTCCATGTATGAATCCTGGTCTATGTAGCTAAGGAGAGGAAAAGTAGTCGTGTCTCTTTCAGTGTATTTTGTGCAATTCCGTTTATTATGAAATGCAACATTCCTGAAGAAGAATGTGTGGAAATGCGCACTCACAATTTAAGGAGGAATAATAAACAGAAGCCACATAACGCAAGGTGAAATCTACCCCCCAAAGCACATCTGTCTACCCCGCTCCCCGATTAGCTGGTTTGCTGACTTCAGGGTTAATCATTCCATGGCCTTTCTTTGCATTCCTGCCCCAGCCTTCCTAGGTATGTGTCTCCCAAACACTATGGTTTGAATCAGTGGAAAGAAGCATCCAACCAGCTGAGTGAGGAAAAGATAGTGTGTCTACAGGTGAGGCCCCAAGAGACATGGACCCTAACAGAGGCTCAGCTTGGTCCTGGGCGGGGCTTCCCTGGATTTCCTGGAGCCCGTCCTGAAGACGGCAGACAGGGTCCCAGAGGAAAGACAAGGAACCCTAGAGTCAGGCATCTGGCCCTGTGGGATGTGGGCGGGTCCTGGATCTCTAGGGGGAATATTGTCAGGGGATCAGCTGCCCTACATATCCTGCTACTCAGCGGGACGTGGACTCCAGGAGCTGTCTGAGATCACTTCACTGGGAGGAAGCGAGAGAGATTGTTCCTGGCTGATCAGGACCCTAGAAAATGGCTCATGTCAAGATAATCCTAGCCCAGACATAAAGTACAAATCAGAATCCGGACCACACGCATCCAACCTTACGTATGGGATGGAGTGAGGTATGGCAGCACTAGGATGATGTCAGCTTCCTTGTAGGTGAATATTTCTGCCAGTTGCCCATTAGAGAAAGGCCTCCATGGGAGATGGCCATTCCAGAGAGGTGGGCAGAGGCTACAAAACTCTGGAGGCACACAGGCTTCTCCTCCTGATCCCCACAGAGTCAGCTCTGCCATGCCCCCTTATCCAGGACATGTGGTTTACTCTCTCCCTAGAACAAATCTGTGCACAGGGGTTAGTGGGCAGTGGTCTACCGCGACTAAAAGGAGAGAGAATGTGGAGGTCTACCTGTTTCTGTAAGGACTCACACTCATTATAATTGTTAAGTTATCTCAGCTTATCACGACAATGCTCACCACTGATCATGACCTAAGGAATGACAGGTCTACTTAGCACCACTGCAGACCTGGGACGGGCCTTTCTCAGGAAAGAGTCAGTAAACACTTGTCGACATGCATCTTGGCTTCCATATTTGTGTTTTTCTGTACTCCTATGTTCTTTGGACTCTTCCTGAACTCTGATATATGACTCTGACTATCAGTATTGTTTGACTTGGGTTTAAAAGAAACAATCATAGTTGTGCGTTTGCTCCACATACCCACAATAGCCAGAATGAAGAACTCTGGGACTGGCATTTGTGTTGTGAGGTTGGGGAGAGGGAGAGAGAGGAGGAAACATTGTGGTAGACTCCGCAGGGAACTGGTTTTTTGGTTTTATTTTTTTGACCGCACCGTGCGGCATGTGGGCGCTTAGATCTCCAACCAGAGATGGAAACCTGTGCCCCCTGCATTGGAAGCACGACGTCTTAACCACTGGCCCACCTGGCAAGTCCCAGAACTATTTCTTTAGCTGACATTTTCCTAACATATCAATAGTCAATCCACCTGAAGAGGGGTCTCAAAAACTCTCCACACATCAAGATTTCATTACAATGAAACTAGATGCGATTGCCTTCACATTTCAGGACGCTGGGGTTTGTTGAGTTTCTGGATATGAGGGTTTCTCTGTGTCTCTCTGTCTCCTCTCCTTTGGGAACTCCAATTATTTGTGTATTAGGTCAATTGAAGTCCCACAATTTGTGGATACTACTTCATTCTTTTAAATTCTTTTTCCCCCTCTGTGTTGGACGTGCAACTGTTTCCATTGCAATGACTTTGAGTCAGAAATCTTTCATTATCCAATGCTCTGTCTGTCATTAATACCGTCTGCTGTTGTGTTCCCTGTAGTAGATTCACTGTCTGTTTTGTTCCACCTTCTGTTGCTTGGTTGAGGCTTTCTTTCTTTTCTTTTTAATTTTTATTTGAATATAGTAGATTTACACTGTTGTGTTATTTTCTGCTGTACAGCGAAGTGAATCAGTTATACGTATACATATATCCACTCTCTTTCGATTTTTCTCCCAAATATTGGCTGAGACTTTCTATCTCTCTATTGACTTCAGGTGGGTCTGTCCTTATTTCTTGCATCATTTTAAACAAATTGGTTGAACATCTTTGTGACATAATTCCAGCAGATCTGTGAGACACGCTCTGTTAACTTTCCCTTCTACACAGTTGAGATATTCTGGTTTTCCATATGCCCAGTGATTTCAGTCTATCCTGGTGTGACCAATATTACGTGGTGAAATTACAGGTCGTGTCTAAATCCTATGTTGGCATTTTGGTTTAATCAGACTCTCTGCCCGGTTGAGTACAGGTGGTTGATTCCACCCAGCTTTGTGTGAACTGTGCTTTCCATGTCAGTTCATTTACACAAACTTGGACCTGCTCTTCGGACACGTCCTGCAATGAGCCGCACAGCAGCCAGACTGGGAACTGGGTTGTTTTCTGTCCCTCAGTTCCAGGGCCTTGGTTGGCACCATCTGCAGCCACCAGGGGGCAGCAAGGGCCAGGATTTGGGGAAGGTACCTGTGGCTTATACTGTCCTGAAGTTCCAAGAGCTGCTTCTTGTGGAACCCCTTTTATGTCCCATAGCATTGTGCCCCAACAGTCATCTCAAAAGTGCAATAAATGGCCCAGGGCTCAGGCTCGGGCCTCAGACTAAGAGCACTGCAGAGACAGAGGCTGGAGGAGAACGTAAGGACCCTCCCAAATGAGGAGGATGAGAGGGAGTTGGGGGTGGGGGAGGGATGGGTTGGGAGTTAGGGATCAGCAGATACAAACTACTATATATAGGGTGGATAGACAACAAGGTCCTACGGTATAGCACAGGGAACTGTATTCAATATCCTGTGATAAACCATAATGGAAAAGAATATGAAAAAAGAATGTATATATAACTGAGTCACTTTGCTGTACAGAAATTCACACAACATTGTAATTGAACTATACTTCAATAAAGCTTTTTTGTTTCTTTTTTCTTTTTTTTTTTAATTTTTAAAAATTCTTTGGTTGTGCCATGTGGCATACAGCACCTTAGCCCCCCGACCATTGATCGAACCCGAGTCCCTGCAGTGGAAGTGTGGAGCCTTAACCACTGGACCACCAGGGAAGTCCCTTCAATAAATATTTTTAAAACAGAAGGAGTTGAGGGGTTACCGGTACCCAGCTCTGGCTTTAACTCCCAGAAAGTGGGGCAATTAGATCTTTTAGCCTCCTGGGCTCAGGGCCTCTCCTTTGTCCCAAGAGCACAGAGGGGACCTTCTGGGATTCCTCCCCCAGGAAGCACGATGACTCTCACACCAGGAGAGACAGGAAATCCCGGGCTGGATTCCTTTCCCACATCATGTCATAGACTCGGTCTGTCCTCACACACCATGTGAAGTTGTTAATTCCCCAGTAATCTCTGCTGTCCAAGGATGCAGAAGAATCTAGAACAAACCATGTCAGAGGGGGTGAGCAGGGCGGGGAGGAGGGGCAGGTGCAGGAAGCTGATTTGCATGGAGGCCCCTCCCTCCTCTGAGCGGGGAGGGGATAAGAGAGACCTGTGGGCCCAGGCCCAGGGCTGGGGGCTCAGAAGGCAGCGTCTGGAGCGTCTCCACCATGACCTGGGCTCTGCTCCTTGTCACCCTCCTCACTCAGGGCACAGGTGAGGCCTCCAGGGAAGGGAACCCACGGACATCTGGCTGATCCTTTGTGTCTTTGTCCTCAGGGTGACCTGGGCCCCACATGGAACTGACCAGAGTGTGTTTCTTCTCTTTCCAGGGTCCTGGGCCCAGTCTGGCCTGACTCAGCCTCCCTCAGTGTCCGGGAATCCGGGACAGACGGTCACCATCTCCTGTGCTGGGACCAGCAGTGACGTCGGGGGTTATAATGAAGTTGGCTGGTACCAACAGCACCCAGGCACAGCCCCCAAAGCCCTGATTTATTATGTCAGCAGTCGGCCCTCAGGGATCCCTGATTGCTTTTCTGGACCCAAGTCTGGCAGCACGGCCTCCCTGACCATCTCTGGGCTCCTGGCTAGGACGAGGCTGATTATTACCGTAGCTCAGGTACAAGTAGTAGCACTGTGCACAGTGGCCCACGTTCACGGAGAAGGGAGGTGAAAGCCTGCCCTGAACTCACAGGCTCCCCGTTGCGGTGACTCTGCTTGTTTCTCATCTGCATCTGTAGTTGAAGCATCAGCAGCTGAGAGGCCTGAGGACAATGCAGAGGGATGAGGACAAAGGACAATGTGTGGTTTTCATATTTGTTTTCCTTCCTCTTTGACCTGCATCTGAGTGGGCTGCACCAGGGATGGTTGGGACAGACTCTGGGTCTCAGAATTGTCCCTCTCCTGGCATCGGTGAACCCTGTCCGGGGACAGACCTGCAGGAAGACAGTCTCCAAATACGATGGGATCTTTGCAAAGTGGCTCCAGAATGGAAGGTGGGCTGGAGGGTGTGTCCCACATTTCTCAGTGGCATCAAGGTCACATGTTTCCATGAGGAGCCAGTGCATTGTCTCAGTGGAATCCCAGCAGATCTAACACCTGTGAGAATTAATTGAAAAACAGGCACGAGTGTAGTAGGTTCAATATTAAAATTTCCTTGTAACTGAAAGACAGTCTTCCATTGCAAACATTACTAAAATTTAAATTATGTGAATTCAATAGTTTAGATGAAAAACAAAGTGCATTTGTTATATTGCTCAGGACGTTGCATCCCCATAGTAACAATTGAAGAGGAACATTTGCTAGCTGTGTTTTCAGGCATCCAGGACTGGAGAGCAGCTCTTTTTTGTGGTCCTGGCTCCTGGGTCTCATGAATTTGGAGTCACGTGTCAGTCGGGCTATTTTCACTAAGGTCCTCTAGCTTTGGAAGATCACTCGTATGTGGCTTACTCCATGCCAGCCATGTGCACACTTTTCTTGTCCAAATCATCTTCCTGATAAATCTGATCTTTTTTAACCAAGGCATTTAGTCCGCATGTTTTCCAAGTCTATGCTAGTCTCAATATGAATAATCATTTGTCCTTATCACAGCATTTTATAAATGACCAGAATCATTGGTCTTTCTATCTGTATTGTCAAAGCTCTTGTAGAGTGTAGAAAATATTGACCAACTTCATTTCTAAGTTCTAATTTCATTGGGATTATAGCTGCTAATAAGTGTGCAGTGCAGGATTCAGAGTGTTTTTACTCTCCTGAAATAGCCTCTGTTATAATTTCTACTCTCCCCCATTATTATGGAAACAGCCGTTCTTCCTTTCCATCCGTACTTTTATCCTGTTATCGTATTATCTCTCACTTTTCTTTTATTGAACATATCTACAATCAGTCTTACATTCTTCTAAGAAAGACTTTTTTCTTCCTAATGAGAATGACCTGAATATCGCTCTCCACGTGTTCAGAAGTCACATCCTACAAATTAGACTGAGCTCGGATATCAAATATTCCCCTGAATATAGAAACCCTGAGCTTGCAGTTTAAACAATCCAGTCTGGGTATTTGTATGCAGACGTGTGTGTTTGTGCCTCAGAATCTGAGCAAAGGTCACCTGTGTCCACACACTGACCCCTCCCCCCTCCCATCCTCACTCCAGGTCCCAAATGATCAGTCCTGGAGCAGGACATGGATGAGTTATCAAGAGCAAGACGGTGATACTGAATCAAGAGGATCTTTGCTTCCCTTCTGCTTGATGTGAAAAATTCTGGACACGATTTGACCCAATATTTGAGGAGTATTTGGAAATATAGGTTTGAACGTTTAAAAAGCTGTTTTCTATGCTACATGATATTTTGATTCTCTGAATCTCAATGAAACAGAAACAAATCTCAGAACTCAAATGTAACAGATTCAAGTCAAAAGCATCTCCTTTTGTCTCTCATCCAATGTGATGCCCAAACACTATTCCTGACAGCATGCGGGGACCCAGCTCTGGACTGAGGTGGATCTTGGGTTGTCTCCATATCCCGGAAGTGGGGACAAGATTCCTCGATAGGTGGGTGTGGGGGGGCTGGACAGAGAGGAATTTCCCTCAGAGTCCATAGTGAATGAGGGGTCTGCACCACGGAGGTCAATGATTCGTGATGGGTTACCATTTCTGGAGTACAGATGAAGAATTTCTGAAAATTCCATTACAATTTAAAAATCTCCATACTCTTTGCTGTTGTAATATGTGCAATGCAGAATATTTCTCATGGATAATCCAATAAGGAATCACAGTCAAAAGTGAAAGTCAAAGAACTTTCCTGCAGGTGGTTTGCTTTGGTTATTTCCCCACTGCAAACATACGGAATATTTAAAGGGTAAACCAAGAAGGAAGCAGTGCTATGGAGAAAGAAGGGCTGAACTATTTGTGCATTTTCTCCTTAATGAGGACAGAGCACGTGCTCACTGGCAGAGGATTCCCTCCTGCTGCGTGGGATCCCCCCTCACAGAGCCCGAGTGGTGGCCTGAGGTCTTGTGGGAGCTCTGGCAGCCTTTGAGATCAATGAGGCAGAAGCTCCAGACCAGCTTCTGTGGTGGGGGGCAAATAGGGCTGCATGTGGGGTCCCTGCCTACTGATCAATGTGCCATGGAAAGAAAACCAAGAGTGCTGTAGACAGGAGCCTACACTGAAAGTCAGGAGAGCAGGAATTCCGAGTGTGCACCTGATTTTTCTCTCACTGGAAATAGTTCCGGGAATGGTGGAGCCATGGGGAGTTTCCACTGCTCATGACTTAGTGATTCCCTGAGTGGTCCTGGGGTGTCCAGGGATGAGGTGGCTTTTTTCCCCCATTTTTCCCCAGTTTTATTGAAATATAATTGACATATAACGCATTAGTTTTAGGTGTACAATGTAAATTTAGTTAACATCTATCACCTCACATAATTACAAATTGTTTTCTTTTGATGAGAACTTTTTTTAAAATTGGAATATAATTGCTTTACAATGTTGTGTTAGTTTCTCCTCTACAAGAAAGTGAATCAGCTAAATGTGTACATATATCCCCTCCCTCTTGAGCCTCCCTCCACCCACCCCACCTCACCCGTCTAGGTCATCTCAGAGCACTAAGCTGAGCTCCTGTGCTATACAGCAGCTTTCCACTAGCTATCTATTTTACGCATGGTAGTGTGTATATGTCAATCCTAATCTCCCAATTCATCCCACCCTCCCCTTCCCCCACTGTGTCCACATGTCCATTCTCTACATCTGCATCTCTTTTCCTGCCCTGCAGATAGATTCATCAGTACCATTTTTCTAGATTCCATATATAGAACCTAATTTTCTCTTTCTGACTTACTTCACTCCTTATGACAGACTCTAGGTTCATCCACATCACTACAAATGACCCAATTTTGTTCCTTTTTATGGTTGAGTAATATTCCATTGTACATACGTACCACGTCTTCTTTATCCATTCATCTGTTGATGGACATTTAAGTTGCTTCCATGTCCTGGCTATTGTAAATAGTGCTTCAGTGAACACTGGGGTACATGTATCTTTTCGAATTATGGTTTTCTCAGGGTATATGCCCAGTAGTGGGATTGCTGGGTCATTTGGTAGTTCTATTTTTAGTTTTTTAAGGAACCTCCATACTGTTCTCCATAGTGGTTTTATCAATTTACATTCCCACCAACAGCGCAAGAGGGTTGCCTTTTCTCCACACCCTCTCCAGCATTTATTGTTTGTAGATTTTTAAATGGTGGCCGTTCTGATCGGTGTGAGGTGATACCTCATTGTGGTTTTGATTTGCATTTCTCTAATAATTAGTGACGTTGAGCATCTTTTCATGTGTTTGTTGGCCATCTGTATGTCTTCTTTGGAGAAATGTCTATTTAGATCTTCTACCCATTTTTTGATTGTGTTGTTTGGGTTTTTTTTGTTGTTGTTGTTATTGGGCTGCATGAGCTGCTTGTATATTTTGGAGATTAATCCTTTGTCAGTTGCTTCATTTGCAAAGATTTTCTCCCATTCTGAGTGTTATCATTTTGTCTTATTTATGGTTTCCTTTGCAGTGCAGAAGATTTTAAGTTTAATTAGGTCCCATTTATTTATTTTTGTTTTTATTCTCATTACTCTAGGAGGTGGGTTGAAAAGGATCTTGCTACGATTTATGTCAAAGCGTGTTCTGCCTATGTTTTCTTCTAAGAGTTTTATAGTGTCTGGCCTTACATTTCAGTCTTTAAGCCATTTTGAGTTTATTTTTGTGTATGGTGTTAGGAAGTGTTCTAATTTCATTCTTTTACATGTAGCTGTCCAGTTTTCCCAGCACCATGTATTGAAGAGACTGCCTTTTCTCCATTGTATATTCTTGCTTCCTTTGTCATAGATTAGGTGACCATAGGTGTGTGGGTTTATCTCTGGGCTTTCTATCCTGTGCCATTGATCTATATTTTTGTTTTTGTGCCAGTACCATACTCCAGAAAGTGGGCATAGAGGGAACCTACCTCAGCATAATAAAGGCCATATTTGACAAACCCACAGCAAACATGCTCAATGGTGAAAAACTGAAAGCATTTCCTCTAAGATCAGGAACAAGACAAGGGTGCCCACTCTTGCCACTGTTATTTAACATAGTTTTGGAAGTCCTAGCCACGGAAATCAGAGAAGAAAAAGAAATAAAAGGATTCCAAATTGGAAAAGAAGAAGTAAAACTGTTACTGTTTGCAGAAACCACGCTACTATACATAGAAAATTCTGAAGATGCCACCAGAAAACTACTAGAGTTAATCAATGAATTTAGTCAAGTTGCAGGATTCCAAATTAATGCACAGAAATCTCTTGCATTCCTATACACTAACAACAAAACATCAGAAAGAGAAATTAAGGAAACAATCCCATTTACCACTGCAACAAAGAGAATAAAATACCTAGGAATCAACCTACCTAAGGAGGCAAAAGACCTGTATGCAGAAAACTATAAGACACTGAGAAAGAAACCAAAGATGACACAAACAGATGGAGAGATAGACCACGTTCTTGGATTGGAAGAATCAGCATTGTGAAAATGACTATACTACCCAAAGCGATCTACAGATTCAATGCAACCCCTATCAAATTGCCAATGGCATTTTTCACAGAACTAGAACAAAAAATTTTACAATTTTTATGGAAACACAAAAGACCCCGAATAGCCAAAGCAGTCTTGAGGAAGAAAAGCAGAGCTGGAGGAATCAGGCTCCCTGACTTCAGACTATATTACAAAGCTACAGTAGTCAAGATATTATGGTACTGGCACAAAAACAGAAATATACATCAAAGGAACAGGATAGAAAGCCCAGAGATAAACCCATGCACCTATGGTCACCATATCTTTGACAAAGGAGGCAATAATATACAGTGGGGTGGCTTTTAGTGCAAACCCTGATTCCCATGATGACCTTTAACCCCTGGGTGCAGAGGGCAGGAGATGGTAGGAAACCCTAGACCCTGGCTTTGCTGCTTGTTTTCTCAGATCATCCTGTGTCGAGTGTCCCCAAGACCACAGGCAACTACTTTTGTCACTACAAGACCTCAAAACTAGGTAGAGAGTTGTCCTCATGGCTGTAATTTCCTTCAATGAAAGGAGACAAAGCAAAATCAGCAAAGGGCAAAGGTGGATGAGGTGAAGTGTGAGGAAAACAGGAGAAGCTTCCAGGAGGCCATTCCCAAGGGACGGGCTTCATCACCAGAATCAAATGGTGACAACGTGTGTGAATTGTGCCCCAGGGAGCCTCATCAGACCCACAAGACTCTTACTGGAGGCTGGTCTCCTAGGCATCCTGTGCCTGGCATCTACCGAAATTCCAGGTTGTCAGTGGGAAGGAGGTTAGGGGTTCAGCATAAACCATAAGGTTGCAGAAAAGTGGAGACTCAGGGGGTCATTCTTCTTGGAGAATAGCTGAAACCTTCCTGAAATCTAATCACAAGACACAAAGTAAGGGTGAGTCTTGCAGGCAGGTCTTTCTAAAGATGTTAGTCTCAGGCTGTGGTGTAACTGTTCTCTGCACAAATCCTATTTGTATTCCTGTGCTGGAGCTCAGGCCCTGGATCCAAGGGAAACCCAACATCTCACCTTCAGGTCCAGTTACGCTCTATCATAGGATGTGCTCTGTCTCTGTGAATAAACACACATACAGACCCACACAAATGCAGACACACACACACACACACACACCCAGCACCATCACTCCTGGGTCCCCTCCACAGTACCCAGGAAGGAAGCAGGGATCTGTTCTGTGGGGGCCGGGAGCTCCTTCTGCATCACCCCCGGGGGCCTGTGCCCAGAGGCAGGAGCATAAACCCTGGGATGCAAAGGACAATTAAGCCAATGTCAGCATTCCTTGTAATCAGGAACTAGACATTTCAGATACTGAGAAAGTGACAAACTTGGGAACGACGCATCAGCCCTGATTCTCTGTCTAGAAAACACACTGGGTCCAGCGTCTCTGTGGACACAGGTGCCTGACCTCAGGGAGGCGCCAGCTCTGGGGTGAGGACCTCCCGCTGAGCACAGGGGACAGAGGAGAATCCTCACTTGCACCACGTGGCAGACAGACCTGCCTGAGAAGAGGGCCCTGCAACTGGGCCCTGAGGCCGACTTTGACCCAGCCCCTCCTCCCAGCCCCTCACACCCTGGCATCTTCCTTCATTTTCCATTAGGTCTAGCTCCATCCTGATGGAACGAAAATCCTTCTTACATTATTCTTTTTCAAAGCTTTCTGAGAATTAAGCTTCGTCTCATGGGCCCATATTTCTCATCCGTGTACCTATGCGGGAGGAGTCATTTATCCTGTAAGGTTCCCCTGCCCTGAGCTGAGATCCCCTCAACGTCATTGTCCCTGAGACAAGGTTGTCTTGAGACAAGATTAGAGACCCTGCTGGGGTGTGTCTGTGCCACCTGGGGAGGGAGGTGACAATTCCCTCCCGATGAGGCTGCAGGACAAAGGACAAGGGCATGGAGGGGATGAGCAGGGACAGGGTGGCTGGTGCTGAGCTGGGAGGAGGAGGAAGTGGGGGGTCAGAGCTGGGGGGTCAGCCCCACTCAGCTGCCTCCCTGGGGTTCCGTCATCACCATCTGAGGCCACCAGGGGGCAGCGAGGGCCTGGGTTTGAGGAGGTTCTGCTGTGGTTTCCTGACCTGTATGAAGCCCCCAGCTGCGGCCTCCTTAACCCCCTAAGGGAGAGTGTGGGGTGCAGTGTCCCCAATCTGCTCTGCTTCATAAAACCTTTACTAGGAAGGCCAATAAAGGTCTCAGGGTTCATCCTCCAAGGCCTGCTGAGGCAGGGGACAGGGGGGCAGGGGGCCCGTCCTGCTGGGGGGACAGGTTGGGGAGGGGGAGGCACACCCCCAGCTCCCCTGTGGTGTCGGGAGGAGTCGGGATGGAATCTGTAAGTCACCCCAGCCCCTCCGGCCCCTGTCCTCACCTTCCACCCGCAAAACCCAAAGAGTGATTATCGGGATTATTAGCCAACGATATCTTGACTCCCATAGTGGACGACAGGGATATCCCAGGATGGCCCCATTTCCTGGGCTCTGTAATGGTCAGTGTCCTGACTAAGGACAACGTGTCACAGAGTTTTCATCCTCTCAGATGAGCCCTGCTGTCCATGGACACCTGCAGAGCCAGGTCAGAGGGGTGAGGAGAGAATGAGGAGGGGCAGGTGCAGGAAGCTGATTTGCATGGAGGCCCCTCCCTCCTCTGAGCGGGGAGGGGATAAGAGAGGTCTGGGGGCCCAGGCCCAGGGCTGGGGCTCAGAAGGCAGCGTCTGGAGCGTCTCCACCATGGCCTGGGCTCTGCTCCTTCTCACCCTCCTCACTCAGGGCACAGGTGAGGCCTCCAGGGAAGGGAACCCACGGACATCTGGCTGATCCTTTGTGTCTTTGTCCTCAGGGTGACCTGGGCCCACACGGAACTGACCAGAGTGTGTTTCTCCTCTTTGCAGGGTCCTGGGCCCAGTCTGGCCTGACTCAGCCTCCCTCAGTGTCCGGGAATCCGGGACAGACGGTCACCATCTCCTGTGCTGGAACCAGCAGTGACGTCGGGGGTTATAACTATGTCGGCTGGTACCAACAGCACCCGGGCACGGCCCCCAAAACCTTGATTTATCAGGTCAATAAACGACCCTCAGGGATCCCTGATCGCTTCTCTGGCTCCAAGTCTGGGAACACGGCCTCCCTGACCATCTCTGGGCTCCAGGCTGAGGACGAGGCTGACTATTACTGCAGCTCAGGTACAAGTAGCTGCACTTTGCACAGTGGTCCAAGGTCATTGGGAAGTGAGACCAAAACCTGCCCTGAGCTCACAGGTTTCCCGTTGCTGTGACTCTGCTGCTTGCTCATCTGCATCTGTGGTTGAAGCATCGGCAGCTGAGAGGAGATCTGAGGACCCTGCAGAGGGATGAGGACAAAGGACAATGTGTGCTTTTCTTGTTTGTTCTCCTTGCTCTTTGACCTGCATCTGAGTGGGCTGAGCCAGGAGGGTTGGGGACAGACTCTGGGTTTCAGAATTGTCCCTCTCCTGGCATCGGTGAACCCTGTCCAGGGACAGCCCTGCAGGAAGACAGTCTCCCAATACAATGGGCTCTTTGCAAAGTGGCTCCAGAATAGAGGGTGGCTGAGGGGAATGTCCCTATTCCTCAGTGACGTCAAGGTCACATGTTTCCATGAGGAGCCAGTGCATTTTCCAGGTGGAATCCCAGCATATCTAACACCTGTGAGAATTCATTGAAAAAGAGGCGCGAGTGTTGTGGGTTCAATATTAAATTTTTCTTGAACCTGAAAGACAGTTTTCAAATGGAAATGTTACTAAAATTTAAATTGTGTGAATTCAATAGTTTTTTTAATTTGTTTTTTTTGTTTGTTTTGTTTGGTTTTTGTTGTGTTTTTTGTGGCCATGCCACACAGCTTGTGGGACCTAAGTTCCATGACCAGGGATCGAACCTGCACCCCCTGCAATGGAAGCGCTAAGTCTCAACCCCTGCACTGCCAGGAATGTCCCAAATTCAATACTTTAGATGAAAAACTGCATTGGTTGGATTGCTCAGAACACATCATCCCCATAGTAACAAGTGAAGTGGAACATTTGATAGCTGTGTATTCAGGCGTCCAGGACTGGAGAGCAGCTCTTTTTTGTGGTCCTGGCTCCTGGCTCTCATGAAGTTGAAATCACGTTTCAGTGGACTGTTTTCATTAAGGCCCTCTAACTTTGGAAGTCCCCTCGAGTATGGCTCACTCTATGCCGTTCCTGTGCACACTTTTCTTATCTGAATCATCTTGCTGATAAATCTGATTTTTTTTTTAAACCAACCAGCTAGGCCCCTTATTTTCCAAGTCTATGCTAGTCTCAATCTGTATATTCATTTGTCTTTATGACAGCATTTTATAAATGACCAGAATCATTCATCTTTCTATCTATATCATCAGAGTTCAAGTAGAGTGTAGAAAATATTGACCAACTTCACTTCTAAATTCTAATTTCATTGGGATTATAGCTGCTAATAAGTGTGCAGTGCAGGATTCAGAGTGTTTTCACTCTCCTGAAATAGCCTCTGTTATGATTTCTACCCTCCACCATTATTATGGAAACAGCCATTCCTCCTTTGCATCTGTCCTGTTATCCTGTTATTTCTTTCTTCTTTTTTTTCTATTAAACATGTAACTGCATTTATAATCAGTCTTACATTTTTCAAAGTAAGACTTTTTCTTTTAATGAGAATGACCTGAATATGGCTCTCCACATGTTCAGAAGTCACATTCTACCAAGTAGACTGAGCTGTGATATCAAATATTCCCCTGAATATAGTAACCCTGAGCTTGCAGTTTAAACAATCCAGTGTGGGTACTTGTAGGCAGATGTGTGTGTTTGTGCCTGAGAATCGGAGCAAAGGTCACCTTGTGTCCACACACAGACCCCTCCCCTCTCCCGTCCTCACTGCAGGTCCTAACAGCTCCATCACAGAGCAGGATGTGGATGAGTTTTCAAGAGCACGATGGTGATACACACTGAATCTAGAGGGTCATTGATTCCCTTCTGCTTGATGAGAAAACTTCGGACAAGTTTTGACCCAATATTTTAGGTGGATTTGGAAAGATATGTTTGACCAAGAAAAAAGCTGCTATTCTATCATAGAATGATAGATGGTATTTTGATTCTCGGAATCTCAATGAAATGAAAATCTCGGATCACAAAGCAACAGACTCAAGTCAAAAGCATCTCTTGCCATTTTGTGCCACATTCAATGTGAGGCCCAAACGGTATTCCAGACAGCATGTGGGGACCGAGTTCTGGACTGAAAGTGGATCTTGTTTTGTCTCCGTATCCCCGAAGTGGGAACAGGAGCCCTCACTAGGTTGGGGGAGTGTGGGCAGAGAGGGATTTCGCTCAGAATTCACAGTGATTGAGGAGTCGGCACCACAGAGGTCAAGAGATTTCCGATGGGTTACTTTTTCTGGAGCAGAGATGAAGAACCTCTGAAAGTTCAATTAAATTTTTAAAAAATCTCCTTACTCTTAGCCGTTGTAATATGTGCAATGCAGAATACGACTCATGGGAAATCCAATAAGAAATCACAGTCAAAAGTGGGTAAACAAAGAACTTTCCTGCAGGTGGATTGCATTTGGTTATTTTCCTACTGCAAACATATGGAATATTTAAAGGATAAACCAAGAAGGAAGCAGTGGACGTTAGCCTGTGTTATGGAGAAAGAAGGGCTGAACCACTTGTGCATTTTCTCCTTAACAAGGACAAAGCACGTGCTGACTGGCAGAGGATTCCCTCCTCCTATGTGGGAGCCCCCCTCATAGAGCCCGGGTGGTGGCCTGAGGCTCTTGTGGGAGCTCTGGCAGCCCTTGAGATCCAGGAGGCAGAGGCTCCAGACCAGCTTCCGTGGTGGGGGGGGGGCGAATGTGGCTGCATCTGGGGTCCCTGCCTTCGGATCAAGGTTCCACGGAGAGAAACCAAGAGTGGTGTAGGCAGGAGCCCACAGTGAAAGTCAGGAGAGCAGGAGATCCGAGTGTGGCCCTGATCTTTCTCTCACTGGAGCTTGTTCTGGGGGTGGTGGGGAGCCGTTGGGAGTTTCCAGTGCTCGTGACTTACTGCTTCCCTGGGTGGTCCTGGGCTGTCCAGGGAGGGGTGGTGTTTAGTGCAGACCCTGATTCCCATGATGACTTTTACCCCCTGGGTGCAGACGGCAGGAGATGGAGGGAAACCTTAGACCCTGGCTTTGCTGCTTGCTTTCTCAGATCGTCCTGTGTCAAGTGTCCCCAAGACCACAGGCAACTACTTTTGTCATTAAGAAGACCCACAAAAAAAAAAAAAAAAAAAGAAGACCCACAAGACTCAGTAGAGAGGTGTCCTGGTGGCTGTGATTTCCTTCAGTGAAGGGAGACCAAGCAAAATCAGCTAAGTGCAATGGTGGATGACGTAAAATCCGAGGAAACAAGGAGAAGCTTCCAGGAGACCTTTCCCAGAGATGGGTTCATCACTAGAGTCAAATGGTGACAACTTATGTGAAGAATTGTCCCCCAGGGCGGCTCATCATACCCACAAGGCTCGCCCATACAGTGCTCTACTAGCCATCCTGTGTCTGGCATCTACCAAAATACCGGACTCCAGGTGGGGTAGAGGTCAGGCGTTCAGCATAACCCGTAAGTTTACAGAAAGGTATAGACTCGGGGGGGTCATTCTTATTGGAGAATAGCTGGAAACTTCCTGAAATCTAATCACCAGACACAAACCAGGATTGAGTCTTGCAGGCAGGTCTTTCTAAGGACGTTAATCTCAGGCTGTGGGGTAACTCTGCTCTGCACAAATCCTATTTGTATTCCTGTGCCCGAGCTCAGGACTGGATCCAAGGGAAACCCACCATCTCACCATCAAGTCCAGGTTACGATCTATCCCTGCTTTGTCTCTGTGAAGAAGCACCCTAACAGAGAGACACACACACAGGTTAACACAAGTTCATGTGCCCCATGCACAGTGAGGCCACAGAAACTGAAATGTCAGAGTTTGGAGCAGAGAAAGGTTTATTGCAGGGCCACGAAAGGAGTTGAGGTGGCTCAGGCCCTGAAAAGCCTCCAACTGCCCAGAGGGTTTCAGCAAAGCAGTTTCAAAGGCTAGGAGAGGGTGTGGTCTCAGGGTAAGTGATCAGCTTGTGCACAGTTTTCTGATTGGCTGATGGTGAGGCAGCAGGGTGGAGTCACAGGGCTTAACATTATCAGTCCTTAGGCTCCTGGGGGCCTGGGGCTATGTGATCATGGTCACCAAGTAGTTCTTCCACCTGGTGTGGGGGTGGGGAGTGGATTTCACATCTGCAAAACAACTCAGGAAATTTGCATCAAATACTATTATCCAGGTACTTCAGAGAAGAGCTAAAGCAGAGGATATTGGGGATGGTCTGTCCCTGGAAGGCTCCATAGGGGTCTTGTTCGGTTACACACACACACACACACACACACACACACACACACACACACACACAGCACCATCACTCCTGGGTCCCCCCGCCCCATTGTACCCGGGAAGGATGCGGGGGTCTGCTCTGTGGGGACCGAGTACTCCATCTGCATCACCCGCGGGGCCCTGTACCCAGAGGCAGGAGCATAAACCCTGGGATGCAAAGGACAATTACACCAATTGTCAGCTTTCCTCATAATCAGGAACTAGACATTTCAGATACTGAGACAGTGATAATCCTGGGAAAGACCAGTCCGCCCTGATTCTCTGTCTAGAAAACACGCAAAACACACTGGGTCCAGCGTCTCTGTGGACAGTGGAGCCTGACCTCAGGGAGACACCAGCTCTGGGGTGAGGACCTCCCGCTGAGGACAGAGGAGAATCCTCACTTGCACCACGTGGCAGATAGACCTGCCTGAGGAGAGGTCCCTGTGGCTGGGCCCTGAGGTGAACTCTGACCCAGCCCCTCCTCCCAGCCCTGCACACCCTGGCATCTTCCCTCATTTCCTTTAGGGCTCCCTCCATCCTGATGGGCTCTAACTCTTACTTACATTATTCTTTTTTTCGAACACTTCTGAGAATTCAGCTTCATCTCATGGGCCCATATTTCTCATCAGTGTACCTATGGGGGTGGATTCATTTATCGTGTAGGTTCCTCTGCCCTGAAATGAGATCTCCTCAGGGTCACTCACCCTGAGACAAGGTCGTCCTGAGACAAGATTAGAGAGCCTGCAGGGGTGGGTCTGAGTCACCTGGGGAGGCAGGTGACAATTCCATCCTGATGAGGCTGCAGGACAAAGGACAGGGGCATGGAGGGGATGAGGAGGGACAGGGTGGCTGGTGCTGAGCTGGGAGGAGGAGGAGGAGGAAGAAGTGGGGGGTCCTAGGGTTCATCCTCAGAGCCCTGCAGAGGCAGGGGACAGGGGGGCAGTGGGCCCGTCCTGCTGAGGGGACAGGTTGGGGAGGGGGATGCACACCCCCAGCTCCCCTGTGGTGTCGGGAGGAGACGGGATGGATTCTCTAAGTCACCCCAGCCCCTCGGAGCCCAGCCCTCACTTTCCATCCACAAAACCCAAAGAGTGGTTAACGGGATTATTAGCCAATGACATCTTGACTCAAAGAGTGGGCGACAGGGACATCCCAGGATGGCCCCATTTCCTGGGCCCTGTAATGGTCAGTGTCCTGACTAAGGACAACGTGTCACAGAGTTTTCATCTTCTCAGAAGAGCCCTGCTGTACAGGGACGCAGAGACTCTAGGGTCCAGGGCCAGTCTGGGACCTGGGGTGGGGGGCTGGGGTCAAGGACCTGCTCGTGGATTCGATGTGCAGATGCTTCAGAACAAAGAGGTGGGGGCGGGGATAGGACAAGGCTGCAGCTGGGGCTCCCACCAGCCACCCAGCAAACAGCAGGTGTTTCCCCTGGTGGGACTGTCCCTTTCCCAAACATAGAGACCTTGGAGATAGTCATCCAGCAGAGGGCGCTGCGGAATGTCCCCTGCACTGAGGTTCCCAGAGACACAGCCCTGTCCCAGCAGAGACCCTGAAGATCCAGGAGCTCATTGCCTGAGGGACTTCAGCTGGTCTTTCTCTCCCTGCAAACCAGCTACAAACAATTCATGCTCCTGTATATACATGTCATCTGTGTGTCAAAACGTTTTAATCCCTGAGCTATATTCTCCCCCCAGGATGCAGAAAATCTAGTGTCCAAGGCCTGGTCAGAGGGGGTGAGGAGAGAATGAGGAGCATCAGGTGCAGGAAGCTGATCTGCATGGAGGCCCCTCCCTCCTCTGAGCGGGGAGGGGATAAGAGAGGTCTGGGGGAGCAGGCCCAGAGCTGGGCGCTCAGAAGGCAGCGTCTGGAGCGTCTCCACCACGGCCTGGGCTCTGCTCCTTGTCACCCTCCTCACTCAGGGCACAGGTGAGGCCTCCTGGGAAGGGACCCCAGAGACATCTGGCTGATCCTTTGTGTCTTTGTTCTCAAGGTGACCTGGGTCCCAGAACGGGATTTACCAGAGTGCGTTTCTCCCCTTTCCAGGGTACGGGGCCCAGTCTGCCCTGACTCAGCCTCCCTCATTGTCCGGGAATCCGGGACAGACGGTCAAGATCTCCTGTTGCTGGAACCAGCAATGACATTGGGAAATATAACGCTGTTGGCTGGTACCAACTGCGCCCAGGCACAGCCTCCAAAACCCTGATTTATGAGGTGAATAAACAGCCCTCAGGGATCCCTGACCGCTTCTCTGGATCCAAGTCTGGGAACACGGTCTCCCTGACCATCCCTGGGCTCCAGGCTGAGGATGAGGCTGATTATTACTGCAGCTCAGGTACAAGTAGTAGCACTGTGCACAGTGGTCCCAGTTCATGGGGAAGCGAGACTAAAATGTCCTCTGAGCTCATTCATCCCTTCACTCCTAAACTGAGGCTTTCATTTGTTTCTGTTATTATTTTGTAGTAATTACAAAGTTAAATAAAAATTTAAAGGTCTATAAGGAAGTCTTGCAGAACCCTTTCCCAGATTCACTATTTTTTAATACTTTGCAATATTTGCCTTTCTCATATCCCGTTTTCTCTCATTCTCTCTCTGCCTTTGTATGTCTATACACACACACATCCATATGCACACACAGCACACACTCAGGAACACAAAACATTTATTTTCTGAATCATTTGAATGTAATTTGTATCTATCAGTAACCAAGCCTTCATATTCTTTCTACCATAGGCTTCACAATCCATAACATACATTATTTTAAGGTGATTGATCCAGTGCTTTTTAATGTATTCACAAGTTTGAACGTCCACTAACACTCAGTCTTCCAGGATATTTTCATACCCGGAAAAGGAACACCTCATCTGTCACCAGGCAATCCCCTTTCCCTGTCACTCCAGCCCTCCAAACATTAATGTACTTCCTGCCTGTTCCAGATTTTTCACACAAATGCCATGATACCCTATGTGGCCCTTTGTGTCTGGCTTCTCTCATTCTTTAAAATGATTTCAATGTTCTTTCCCCTTGAAGCACATATGAGTACCTGATTCCTTCTTATGGCCGAATAATACTGCATCGTCAGCATCGACCTCCTGGTTTGAACATCTGGGTGGACCCAAGCATAAGCACCAGAACTGGGCCATGACCAAGTCTCCCGATTGCCAGAAATTTCCCAGTTTTACCACTGAAACTGCCCTGTCCTGGCTGAGACCTCACTGTGGGGCAAATCAGCGTGGATGGTCACTGAGATGGTTAAATTTATGTGTCACTTTGACTCGTCACATGGGGCCCAGAAGAAGCATCATTTCTGGATGGGTCTGGGGAGGTGTTCCTGGATGAGATGAGCATTTGAATCTGGGGACTCAGTAAATACATTGCCCTTCGCAGTGTGGGTGGACATCACCCAATCTGTTGAGGGTCTGTGTAGAGAAAAAGGAAAAGGCAGGAGGATTTCACGTCTGTTTTCTCTTCTCACTGTACGAGCTGGGACATTTCACCTCAACTTCTCCAGCCCTCAGACTGGAATTTACATCACTGGCTCCCCTGGTTCCCAAATCTTTGGACACAAACTGAATTACATCACCAGTGTTCCCAGCTTTCAGGCTGAAGAGATCGGCTCCTGGGATTTCCGTGCTCAATAATCAATAATAATCTCTCTCTCTCTCAGTATATATATATATATATCACTTACATAAAATTCTTCGTTATCTATATGTATATATTTCCTTTGTTTTGTTTCCCTAGAGAACCCTGACTAATACAATCCTCTTACCAGGAAGCTCAATCTTCTCATAATGTTCTCATCATCATGATTTTTTCTAAGCTTTTACCTGTTACCTTCTTTCTTTACTTATAAACACATAGGTCAGTATCATCATGCTTGAATCACCTTGGCTTGAACAGGGTCATACAGGGACCCCCAGCAGCTGGGTCACAGCACAGGGGGAAGGGGTCTCAGTTACTGGACACTGAGCCGTGTCCTGAGTCAGGGTCCCTTGTGTGTAAGGCTGGTGAGACACTGCAGCTGCCCGACAGGTGTGTGTCCTGGTGGAGACGACAGAGGTGGCACAGAGGCCACTGTTCCGGGATCCTCTGTGGCACCTGCGGGGAGACTTGCTCCCTGACTGTAAGGGCATCAGTGGGATCTTTACCAATAGTCAGCTGTGCACAGGGGGTCGGGAGCCACCGTGGCCTCTATGAGTGTCTCCTGTAAAGGTGGGATACAATCTCCTGATGCGAAATTAGTTTCTGTTTTTACAACGGGGATAATTCCCGACAAAACCCCATGGTAGGTGTGGCGAGCAGAGGATGCTTCAGTAGGAGATTCTGAAGCCACCACCCTCCAGGTGTGCGATGTGCGGAGTCTCAGGCTGTAGTGGCAGCTTCCTGTGCAGCTTCAAATAATTTAACTATATATGAATATAATTTTACGATGATGCGAGAAAAGCCACTTTGGGTGGAGGTAACATGAAATGGCTTAGCTTTCTCTATGGTCAGATATCTGCTATTGTTGTTATTATTCACCGCAACGAGGGATCAGCATCGCTGGGCTGTTACCTTTATGTGTCCATTGAATTTCTGGGTCAGGTGTCATTAAACTTTTCTGGCTATTATGACGTTCTTTTCTTAAACTGTTAGTATTTAATGAATCCCATATTTAATTTTTTCCAGAAATATAAGAATCCAGTCATTGATTTTAGTGATTCTTAATAGGTATATGCTTTTACTTTATTGTTTATTACTCCTATTATGTGTTAGTAGTAATTTTCCTCCTTTAGTGGCAGTCATTCTTATTATATTTCCGTCATGTCTTATTGAGTGGGCGCAAACATCTCAGGAATTTTTAATTCAACTGTGACGCCCGAATCATGAGGGGCCCTGAGTTGCTGCTTGTATGAACAAACGTGCAGCAGAGCTAAGGCAGCTCCCGTGACCCCAGGGTTTGCTTCTTGCAGGAAGCACTGGACGCCTGGAGTGATCACAGGAGGCCTGTCCACAGCGACCCCCGCAGACAAAGACCCAAACCGCTGGGATCTGACCTGGTGTCAGATGCCTGACTGATGGACTTGTGAGAAGTTCCTGAACCAGTCCCCGCTTTATTATAATCTCAAAAAAAGACATCGTTAAGTGAATGTCTACATAGTACAGCACATACCTCTGTGAAACACACACCAACGATTGCCTCAAATCCAGAGCTAACACTTCCCCCCACACTTTTCCTTTCCTGTCCCCAGAGGCCCCCCTTCATCCACCCCAAGCTTGGCCAGGGCCTCACCCCCTTAGCTCCTGGAATGTGGTCGTGTGATACGAACAGTGACACTAAAAACCTTCATCAAAGTATTTGTGTTTCATAAACTCCTAGTCCATTGCCCGAGGGGTCATGTCCATTTCCATCCAGAAAGGACCCGTCATCCTGAGTGTAATATTTACTGCAAACTCATCTGTTTCTGGAAAAACACCCTTGGGGAAGCGTGTCTGTGATGAAGAGCTTTTACCTCAGGAAGGTGCCAGGCTCTGAGGTGAGGGCGTCTCAAAGGCACAAAGGGGAAGACAGGGAAAGTCTGTGTCCCCATGACCCCCATCCCCGAGGATAGGACCCAGAGCTGGACCCCCAGGCCCCTCCTGACCCGGTCCCTCCTCCAGAGCCTCAGCCCCAGAATCTCCCCCTTGATTCCCTGGGTCATTCTCCATCTGGACGGAGCTCTCTCTGTGTCTCACATTATCCTTTTTTCTATATTTGAGGATTCAGGCATTTCTTGGGGGCCTGTTTCTCTCATCCGCATCCTTAACGAAATAGGATTAACTTATATTTCAGGTTCCCTCGGTCCTGAGCCCACTTCCATCCCCCGTCACTAACCCTGTGACAAGGCCCTCCTGGGACGAGCAAGGTGACCCTGAGGGGGGCATCTGGGCCTCCTGATTTTGCAGGTCACGTACCTCATTCTGGAGGAAGTCGAGGGAAGGTGAGGCTTGTCTGAAGGGATGCGGGCCTAGCACTGAGCTGGGGAGGGGGAGACCTGGGTGTCCAGCCCAACTCAGCTATCTCCCTGGGCTCAGCTCTCACCACTGAGGCCACCGGGGGGCAGCAGGGCCCGGATCTGGGGGAGGTTGTCTGTGTTGTCATTCCGTCCTGTTCAAAATCTCAGCAGCTGCTTCTGAGCCAGGCCTAAGGAGGTCACGAGGGAGGGGTGTCCGATATCTACTATATCCCATAATTCCTGTAGTGGACATGCCAGGGAGCATCTCCAACCTCAAACTACCACAGAGCAGCGGAGAGAGTGATGCCTGAGCACCTTAGCCTAGGGGACTGGGGAGGGCATGAGGGACAAGGAGAGGGTCCCCGGCTCTGCCTGAGTCCCTGGAAGAGGGGTCACGGGATGTCCTCTCCTCCCCAGCATAGATGCCCTGCTCCCCTTGTCCCAGCAGAAGGAGGGGACTTCTTGCTTCCCTCTGCATCCACCACGACCCCCCACAGGAGGAGAGGACACAGCCAGCTGGGCTCCGGGTCCTGGCCTCTGTCACCTTCTCAGTCTGTCCTGAATCAGAAAATACATGATAACCTGTTTTAATCTCTCAGGCAGCTCTGCTGTCCAGGGACGCAGACGTTCCCAGAGTCAAGGGCTAGAGCAGAGGTGGTGAGGACAGGCAGGTGCAGGGAGCAGATCTGCATGGAGGTCCCTCCCTCCTCTGAGCGGGGAGGGGATAAGAGAGGTCTGGGGGAGCAGGCCCAGGGCTGGGGGCTCAGAAGGCAGCGTCTGGGGCGTCTCCACCATGGCCTGGGCTCTGCTCCTTGTCACCCTCCTCACTCAGGGCACAGGTGACGCCTCCAGGGAAGGGACCCCATGGACATCTGACTGATCCTTTGCGTCTTTGTCCTCAGGGTGACCGGGGCCCCACATGGAACTGACCAGAGTGTGTTTCTCCTCTTTGCAGGGTCCTGGGCCCAGTCTGCCCTGACTCAGCCTCCCTCAGTGTCCGGGAATCCGGGACAGACGGTCACCATCTCCTGTGCTGGAACCAGCAGTGACGTCGGGACATATAACGATGCAGGCTGGTACCAACAGCGCCCAGGCATGGCCCCCAAAATCTTGATTTATGAGGTCAATAAACGACCCTCAGGGATCCCTGTTCGCTTCTCTGGCTCCAAGTCTGGGAACACGGCCTCCCTGACCATCTCTGGGCTCCAGGCTGAGGACGAGGCTGATGATTACTGCAGCTCATATACAAGTAGTAGCACTTTGCACAGTGGTCCAAGGTCATGGGGAAGTGAGACCAAAACCTCCCTTTAGCTCCCTCCAGCCCCTTCACTCTTAAATACAGGCTTTCATTTGTTGCTTGTTTGTTATTATTTTATTTGCCAATAATTACAAACTTAAATGAATTTGAAGATTTCATAAAGAACTGCTTCATACCTTTTTCCCAGATCCATCATTTTTAACGATTGTCATCTTCACTTTCCATTATGTCAGCTTATCTCTCATTTTCTCTCTCTGCCTATATATATATGTGTGTGTGTGTGTGTGTGTGTGTGTGTATGTATGTACTTGGATGTGTATACATATATAAACATCCATAAATATACATACTCAACACACCCACACATGTAAACAAAACATTCATTTTCTTTTTTTTTTTTTTTTTTTAATTTTATTTATTTATTTATTTATTTATGGCTGTCTTGGGTCTTCGTTTCTGTGCGAGGGCTTTCTCTAGTTGTGGCAAGCGTGGGCCACTCTTCATCGCGGTGCGCAGGCCTCTCACTGTCACAGCCTCTCCTGTCGCGGAGCACAGGCTCCAGACGCTCAGGCTCAGTAATTGTGGCTCACGGGCCCAGCTGTTCTGCGGCATGTGGGATCTTCCCAGACCAGGGCTCGAACCCGTGTCCCCTGCATTGGCAGGCAGATTCTCAACCACTGCGCCACCATGGAAGCCCCAAAACATTCATTTTCTGAACCACTGGGAATAGGTTTCATCCATCAGCATCTAAGGCTTAATACATTTCTTTTAGACAGAGTTCACATGAAATCACAGTCATCATTTAAGGTGTAGAATCAGGGTTTTTAATGTATTGACAAGTTAGTCCATGATCACTCCAGAGTCCAGATGCTTCCTGCCCCTCAAGACACACCTCATCCACCTGCAGTCCCTCCCTGTCTCCCTTGGACATTTGTGCCAGAATCCCCCCACATATCCTGATGTTTCAAGGCTCATTCCTGTGGAAGCATATTCACTACTTCCCCCTTCTTACAGCCGAATAATACTGCATTATAAGGATGTACTTCATCTGATGGATCAAGTAATCAATTCACAGATCCACATTCATTTTTTCTCTCTCCTGTCACAACCCACTACAGAGTGATCCTTTTGGGGTCTAGGGAATGAAAATTCTAGGTTCACCTCACTTCACGAGATGAAATAAAAACACGACATTCCCCTCAGGGACGTCTTCAGGAGGCAGTCAAGGCTTCATCTTCTCTCCTTCTCAGAGCCTCCCAAGGATCCCTGGTGGGGGCATCTCCCCTTCACTCTAAGTGTTGTTTGCATGTGTCCTGGACGAGCTGGATGGGCAGGGAGGGGGCAGGGTCTCAGCTGCATCAAACAGCCTGAGAAGGTCTTTGTTCCGATACTGGCTCTGTCTTTTTATTCCCACTTTCTTTGTTCAAAGATTCCAGGTGAGTGTTTCTACCACATCCAAGGCTTCAAGAGTAGGTTTTCACCTTATACTTGCAGTTTCTCATGAAAATTTCCTCCATGTCTGAGTCCTGGTCTATGTAGCTAAGGAGAGGAAAAGTAGTCATGTCTCTTTCAGTGTATTTTGCACAATTCCTTTTATTTTGAAATGCAGCATTCCTGAAGAAGAATGTGTGAAATGCACACTCACAATTTAAGGAGGAATAATAAACAGAAACCACATAACCCCAGATGAAATCTACACCCCAAACACATCTGTCTACCCCACTCCCCGATTAGCTGGTTTGCTGACTTCAGGGTTAATCATTCCATGGCCTTTCTTTACATTCCTGCCCCAGTCTTCCTGGGTATGCATCCCCCAAACAACATAGTTTGAAACAGTGGGTACAAGCGTCCAACCCGCTGAGTGAGGAAAGGGTAGTATGTCTACAGGTGAGGCCCCAAGAGACATGGACCCTGACAGAGGCTCAGCTTGGTCCTGGGCGGAGCTTCCCTGGATTTCCTGGAGCCTGTCCTGAAGACGGCAGACAGGGTCCCAAAGGAAAGACAAGGAACCCTAGAGTCAGGCATCTGGCCTTGTGGGATGTGGGTGGGTCCTGCATCTCTAAGGGGAATATTGTCAGGGGATCAGCTGTCCCACATTTCCTGCTATTCAGCGGGACGTGGACTCCAGGAGCTGTCTGAGATCACTTCACTGGGAGGAAGCGAGAGAGATTGTTCCTGGCTGATCAAGACCCTAGAAAATGGATCATGTCAAGACAAGCCTAGTCCAGACATAAAGTACAAATCAGAATCCGGGCGACACGCATCCAACCTTATAGGATGGTGTCAGGTATGTCAGCACCTGGATGATGTCAGCTTCCTTGTAGGTGAATATTTCTGCCAGTTGCCCATTAGAGAAAGGCCTCCATGGGAGATGGCCATTCCAGAGAGGTGGGCAGAGGCTACAAAACTCTGGAGGCACACAGGCTTCTCCTCCTGATCCCCACAGAGTCAGCTCTGCCATGCCCCCTTATCCAGGACATGTGGTTTACCCTTTCCCTAGAACAAATCTGTGCACAGGGGTTAGTGGGCAGTGGTCTACCAGCTTCATGACTAAGAGGAGAGAGAATGTGGAGGTCTACCTGCTTCTGTAAGGACTCACACTCATTACAATTGTTAAGTTATCTCAGCTCATCATAGCCATACTCACCACTGATCACGACCTAAGGAATGACAGGTCTACTTAGCACCACTGCAGACCTGGGACTGGCCTTTCTCAGGAAAAAGTCAGTAAACACTTGTCGACATGCCTCTTGGCTTCCATATTTGTGCTTTTCTGGACTGTTCCTGAACTCTGATATATGACTCTGACTATCAGTATTGTTTGACTTGGGTTTAAAAGAAACAATCATAGTTGTGCATTCATTCCACGTCACCCATAATAACCAGAGTGAAGAACTCTGGGACGGGCGTTTGTGTTGTGAGATTGGGGAGAGGGAGAGAGAGGGAGAAACATTGTGGTAGAATCCGCAGGGAACTGGTTTTTTTTTTTTTTTTTTTGACCGCACTGCGCGCCATGTGGGTGCTTAGTTTCCCGACCAGGGATTGAATAAACCCGTGCCCCCTGCATTGGAAGCACGACGTCTGAACCACTGGCCCACCTGGCAAGTCCCAGAACTATTTCTTTAGCTGACATTTTCCTAACGTATCAATAGTCAATCCACCTGAAGAAGGGTCTCAAAAACTATCCACACATGAAAATTTCGTTACAATGAAACTAGATGTGATTGCCTTCACATTTCAGGACGCTGGGGTTTGTTGAGTTTCCGGATATGAGGGTTTCTCTGTGCCTCTCTGTCTCCTCTCCTTTGGGAACTCCAATTATTTGTGTATTAGGTCAATTGAAGTCCCACAACTCGTGGATACTTTTTCATTCTTTTAAATTCATTTTCCCCCTCTGTGTTGGATATGGAACTGTTTCCATTGCAATGACTTTGAGTCAGAAATCTTTCATTATCCAATGCTCTGTCTGTCATTAATACCGTCTGCTGTTGTTTTCCCTGTAGTAGGTTCACTGTCTGTTTTATTCCACCTTCTATTGCTTGGCTGAGACTTTCTTTTTTTAAAAAAATTTTATTGGAATATAGTAGATTTACACTCTTTTGTTAGTTACTGCTATACAGCAAAGTGAATCAGTTATACATATATCACTCTTTTTTAGATTTTTCTCCCATATATTGGCTGAGACTTTCTATCTCTCTATTGACTTCAGGAGGTTCTGTCCTTATTTCTTGCATTATTTTTAACAAACTGGTTGAACATCTTTGTGACATAAATCCAGCAGATATGTGAGACACGCTCTGTTAACTTTCCCTTCCATACAGTTGAGATGTTCTGGTTTTCCTTATGCCCAGTGATTTCAGTGTATCCTGGTGTGGCCAGTATTATGTGGTGAAACTACAGGTCGTGTCTAAATCCTATGTTGGCATTTTGGTTTAATCAGATTCTCTGCCCAGTTGAGTACAGGTGGTTAATTCCATCCAGCTTTTTGTGAACTGTGCTTTCCATGTCAGTTCATTTACACAAACTTGGACCTGCTCTTGGGACACGTCCTGCAATGAGCTGCACAGTGGCCCGCCTGGGAACTGGGTTGTTTTCTGTCCCTCAGGTTCCTGAGGCTTGGTTGGCACCATTTTCAGCCACCAGGGGGCAGCAAGGGTCAGGATTTGGGGAAGGTACCTGTGGCTTATACTGTCCTGTATGAAGTTTCAAGAGGGGCTCCCCATGGAACACTTGTTATGTCCCAATGCATTTGTACACCAACAAATCATCTTCAAAAGTGCTAATAAATTGCCCAGGGCTCAGTCTCGGGCCTCAGACTCAGAGCACTGCAGAGACAGAGGCTGGAGGGGAACATGAGGACCCTCTCAACTGAGGGGGAAAACTCGGGCCTCAGACTCAGAGCACTGCAGAGACAGAAGCTGGAGGGGAACATGAGGACCCTCCCAACTGAGGGGGAAAAGAGGGAGCTCTGTCTGGGGGAGGAATGGATTGGGAGCTTGGGATCAGGAGATACAAACTACTATACATAGCATGGATAGACAACAAGCTTCCACGGTATAGCACAGGGAACTGTACTCAATATCCTGTGATAAACCATAATGGAAAAGAATACAAAAAAGAGTGTATATATAAATGTATACCTGTCACTTTGCTGTACAGCAGAAATTCACACAACATTGTAATTCAACTATACTTCAATAAAATTTTTGTTTGTATTTTCTTTTTTTCCTTTTTCTTTCTTTTTTAATTTTTTGGCCATGCTGCGCTGCACGCAGAATCTCAGTCCCCCGACCAGGGATCAAACCCACACCCCCTGCAGCGGAAGCGCAGAGCCTTAACCACTGGACCGCCAAGGAAGTCCCTTCAATAAAATTTTTTTCAAAAAGGAGTTGAGGGAATTCTGGTGCCCAGCTCTGCCTCTGACTCCCGACAAGTGGGGCAGATGGATCCTTCAGCTGCCTGGGCTCAGGGCCTCTCCTTTGTCCCAAGAGCACAGAGGGGACCTTCTGGGATTCCTCCCCCAGGAAGCACGATGACTCTCACACCAGGAGAGACAGGAAATCCCGCGCTGGATTCCTTTCCCACATCCTGTCATGGACTCGGTCTGTCCTCACACACCATGTGAAGGAGTTGATTCTCCAGTAATCTCTGCTGTCCAGGGATGCAGAAGAATCTGGAACAAACCGTGTCAGAGGGGGTGAGCAGAGGGGGGGAGGAGGGGCAGGTGCAGGAAGCTGATTTGCATGGAGGTCCCTCCCTCCTCCGAGGGGTTAGGGGATAAGAGAGGTCTGGGGGAGCAGGCCTAGGGCTGGGGGCTCAGAAGGCAGCGTCTGGAGCGTTTCCACCATGGCCTGGGCTCTGCTCCTTGTCACCCTCCTCACTCAGGGCACAGGTGAGGCCTCCAGGGAAGGGACCCCAGGGACATCTGGCTGATCCTTTGTGTCTTTGTCCTCAGGGTGACCTGGGCCCCACATGGAACTGACCAGAGTGTGTTTCTCCTCTTTGCAGGGTCCTGGGCCCAGTCTGCCCTGACTCAGCCTCCCTCAGTGTCCGGGAATCCGGGACAGACAGTCACCATCACCTGTGCTGGAACCAGCAGTGACATCGGGAAATATAATTATGTCGGCTGGTACCAACAGCGCCCAGGCACGGCCCCCAAAACCTTGATTTATGAGGTCAATAAACGACCCTCAGGGATCCCTGATCGCTTCTCTGGCTCCAAGTCTGGGAACACGGCCTCCCTGACCATCTCTGGGCTCCAGGCTGAGGACGAGGCCGATTATTACTGTAGCTCAGCTGGAAGTGGTTACACTGTGCACAGTGGTCCAAGTTCATGGAGAAGTGAGACCAAAACCTGCCCTGAGCTCATAGACTCCCTGTTGCTGTGACTCTGCTGGTTGCTCATCTGCATCTGTGGTAGAAGCATTGGCAGCTGAGAGGAGATCTGAGGACCCTTAAGAGGGATGAAGACAAATGACAACGTGTGGTTTTCATGTTTGTTGTCCCTCCTCTTTGACCTGCATCTGAGTGGGCTGAGCCAGGGAGGGTTGGGGACAGACTCTGGGTCTCAGAGTTGTCCCTTTCCTGGCATCGGTGAACCCTGTCCGGGGACAGCCCTGCAGGAAGACAGTCTCCCTAAACAATTCAGTCCAGAGTCTCTATGTTGCTGTTCTTTTTTGAATATGTACTTTGAATTAGTATTATTATTGTTGTTATTATTATTATCATTATGATTATGATGATTATTACTTTGGCCACACCACGAGGCTTGTGTGATGCTACTTCCCTGACCAGGGATTGAACCCGGGCCGCAGCAGTGAAAGCGGGGAGTCCTAATGACTGGACCAACAGGGAATTCTGCAGAAGGTCACTTTTCTCGTGGCCTGAGGACATGGGGAGGTGGAGGAAACAAGCAGGAAAACCCCGTCTATTGACCAGAGCAGTAACACGCAGATGAAACGGGGTGAAATCTTTGATGATCAAGTTCATAACAAATGGCACAGCCATGAGCCTAGAAAGGCCCCTTTATCACATCTGCACTCTCCTCTTGTCAACCTCTTCTTAGTCAGGACACTGGCCAGTGGGCTCATGGCCTTCCGTTGTCATGTGAGAATCAGAAGCTGAGAAAGGACAGTTGTCTGCTCAGAGGGCAAAGGGGAGAGTGGGGAGGGCAGACTCGGGTTCAGGACTTGGCTCCTGCCTGGTGCCCCCCCCCATGGGTGGCCTCACACGAGTGCCCTTGGCGCTCAGTGGGGCTAGAATGGGCGGGGGGGCTAGTGGTCAAGGACCTGCTCGTAGATTCGATGTGCAGATGCTTCAGAACAAAGAGGTGGGGGCGGAGATGGGACAAGGCTGCAGCTCGGGGTCCCACCAGCCACCCAGCAAACAGCAGGTGTTTCCCCTGATGGGCGTGACCCTTTCCCAAAGTTAGAGAACTTGGAGATGGGCGTCCAACAGAGGGTGCTGTGGAGTGTCCCCTGCCCTGAGGTTCCCAGAGACACAGTCCTGTCCCAGCAGAGACACTGAAGGTCCAGGAGCTCATTGCCTGAGGGACTTCAGCTGGTCTTTCTCTCCCTGAAGCCAGCTACAAACAATTCATGCTCCTGCATATACATGTCATCCTTGTGTCAAAAGATTTTAATCCCTGAGCTATATTCTCCCCCCAAGATGCAGAAAATCTAGTGTCCAGGGCCAGGTCAGAGGGGTGAGGAGAGGATGAGGAGGGGCAGGTGCAGGAAGCTGATCTGCATGGAGGCCCCTCCCTCCTCTGAGCGGGGAGGGGATAAGAGAGGTCTGGGGGAGCAGGCCGAGGGCTGGGGGCTCAGAAGGCAGCGACTGGCATGTCTTCACCATGGCCTGGGCTCTGCTCCTTCTCACCCTCCTCACTCAGGGCACAGGTGAGGCCTCCAGGGAAGGGAACCCACGGACATCTGGCTGATCCTTTGTGTCTTTGTCCTCAGGGTGACCTGGGCCCCAGCACTGAACTGACCAGAGTGTGTTTCTCCTCTTTGCAGGGTCCTGGGCCCAGTCTGGCCTGACTCAGCCTCCCTCAGTGTCCGGGAATCCGGGACAGACGGTCACCATCTCCTGTGCTGGAACCAGCAGTGACGTCGGGGGTTATAATCAGGTTGGCTGGTACCAACAGCGCCCAGGCACGGCCCCCAAAACCTTGATTTATGAGGTCAATAAACAACACTCAGGGATCCCTGATCGCTTCTCTGGCTCCAAGTGTGGGAACATGGCCTCCCTGACCATCTCTGGGCTCCAGGCTGAGGACGAGGCAGATTATTACTGTAGCTCAGGTACAAGTAGTAGCACTGTGCAAGGTGGTCCAAGTTCATGGAGAAGTTGAGACCAAAACCTGCCCTGAGCTCATAGACTCCCTGTTGCTGTGACTCTGCTGGTTGCTCATCTGCATCTGTGGTAGAAGCATTGGCAGCTGAGAGGAGATCTGAGGACCCTGCAGAGGGATGCAGACAAATGACAACGTGTGGTTTTCATGTTTGTTGTCCCTCCTCGTTGACCTGCATCTGAGTGGGCTGAGCCAGAGAGGGCTGTTCTCAGGGCTGTCTCTCTCCTGGCATCATGAACCCTGTCCAGGGACAACCCTGCCAGAGGATCTTCTCCTCAATACAATGGGCTCTTTGCAAAGTTTCTCCAGAATGGAAGGTGGGCTGGAGGTCATGTCCCCCATTCCTCAGTGACGTCAAGGTCACATGTTTCCATGAGGAGCCAGTGCAGTTTCCAGGTGGAATCCCAGCACACCTAACGCCTGTGAGAATTCATTGAAAAAACAGGCTCGTGTGTCCACGGTTCAATATTACTTTCTTTTGAAACTGGCAGATATCAAATGCAATGATTTTAAATTTTAAATTATGTGAAGTCAGAAGTTTTTGTTTCTTGTTTTTCTGTTCTTTTCTTTTTTCTTTTTTTTTTTTATCCATGCCATGTGGCATGTGAGATATTAGTTCCCTGACCAGGGATCACACCCATGTCTCCTGCAATGAAAGCGCTAAGTCTTAACCACTGGAGCACCAGGAATCTCCCAAATTCAATATTTTAGATGAAAAACAAAGTGCATGGGTTAAATTGCTCAGGACACCTCATCACCCCAGTAAGAAGAAGAGGAATATTTGATAGCTGTGTTTTCAGGCGTCCAGAACTGGAAAGCAGCTCTTTTTCTGTGGTTCTGTCTCCTGGCTCTCATGAAGTTGGAATCACGTGTCAGTGGGCTGTTTTCATTAAGGTCCTCTGACATTGGAAGACGCCTCGTATATGGCTCACTACATGCTAGCCCTGTGCACTCTTTTCTTGTCCAAATCATCTTTCTGCTAAATCTGAATTTTTAAAAATTTTTTTAAAGATTTTTAAAATGTGAACCATCTTTAATGTCTTTATTGAATATGTTACAATATTGCTTTTGTTTTATGTTTTGGTTTTTGGCCGTAAGGCAAATGGGATCTTAGCTCCCCGACCAGGGATCGAACCCGCACCCCCTGCATTGGAAGGCGAAGTCTCAACCACCGGCTCAACAGGGAAGTCCCTAAATCTATTTTTTTTTAACCCAGCGAATTATGCCCCCTATTTTCCAAGTCTATGCTAGTCTCCATCTGAATAATCATTTGTCTTTATCACAGCAATTTACACATGACCAGAATCTTTGGTCTTTCTGTGTATATGGTCAAAGCTCAAATAGAGTGTAAAAAATATTTACCAATTTTATTTCTAAGTTCTAATTTCACTGGGATTATAGCTGCTCCCAAGTGTGCAGGGCAGGAATCAGAGTCTTTTCACTCTCCTGAAATAGCCTCTGTTATAATTTACCCTCTCTCATTATTATGGAAACAGCTGTTCTTCCTTTCCATCCGTCCTGTTATCCTGTTACCCCTCTCTTTTTATTCTATTGAATGTATAGCTGCATTGATAATCGGTCTTACTTTTCTCTAAGAAAAGCTTTTTTAGTTTTAATGACAATGACCTGAATAAGGCTCTTCACATGTTCTCCTTCTCAGAGTCTCTGAAGGATCCAGTTTGGGGGGCATCTCCTCTTCTCTCTAAGTGTTGTTTGCATGTGTCCTGGACGAGCTGGATCGGCAGGGAGGGGGCAGGGTCTCAGCTGCATCAAACAGCCTGAGAGGGTCTTTGTTCTGATACTGGCTCTGTCTTTTTATTCCCACTTTCTTTGTTCAAAGATTCCAGGTGAGTGTTTCTACCACATCCAAGGCTTCAAGAGTAGGTTTTTACCTTATACTTGCAGTTTCTCATGAAAATTTCCTCCATGTCTGAGTCCTGGTCTATGTAGCTAAGGAGAGGAAAAGTAGTCATGTCTCTTTCAGTGTATTTTGCACAATTCCTTTTATTATGAAATGCAGCATTCCTGAAGAAGAATGTATGGAAATGCACACTCACAATTTAAGGAGCAATAATAAACAGAAACCACATAACCCCAGATGAAATCTACACCCCAAACACATCTGTCTACCCCACTCCCCGATTAGCTGGTTTGCTGACTTCAGGGTTAATCATTCCATGGCCTTTCTTTACATTCCTGCCCCAGTCTTCCTAGGTATGCATCCCCCAAACAACATAGTTTGAAACAGTGGGTACAAGCATCCAACCCGCTGAGTGAGGAAAGGGTAGTGTGTCTACAGGTGAGGCCCCAAGAGACATGGACCCTGACAGAGGCTCAGCTTGGTCCTGGGCGGAGCTTCCTTGGGTTTCCTGGAGCCTGTCCTGAAGACGGCAGACAGGGTCCCAGAGGAAAGACAAGGAACCCTAGAGTCAGGCGTCTGGCCCTGTGGGATGTGGGTGGGTCCTGGATCTCTAAGGGGAATATTGTCAGGGGATCAGCTGCCCCACATATCCTGCTACTCAGCGGGACGTGGACTCCAGGAGCTGTCTGAGATCACTTCACTGGGAGGAAGCGAGAGAGATTGTTCCTGGCTGATCAAGACCCTAGAAAATGGATCATGTCAAGACAAGCCTAGTCCAGACATAAAGTACAAATCAGAATCCGGGCGACACGCATCCAACCTTATAGGATGGTGTCAGGTATGTCAGCACCTGGATGATGTCAGCTTCCTTGTAGGTGAATATTTCTGCCAGTTGCCCATTAGAGAAAGGCCTCCATGGGAGATGGCCATTCCAGAGAGGTGGGCAGAGGCTACAAAACTCTGGAGGCACACAGGCTTCTCCTCCTGATCCCCACAGAGTCAGCTCTGCCATGCCCCCTTATCCAGGACATGTGGTTCACCCTCTCCCTAGAACAAACCTGTCAGTGGGATTAGTGGGCAGTGGTCTACCAGCCTCACGACTAAAAGGAGAGAGAATCTGGGGATCTACCTGCTTCTGTAAGGACTCACACTCATTATAATTGTTAAGTTATCTCAGCTCATCATAGCCATACTCGCCACCGATCACAACCTAAGGAATGAGAAATCTACTTAGCACCACTGCAGACCTGGGACTGGCCTTTCTCAGGAGGAAGTCAGCTAACACTTGTCGACATGCATCTTGGCTTCCATATTTCTGTTTTTCTGTACTCCTATGTTCTTTGGAGTCTTCCTGAACTCTGAAATATGCCTCTAACTATCAGTATTGTTTGACTTGGGTTTGAAAGAAACAATCATAGTTGTGCATTCGTTCCACATCACCCATAATGACCAGGGTGAAGAACTCTGGGACAGGCGTTTGTGTTGTGAGGCTGGGGAGAGGGAGAGAGAGAGGAGGAAACATTGTGGTAGAATCCGCAGGGAACTGGTTTTTCTTTTTTTTTTTTGACCCCGCCAAGTGGCATGTGGGATCTTAGTTCCCCGACCAGGGATGGAAACCGTGCCCCCTGCATTGGAAGCATGACATCTTAACCACTGGACCACCAGGGAAGTCCTGGAACTATTTCGTTGGCTGACATTTTCCTAACATACCAATAGTCAATCAACCTGAAGAGGGGTCTCAAAAATTGTCCACACCTCAAGATTTCTTTACAATGAAACTTGATGCGGTTGCCTTCACATTTCTATACCCTGGGGCTTGTCAAGATTCTGGATGTGAGGGTTTCCCTGTGTCTCTCTGTCTCCTGTCCTTTGGGAACTCCAATTATTTGTGTATTAGGTCAATTGAAGTCCCACAATTTGTGGATACTACTTCATTCTTTTAAATTCTTTTTCCCCCTCTGTGTTGGACGTGCAACTGTTTCCATTGCAATGACTTTGAGTCAGAAATCTTTCGTTATCCAATGCTCTGTCTGTCATTAATCCCATCTGCTGTAATTTTCTCTGTAGTAGATTCACTGTGTTTTTTTCCACCTTCCATTGCTTAGCTGAGACTTTCTTTTTTAAAAATTTTTTATTGGAATATAGTAGATTTACACTGTTGTGTTAGTTTCTGCTGTACAGCAAATTGAATCAGTTATACATATACATATATCACTCTTTTTTAGATTTTTCTCCCATATATTGGCTGAGACTTTCTATCTCTCTATTGACTTCAGGAGGTTCTGTCCTTATTTCTTGCATCATTTTTAACAAACTGGTTGAACATCTTTGTGACATAATTCCAGCAGATCTGTGAGACACGCTCTGTTAACTTTCCCTTCCATACAGTTGAGAAGTTCTGGTTTTCCATATGCCCAGTGATTTCAGTCTATCCTGGTGTGGCCAGTATTTTGTGGTGAAACTATGGGTCTTTAAATCCTATGTTGGCATTTTGGTTTAATCAGATTCTCTGCCCGGTTGAGTACAGGTGGTTGATTCCACCCAGCTTTGTGTGAACTGTGCTTTCCATGTCAGTTCATTTACACAGACTTGGACCTGCTCCTCGGACACGTCCTGCAATGAGCTGCACAGTGGCCCGCCTGGGAACTGGGTTGTTTTCTGTCCCTCAGGTTCCAGGGCCTCGGTTGGCACCATCTGCAGCCACCAGGGGGCAGCAAGGGCCAGGATTTGGGGAAGGTACCTGTGGCTTATATTGTCCTGTATGAAGTTTCAAGAGCTTCTTCCTGCGTAACCCCTCTTATGTCCCAAAGCATGTGTGCCCCAAGAAATCATCTTCAAAAGTGCTAATAAATGGCCCAGGGCTCAGGCTTGGGCCTCAGACTCAGAGCACTTCGGAGACAGAGGCTGGAGCGGAATCCGAGGACCCTCCCAACTGAGGAGGATGAGAGGGAGTTGGGGGTGGGGGAGGGATGGGTTGGGAGTTTGGGACCAGCAGATACAAACTACTATATATAGGATGGATAGACAACAAGGTCCTACGGTATAGTGCAGGGAACTGTTTTCAATATCCTGTGATAAACCATAATGGAAAAGAATAAGAAACAGAATGTATATATAAGTGAATAAGTGAGTCACTTTGCTGTACAACAGAGATTCGCACAACATTGTAATTCAACTATACTTCAATAGAATGTGTTTTGTTTCTTTTTTCTCTTTTTTTTAATTTTTAAAAATTCTTTAGTTGCGCCACGTGACGTGCAGCACCTTAGTCCCCCGAACGTTGATCAAACCCACACCGCCTGCAGTGGAAGTGTGGAGCCTTAACCACTGGACCACCAGGGAAGTCCCTTCAATAAATATTTTTAAAACAGAAGTAGTTGAAGGGATACTGGTACCCAGCTTTGCCTTTAACTCTCAGAAAGCGGGGCAGTTGGATCTTTCAGCTGCCTGGGCTCAGGGCCTCTCCTTTCTCCCAAGAGCACAGAGGGGACCTTCTGGGATTCCTCCCCCAGGAAGCACGATGACTCTCACACCAGGAGAGACAGGAAATCCCGGGCTGGATTCCTTTTCCACATCATGTCATAGACTCGGTCTGTCCTCACACACCATGTGAAGGAGTTAATTCTCCAGTAATCTCTGCTGTCCAGGGATGCAGAAGAATCTAGAACAAACCAAGTCAGAAGGGGTGAGCAGAGGGGGTGAGGAGGGGCAGGTGCAGGAAGCTGATTTGCATGGAGGCCCCTCCCTCCTCTGTGGGGGAGGGGATAAGAGAGGTCTGGGGGAGCAGGCCCAGAGCTGGGCGCTCAGAAGGCAGCGTCTGGGACGTCTGCACCATGGCCTGGGCTCTGCTCCTTGTCACCCTCCTCACTCAGGGCACAGGTGAGGCCTCCAGGGAAGGGACCCTAGGGACATCTGGCTGATCCTTTGTGTCTTTGTCCTCAGGGTGACCGGGGCCCCACATGGAACTGACCAGAGTGTGTTTCTCCTCTTTGCAGGGTCCTGGGCCCAGTCTGGCCTGACTCAGCCTCCCTCAGTGTCCGGGAATCCGGGACAGACGGTCACCATCTCCTGTGCTGGAACCAGCAGTGACGTCGGGAAATATAATTATGTCGGCTGGTACCAACAGCACCCGGGCACGGCCCCCAAAACCTTGATTTATGAGGTCAATAAACGACCCTCAGGGATCCCTGATCGCTTCTCTGGCTCCAAGTCTGGGAACACGGCCTCCCTGACCATCTCTGGGCTCTAGGCTGAGGACGAGGCAGATTATTACTGTAGCTCAGGTACAAGTAGTAGCACTTTGCACAGTGGTCCAAGTTCATTGGGAAGTGAGACCAAAACCTGCCCTGAGCTCACAGGTTTCCCGTTGCTGTGACTCTGCTGGTTGCTCATCTGCATCTGTGGTAGAAGCATCGGCAGCTGAGAGGAGATCTGAGGACCCTGCAGAGGGATGAGGACAAATGACAATGTGTGGTTTTCATGTTTGTTGTCCCTCCTCTTTGACCTGCATCTGAGTGGGCTGAACCAGGGAGGGCTGGGGACACACTCTGGGTCTCAGAATTGTCCCTGTCCTGGCATCGGTGAAACCTGTCCGTGGACAGCTCTACAGGAAGACAGTCTCCCAATACGATGGGCTCTTTGCAACGTGGCTCCAGTATGGAGGGTGGGCTGGAGGGTATGTCCTCCCTTACTCAGTGATGTCAAGGTCACATGTTTCCATGAAGAACCAATGCAGCTTCCAGGTGGAATCCCAGCATATCTAACCCCTGTGAGAATTCATTGAAAAACAGGCGTGAGTGTCGTGGCTTCAATATTAAATTTTTCTTGAACCTGAAAGACAGTTTTCAATTGGAAACATTACTAAAATTTTAATTATGTGAATTCAATAGTTAAAAAAAAATTTTTTTTAATGTTTTGTTTTGGTTTTTGTTGTGTTTTCTGTGGCCATGCCACGCACCTTGTGGGATCTATGTTCCCTGACCAGGGATCGAAACTTCACCCCCTGCAATGTAAGTGCTAAGTCTCAGCCCCTGGACCGCCAGGGATATCCCAAATTCAATAGTTTAGATGAAAAAGTACGTTGGTTGGATTCCTCAGGACACATCATCCCCACAGTAACAAGTGAAGTGGAACATTTGATAACTGTGTGTTCAGGCATCCAGGACTGGAGAGCACCTCTTTCTTGTGGTCCTGGCTCCTGGCTCGCATGAAGTTGGAGTCACGTGTCAATCGGGCTGTTTTCACATGTCAATCGGTCCTCTAACTTTGGAATACCCGTCGTATATGGCTCACTCTATGCCGGTTCTGGGCACGCTTTTCTTGTCTAAATCATCTTCCTGATAAACCTGATTTTTTTTTAACCCCACCAGTTAGGCCCCTTATTTTCCAAGTCTATGTTAGTCTCAATCTGTGTATTCATTTGTCTTTATCACAGCATTTTACAAATGACCAGAGTCTTTGGTCTTTCTATCTGTATCATCAGAGCTCAAGTAGAGTGTAGAAAATATTGACCAACTTTATTTCTAAGTTCTACTTTCATTGGGATTATAGCTGCTAATAAGTGTGCAATACAGGAATCAGAGTGTTTTTACTCTCCTGAAATAGCCTCTGTTATGATTTCTACCCTCCACCATTATTATGGAAACAGCCGTTGCTCCTTCGCATCTGTCCTGTTATCCTGTTATTTCTTTCTTCTTTTTTTCTATTAAACATATAGCTGCATTTATAATCAGTCTTACATTTTTCAAAGTAAGACTTTTTCTTTTAATGAGAATGACCTGAATATGACTCTCCACATGTTCAGAAGTCACATTCTACCAAGTAGACTGAGCTGTGATATCAAATATTCCCCTGAATATAGTAACCCTGAGCTTGCAGTTTAAACAATCCAGTGTGGGTACTTGTAGGCAGATGTGTGTGTTTGTGCCTGAGAATCGGAGCAAAGGTCACCTTGTGTCCACACACGGACCCCTCCCCACTCCCATCCTCACTGCAGGTCCTAACAGCTCCGTGACTGAGCAGGATGTGGATGAGTTTTCAAAAGAGCACGATGGGATACACACTGAATCTAGAGGATCATTGATTCCCTTCTGTTTGATGAGAAAACTTCTGGAGAAGTTTTGACCCAATATTTTAGGTGGATTTGGAAACATATGTTTGACTAAGAAAAAAGGTACTTTCTATCATAGATGATATTTTGATTCTCGGAATCTCAATGAAATGAAAATCTCGGGACACAAAGCAACAGACTCAAGTCAAGAGCATCTCTTGCCATTTTGTGCCCCGTCCAATGTGATGCTCAAACATTATTCCAGACAGCATGTGGGACCCTGCTCTGGACTGAAGGTGTGTCTTGTTTTGTATCCATATCCCAGAAGTGGGAACAGGAGCCCTTGCTCAGGTTTGGGGGCGGGGTGGACAGAGAGGAAATTTCCTAAGGGTTCACAGTGAATGAAGGGTCAAGGGATATCCGATGGGTTATGTTTTCTGGAGCAGAGATGAAGAATCTCTGAAAATTCAATTAAATTTTAAAAAAATCTCCTTACTCTTTGCTGTTGTAATATGTGCAAGGCAGAATACGACTCATGGGAAATCTACTAAGGATTCACCATCAAAAGTGGGTAAACAATAACTTTCCTGCAGGTGGTTTGCTTTGGTTATTTTCCCACTGCAAACGTATGGCATATTTAAAGGATAAACCAAGAAGGAAGCAGTGGACATTAGCCTGTGTTATGGAGAAAGAAGATCTGGACTATTTGTGCATTTTCTCCTTAATGAGGACAAAACATGTTCTGACTGGCAGAGGACTCCCTCCTGCTATGTGGGATCCCTCCTCATGGAGGCTGGGTGGCAGCCTGAGGTCTTGTGGGAGCTCTGGCAGCTCTTAAGATCCACGAGGCAGAGGCTCCAGACGAGCTTCTGGGTGGGGGGGAGCGAGTATGGCTGCAACTGGGGTCCCTGCCTTCGGATCAAGGAGCCACAGAGAGAAACCAGCAGGGGTGTAGACAGGAGCTTACACTGAAAGTCTGGAGAGCAGGAGTTCCAAGTGTGGACCTGATAATTCTCTCACTGGAGCTTGTTCCAAGGGTGGTGGGGAGGTGTGGGGAGTTTCCAGTGCTCATGACTTACTGCTTCCCTGGGTGGTCCTGGGCTGTCCAGGGAGGGGTGAAGTTTAGTGCAGACCCTGATTCCCATGATGACTTTTACCCCCCGCGTGCAGACGGCAGGAGATGGAGGGAAACCCTAGACCCTGGGTTTGCTGCTTGTTTTCTCAGATCATCCTGTGTCGAGTGTCCCCAAGACCACAGGCAACTACTTTTGTCATTAAGAAGACCCACAAAAAAAAAAAAAAAAAAAGAAGACCCACAAGACTCAGTAGAGAGGTGTCCTGGGTGTCCTGGTGGCTGTGATTTCCTTCAGTGAAGGGAGATCAAGCAAAATCAGCAAAGGGCTTGGCGGACGAGGTGAAATCTGAGGAAACGAGGATAAACTTCCAGGAGACCTTTCCCAGGGTCGGGCTTCATCACCAGAGTTAAATGGTGACAACCTGTGTGAATTGTGCCCCAGGGAGCCTCATCAGACCCACAAGACTCTTACTGGAGGCTGGTCTCCTAGGCATCCTGTGCCTGGCATCTACCGAAATTCCAGATTCCCGCTGGGGAGCAGGTCAGGGGTTCAGAGTAAACCATAAGGTTGCGGGAAAGTGGAGACTCAGGGGGTCATTCTTCTTGGGGAATAGCCTAAACCTTCCTGAAATCTAATCACAAGACACAAACCAAGGGCGAGTCTTGTGGGCACGTCTATCTAAGGACATTAGTCTCAGGCTGTGGGGTAACTCTGATGTGCACAAATCCTATGTGTATTCC
Source organism: Balaenoptera acutorostrata (assembly GCF_949987535.1). Taxonomy (NCBI): domain Eukaryota; kingdom Metazoa; phylum Chordata; class Mammalia; order Artiodactyla; family Balaenopteridae; genus Balaenoptera; species Balaenoptera acutorostrata. The sequence goes on along the minus strand of NC_080076.1, from coordinate 68,141,512 downwards.
TGCGCCTGAGTTCGGGCCCTGGATCCAAGGGAAACCCAACATCTCACCATCAGGTCCAGGTTATGTTCTATCGCAGGATGTGCTCTGTTTCTGTGAAGAAACACACACACAGCCCCACACAAATACAGACAGACAAACAGACACACACACACACACACACACCCAGCACCATCACTCCTGTGTCCCCTCCACAGTACCCAGGAAAGAAGCAGGAATCTGTTCTGTGGGAACCTGGAGCTCCTTCTGCATCACCCCCGGGGCCCTGTGCCCAGAGGCAGGAGCATAAACCCTGGGATGCAAAGGACAATTACACCAATTGTCAACTTTCCTCGTAATCAGGAACTACACATTTAAGATACTGATAGTGACAATCTTGGGAAAGACCAGTCAGCCCTGATCCTCTGTCTAGAAAACACACTGGGTCCAGCGTCTCTGTGGACACAGGTGCCTGACCTCAGGGAGGCGCCAGCTCTGGGGTGAGCACCTCCCGCTGAGCACAGGGGACAGAGGAGAATCCTCACTTGCACCACGTGGCAGACAGACCTGCCTGAGGAGAGGTCCTTGCGGCTGGGCCCTGAGGCCGACTCTGACCCAGTCCCTCCTCCCAGCCCTGCACACCCTGGCATCTTCCTTCATTTTCCATTAGGTCTCCCTCCATCCTGACGGAACTAAAATCCTTCTTACGTTATTCTTTTTCAAAGCATTTTGAGAATTCAGATTCATCTCATGGGCCCATATTTCTCATCCGTGTACCTATGGGGGTGGAGTCATTTATCGTGTGAGGTTCCCCTGCCCTGAGCTGAGATCTCCTCAAGGTCACTGTCACTGAGACAAGGTCATGCTGAGACAAGATTAGAGACCCTTCAAGGGCCCTTCTGAGTCACCTGGGGAGGAAGGTGACAATTCTGTCCTGATGGGGCTGCAGGACAAAGGATGAGCCCATGGAGGGGATGAGGAGGGACTGGGTGGCTGGAGCTGAGCTGGGAGGAGCAGGAAGTGGGGGGGTCAGAGCTGGGGGGTCAGCCCCACTCAGCTGCCTCCCTGGGGTTCCGTCGTCACCATCTGAGGCCACCAGGGGGCAGCGAGGGCCTGGGTTTGGGGAGGTTCTGCTGTGGTTTCCTGACCTGTATGAAGCCCCCAGCTGCGGCCTCCTTAACCCCCTAAGGGAGAGTGTGGGGTGCAGTGTCCCCGGTCTGTTCTGCTTCATAAAACCTTTACTAGGAAGGCCAACAAAGGTCCCAGGGCTCCTCCTCAGAGCCCTGCAGAGGCAGGGGACAGGGGGGCAGGGGGCCCGTCCTGCTGAGGGGACAGGTTGGGGAGGGGGATGCACACCCCCAGCTCCCCTGTGGTGTCGGGAGGAGTCGGGATGGAATCTCTAAGTCACCCCAGCCCCTTGGGCCCCTGTCCTCACCTTCCACCCGCAAAACCCAAAGAGTGATTATCGGGATTATTAGCCAACGATATCTTGACTCCCATAGTGGACGACAGGGACATCCCAGGATGGCCCCATTTCCTGGGCCCTGTAATGGTCAGTGTCCTGACTAATGACAACGTGTCACAGAGTTTTCATCCTCTCAGATAAGCCCTGCTGTCCATGGACACCTGCAGAGCCAAGTCAGAGGGGTGAGGAGATAATGAGGAGGGGCAGGTGCAGGAAGCTGATTTGCATGGAGGCCCCTCCCTCCTCTGAGGGGTTAGGGGATAAGAGAGGTCTGGGGGAGCAGGCCGAGGGCTGGGGGCTCAGAAGGCAGTGACTGGCGTGTCTCCACCATGGCCTGGGCTCTGCTCCTTGTCACCCTCCTCACTCAGGGCACAGGTGAGGCCTCCAGGGAAGGGACCCCAGGGACATCTGGCTGATCCTTTGTGTCTTTGTCCTCAGGGTGACCTGGGCCCCACACGGAACTGACCAGAGTGTGTTTCTCCTCTTTGCAGGGTCCTGGGCCCAGTCTGCCCTGACTCAGCCTCCCTCAGTGTCCGGGAATCCGGGACAGACGGTCACCATCTCCTGTGCTGGAACCAGCAGTGACATCGGGAAATATAATGCTGTCAGCTGGTTCCAACAGCTCCCAGGCACGGCCCCCAAAACCCTGATTTATCAGGTCAATAAACGGCCCTCAGGGATCCCTGCTCGCTTCTCTGGGTCCAAGTCTGGGAACACGGCCACCCTGACCATCTCTGGGCTCCAGGCTGAGGACGAGGCCGATTATTACTGTAGCTCAGGTTCAAGTAGTAGCACTTTGCACAGTGGTCCAAGTTCATGGAGAAGTGAGACCAAAACCTGCCCTGAGCTCACAGGCTCCCCGTTGCGGTGACTCTGCTGGTTGCTCATCTGCATCTGTGGTAGAAGCATTGGCAGCTGAGAGGAGATCTGAGGACCCTGAAGAGGGATGAAGACAAATGACAATGTGTGGTTTTCATGTTTGTTGTCCCTCCTCTTTGACCTGCATCTGAGTGGGCTGAGCCAGGGAGGGTTGGGGACACACTCTGGGTCTCAGCTTTGTCCACTCTCCTGGCATCGGTGAACCCTGTCCGGGGACAGCCCTGCAGGATGGTGGTCTCCCCGGTACGATGGGCTCTTTGAAAGGTGGCTCCAGAATGGAAGGTGGGCTGGAGGGCACGTCCCGTATTCCTCAGTGATGTCAAGGTCACGTGTTTCCATGAGGAGCCAGTGCAGTTTCCAGGTGGAATCCCAGCATATCTAAGACCTGTGAGAATTAATTGAAAAACTGCGCGAGTGTTGTGGGTTCAATGTTATTTTTTCTTGAACAGTTTTCTAACGCAACCATTACTGAAATTAAATTATGTGAATTGAATAGTTTGTTTTTAATTTGTTTTTGTTTGTTTGTTTTTTTGTTTTCTTTTTTTTTTTGGCCATGCCACGTGGCATGTGGGATATTAGTTCCCTGACTAGGGATGGAACCTCTACCCCCTGCAATGGAAGGTCTAATTCTTAACCACTGGAGAGCAAGGTATGTCCCGAATTCAATAGTTTAGATGAAAAACAAAGTACATGGGTTGGATTGCTCAGGACACATCATCCCCACAGTAACAAGTGAAGAGGAACATTTGATAGCTGTGTGTTCAGGCATCTAGGACTGGAGAGCAGCTCTTTCTTGTGGTCCTGGCTCCTGGCTCTCATGAAGTTGGAGTCACGTGTCAGTCGGGTTGATTACATTAAGGTCCTCTAACTTTGGAAGGCCCCTGCTATATGACTAACTCCATACCAGTCCTGTGTACACTTTGCTTATCCAAATCATCTTCCTGATAAATCTGATTTATTTTATTTTATTTTATTTTTTATAAATTTATTTATTTTTAAAATTTATTTATTTTTGGCTGTGTTGGGTGTTTGGTGCTGTGTGTCGGCTTTCTCTAGTTGCAGTGAGTGGGGGCTACTCTTCGTTGCTGTGTGTGGGCTTCTCTTGTTGCAGAGCACAGGCTCTAGGCGAGTGGGCTCAGTAGTTGTGGCTCTCGGGCTCTGGAGTGCAGGCTCAGTAGTTGTGGCACACGGGCTTAGCTGCTCTGCGGCATGTGGGATCTTCCCAGCCCAGGGCTCGAACCCGTGTCCCCTGCATTGGCAGGCTTATTCTTAACCACTGTCCCGCTAAGGAAGTCCCAATCTGATTTATTTTAACCCAGCCAATTAGGCTCCATATTTTCTAAGTGTATCCTGTCTCAATCTGAAGAATCTTTTATCTTTATCACAACATTTTACATTTGACCAGAATCATTGGTCTTTCTAACTATATTGTCAAAGATCAGGTATAGTGTAGAAAATATTTACCGACTTCATTTCTAAGATCTACTTTCATTGGGATTACAGCTGCTCCTAAGGTGCAGTGTGGGAATAAGAGTGTTTTTACTCTCCTGAAATAGCCTCTGTTATAATATCTACCCTCCTGCATTATTATGGGGACAGCCGTTCTTCCTTTCCTTCTGTACTGTTATCCTGTTATCTCTCTCTTTTTCTCTATTAAACATAGAGCTGCATTTATAATCAGTTTTACATTTTTCTAAGAAAGGCTTTTTTCTTTTTAATGAGAATGACCTGAATCTGGCTCTCCACTTCCTCAGAAGTCACATCCTATGCATTAGCCTGAGCTGTGATATCAAATATTCCTCTGAATATAGTCATCTTGAGCTTGCAGTTTAAACAATCCAGTCCAGGTAATTGTAGGCAGATGTGTGTGTTTGTGCATGAGAACCTGACCAAAGGTCACCTTAGGTCCACACATGGACCACTCCCGGCTTCCGTTCTCACTTCAGGTTCCAAATGCTCAGTCATGGAGCAGGACATGGGTGAGTTTTCAAGAGCACAATGGTGATACACACTAAATCAAGAGGATGTTTGATGCCCTTCTCTTTGATGAGAAAACTTCTGGACAAGTTTTGACCCAATATTTTAGGTGGATTTGGAAAGATATGTTTGACCAAGAAAATAGCTGCTTTCTGTGATAGATGATATTTTGATTCTCAGTCTCAATGTAATGAAAATCTCAGAACACAAAGCAACAGACTCAAGTCAAAAGCGTCTCTTGCCATATTGTACCACATTCGATGTGATGCCCAAACACTGTTCCAGACAGCATGCCGGTACCCAGCTCTGGAATGAAGGTGTATCTTGTTTTGTCTCCTTATCCCAGAAGTGGGAACAGGAGCCCTCACTCAGGTCGGGGGTGGGGTGGACAGAGAGGAATTTCCCTCAGAGTCCACAGTGAATGAGGGGTCTGCACCACAGGCGTCAAGGGATTTCCAATGGATTACCTTTTCTGGATCAGTGATGAAGAATCTCTGAGAATTCAATTACAATTTTTTAAAAAATCTGAATTTCTAGGCATGAATCCATCCATAATCTTTGCCGTTGTAACATGTGCAATGCAGAATAATACTCCTGGGAAATCCAATAAGAATCACAGTCAAAAGTGGGTAAACAAAGAACTTTCCTGCAGGTGGTTTGCTTTGGTTATTTCCCCACTGCAAACATTTGGAATATTGAAAGGATAAACAAAGAAGGACTAAGTGGACGTTAGCCTGTGTTATTGAGAAAGAAGGGCTGGACTATTTGGGTATTTTCTCCTTAATGAGGACAAAACACGTGCTAACTGGTAAAGGATTCCCTCCTGCTACTGGGGATCCCCCCCACCATAGAGGCCGGGTGGTGGCCTGAGGCTCTTGTGGGAGCTGTGGCAGCCCTTGAGATCCACGAGGCAGAGGCTCCAGACCATCTTCCAGGGTTGGGGGGCGAATGTGGCTTCATATAGGGCCCCAGCCTTCAGATCAAGGTTCCACAGAAAGAGTGGTGTAGACAGGAGTCCACACTGAAAGTCAGGAGAGCAGGAGATCCGAGTGTGGACCTGATCTTTCTCTCACTGGAGCTTGTGCTGGGGGTGGTGGAGAGCTGTGGTGAGTTCCAGTGCTCGTGACCTCGCGACTCCCTGGGTGGTCCTGGGGTGTCCATGGAGGGGTGGAGTTTGCTACAAACCCTGAATCTCATGATGACCTTTACCCCCCGGGTGCAGAGGGTAGGAGATGGAGGGAAACCCTAGACCCTGGGTTTACTGCTTGTTTTCTCAGATCGTCCTGTGTCGAGTGTCCCCAAGACCACAGGCAGCTATTTGTGTCACAAAGAAGACCCCTAGGACTCAGTAGAGAGTCGTCCTAATGGCTGTGATTTCCTTCAGTGAATGGAGATCAAGCAAAATCAGCAAAGGGCCATGGTGGATGAGGTGAAATACGAAGAAACCAGGAGAAGTTTCCAGGAGGCCTTTCCCAGATGAGGGTCGGGCTTCATCACCAGAATCAAATGGTGACAACGTGTGTGAACTGTGCCCCAGGGAGCCTCATCAGACCCACAAGACTCTTACTGGAGGCTGGTCTCCTAGGCATCCTGTGCCAGGCATCTACTGAAATTCCAGATTCCCGCTGGGGAGCAGGTCAGGGGTTCAGAGTAAACCATAAGGTTGCGGGAAAGTGGAGACTCAGGGGGTCATTCTTCTTGGGGAATAGCCTAAACCTTCCTGAAATCTAATCACAAGACACAAACCAAGGGCGAGTCTTGTGGGCAGGTCTATCTAAGGACATTAGTCTCAGGCTGTGGGGTAACTCTGATGTGCACAAATCCTATGTGTATTCCCGCGCCTGAGTTCGGGCCCTGGATCCAAGGGAAACCCAACATCTCACCATCAGGTCGAGTTACGCTCTATCATAGGATGTGCTCTGTCTCTGTGAATAAACACACATACAGACCCACACAAATGCAGACACACACACACACACACACACACCCAGCACCATCACTCCTGGGTCCCCTCCACAGTACCCAGGAAAGAAGCAGGAATCTGTTCTGTGGGGACCTGGAGCTCCTTCTGCATCACCCCCGGGGCCCTGTGCCCAGAGGCAGGAGCATAAACCCTGGGATGCAAAGGACAATTACACCAATTGTCAACTTTCCTCGTAATCAGGAACTAGACATTTCAGATACTGAGAAAGTGACAATCTTGGGAAAGACCAGTCAGCCCTGATCCTCTGTCTAGAAGACACAATGGGCCTAGCATCTGGACACAGGTGCCTGACCTCAGGGAGGCGCCAGCTCTGGGGTGAGCACCTCCCGCTGAGCACAGGGGACAGAGGAGAATCCTCACTTGCACCACGTGGCAGACAGACCTGCCTGAGGAGAGGGCCCTGCAGCTGGGCCCTGAGGCCGACTCTGACCCAGTCCCTCCTCCCAGCCCTGCACACCCTGGCATCTTCCTTCATTTTCCATTAGGTCTCCCTCCATCCTGACGGAACTAAAATCCTTCTTACATTATTCTTTTTCAAAGCGTTTTGAGAATTCAGATTCATCTCATGGGCCCATATTTCTCATCCGTGTACCTATGGGGGTGGAGTCATTTATCGTGTGAGGTTCCCCTGCCCTGAGCTGAGATCTCCTCAAGGTCACTGTCACTGAGACAAGGTCATGCTGAGACAAGATTAGAGACCCTTCAAGGGCCCTTCTGAGTCACCTGGGGAGGAAGGTGACAATTCTGTCCTGATGGGGCTGCAGGACAAAGGATGAGCCCATGGAGGGGATGAGGAGGGACTGGGTGGCTGGAGCTGAGCTGGGAGGAGCAGGAAGTGGGGGGGTCAGAGCTGGGGGGTCAGCCCCACTCAGCTGCCTCCCTGGGGTTCCGTCGTCACCATCTGAGGCCACCAGGGGGCAGCGAGGGCCTGGGTTTGGGGAGGTTCTGCTGTGGTTTCCTGACCTGTATGAAGCCCCCAGCTGCGGCCTCCTTAACCCCCTAAGGGAGAGTGTGGGGTGCAGTGTCCCCGGTCTGTTCTGCTTCATAAAACCTTTACTAGGAAAGCCAACAAAGGTCCCAGGGCTCCTCCTCAGAGCCCTGCAGAGGCAGGGGACAGGGGGGCAGGGGGCCCGTCCTGCTGAGGGGACAGGTTGGGGAGGGGGATGCACACCCCCAGCTCCCCTGTGGTGTCGGGAGGAGTCGGGATGGAATCTCTAAGTCACCCCAGCCCCTCGGGCCCCTGTCCTCACCTTCCACCCTCAAAACCCAAAGAGTGATTATCGGGATTATTAGCCAACGATATTTTGACTCAAATAGTGGATGACAGGGACATCCCAGGATGGCCCCATTTCCTGGGCCCTGTAATGGTCAGTGTCCTGACTAAGGACAATGTGTCACAGAGTTTTCATCCTCTCAGATGAGCCCTGCTGTCCATGGACACCTGCAGAGCCAGGTCAGAGGGGTGAGGAGAGGATGAGGAGGGGCAGGTGCAGGAAGCTGATTTGCATGGAGGCCCCTCCCTCCTCTGAGCGGGGAGGGGATAAGAGAGGTCTGGGGGAGCAGGCCGAGGGCTGGGGGCTCAGAAGGCAGCGTCTGGAGCATCTCCACCATGTCCTGGGCTCTGCTCCTTGTCACCCTCCTCACTCAGGGCACAGGTGAGGCCTCCAGGGAAGGGACCCCAGAGACATCTGGCTGATCCTTTGTCCTCAGTGTGACCTGGGCCCCACATGGAACTGACCAGAGTGTGTTTCTCCTCTTTGCAGGGTCCTGGGCCCAGTCTGCCCTGACTCAGCCTCCCTCAGTGTCCGGGAATCCGGGACAGACGGTCACCATCTCCTGTGCTGGAACCAGCAGTGACGTCGGGGGTTATAACTATGTCAGCTGGTACCAACAGCACCCGGGCATGGCCCCCAAAACCCTGATTTATGATGTCAATAAACGGCCCTCAGGGATCTCTGATCGCTTCTCTGGGTCCAAGTCTGGCAACACGGCCTCCTTGACCATCTCTGGGCTCCAGGCTGAGGACGAGGCTGATTATTACTGTAGCTCAGCTAGAAGTGGTAGTACTTTGCACAGTGGCCCAAGTTCATGGGGAACTGAGACCAATATCTCCTCTGAGATCACTCAGCCCTTCACACCTAAACTGAGGCTTTCATTTGCTTTTGTTATTAGTTTATTTACAAGCAATTATGAACTTAAACAAAAATATATAGGTTACATAGAGAACTGCTGCATAACCTTTTTCCAGATTCACGAATTTTAAATACTTTGCCATAATCGCTTTTCTTATATCCCGTTTTCTCTCATTCCCTCTCTGCATTTGTATGTCTATACACACACACATCCATATGCACACACAGCACACACCCAGGCACACAAAACATTTATTTTCTGAATCATTTGAGAGTAATTTGTATCTACCAGCAACCAAGCCTTCGTATTTTTTCTTACATAGGATTCATAATCCATAACATACATCATTTTAAGGTGAATCATCCAGTGGTTTTTAATAGAGTCACAAGTTTGAACATCCACTAACATTCTATCTTCCAAGATATTTTCATCCTCATAAAAGGAACACCTCATCCATCACCAGTCAATCCCCTTTCCCTAGTCCCTCCAGCTCTCAAAACCATTTTTTTTAATAGTTTTATTTATTTTATTTATTTACTTTTGGCTGCATTGGGTCTTCATTGCTGTGCACGGGCTTTCTCTAGTTGTGGCGAGCGGGGGCTACTCTTCGTTGCGGTGTGCAGGCTTCTCATTTCAGTGGCTTCTCTTGTTGCAGAGCACGGGCTCTAGGCATGCGGGCTTTCGTAGTTGTGGCACATGGGCTCAGTAGTTGTGGCTCACGGGCTCTAGAGTGCAGGCTCAGTAGTTGTGGCACACGGGCTTAGCTGCTCCGCGGCATGTGGGATCTTCCCAGACCAGGGCTAGAGCCCAAGTCTCCTGTATTGGCAGGCGGATTCTTAACCACTGTGCCACCAGGGAAGCCCCTCAAACCATTAATATACTTCCTGCCTGTTCTAGACTTTTCACATGAATGCAACAATACCTTATGTGGCCCTTTTTGCCTGGCTCCTCTCACTCTATAATATTTTCAAGGTTCTTTCCTGTTGCAGCACATATGAGTACTTCATTCATTCTTATTGCCAAATAATGCCACATTGTCAGCATCGACCTACTTGCTTGAACATCTGGGTGGACCCAGGCATAAGCACCAGATGGCTTTCCCATCTTGCGAGAACTTTCCCAGTTTTAGCTCTGAAAGTGCCCTGTCCTGTCTGGGACTTCAATCTGGGGCAAATCACGGTGGATCGTCACTGAGATGGTTAATTTTATGTGTCAGCTTGACTGGTCACAGGGGACCCAGATGAAGCATCATTTCTGGATGGGTCTGGGCAGGTGTTCCTGGATGAGATGAGCATTTGAATCTGGGGACTCAGTAAATACATTGCCCTTCGCAGTGTGGGTGGGCATCACCCAATCTGTTGAGGGTCTGTGTAGAGAAAAAGGAAAAGGCAGGAGGATTTCACGTCTGTTTTCTCTTCTCACTGTACGAGCTGGGACATTTCACCTCAACTTCTCCAGCCCTCAGACTGGAATTTACATCACTGGCTCCCCTGGTTCCCAAATCTTTGGACACAAACTGAATTACATCACCAGCTTTCTCAGCTTTCTAGGTGTAGAGAGTGGCTCCTGGGACTTCCCTGCTCAATAATCAATACTAATCTCTCTCTCGCTCTCTCCCTATATATATATATATATTCCTTACAAAAAATTCTTCTTTAGTTATATGTATATATTTTTATTTGTTTTGTTTCCCTAGAGAACCCTGACTAATAGAGTCCTCTTAACAGGAAGCTCAATCTTCTCATAATGTTCTCATCATCATTATTTTTTCTAAGCTTTTACCTGTTACCTTCTTTCTTTCCCTATGAACACATAGGTCAGTATCATCATGCTTGAATCACCTTGGCTGGAACAAGGTCATGCAGGGACCCCCAGCAGCTGGGTCACAGCACAGGGGGAAGGGGTCTCAGCTACTGGACACCAAACAATGTCCTGAGTCACGTCCCCTTGTGCATAAGGCTGGTGAGAGGCTACACCTGCCCGACAGGTGTGTGTCCTGGTGGAGACGACAGAGGTGGCACAGAGGCCACTGTCCCAGGATCCTCTGTGGCACCTGCGGGGAGACTTGCTCCCTGACTGTAAGGGCATCAGTGGGATCTTTACCAAGAGCCACCTGTGCACAGGCGGCGGGAGCCACCATGGCCTCTACGAGTGTCTCCTGTAAAGGTGGGAGCACAGTCTCCTGCTGAGAAATTGGTCACTGTTTTTACAACATGGAGAATTCCCAACAAAACCACAAGGCAGATGTGGCGAGCAGAGGATGCTTCAGTAGGAGATTTCTGGAGCCACCCCCCTCCAGGTGTGCGATGTGTGGAGTCTCAGGCTGTAGTGGCAGCTTCCTGTGCAGCTTCAAATAATTATACTATATTTGAATATATGAATATATTTATACAATGATGAGAGGAATGTCACTTTGGGTGGAGGTAACATGAAATGGTTTAGCGGTCCCTATGGTCAGGGTATCCGCCAGGGTTGTTATTATTCACAGCAAAGAGGGATCAGCATCGCCGGCCTGGTACCTTCCTGCGTCCATTGAATTTGGGTCAGGTGTCATTAAACTTTTCTGGCTATTATGACATTCTTTTCTTAAACTGTTAGTATTTAATGAATCCCATATTTAATTTTTTCCAGAAAGATAAGAATCCAGTAATTGATTTTAGTGATTCTTAATAGGTATATGCTTTTACTTTATTGCTTATTACTCCTATTATGTGTTAGTAGTAATTTTCCTCCTTTTGTGGCAGTCATTCTTATTATATTTCCGTCATGTTTTATTGAGTGGGTGCAAACATCTCAGGAATTTTTAATTCAACTGTGACGCCCAAATCATGAGGGGCCCTGAGTTGCTGCTTGTATGAATAAACGTGCAGCAGAGGCAAGACAGCTCCTGTGACCCCGGGGTTTGCTTCTTGCAGGAAGCACTGGACGCCTGGAGTGATCACAGGAGGCCTGTCCACAGCGACCCCCGCAGACAAAGACCCAAACCGCTGGGATCTGACCTGGTGTCAGATGCCTGACTGATGGACTTGTGAGAAGTTCCTGAACCAGTCCCCGCTTTATTATAATCTCAAAAAAAGACATCGTTAAGTGAATGTCTACATAGTACAGCACATACCTCTGTGAAACACACACCAATGATTGTCTCAAATCCAGAGCTAACACTTCCCCGCACACTTTTCCTTTCCCGTCCCCAGAGGCCCCCCTTCACCCACCCCAAGCTCGGCCAGGGCCTCACCCCCTTAGCTCCTGGAATGTGGTCGTGTGATACGAACAGTGACACTAAAAACCTTCATCAAAGTATTTGTGTTTCATAAACTCCTAGTCCATTGCCCGAGGGGTCATGTCCATTTCCATCCAGAAAGGACCGGTCATCCTGAGTGTAATATTTACTGCAAACTCATCTGTTTCTGGAAAAACACCCTTGGGGAAGCGTGTCTGTGATGAAGAGCTTTTACCTCAGGAAGGTGCCAGGCTCTGAGGTGAGGGCGTCTCAAGGGCACAAAGGGGAAGACAGAGAACGTCTGTGTCCCCAAGAACCACCCCCCTCCTGTGGAGAAGACCCAGAGCTGGACCCCCAGGCCCCTCCTGACCCGGTCCATCCTCCAGAGCCTCAGCCCCAGAATCTCCCCCTTGATTCCCTGGGTCATTCTCCATCTGGACGGAGCTCTCTCTCTGTCTCACGTTATCCTTATTTTGTCTATATTTGAGGATTCTGGCATCTTCTCGGGGGCCCGTTTCTCTCATCTGCATCCCTAACGGGACTGGATTAATTTATGTCTCAGTTTCACTCATCCCTGAGCCCACGTCCACCTCCCATGACTAACCCTGTGACAAGGCCAACCTGGGACGAGCAAGGTGACCCCGAGGGGGGCATCTTGGCTTCCTGATTTTACAGGTGACGTACCTCATTCTGGAGGAAGTCGAGGGAAGGTGAGGCTTGCCTGCAGGCATGGGGGCCTGGCACTGAGCTGGGGAGGGGGAGGGGAGACCTGGGTGTCCAGCCCCCACTCGGCTGTCTCCCTGGGCTCAGCTCTCACCACTGAGGCCACCGGGGGGCAGCAGGGCCCGGATCTGGGGGAGGTTGTCTGTGTTGTCATTCCGTCCTGTCCAAAGGCCCAGCAGCTTCTTCCAAGCCAGTCCTAAGCGGGTCATGAGGGAGGGGTGTCCGACATCTCCCGTGTCCCATAATCACTCTACTGGACATGCCAGGGAGCATCTCCAACCTCAGCCACCGCAGAGCAGCGGAGAGAGTGATGCCTGAGCACCTTAGCCTAGGGGACTGGGGAGGGCATGAGGGACAAGGCGAGTATCCCCGGCACTGCCTGGGTCCCCGGAAGAGGGGTCACTGGATGTCCCCTCCTCCGCAGCATAGATGCCCTGCTCCCCTTGTCCCAGCAGAAGGAGGGGACTTCTTGCTTCCCTCTGTATCCACCACGACCCCCCACAGGAAGAGAGGACACAGCCAGCTGGGCTCCGGGTCCTGGCCTCTGTCACCTTCTCAGTCTGTCCTGAATCAGAAAATACATGACAGCCCATTTTAATCTCTCAGGCAGCTCTGCTGTCCAGGGACTCAGACGTTCCCAGAATCAAGGGCCACAGTAGAGGCGGTGAGGAGGGGCAGGTGCAGGGAGCAGATTTACATGGAGGCCCCTCCCTCCTCTGTGGGGGAGGGGATAAGAGAGGTCTGGGGGACCAGGCCTAGGGCTGGGGGCTCAGAAGGCAGCGTCTGGGGCGTCTCCACCATAACCTGAGCTCTGCTCCTTGTCACCCTCCTCACTCAGGACACAGGTGAGGCCTCCAGGAAAGGGACCCCGGGGACATCTGGCTGATCCTTTGTGTCTTTGTCCTCAGGGTGACCTGGGCCCCCACGGAACTGACCAGAGTGTGTTTCTCCTCTTTGCAGGGTCCTGGGCCCAGTCTGGCCTGACTCAGCCTCCCTCAGTGTCCGGGAATCCGGGACAGACGGTCACCATCTCCTGTGCTGGAACCAGCAGTGACAGCGGGGGTAGCAGTTATGTTAGCTCTTACCAACAGCGCCCGGGCACGGCCCCCAAAACCCTGATTTATGATGTCAGTAAGTGGTGCTCAGGGATCCCTGATCACTTCTCTGGCTCCAAGTCTGGGAACACGGCCTCCCTGATGATCTCTGGGCTCCAGGCTGAGGACGAGGCTGATTATTACTGTAGCTCATATACAAGTAGTAGCACTCTGCACAGTGGTCCAAGTTCATGGGGAAGCGAGACCAAAACGTCCCTGAGCTCACAGGCTCCCTATTGCTCTGGAAATGCTTCTCCTCCCTGAGCTGCCGGCTCCATGCAGCTCGGCCATGAGAGGTCAGTGGTCTCTGAGCTCCTCCCTCTGCCTACAGTGAAGGTGGTGGGAAACATGCTCTTGGGGTTATTGTCTTGGGATGGTAACCACCTCCTCATCCTGTATGACGTGCCCCTCTTTCCAGCTCTTCCACAGCAGTGTGATGGTTAAGTTTATGTGTCTATTTGCCTGAGATAAGAGATGCCCATACTGCGGTTAAAACATTATTTCTTGGTGTCTGTGAGGATGTCTCAGGAGGAGGACATTGGCATTTGAGTCCACAGACTGAGTAGAGAAGATCACTGGTGTGGTGCAGTGGGCACTGTCCTTGAGTTGAGGGCCTGAATAGAACAAAAAGGGAGAGGAAGGGGACGTTGCTCTCTCCTCGTCATCAGAGGCATCACCTTCTGACCCTGGACATTGGCACTGCTGCTTCTCCAGCTTTCAATCTCGGACCAGGACTTAACATCCTCGGCCCCGATTCACAAGCCTCTGGACTCAGACTGAATTATATCACTGGCTTTCCTGGTTCCTCAGCTTGCTGATAGATTGTGAGACACCTTCAACTTCCATAATGGTGTGAATCAATTCCTACAATAAATTATATATATTTTTTCCTGTTTCTCTGGAGCCATGTGGCTAATCCCGATTTTGGTACCCGGAGTGCTTCGAGAAAAATAGAATTTTAAGGATGATTTTTCTCAATTGATTCTGAGGTTTCTGGAATTGGCTGTCTAATCTGGTTCTACTGAATGGTGCTAATGGCTATTTCCATTAGTACAGAGAGCACAGCTAGTGTATGTCATGAACTGTTCATTGAAATGAGAAAAATGCCTGCCTTGGATTCTTCTAAGCAACCACTTGTAAGAATCGAGGAGCTAAGTGACCCTGTATATGATATTTTGGAACGTTTTGGGAACCCTACAGAATATCATGACGTTGGTATCTGCTCGGAATGTTGCTGGACAGAGTAGGGAGAGAAAAAGATGAGCTTAGTGATTCAAGAGCCCATCCCAAGGGCCGCACAAGTGACCTGCAAGCTTTCTGGAGTGCCCTGGAGGAGAGCCTCATCTCGTGCAGCACGCGGAGTGAAATAGCTGAAAATCCAACCCAGACCCTCCTCCTTCAATTGGCTAAATTCCAGCAAAGCTGAGCCCCAGCCTTGTAATGAAGAAGGTGGTTGGGAAAGAACCGGATCCTACAGGTTGGGTGGGGATGTGTGGGAGGACCTGAGGGACCTGGGGACACTGAGCCCCTCAATTCTCACGTGTCTTCTTTGCCTGTGGAAGACGCCTCCCCACTCCCAGCGGTACAGGTCTTTCCACCTCTGTCTGGGGCGATTGACCCTGCATTGCCCAAGGAAAAGATCACGGCCGCCCTGAGGAAGCTGCCACGTGAGGCTGTGCTGATTCTCCTCAGGACCCCTCACCCCCATCGCCCTTCTTTGCTTCTGGACCAACAATTAGACTCGGGTCCCAGCAGTTTCCTAGGATGAGAACAGAGTGTGAGCCTCGAGAGGGGCGCTGCACTCCAAGAACTGCTTGTTTCTCCTAATTCACACAGACAGAAATCCCCAGAACACGTTGGGAAGGGACTCGAGGGTGGGGGGCAGTGGTGGGAGGAACATCAAGCTGGATCAGCTGGATCTGTGATCTGGGCTCACTCCACAGAGACTCTGCGTTTCATGTTCCCTGCAGCTCGGGGAGGTAGACAGAGCCTCCGCAGTTTGGGGGTTGGTTGGCGGAAGCAAAGTCCAAGATGGTCCCTAGTGAGTGAACTAGAGAAGCCAGACCTGCCTGGAGACAAATGGATTCAAAAGGTAGGGAGGTTGTAATGTTAGACTGAATTTGTGTTTTAAGACCTGCTACCCACTCCAGGAGGGTCCAGAAGGCACACTTCTCACCAATACTTTAAGAAACAAATCTGTGAGGCGAGCCCCAGAATCCTTGAAGAACTCTGTGCTCACCCTTGTCTAGGCCAGACCTTATAATGGGAACTGCAGCCCCTTAGCCGGAAATCCTAAACACAATGAGAGGAATTGGATGCTGGGTGACAGGGGCCAAGGGGCGCCCCTCACCTGCCAAAGGCAAGGTTACCATCACAGCGGAGTCACAGCAGCAATCAGAAGAGTCTGACGCGTACAGATCTATGTCATGGATTGTTAATCGTGGTATTTCTAGAAGTGAAAAAGGTGGGAAGCCTGCTAAATTCCTACTTGGTCAAAAAACCTTCTGGGTCAAGTGAACAAAAGTCTAACCAAAATCATAAAAATAGAGAGTCACGGCCCCTCGGTTAATTCCTAGCCTTGAGCAGTTTACAGATGCAGAACCCCATGAATGAAGCAGAGGCTGAGTCCCCTTGAGGAAGGACCCTAGTACACTACCAAAAATGTACACTGTGATCTTTCTCCCAATCTACCCAAAGGGACCAATAGCCTGTTATCGGGGTAACTGTGTACTGGGAAAAACAAAAGAATCAGACTTTTCAGGGACTTCTGGACGCTGGCTCTGAACTGATATTGATTCTGGGCCCCCCAAACACTACTGTGGCTTCCAGAGCAGGGGCTTGTGGAGACGGGGTGATCAATGGAATTTCTTCTCAGGTCTGTCTCACAGTGCCTCCCATGGGTTCCCGAATCCATTCTGTGGTTATTTCTCCAGATCCTGAATATAGTTACCGTGTGGCCTGAACTGCCCACCATGAACTGGGTGCTATCTGACCCACCAAGGCACATACATCAAAGTGCACAGAAGTGGACAGCTGCAGCATGACAGCCCCTCTGCAGGACGTCCTTGAAGGATATGGTGAAAGGAAACCCTCCCCGCAGGCAGACCCTCCAACAGTGCACCTGGCTGTGCATTCTGGAGGGAGAAATGGCCCGACGTGCAATTATATATCAAGTCATTGGTTTGGCTGGATGGTCATGGACTTGGAAGGAACGTGATGGAAAGTTGGTGAAAAAATAAATTTGCAACATGGTTGGACCTAGAGGTTGTCATACTGAGTGAAGTAAGTCAGACCAAGAAAGACAAATATCATATGATATCGCATATATGTGGAATCTAGAAAGTATGGTACAAATGAACATATTTACAAAACAGAAATTGAGTCACAGATGTATTAATAGAAAACAAACTTACGGTTACCAAGAAGGAAAGGGGGGGATAAACTGGGAGATTGAGATTGACATATACACACTACTATATATAAAAATAACTAATAAGAACCTACTCTATAACACAGGGAACTCTATTTGGTGCTCTGTAATGACCTATATGCGAAAATAATCTAAAAAGAGTGGGTATATGTATATGTATGGCTGATTTACTTTGCTGTACAGCAGAAACTATCAATAACGCAACGTTGTAAATCAACTATACTCCAATAAAAAATTAATTTAAATAAATAAATTTGGGAAGAGGTATGTGGATAGACCTCTCTGAAAGTGCAAAAATTACGTGAAGATATTTGCGTCCAGTGTGAATGTTCACAAATGCGTTCACCAATGCAGAGAATTTTATAATCAAGTGGATAGGATGGCCCATTCTGTGGATTCCAGGCAGCATCTTTCCCCAGCCACCTCTGTCTTCATCCAATGGTCTCACGAACCAAGTGGCAATGGTGACAGCGACAGAGATTATGCAAGGACTCAGCAACATGGGCCAGGGCCACCACAAACCAAGGTCGACCCGGCAGTCCAAACAGTTCTGCTAATAGCCCAGAATAGCCTCTGGGAATGAAAGTTTGCTTCACCCCATCAAGTCAAGAACCACGACCAGCTGAGGTGCTTGCTGAGGGCAGAGGAAATACAGAATGGATAGTAGAAGAAGGTAGTTATAAATACCACCTATGACTATGTGACCAGTCACAGAAATGAGGACTGAATGGTCATGAGTGTTTCCTCTTCATTTTGTTATGAGTGCATTTGTGTGTATGTGTGTGTGTGTGCGTGCGCACATGCACGTATTAAGCAAACAGCTTTGTTTTCTTTCCTCTCTTGTTCCCTTTCACTGTCACTTCTCTGGGAGTGCTTGGGCTCCATCTAGGGTTCAAATCTCCAGGAGGCAAATAATCTCCAGAGACTTATTGCTGCCTCAGCGTCCCAAATCCCTGCACCATGCTGAGCCGTCTTACAATGTGGGGGCCACAATCTGATAGAATCGACATGCTTAAAATATCCAACCGAATCCAGAAGAGTAGGGTCACATCCCCCACTCCATCCTCCCTCAGTTGCCCCCATGAGGCTTGGAAAAAGACTTAGTTAATAGACACCCAACTCAGAGCAATGAGTCCCAGGTTCCCTTACTCCTCACGTCCATAAACAAGCAGACTTTGTGGGAATCGAAAAGGGTGTCTCCAAATGTCCACATGCATTCTCTTCATTTCAGAATGTAATAGAGGACAAAGACAGTATTTGATACAGAGCTACTGGCTGGATTCTAGGACTTCTAAGCTCAGATAGAGCTTGGATTTGAGACAGAGAAGTTTTATTTAGAGGCTTTCAAGGAAAGACTGAGGTTCATTTTAGAGGGAATCAACCAGAGACCTAAAGTCAAGTCTATCAGGCCTGAAGTCTCTTTTGGGAAAGGAGATTTTCAGACATTTGAGAAGCAGGGGACACTGTGAGTCCATCTCTCTGTTTGTGGGGAACTGGCCCAGCTGTGCATCTTTTTAACAGACACCATTTTCATTTCCCATAAGTGGTCCCCAAGCATGCCTCAGCAGCTGTGACGACCCTCATGCCCAGAGAGGGTGGGGACTGCTGAAGGAAAACAGACACAAAGCCCTCACCACCCCTTCCACCCACTCTTCATCTGCAGGTGTTTACCCAGCTGGGATGCAGCCCTGGTGCAAGCAGGAAGCTGGGTGGGGGATTTGCATGAGGGCTGCCCTTCACTGAAGAGATGGAGAAGAGGAGATTTAAGTTGAAGGAGTCCAGCCGCAGCTGTGAGGTCCTCAAGAAGCAGTGCATGTAGAAGCATCACCAACATGTCCTGGACCACTGTCCCCTTCATGGGCTTTTGCACAGGTCAGGGAAGACTCCCTGGGCTCTGGGGAGGGGGCCTGGGCAAGGGGCCCTGTGGAGGAGTCGCCCTAACGGTGGTGTCCATGGACGTCTCCTTCTGTTCTCGTCAGCTGTCAGCTCCCAGCCTGTGGTGACCCAGGAGCTCTCCCTCACGGTGTTGCCCGGACTGACAGTCACCCTTACCGGCTCTATGAGTACGGGATCCAGCACAACTGGGAATGCTCAAGGATGGTTCCTGAAGAAACCTGGCCAAACTCATCTGCAGCTCATACACCACATGGACAAATGCCCAGCATCCATCCCCAGCTGCTTTTCAGGCTCCATCCTTGGGGGCAGAGCTGTGCTCACCATCGCTGGGGTGCAGCCAAAGGAAGAGACTGAGGACTTCTGTATAGTCTGGTCTGATGCACCTGTTTCATAGTGACAGCTTCTAACAGGGAGCTGAATCAGCCTGGAGTAGCCAGCTCCACCTTCCTCCCCGCAGGGTCCTTCCAGGGCACGGAACCTGGATCAGCACCACGGACAGGGCTTCCCTTCCCCATAGGAAGAGCAGCTCCTTTCTCAGTGGACCATGGGCAGAGCAGACAAGCGACAAAGACCAGACTGGAGGCTGAGCTAGTGATGACCATCACAAGTCAAGTCATGTTGATCCAGCATTTTCAAGCAAGATCTCTTTAACCTAAGACTTCAGGAGAATGTTTTTAACGTTCCACCAGAAAAACCATCTTCCCCCCACAAGTGAACTTGGCATTGTTATTGCTTCTCTCAGCCCCTGCCTTTCCCTGTCAAGTGTGTTTCCCCAAATCCTCTGCTCCCAATCACAGCAGCAAATCTACAGACATTTGGGGAAGGCAGTGACTAGTCACCCACACAGAACAGTAGACAGGGCTCAGGACCAGAGGCACATGCAGCAGCTAAAGCCCCAGCACTGCTTCATAGTGAGTACTGGGCAGAGGAGAAGGAGGAGTAACCCCTCCCCTGAAGATCTTCAGACCCCAGGTAAAATAGGGAAGGCCAAGGGGTTTGTCTCAACCTGCCTGTGTCAATCCTGTTCCTGCTCCCAGGGCTCCAGCCTATGCTAAGCAGCTGCAAAGACCCGGATTTATTACGTGCGAATCCCCTTTGCTCCACCTGAACACATGTCACTTCTACCCCTCAAATTCTTAACTCAAGGAAAATATCACTCTGGCCCTGAGCTGGGTTTGAATCCCAGATCCCTCAGGATCTGCCCATGTATAGATGTTGTAAATGATGCGGACCATTTTAAAGTGAAAAGTGAGTAAATGACAAATGCCAGGGGGATTAAATATCTGATTTTATCCCCCAAAATAGATATATAGACAGAAGACTCTCTGACATAAATTGTAGTAATATTTTTCCATCTGTCTCTTCAGGCAAAAAAACAAAACCAAAAATAAACAAATGGGTCCTAATGAAACTTAAAACTTTTGCACAGGGCTTCCTTGGTGATGCAGTGGTTAAGAATCCACCTGCCAATGCAGGGGACATGGGTTCGAGGCCTGGTCTGGGAAGATCCCACATGCCACAGAGCAACTAAGCCTGTGTGCCACAGCTACTGAGCCTGCGCTCTAGAGCCCACAAGCCACAACTACTGAGCCTGTGTGCCACAGCTACTGAAGCCCGCATGCCTAGAGTCCATGCTCCACAGCAAGAGAAGCCACTGCAAAGGGAAGCCTGTGCACCGCAACGAAGAGTAGCCCCTGCTCACCACCACCAGAGAAAAGCCCACGTGCAGCAACAAAGACCCAACGCAGCCAAAAAAATAAAATAAATAAAATAAAATAAATTAATTTAAAAAGAAAACCTTTGCACAAGAAAGGAAGCCATCAAGAAAATGAAAAAGGGAACCTACTGAATCGGTGAAAATATTCAAATGATGTGAAAGATAAGGGGTTTATAGATCCAAAATATATATAAACAGGTCTTACAACTCAATATCAAAAAAACAAACAACCCAAAAACAAATATGTAGAAGACCTGAATAAACATTTTTCCAAAGAGGACATGCAGATGGCCAACTGGCTCATGAAAAGGTGCTCAACCTGGCCAATCGTAAGAGAAATGCAAACCAAAACCATAATAAGATATCACTTCACACCTGTCAGAATGGCTATCATCAAAAAGAATACAAATAACAAATGTTGCTCATTAGTGCTACAAGAGAGAAACAAAGAGGATGGAGTGATTATGTTCAGCTTGGGATCTGATAAGAGGTTGGGTAGGGGTAGAGATGAAAAAAGACGGCATGAATTGATAATTATTGAGCTATTCTAATGTGTACATGGGGCTTCATTACATTATTTTTGTCCATTTTTCATCCATTTATCTTTTTCATAATAAAAAGTGCTTCTTAAAAAGGAAAAAAAAAAAAAAAAAAAAAAAACAAATGTTGCTGAGGATGTGTAGAAAGGGGAACCCGACTACACTGTTGGTGGGAATGCAGCAACTATGGAAAACAGTAGGGAGGTTCCTCAAAAAATGAAAAATAGAATTACCATAAGATGCAGCATTTCCACTCCTGGGTATATATCCAAAGAAAATGAAAACAATCATTCAAAGCAACACATGCACCCCTATGTTCATAGGAGCATTATTTACAAGAGCCAATACATGGAAGCAACCTATGTGTCTATCAACAGATGAATGGATAAACATGTGGTATATGTATACAATGGAATATTAAATGCCAAATGAAATTTTGCCATTTCTAACAACACAGATGGACCTGGAAGGCATTATTCTTAGTAAAATCAGTCAGACAGAGAAAGACAAATACTGTATGTAATCACTTATATATGGAATCTTAAAAAAAAGAAAACAGGGCTTCCCTGGTGGCACAGTGGTTGGGAGTCTGCCTGCCAATGCAGGGGACACGGGTTCAGGCCCTGGTCTGGGAGGATCCCACATGCCGCGGAGCAATTAGGCCCGTGAGCCACAATTGCTGAGCCTGCGCGTCTGGAGCCTGTGCTCCGCAACAAGAGAGGCCGCGATAGTGAGAGGCCCGCGCACCGCGATGGGGAGTGGCCCCTGCTCGCCGCAACTGGGGAAAGCCCTCGCACAGAAACGGAGACCCAACACAGCCATAAATAAAGAAAGAAAGAAAGAAAGAAAACAAATGGATGTATGTAACTAAACTGAAACAGACTCAGATATAGAGAACAAACAAGTGGTTATTGTCAGTGGGGAGAAAAAGGGCGGAGGGGCTAGATACGGTAAAGATTTAGAAGCACACACTATTATGTATAAAATAAATAATCTACAAGACATACTTTATAGCACAGAGAATATAGCCAATATTTTATAATAACTTTAAATGAAATATAATCTATATAAATATCAAATCACTGTTGTACACCCAAAACTAATATAGTATTGTAAACCAACTATAATTCAATAGAAAAAATATTTAATTTTATAGAATAATTATGTAATGTTATAGAGGTGTTAATTATGGCTACAGTGGAAATCATATTACAATATACAAATGTAACATATTACCATGTTGTACACTTTAAATTTACACAGTGTTATACGGCAAATATATTTCAATTTTAAAAGTCAGCTAAAAAAAAATGATGGGGACCAGCAAGAACACCTGTCCTGTTTCAAAGTACTACCCCAGCCTTCACAATGGACACCTCAGTTATACCAAAACCTTTGTCTACATCTGAAACAGGATCCGGGGAGGAACTGGGCTGGTACCTGGACAGCTATTAACCCACCATTCGTTGGCTGGATATGTTTCTCCTTCATGTAAAAAAACAAAATCCTGACAGCCTCACTGGTTTGCTAGCCAAACCACTGTCCAAACTCTTAGAGGTGCAAAAGGAAATTTCTGGGTGACCTACAAAAATAGTGAACTTTTCACACAAAGACCATTTCCCTGGAGAATATTTAAATAACCATATGACAACCTGGACAAGGGGCACATAAATCTCCTACTTGACACAGAATTCCAGAGGCTGCAGGGGAAATGTCCACATTGGAAATATAAACATGTCACCTATGGATTGTTTTGAAAAGAAAAGCCAGAAATTTCCTCCAGGTACATCCCCGTCTAGCATGAGAGCTGATGACTAACTTGGAGGATGGAGATCACATGGGGAAAAATTATGTTCAAAAAGTATTGACAGGACTTCCCTGGTGGTGCAGTGGTTAAGAATCCGCCTGCCAATGCAGGGGACACGGGTTTGGGCCCTGGTCCAGGAAGATCCCACATGCCGTGGAGCAACTAAGCCCGTGCGCCACAACTACTGAGCCTGTGCTCTAGAGCCTGCGAGCCACAACTACTGAGCCCACGAGCCACAACTACTGAAGCCCACGTGCCTAGAGCCTGTGCTCTGCAACAAGAGAAGCCACTGCAATGAGAAGCCTGCGCACTGCAATGAAGAGTGGCCCCTGCTCACCACAGCAAGAGAAAGCCCACGCGCAGCAACGAAGACCCAACGCAGCCAAAAATAAATAAATTTATTTTTAAAAATGTATTGACAATTACAGATTATTAAATGTACAATTAACTTGTCACACTCATGGACCATGAACCAGCAACAGATGATATTTTATGCACCGGATCCCTAAGACCTAAGCAGTAATTCCAGAGAAAAGATCATGAAAATGCTGCACTAGTTGCTTTGAATCTGGAGTGTGCTGTCCTTGGGTTTTCTGTTCAGCCCCACAGGGAGCAGGGCATTGTTAGCCTCCCAGGTGTCAGACCCCCACCCCAGGGCCGGTGCAGCAGCGCTGCCCTCAGGCAGCAGGGAGAACTGACAGGAAGCATCTACAATTTAGGCTGAAAATTTCCCACACCCCCTCCTAACCCAGACATGTTCTAGAACGCTTAGAAGAGGCTATTATTTAGGGATTAAGACATCTGCCACTGAGGAACTGTGATCCAGGGCAGGACCTTACCCCTATCTAAGTCCCAGCTTGTCACCCATAGAATGGGTTCAGAGAATACAGACCCACCTCTGAGCTCTCAGTGGCCAGGCCCGTCCAGGAGTGAGGCCAGGACTCAGACTGGGGTGGAGATGTCACCCCCAGACCACGGGACCAGCAGGTGGAGGAGGACCCCCCGGGCCGAGGTGGGGTCTGCAGGGGCCACCCCTCCCTCTCCATGTCCCTGGGGGCTGAGCCCTTCTCTGAAACCACAGAGCTCCCCAGGCAGCCCCCCTGGGCTCTGGCTGATTGGCATCCCCAGCAGCTCTCTCTCCAGCAAGGGGATAAGAGAGGCCTGGGAGCAACCCAGCCCAGCCTGGGCCTCGGGGAGCAGACTCGGGGTGCCTCCACCATGGCCTGGACCCCCTCCTCCTCGGCCTCCTGGCTCACTGCACAGGTGCTGCCCCCAGGGTCACACCCACACCTGGCCCAGGACTCGGGGACAGGCGTGGCCCTGACTCTGAGCTCAGCAGGGCGCTGCCCGTGGGGTCAGGAGACTCCTGGCCTTGCCGCAGGATGGGGGGCTGGAGGGGCTGAAATCTCCCCACTGTGCTCACTGTGTGTGTGAGCCCTGAGGGGCTGCGTCTGCCAGAGAAAGTGAGGGGGGTTCTCATTTGTTCAGAGGCTCCATCCATCAACCAGGCCCATGGGCCACTGGGGCTGAGACTGATGGGAGGGGGCGCCCTCGGGGCCCAGAGAATCTTTGGAGCTTAGTCCAGGCCAGGCAGGTGGGGGTCTCTGGACATGGGTTCTTCACCTCCAGCCCACCTGTCCTTTTCTCTCCTGCAGGCACTGTGTCCTCCTATGAACTGACTCAGTCGCCCTCGGTGTCGGTGTCCCTGGGACAGATGGCCAGGATCACGTGTGGGGGGAACAACATTGGAAGTAAATATGTTCAAAGGTGACAGCAGAAGCCGGGCCAGGCCCCTGTGCTGGTCATCCATGGTGGTAGTAACCGGCCCTCGGGGATCCCTGACCGGATATCTGGCTCCAAATCGGGGAACACTGCCACCCTGACCATCAGCGGAGTCTGGGCTAAGGACGAGGCTGACTATTATTATCAGTCATATGACCGCAGTTATAATCCTCATGGTGACACAGGCAGATGGAGAAGTGAGACACTAACCTCCCTGCCTGGCCCGGCGGCGCTCACTCCACCCGCCTCTGAGCAGCTGGAGGGCAGGCCTGAGGCTTGGGCGTCCTCTCTGGTCCTGGCAAAGCTCCTCCAGGGCTGGACACTCTGTCCTCTTGGGGCCTTGGTTCGTCCTGATGAAAATGGAGAAAGGTGTCTGTTCTGAGCTACAGAGACTGCTTTCAGGGTTGAGAGGAAAGGAAAGTTTTAGGGGTCACGATGCGGTCCAGGACCCGAGTGTGATCCCGTGTCTCAGGAGAGGCCGCGCTCTCTGAGCCGGCGGAGCTCTGTGGGGATCCGTCTCCTCCTGGTGGAACCCGCTGCAGGAGTCCTGGGGCTGGGTCCCCTGCCCTCCTGGATGAGGCGCCCCATGTCCTGCAGGGCTGCCTGCGGCCTGGAGAGGCCTGAGACCTGGTCCTGTCCCCTGGGACCCTTCCTCTCCTGAGATTTCACAGAAACCGCAGAGGAAGTGCTGAGTCCACCTGGCTTCTCCTGGGGACACTCTCCTGGACACACGGTCCTCAGGTTGGACCCCAGGTCCCAAGTGCCCAAAATTACTGTCTGATGGGGGCAGAGTTTCTGTTTGGGGTGATGAAAAAGCTCTAAAAATAGATCATGGTGATGGGTGCACAACGTTGTGAATGTGTTTTAGTACCACTGGATTTTCCCTCAGAAATCATTGTATTATCCAGGTTTCTCCAGACACAAAACAAATAGGATAGGTATGAATAGAGAGAGATTTATTGTGAGCAATTTATTATGAGGATTTATTATGAGGAATCTGCCCATGAGGTTTTGGAGGTTGAGAAGTCCCAGGAAGCACCGTCTGCAAGTGGACACCTGACAGAGCCAGGGGTGAGATTCAGTCCAAAGGCCTGAGAACCAGAGAAGCCGATGTATGACTCTCAGTCTCAGGGTGGGAGACCGATGTCCCAGCTCCCCCGTCAGGGAAGAGGGGGGTTCTACCTTCCTTGGCCTTTTGTTCCTCCCAGGCCAACATGGGGAGGGCCGCCTGCTTCACTGAGCCCACAGGTTCAAATGCTCATGTCCTCCAGAAACACCCCCGGACACCCCCAGAAATAAATGTAAGTGGGACCTTGGTTTCCGAGTCAAATGCACACACAAGATGAACCATCACGGTGATTAAAGTAATAACTCTTATGTATGTATATTTTACAATATTTTTTAAATTGCTCAGTCTGAAATAAAGTACAGGAATTTGAATTTTGAAGTCATTTGACCAACAAAGCAGAAGAAGAATTGTGTAGTGATCACCCATATACCCTCTCCCTGGTCGTAACATGGGTTACATGGTGCCCTGGACAGTTACAGCCTTTCTCTCTCTCCATATATATGTATGTATGTATGTATTTCAGAGAATTCACATTCATCCGTCCAGTCCACAGCCGCCGCATTCCCAGGTGCCCAGAAGTTTATTTTAGCTGTTAGTTTTGTTACCAGATAAGATCCTCAAGGTTCCCGCCCTCACATTTGGTTCTCACTTCTCTCTGATCCAGCATTTATCAGCTAAGATTCCTTATGACTCTAGGCTATGGGACCTTTTGCAAAAGTTCCACAGAGAGGGGTGTGTTCACTGTGCACAGGAGGACAGTGGTTCTATTGTGAGAAATGCTAACAGAGCCCTTCACACAGACATGAAAGGATCAGAGATAGTAATTACAGTCATTCTAAGAAATAAGAACTATAATAAAGGCAACACATAAGTTAATTTAAAAAAGGCTGGTCTTAAGGTACTTTTGGTAAACCTGCAGGCCCTACAGACCGCTGAAGACTCAGCTCTCAACCAATAGATTGGCCATGAGACACCAGTCACTCCCACCTGCTCAGGAGAATGAGGACCAAGCATCACTGCAGCAGAGGCAGCAGGACCCAGCCAGGCCCCTGAATGGCCAGGCAGCCCCGCATCCCCGCAGATTCTCCAGCTTAACCTGGGGTACAGCCCCACTGACCACCCCCACGTGCAGGCTGAGGGGGCTTCTAACGACAGAAAGGATGTGGTGGGGACGACAGTGATCTTGGGGACCCCGTCTCTCCTCCCAGCCTGGCCCTCATGCTCCCCTCCCTCCCTGATGAAGTTCTGCCCCAAAGGGCCAGGGTCTGAATCCAGGAACCCTGGGCTCCATCCTGGGCTCACCCCACTTTTCTCTATTAATCTGGGGACTTACTCTCTCTGGGCCACAGCTTTACCTGCTATAAAATGGGGAGGTATGTACTGATCTTAAGAAATTTTTTTCCAAGTTAAATTATAAAAAGGCCACCAAAGTATATTGTTAACTAAAGAGGGAATCAGTGAGTTATGAGGTCCTAGAGTTTCCTGTCGTCACTCTGCAGGAATCCAAGGAGAGGGGTTGAGCCATCTGTATGATTTCTGGATAGAATCCCAGTGGAATAAGCAGGAGATCCCCAGTTTCCTTAAAAAGGCAGACTATGCTAAGGTAGAAATGCTAGCACCACAAACTCTGAGAGGTGTGAGATGACATAAAAAATTTTTTTAAATTTAAAAAGGAGGAGAGATGGTGGAGATCATGATGTTGATGGTGGAGATGATGGTGATGAAGCTGGTGATGATGGTAATGATGATGGTGATGAAGATGATGATGACTATGGTGATGATGATGATGATGATGATGACGTAAGGGCTTAAATGACCTCAAGTGCCAGGAACATCATCACCCAACTGACCTCCTGGGGAGGGGATAGTATCAATCTTGGTTCCCAAATACAAGGAACCTTGGGTCCTGAGGGGATTACACACGTTGCTATGGAACTTGACACTTTGCAGCTACAGTTCATCCTGCACACTCTACTCTACTAACAAAACCAAAGGGACAGGAAGGGCATTTCTACCCTGAGACATGGTTGCAGGAATAGCAATTGCACTGTGTAGGTGACCTCTCTGTGCTGGGCCGGGCAGGGCAGGGGTCACAGCTGCTCAGAGGCAGGGCTGGACTCCCTGGTCCACACTCTCTCAGGTGGTCTTTGGGGTGACCTGAGGGAGGGGAGTCCCAGTCTGATTCTACTCCACCAGCAGGGGGAAGCAGAGCGCAGCCATGAGCATCAGGACAGAGGGTGGGGCTGCCCAAGTGGAGCCTCAGAGAGAACCAGCCCTCAGGGTCCACAGGTGTCCAAGGTTCAGTGCTCGGCAGGAAGCTGGGACTGACTGTGCCATCCCCTCAGGACACAGTAACCAAATTAAAGGGTCACATTCACAGTGAACCCCAGGACACCCAGGGAAAGGGGCACAGTCCATGCCTCAGCCCACGGCCAGGATGCTGCCAGGCTGACAGCCCCACTGGGCCAGCCCAGGAGAGACCACAGGCCAGGACGGTTTCGAACAGTGGTCATGCGGTCAGACATAAGGAAGGTGACTGTGACCTCAGACCTTGGAGGCCAAGTCTGATTTTTTGGACATGCGAAGCCGTGGAGGAAGCTGGGTGACAGTCACCTGGGCTGATGGTTTGGGTGACTCCCATCTCAGTGAGGAGCCCCGGGGGGGTGTAAATTTGCATAAACCCAAACCCTCACTGCCCCTCTCAAAGCTCTGAGAGGGAATAAAAGGATCTGAGTAGAGCCCAGCGCTGCTGTGGTGTCTCGGAGGCAGAGCTCAGGGCAGCCCCACCATGGCTTGGACCCCTCTCTTGCTCCCCCTCCTCGTTCTCTGCACAGGTGCTGCTCCCCGGCCCTGCCCGCAGGCTCAGGCCCCCCAGGACCCTGGGCTGGGCCTGCCTCAAACCCAGAGTTCAGCCCAGGCACAGCTTCAGAGTGGGACCCCTCCCTGCGAATGGGTCCTTCAATCTCAACCCCTCTCCCATCCTCTCTTACAGGCTCCGTGGCCTCCTATGAGCTGACCCAGCCACCTTCAGTGTCCGTGGCCTTGGGACAGACGTCCAAGATCACCTGCTCTGGAGACTTACTGGACAAAAAATATACATCTTGGCACCAGCAGAAGCCAGGCCAGGCCCCTGTGCTGGTCATTTATGAGGATAGCAAGCGGCCCTCAGGGATCCCTGACCGATTCTCTGGCTCCAGCTCAGGCAACACAGCCACTCTGACGATCAGCGGGGCCCGGGCCGAGGACGAGGCTGACTATTACTGTGGGTCAGCTGACAGCAGTGATTATCTTCACAGTGACACAGGCAGACGGGGAAGTGAGACACAAACCCCCTTCCTGTCTGGCTCACACTCTCCTCCAGCCCCAGGAGGACTGTGAACAAAGCAGTGACAGGTCTGGCCCAGTTCCCCCAGATCTGAGCCCCCCAGGCTGCCCCTCGTCCCAGCCCTCCAGGCAGGCTCTGCACAGGGGCATCAGGAGTGGATTATGGGCTGGCAGGACCAGGTTGCCTCAGTGCCTGGGCTGTGGTGTTGACTTGAGGAAACAAGGCCTGAATGAAGGACAGACAGAGAGGCCAGAGACCCAGTGCTAGTGGACCCTGGATATCCACATGGTGCTGACTGGCCACTCATCAGCCCAGATCTCTTGGATGGATGCCCAGAACCATCCAGCTCGTCAGAGCTCTGGAACCTCCAGGATCCCGTGACAACCTGGGACTCCAAACAAGGCAAAGCAGCACAGTGGACAGAGTGGGGGCCACCACGTCCCTCCTCCGTCTCACCCACCTCCCACCCATGCTGGAGCCCCTGGCAGCTCCCAGCTGTGCCCTCCCTGGGGAGGGCTGTCGTTGTAGAGACAGTACCCCCAAGGTCGTGTCCCCTGGTGCCATCTAAAAAGGTGTAAAAGCAAGTACAGAAAGGATTTAACTGTGACCAAGTACCTTTGTTGAAACTAAAAAAAATAAGAAAGAAAGAACATAGGGAGAAACAAAATATCCCATACCCAGCAAGGAAAGATCCACAATACCTGAATATCAAAAATTTCCTGTAAGGAATCAGAAAAATAAGAGTCAGAATAAGTACAAAAATCAGTTAATCCAAACTTGCCCTGAATGGCCCAGATGATGTATTTGATAGACAAGGACACAAAAGCAACTTTTATAGTGACAGTCCATTTGTTCTTGAGGTTGAGGAAAGATTGAACATGTTAAATGGAGACACAGAGTGTAAAAACATGATCCACATTGAATTTCTGCAAATGAAAACTACAACATCTGAGATTAAAATAAACTGGATGAGACTGAGAGCACATAGATGCTGCAGAAGAAGATCACTGAACTGGATGAAATAGCAGTAGAAACTATTCAAAATCAAACACAGACCCCCCCCAAAAAAATGATGAGAGATGTCATCCCCTGCCCAAAACCCACCCATGTGGCCTGAGAAAAAGTCTCCTCTTAACAAATTTTGCACATCATTCCAGGGTCTAGAGTCCGACACATGCTCAGTTTGATGAGTTTAGGACAGTTAAGCTCCAGACCCAGGTGGTCTTAGAAAGACTAAGGAGGCCAGCAGGAGGGGGTGAGGGTGTCCATAGTGACCTGGAACAGAGCTCCTGAGACCTGGTGGGCGCACTGAATGGGTTTAGGGGCCCCTCAATCCAGTATGAACTCACCTTAAGTAATTACATCTGAATGGACCCTATTTCCAAATAAGGTCCCACTCTTGGGCACTGGTGGTTAGGACTTCAACTGGCAATTGTTAGAGGTCCTACAATATGTTTGCGTATTTTGGTGTGGCCAGAAAATTTTGTCAGTGGCAAATCCCAAACCCAAGACTTTTCCCTTCCATCCCATTCCTACATCCACTATTCCATTGTATCTGCTTTTTATTAAGTGTAAGGATAAGGATTAAGGATATTCATAGATGGAAGAGGAGTAAATATTCATGTGTGCTTAATACATATCAAGACCCATCCACGTTCTTCCTACTTATTAACTTGTTTAATCACAAATAATCAATGAACAAGCATCCCCATTATATCCCATCTTACAGATGCGGAAGCTGAAGCATGAAGGGCAGAGAAACTTGTTTCACATCAGAACTGGAACGAGGCAGACCCGGCAGCAAAGAGGTCCCTCCACCCGAGTTCCTGGACTTCCCCACCTTCCTGTGGCCTCTCATGGTGCTTCCAAAGCTAAGACATGGCCTTTCCTGAATGTGCTAGGAAGTTCTCTCTCCTATTTCAGACACAAGTGACTGGCATTGTGACTTTGCAGTGCTGCCCTATCCATTACATACACTATTTGAACCACATATGTAATTTTAAATTATCCAATAAACATTTTAAAAATTAGGAGAAACCGATGCAGTTAGTTTCCACAATAGGTTTTGCTTAACTAATTACTTGAAAATATCATTTCAATATGAATTAAATATAAAAATATTGATACATTCTACACTACACTATCCTAAGCCTTTGAAATGTGCTGGGTATTTCAGATCTACAGCACATCTCACTGCGACCACCCACATCGCATGTTCAGCAGCCTCATTGGCTTGTGGCCACCATGTTGGACAGAACAGGTGAGATGGATGAGGTTTCCTTGGGGGTAACTGTGCTTGCACTATATACTCACCACCACCAGGAGGCAATGGAGGGTCCCAAGCCCAGAGTTCCTGGAGAGGAACTGCTGATCCATTTTCCACGCAGACCAGGGATATTGAGGGTACCCCAAGATGAGGAGATTTAACACATGTATCCGTGTGACTTCTTTCTCAAAGGCAAGATAGTAAATACAACTACAATTTTAAAAGTGGCTCTGAATCGTTAAACACACTTTTATTATAGTCTGTGAAATGAATGACAATAGTCTGTACATTTTAAAGTAAATAGTGTCACATCATCCCTTTCAGTAGGGAGATCATTTCCATAAACCTCACAAGTCATAAAGTTATATTTTGTGAATAGATCTAGATGGAAAGGTGGACCATAAGGAATATTTTATTGACATTGGATACCGATCACCTGAATACAGAAGAGGGGGTGGTGACAGGAGGGGCTCAGGAGGCCTGGAGTAGGGATGGAGGAAACTATGGGGGGTTTTGAGGGGGAAGGGTGGGGAGGGGGCTGAAAGCTCAGACTCTGAAGTCAATCCCTTGGATGGAATCTTGACCCATGGATCCCTGTCTGGGGGAATCTGGGAAAATCATTTACCCTCCCAATGATGGCTCCTCCTCACTAGACTGGGGAGAGGTTGTGCCTTCAGCAGAGGGCGCCGTGGGATTATTAAGATACCAGGTGGGGTGCTGCAGGAAACTCACCAAGTGTCTGGCATAGACTGGGGGCTCAAAAGTTGTCATTCTATTAAAGTAGCTACATGTGTAGGAAGACGTCCATCCTGGGGGCACCAGGGGGCACTGTGGGTCCTGGTTGGGGACCTTCATTCGTCCAAGTTCCCTGGGCAGGGTTCAAGTGCAAAGGGCATGACTGACGCTTCCTTGAAGACACTTCTCTTGAGGAGAGTAAATCTCTCTCTGAAACCCACACGTGGCCCTTCTTCTGACCCCAGAGAATTACAGGCGTGAGGCCTCTGGGCTTAGGGCTCAGACAGGAGCTGAGACACAGGATGGGGAGGGAGGAGTAGATTTGCATTCACTGCTCCTCCTTTTTTGAGCTGCAAGGGGAGAGGGTAAGACAGGGCCCTGGGGAGGCTGGTCCAGCTGCACAGCCTCAGGGCAGAGCTCCCAGAAGCGCCTCCCACCCTGGCAGCAGGGATGGGCGTCAGGGGATGCTGAGCTGGAGAATACGGTCCCCACACCCTCGAGTCTCAGCCTGTGGATAATCCACTCAAATGCATTTGGGAGGGAGGTTTGTGAACATGAGGTTTCCTCCATAGCTTTTCTGAAATCTGAAAAATAAGCATCTTTCACAGCCACCAGTGCCACTGAGTCAACCTGGGGCAGCTGTACTGAGCACAGTAACCCTGAACCTGGGCACTGACCTGCCTGGGGTTGGGTGGGACTTTGGGGCTGGATCCTGAAGGTCAGCCAGGCTCCCCGTGACTGAGGCCTGAGAGGGAAAGTCCAGGAGCTGCCCGTGGCCTGGAGGACTCCACGGGGGCAGGAGGGGAGGAGGCGGCTGGTCTCCTGGGGAGGGATGGACAGGGGAGCCGGGGGCAGGACTGGACAGGACGTCAGGGCTCCGTCCTGCAGTGACCTCTGTCCCCGACTCGGCCTGGACTCACAGGGGACACAGGGCCCTCTCCCGTCACCCCACCCCAGGAAAGGGTTGTTCTCTCCAAGGGTTTGCTGTGACTTTGTCCCAAACAAGGCCTCCTGCAGGTCCCTCTAGTGGGGAGTGTCCCGCCCCCCTTACACTGTAGGAAAGGGAGCCAGCAGGATGGCAGTGAGTAAACGCACCCCCATGCGGGTCCCACCACATCCACATGCCCCGGGGCCCGTGCTGCTAAGAAGTGAAGACAGCAGGAGCCTGTGACGGACACACAGAGGGACAGACGGCAGGATGTGAGGACAAGGATGGAAAAGGGAAGCCGATGAGACCATTCCCTGCTGTGCTTAGATGGCAACCCACCAGGGAGGGGTCTGCCCCTATGGACTCGATCAGAGAGGGATGGACACCCATTAGAGGGCATCTCTCTGGTCAAGGTCATAATAGGGTCAGGGTCTGGGTGAGAACACTGTCTTCCTGTCTGTGAAAGTGACTGATGAACAGGGTGGAGGACGGTATCTCCTCCCAGGTTGGTCCGCACCTGTGGACATAGGATTAGTGACCTTATAAGAAGAGACCAGAAACACACCCCCAACCCCGAGCGAGCCACTGAGACAGACCTTCTAAGGGCAGAGCCAGAAAGTGCCTTCAGGGAGCCGGGAGACAGCTTGCACTAAAAGCAATATTAGGGCATCTTGCTCACGGACTCCTGACCTCCAGAACCATGGAAAATAAATTTGTGGTGTTTAAGCGACATGTGGGTGGTATTTTTCCATGGCTGCCTGAGCTGACTAAGACAGGAGCTGGGAACACTTGCGTGTAGGTGTTTATGGGAGCATTAGTCTTCATTTCTCTGAAATGAAATCCCAAGGGTACAATTCCTAGATTGCACAGTAATTGCATGTCTAGTTTCATAGTAGCTGCAAAGCTGTTTTCTAGGGTGGCTGTACCACTTCATATTCCTACCAGCAACACCTGAGCGACCAGGCCCTCTGCTGCGCAGCCAGCACCGGTTGTGCCGCTGTTTTTTACTTTAGCCCATCTGCTCCATTCTGACTGGTGTGTAGCGACAACTCTTTAGGGTGTGATTGACATTCCCCTAATGACTCACGGGGACCATCTTCCCACGTGCTCATCTGACATCTGTACATTCCCGAAAAGATGTCTGTTCACATCATTTCCCAAATTCCACTTGGATTTTCGTTATTTTGTTTATTGATTAGTTTTGACAAATTTTTTAATGTATATACAAGTTTTTTGAGGAATATGTGAGTGGAAAGTATTTTCTCCCACTTTACTGGATTTTTCAACTCCATGAAAAGGACTTGTATAGAACAAATGCTTTTCATTTTAATACATTTCAATTTATCTTCTTCCTTTTACAAATCATGCATGTATTGTCAAGTCCAAGAATGCTTGCCTAGGTCTAGATAAGGAAGACATTTTTCCTTTTTTTTTAAACATGAAATGAAAAAGAATATATATGTTGATTTGAATCACTTTGCTGTGCACCTAAAACTAAAACAACATTGTAAATCAACTATACTTCGAAAAATAAAAAAACAAAAACTTTAAAGAAATATAATAAAAATTCTGCCAGAGGTACATGACCAGTGTCTCTGTGTCTGCTGCTGGAATTCTGGGCTCTCACAGCAGCATGACCGTGGTCCCCGCAGTGCCAGCTTCCAGCACTGTCCAGCCCACCACACGATAACCTCATCCCCAGAGAGGACGCCTGTGTGTCCCCAAGGCCCAGAGGGGAGCCCAGGAGCGGACTGAGAGGTGTGCGCACATGCTGGGGCAGGGCAGCCTTTCTCACTCAGCACCAGAGAGAGTTCTGGGGACCTGGGCTCAGGCCTGGAACTCAGGTCCCAGTTTAACTCCTCCTTGGATCCCAGCTGTTCTCTGCTCAGCAGGGAGCCGGTCACAAGGCCAGAGGTGGCAGGAAGGAGATTTGCATGAGGACAGCCCTTCTGAGGATAAGAGAGGCCCAGAGGCCCCACCCCAGCTGTGAGCTCAGAGGCAGAGCTCAGGGCCTCTCCACCATGGCCTGGACCCCTCTCCTGTTCGCCCTCCTCACTCTCTGCACAGGTGCTGCCCCCAGGCTCAGCCCGAAAAGTGACCAGAGCTCAGTCTGGTCCTGAACTTCAGCTCAGCACAGGAGCTGCTGCAGGGGGCATGAGGCTGCAGGGGTGAGACCCTCTTCCTCACCCTCACTCTCCTCTCCTCTCTTGCAGGTTCTGTGACCTCTTCTGAGCTGACTCAGCCACCTGCGGTGTCCGTGTCCTTGGGACAGACGGCCAGGATCACCTGCCAGGGAGACAGCTTAGGAAGCTATTATGTTTCCTGGTACCAGCAGAAGCCAGGCCAGGCCCCTGTGCTGGTTATTTATGGTGGTAGCAACCGGCCCACAGGGATCTCTGACCGATTCTCTGGCTCCGGCTCAGGCAACACAGCCACCCTGACGATCAGCGGGGCCCGGGCCGAGGACGAGGCTGACTATTACTGTGGGTCAGCTGACAGCAGTGATTATCTTCACAGTGACACAGGCAGACGGGGAAGTGAGACACAAACCCCCTCCCCGTCTGGCTCACACTCTCCTCCAGCCCCAGGAGGACTGTGGACAAACAGTGACAGGTCTGGCCCAGTTCCCCCAGATCTGAGCCCCCCAGGCTGCCCCTCCTCCCAGCCCTCCAGGCAGGCTCTGCCCAGGGGCGTCAGGAGTGGATTATGGCCCGAAGGACCAGGCTGTCCTGGTGTTATCCGGGCCGTGGTGTTGACTTGGGGAAAGAGACCTGAATGAAAGGACAGACAGAGGGGACACAGACCCAGTGCTAGTGGACCCTGGATATCCACATAGTGCTGACTGGACACCCATCAGCCCAAATCTCCTGGATGGACTCCCAGAACCACCCAGCTCATCAGAGCTCCTGAACCTCCAGGATCTTATGAAAACGTGGGACCCTGAACAGAGCAAAGCAGCACAGTGGACAGAGTCGGGGCCACCACGTCCCTCCTCCGGGCTCACCCACCTCCCACCCATGCTGGAGCCCCTGACAGCTCCCAGCTGTGCCCTCCCTGGGGAGGGCTGTCATTGCAGACATGGCCCTTCCCAAGGTACTGGCCCCTCTCTGAGGATGACTCAGATCCAATGATGCCTGAGGCCAGGATCCCAAGTCCCTGCCTCGGTTCAAGATGACATGCAGGGCCCCACCGCCAACTCCTCACCTGTCACCACACTGCAGGGCTGACCTGTCTAGCCTCCCACACTTCCATCCAGAGATCACACTTAACACTATGCATGCAGCATTCAGAGTGAAGTTCCAAGGATCCCAAAAAGAAAATGCAAGTCTAGAGGGAAGAGTATTGAAGGGGAGAGAGCTGCACAGAGAGAGCTCTGCAGACTCCAAATATTCCTCAGATACTGAGGGGCTCACATGTAGGAAGAAACGACGTGAGGTTGAGGAAGGAAGCAC
This sequence comes from Balaenoptera acutorostrata, assembly GCF_949987535.1. Classification (NCBI taxonomy): domain Eukaryota; kingdom Metazoa; phylum Chordata; class Mammalia; order Artiodactyla; family Balaenopteridae; genus Balaenoptera; species Balaenoptera acutorostrata. The sequence goes on along the minus strand of NC_080076.1, from coordinate 68,105,115 downwards.
CAAGGACATTGGAGGACGGTCCACACGCGTGGAGTCACACATGCGTCCGAATAGGGCCCGCTCCGCAGACACAGGGGGAAGCTCCTAATCAAGGCATCAGGGTGAGCAGTCTGAAGAACACCCCACAGCAGTGGGGAAACTTAACCCCAGATCAAAGGCTGCCCTGGTCCCACCTAAGAAAGTGTAAAAGCAAGTACAGACAGGATTTAACTGTATCCAAGCAACTTTGCTAAAACTAAAAACAGTACAAAAACCCTATAGGGAGAAATACAAAATATCCCATATACAACAAGGAAAATCTCATAATACCTGAACCCTGTCAAAAATTTCCTGTAAAGAGTCAGGAAAATAAGAGCAATAAAAAGTACAAATGTCAGTTAATCCAAACTTGCCCTGAAATGGCCTAGATGATACAGTTTACAGATGAGGATACAAAAGGAATTTTTATAACATATTCCATTTGTTCTTGAGGTTGAGGAAAGATTGAACACATTAAGTGGACATGTGGAAGCCTAAAAGATGATCCAAATTGAATTTCTACAGATGAAAGCTGCAGTATCTGAGATTAAAATACTCTGGATGAGACTGACAGCACTTAGATGCGGCCAAGATGAAGACTAGGGAACTTGATGGCATAGCAATAGAAACTATCCAAAATCAACACAGACCATTAAAAAAACAATGACCAGAGATGTCATACCCTGCCCAAAAAACGACTCTTCTTAACAAATTTTACACATCATTCCAAGGTCCAGCTCTCACTCAAGCTCATTTCGACAAGGTAAGCTCCAGACCCATGTGGCCTTAAAAAGACTTAGGAGGCCAGCAGGAGGGGGTGAGGGTGTCCACGGCGACCTGGAACAGAGCTCCTGAGATCTAGTGGGCGCACTGAATGGGTTTAGGGGTCCCTCACTCCAATGTGAACTCAGCTTAAGTAATTACATCTGAATTGACCCTATTTCCAAATAAGGTCCCACTCTTAGGCACTGGTGGTTAGGACTTCAGCTGGTAATTGTGGGAGGTCCTACAATATGTTTGTGTATTTTGGTGTGGCCAGAAAATTTTGTCAGTGACAAAATCCCAAACCCAAGACATTTCCCTTCCCCCCCCCCATTCCTATGTCCACTATTCCATTGTCTCTGCTTTTTATTAAGTGTAAAGATAAGGATTAAGGATGTTCATAGATGGGAGAGGAGTAAATATTCATATGTGCTCAAAACATATCAAGCCCCATCCCTGTTCTTCCTACTTATTAACTTGTTTAATCACAAATAATCAATGAACAAGCATCCCCATTATATCCCATCTTACAGACGGGGAAGCTGAGGCATGAAGGGCAGAGAAACTTGTTTCACATCAGAACTGGAACGGGGCAGACCTGGCAGCAAAAGAGATCCCTCCACCCGATCCCTGGACTTCCCCACATCCTGTGGCCTCTCATTGTGTTTCCAAAACTAAGACATGGCTTTTTCCGAATGTGCCAGGAAGTTCTCTCTCTTATTTCAGAAACAAGTGACTGACATTGTGGCTTTACAGTGCTGCCCTATCCAATACATACACTATTGGAACCACGTATGTAATTTTAAATTGTCCAGTAGACACTTTTTAAAAATTAGGAGAAACCGATGCAGTTACTTTCCATAATAGGTTTTGCTTAACTCAATTACTTGAACATATCATTTCAACGTGAATTAAATATAAAAATATTGATACATTCTACACTATGCGATCCTAAATCTTTGAAATCTGCTGGGTATTTCAGATCTACAGCACATCTCACTGCAACCACCCAAACTGCATGATCAGTGGCCACATTGGTTTGTGGCCATCATGTTGGACAGAACAGGTGAGATGGATGAGGTTTCCTTGGGGGTAACTGTGCTTGCAGTATATACTCACCACCACCAGGAGGCAATGGAGGGTCCCAAGCCCAGAGTCTTTGCTGGGGAGGGCCTGCTCATCCACTTTCCACCCAGACCAGGGATATTGAGGCCCCCCAAAACAAAGGAATTTTATGCATGTATCCACACGACTAACTTCTCAAAGACAAGATGGTAAATACAACTACAATCTGACAGAAGAATCTCAGCCATCAAGCACAATTTTATTACAGTCTGTGAAACAAATGACAATAATCTGTGAATTTGTTAATTAATATTGATACATCATCCCTTTCAATAGGAAGACCATATCTGGAAACCCCATGGCAATTCAAAATGTTCTATTTTGTGCATAGGCCTGGAAGGAAAGGTGGGCCATAAGGAACATTTTATTGACATAGGATATGGATCACCTGAATGCAGAAGAGAGAGTTGTGACCAGACGGGCTCAGGAGGCCTGGGGTTGCAGAGGGAAGACCTATGGGGCCTGTTGAAGGGGCAGGGCAGGGAAGGGGCTGAAAGTTCAGGCTCAGAAGTCAGTCTCCTGGATGGAATCTTGAGCACTCATCCCTGTCTGGGGACTCTGGGAAAATCACTTACCCTCCCAATGATGGCTCCTCCTCATTAGACTGGGGAGAGGTTGTGCCTTCAGCAGAGGGTGCTGTGGGATTATTAAGATACCAGGTGGGGTGCTGCAGGAAAATCACCAAGGGTCTGGCATAGATTGGGGGCTCAAAAGTCATCATTTTGTTGAAGTAGCGACACATGTAAGAAGACGTCCATCCTGGGGGCACCAGGGGGCACTGTGGGTCCTGGTTGGGGACCCTCATTGGTCCAAGTTCCCTGGGCAGGGTTCAAGTGCAAAGGGCATGACTGACGCTTCCTTGAAGACACTCCTCTTGAGGAGAGTAAATCTCTCTCTGAAACCCACACGTGGCCCTTCTTCTGACCCCAGAGAATTACAGGCGTGAGGCCTCTGGGCTTAGGGCTCAGACAGGAGCTGAGACACAGGATGGGGAGGGAGGAGTAGATTTGCATTCACTGCTCCTCCTTTTTTGAGCTGCAAGGGGAGAGGGTAAGACAGGGCCCTGGGGAGGCTGGTCCAGCTGCACAGCCTCAGGGCAGAGCTCCCAGAAGCGCCTCCCACCCTGGCAGCAGGGATGGGCGTCAGGGGATGCTGAGCTAGAGAATACGGTCCCCACACCCTCGAGTCTCAGCCTGTGGATAATCCACTCAAATGCATTTGGGAGGGAGGTTTGTGAACATGAGGTTTCCTCCATAGCTTTTCTGAAATCTGAAAAATAAGCATCTTTCACAGCCACCAGTGCCACTGAGTCAACCTGGAGCAGCTGTACTGAGCACAGTAACCCTGAACCTGGGCACTGACCTGCCTGGGGTTGGGTGGGACTTTGGGGCTGGATCCTGAAGGTCAGCCAGGCTCCCCGTGACTGAGGCCTGAGAGGGAAAGTCCAGGAGCTGCCCGTGGCCTGGAGGACTCCACGGGGGCAGGAGGGGAGGAGGCGGCTGGTCTCCTGGGGAGGGATGGACAGGGGAGCCGGGGGCAGGACTGGACAGGACGTCAGGGCTCCGTCCTGCAGTGACCTCTGTCCCCGACTCAGCCTGGACTCACAGGGGACACAGGGCCCTCTCCCGTCACCCCACCCCAGGAAAGGGTTGTTCTCTCCAAGGGTTTGCTGTGACTTTGTCCCAAACAAGGCCTCCTGCAGGTCCCTCTAGTGGGGAGTGTCCTGCCCCCCTTACACTGTAGGAAAGGGAGCCAGCAGGATGGCAGTGAGTAAATGCACCCCCGTGCGGGTCCCACCACATCCACATGCCCCGGGGCCTGTGCTGCTAAGAACTGAAGACAGCAGGAGCCTGTGACGGACACACAGAGGGACAGACGGCAGGATGTGAGGACAAGGATGGAAAAGGGAAGCCGATGAGACCATTCCCTGCTGTGCTTAGATGGCAACCCACCAAGGAGGGGTCTGCCCCTATGCACTCGATCAGAGAGGGATGGACACCCATTAGAGGGCATCTCTCTGGTCAAGGTCATAATAGGGTCAGGGTCTGGGTGAGAACACTGTCTTCCTGTCTGTGAAAGTGACTGATGAACAGGGTGGAGGACGGTATCTCCTCCCAGGTTGGTCCGCACCTGTGGACATAGGATTAGTGACCTTATAAGAAGAGACCAGAAACACACCCCCAACCCCGAGCGAGCCACTGAGACAGACCTTCTAAGGGCAGAGCCAGAAAGTGCCTTCAGGGAGCCGGGAGACAGCTTGCACTAAAAACAATATTAGGGCATCTTGCTCACGGACTCCTGACCTCCAGAACCATGGAAAATAAATTTGTGGTGTTTAAGCGACATGTGGGTGGTATTTTTCCATGGCTGCCTGAGCTGACTAAGACAGGAGCTGGGAACACTTGCGTGTAGGTGTTTATGGGAGCATTAGTCTTCATTTCTCTGAAATGAAATCCCAAGGGTACAATTCCTAGATTGCACAGTAATTGCATGTCTAGTTTCATAGTAGCTGCAAAGCTGTTTTCTAGGGTGGCTGTACCACTTCATATTCCTACCAGCAACACCTGAGCGACCAGGCCCTCTGCTGCGCAGCCAGCACTGGTTGTGCCGCTGTTTTTTACTTTAGCCCATCTGCTCCATTCTGACTGGTGTGTAGCGGCAACTCTTTAGGGTGTGATTGACATTCCCCTAATGACTCACGGGGACCATCTTCCCACGTGCTCATCTGACATCTGTACATTCCCGAAAAGATGTCTGTTCACATCATTTCCCAAATTCCACTTGGATTTTCGTTATTTTGTTTATTGATTAGTTTTGACAAATTTTTTAATGTATATACAAGTTTTTTGAGGAATATGTGAGTGGAAAGTATTTTCTCCCACTTTACTGGATTTTTCAACTCCATGAAAAGGACTTGTATAGAACAAATGCTTTTCATTTTAATACATTTCAATTTATCTTCTTCCTTTTACAAATCATGCATGTATTGTCAAGTCCAAGAATGCTTGCCTAGGTCTAGATAAGGAAGACATTTTTCCTTTTTTTTTAAACATGAAATGAAAAAGAATATATATGTTGATTTGAATCACTTTGCTGTGCACCTAAAACTAAAACAACATTGTAAATCAACTATACTTCGAAAAATAAAAAAACAAAAACTTTAAAGAAATATAATAAAAATTCTGCCAGAGGTACATGACCAGTGTCTCTGTGTCTGCTGCTGGAATTCTGGGCTCTCGCGGCAGCATGACCGTGGTCCCCGCAGTGCCAGCTTCCAGCACTGTCCAGCCCACCACACGATAACCTCATCCCCAGAGAGGACGCCTGTGTGTCCCCAAGGCCCAGAGGGGAGCCCAGGAGCGGACTGAGAGGTGTGCGCACATGCTGGGGCAGGGCAGCCTTTCTCACTCAGCACCAGAGAGAGTTCTGGGGACCTGGGCTCAGGCCTGGAACTCAGGTCCCAGTTTAACTCCTCCTTGGATCCCAGCTGTTCTCTGCTCAGCAAGGAGCCGGTCACAAGGCCAGAGGTGGCAGGAAGGAGATTTGCATGAGGACAGCCCTTCTGAGGATAAGAGAGGCCCAGAGGCCCCACCCCAGCTGTGAGCTCAGAGGCAGAGCTCAGGGCCTCTCCACCATGGCCTGGACCCCTCTCCTGTTCGCCCTCCTCACTCTCTGCACAGGTGCTGCCCCCAGGCTCAGCCCGAAAAGTGACCAGAGCTCAGTCTGGTCCTGAACTTCAGCTCAGCACAGGAGCTGCTGCAGGGGGCATGAGGCTGCAGGGGTGAGACCCTCTTCCTCACCCTCACTCTCCTCTCCTCTCTTGCAGGTTCTGTGGCCTCTTCTGAGCTGACTCAGCCACCTGCGGTGTCCGTGTCCTTGGGACAGACGGCCAGGATCACCTGCCAGGGAGACAGCTTAGGAAGCTATTATGTTTCCTGGTACCAGCAGAAGCCAGGCCAGGCCCCTGTGCTGGTTATTTATGGTGGTAGCAACCGGCCCACAGGGATCTCTGACCGATTCTCTGGCTCCGGCTCAGGCAACACAGCCACCCTGACGATCAGCGGGGCCCGGGCCGAGGACGAGGCTGACTATTACTGTGGGTCAGCTGACAGAAGTGGTTATCTTCACAATGACACAGGCAGACGGGGAAGTGAGACACAAACCCCCTCCCCGTCTGGCTCACACTCTCCTCCAGCCCCAGGAGGACTGTGGACAAACAGTGACAGGTCTGGCCCAGTTCCCCCAGATCTGAGCCCCCCAGGCTGCCCCTCCTCCCAGCCCTCCAGGCAGGCTCTGCCCAGGGGGCTGAGGAGTAGATTATGGGCTGGCAGGACCAGGCTGTCCTACTGCTGTCAGGCCAGGTTGGGAACTTCGGACAGAGGCCCTTATGGAAGGACAGACAGAGGGACACATCCCTCCAGTGATAGTTTTCCCCACATTTCCATATCATGGTCACTGGGCCCCTCTTGGCCCAACTGTCTAGGATTTGACCACAGAATGTTCCATCCCATCTGATGCTGAAGCCCCAGGCTCCCATGGCAGCTGGGATTCTGAATGGAACACACCAGAGCAGTGGGCATTCTGGCATCTACCTCCTTCTCTCTTCCAGCCTCGTCTACTCATCCACAGCTGCTGGGAGCCTGTGACAACTCACAGCGGTGCCCTCACTGGGAAATGCTGTTGGTGCAGAAAACTGCTCCCCACCCCGGTTTATCCCACTGGTCAGAGAGGGTCAGGTGAATGATGCCTGAGGCCACCATCCCCAGGCTCTGACTCAGTTTAGGATGACCCGAACGGGCCAGCTTTAACTTTCCTGCAGAACCCTGAGTCCTCATTTGTGTGACCAAATCCTGGGTCCCCTCCCCTCTGCCCAGTCTCCCTTCCTCATCTCCTTCCAGATTTCCAGGACATGCACTTAACATCTCAGAGTCGGCTTCCAGGGAACCCGATCTAAGTTGGCCAGCTGTTCCCAGCATGCTCATCAGGGACCCGAGGAGGTTATATATACCCCCAAGTCTCTGCTTTCCCACCTAAATCCACAATGTGCTCTTCAAAATCCCCAGTTAGATCTGGTTGTCCCTGAATTTTTATAAAAAGGTGCATTGGAGACCAATAAGCTACGGTGAGAATGTTTGTGAAAGAAACTGGCAAAAAACGATTTCTCTATCCAAAGTGATGACTGAAAACTGTCACCACTATCATGCTGTCCTATGAGTAGGTGTTGTAAGTGATGGGGCCACCGAGAACATCTGTTCTGTTTCAAAGTAGGGCCCCAATTTCACAGTAGACACCCCCGTTATACCAAAGCCTTAGTCTTCATCTGAAACAGGATCCGGGGAGGAGCTGGGTTTGCACAGCTATTGACCCATCAGTTGGCTGGATATGTTCCTCCTTCTTGTAAAGAAATAAAACCTTGACATCCTACAATGCATGGCTTTCCTCACAAAAAAAGCCAGTGTCCAAACTCGTAGACATACAATGAGGAAATTTCTGGGTGACCTTGGAAAACAGTGAATTTACACCCAAAGACCATTTCCCTGGAGAATGCTTAAACAAACATGTGACAACCTGAACAATGGCACATAGATCTCCTGCTTCACACAGAATTCTAGATTCTCCAGGGGAAAGGTCCACATTAGAAATATTAAAATGTCACCTGTGGATTTTTTTTTTAAAGAAAAGCCAAAAGTTTCCTCCAAGTGCACTCCTGTCTTGCATGAGGGCGGATGTCTAATTTGGAGGATGGAAACCACATGGGAAAAAATTACATTCAAAAAGTATTGACAATTACAGATTATTAAATGTACAATTAACTTGTCACACTAATGGACCATGAATCAGCAACAGATGATATTTTATGCACCGAATCCCTAAGACCTAAGCAGTAATCCCAGGATTCCTCCAGAGGAGAGATCATGAAAAGGCTGCTCTCGTTGCTTTGAGTCTGGAGTGTGTTGTCCTTGGGCTTTCTGTTCAGCCCCACGGGGAGCAGGGCATTGTCAGCCTCCCAGGTGTCAGACGGCCCCAGGGGAGGTGCAGCAGCGCCCCCAGAGGCAGTGGGGAGAACTGACAGGAAGAATCTACAATTCAGGCTGAGAATTTCCCACAGCCCCCTCCTGGCCCAGTCTGGTTCTAGAACACTCAGAAGAGGCTATTATTTAGGGATTAAGACATCTCTCTTCTCTCTAGCCCCCAAGTGACCTTGGCATTGTCATTCCCTCTCTCAGCCCCTGCCTTTCCCTGTCAAGTGAGCTCCTTGAGTCCTGGGCTCCCAGTCACAGCAGCAAATCTGCAGACATTTATGGAAGGCAGTGACCGGTCAGCCACACGGGACAGTAGACAGGGCTCAGGACCAGAGGCACATGCAGCAGCTAAAGCCCCAGCACGGCTGCATGGTGGATACGTGGCAGGGGAGAGCCCTCTTCAGCCCTCAGGTAAAGTAGGGAAGGCCAAGGGGGTGGTCTCAACCCACCTGTGTCAATCCTGTTCCTGCTCCCCGGGCTCCATCCTGTGTTAAGCAGCTGCAAAGACCCGGATTTATTACGTGTGAATCCCCTTTGTCCCACCTGATTCATGTCGTTCCTGCCTCTCAAATTCTTAACTCAGAGAACATATTACACTGGCCCTGAGCTGGGTTTACATCCCATATCCCTCAAGTTTGCCCTGTCCTTTCAGATCCTCCAACACACCCGACTCCTCCCCACTGGCCAAGACTCAGCCCTTCCCACACTCACTTCTTACTACTTGATTTTCCCCGGTCCTGAGGGCAGCTCCAGAGTTACCCCTTTGGGGAGGCCCCCAACCTCTGATTACAGAGCAGCCTGCCTGTCATTGTCTGTCTCTTCTCTGGATTAATTATCCCCACAGCACACACCATGATGGGGTTCTTTCCCCATCACTAGTTTCGTTAACTGATGCATTTGTGCTCAGACTTTCCCTGCTTGGTCAGAATACATATTTTTTTTTAATTTCAGGACTCACTGATGAAAAGCAGAGGCATGAACAGGCGGGACCTATTGTAGTCTCACCAAGATAAGTCTGAGGGAAGACTTCTCTTGTTCTCTGGGTGATCACAGATTCCACGTGGGACCCAAGATCTTGCCAGCATCCAGGTCCCTTGTCCCTATATGTTGGCCATGCTTTCATTCTTGTGGATGACAGACCTCAGGATGGCTGCTGCAGCTCCAACTATCACACCATGTTCAAGAGGAAAGGATCTGCGTCAATTCCTGCTATTTCTTTCCTTTACAAGAGCAAGAGTTCCCCGAGATAAACTCCAGCCAACTGACCCTTACATCCCATAGAACAGCGCTGGGCCACCTGGTCAAACCTGACAGCCAGAGACCTTGAAGAAGCAAGTGTTTGGCTTTTAAATAAACACTGCAGGCAATGTGTAGGTGACGGTGGTAGAGATTCTCTGCCGGGTGTGCAAAGCCACTGTGTCCCCTGCACTGCCCCACGCACAGGATGGAAACACCCTTCAAGCAGGGACTGTGTCCTGTTCATGCTGAATTCCCTGGAGGGAATGTGCCAGCCCAAAGTGGGTCTGAATGAACATTTCCCGGTGGGTGTGGTCCTAACCGTGCCTTTTGGAGCTGTAGCCGCCACCCCGCATCAGGCCCATACCCACAGCTGGCACCAATAAGAGCCACCCCCTGAAGGAGGTGTCCCCAACTGCCCATCCCACCTGCGTGACCTCCTACCACCCCACATACAGGAGCAGGGATGCCTCCGTGAGCCCAGCCCCCTCCTCTTCCAGATGAGCCCGTTCGTATCTTCACGGGTAATCTCAGCCCCTCGTGCCAGGACGTGAGGCAGACAGAGCTACGGACGGGGAGTAATTCCTGATTGGGGTCGCCATCCCTGGATCAGGGAATCACCACCTGAGCAGTGCGCTCTGAATCTACACCTAGAACTGAGTCTCCGCCTCCAGTGTGAAGCGGCCACCAGGGGGCAGCAGAGGTAGCCTGGCAGAGCCACCTGGAGGAGTGGTGTCCTGGGCGTCAGGGCTCCAGTGCCGGGGAAGGACTAACCAGGACCTCACACCTGAGGACAAGTGTCCTTCTGTTTCTACAGTGTCACCTTCACTCTCAAGTACATACTTCTGTCTCCGTGTGTCCCAAGTCCTGCTCTTGGAGACGGTGCCTGTTTCCTTGCCCCACACCCACTGCCAGCCCACCTAATACCGCTAAAAAGCCACCGCAGTCCGGAAATGCTCATCCTCCCTGTGACCACACATTGCCACTCCCCTCCCTGTGCTCAGAGCCCCTGTCCTCCAGACACAGCTGCTCCTACTCCCTGGAAGCTCTCCCACTGCCCCCCCAACCTGTCCCTCCACTTACCCCTCACAGGGAAGGGGGGGAACCAGAAATTTCCACACTTCCTGTTTCCCAGTATCTGACACACAGCAGTCACTCAATCAGCTTTCCATAATTGTGATGTTTATGACGTATATATTTTCCCAGCAACTGAAGGGAAATGGATTAGGATTGACATTCCCTTGCAGAGTTATTAAACCCTGAAGCCCCCTCTCATTCTCTCATAGAGCAAACATTTCTTTTAGCCCCTTGTCTGTTCCTGCCCCTGAGGCACGATGGGGACACTGAGACACAGCCCCAGGAGCTCACAGCCCAGGGCAGACACAGCACCGCGATGGCCTGGAACACTCCATGTGCTTTGTCAAACCGTGAATTTTATTCAGTCTTGGGCCCGGGAGCTGTGATCCGGGGGATAATCCTGTACAGTCTAAGCCTCCTAGTGTCACCCATGGAATGGGTTCAGAGAATACAGACCCACCTCTGAGCTCTCAGTGGCCAGGCCCGTCCAGGAGTGAGGCCAGGACTCAGACTGGGGTGGAGATGTCACCCCCAGACCACGGGACCAGAAGGTGGAGGAGGACCCCCCGGGCCGAGGTGGGGTCTGCAGGGGCCACCCCTCCCTCTCCGTGTCCCTGGGGGCTGAGCCCTTTCTGAAACCACAGAGCTCCCCAGGCAGCCCCCCTGGGCTCTGGCTGATTGGCATCCCCAGCAGCTCTCTCTCCAGCAAGGGGATAAGAGAGGCCTGGGAGCAACCCAGCCCAGCCTGGACCTCGGGGAGCAGACTCGGGGTGCCTCCACCATGGCCTGGACCCCCTCCTCCTCGGCCTCCTGGCTCACTGCACAGGTGCTGCCCCCAGGGTCACACCCACACCTGGCCCAGGACTCGGGGACAGGCGTGGCCCTGACTCTGAGCTCAGCAGGGCGCTGCCCGTGGGGTCAGGAGACTCCTGGCCCTGCCGCAGGATGGGGGGCTGGAGGGGCTGAAATCTCCCCACTGTGCTCACTGTGTGTGTGAGCCCCGAGGGGCTGCGTCTGCCAGAGAAAGTGAGGGGGGTTCTCATTTGTTCAGAGGCTCCATCCATCAACCAGGCCCATGGGCCACTGGGGCTGAGACTGATGGGAGGGGGCGCCCTCGGGGCCCAGAGACTCTTTGGAGCTTAGTCCAGGCCAGGCAGGTGGGGGTCTCTGGACATGGGTTCTTCACCTCCAGCCCACCTGTCCTTTTCTCTCCTGCAGGCGCTGTGTCCTCCTATGAACTGACTCAGTCGCCCTCGGTGTCGGTGTCCCTGGGACAGACGGCCAGGATCACGTGTGGGGGGAACAACATTGGAAGTAAAAGTGCTTACTGGTGCCAGCAGAAGCCGGGCCAGGCCCCAGTGCTGGTCCTCTATCATGATGACGAGAGGCCCTCTGGCATCCCTGACTGGTTCTCAGGATCCAACTCAGGGAACACGGCCAGCCTGACCATCAGCGGGGTCCAGGCCGAGGACAAGGGCAACTATTACTGTGCAGTAGCTGATGGCAGTGGGAGCAGCTGGCAGTGACTCACGGTGACACAGGCAGATGGGGAAGTGAGACCCTAACCTCCCTGCCTGGCCCGGCGCTCACTCCACCCACCTCGGAGCAGCTGGAGGGCAGGCCTGAGGCTCGGGTGTCCTCTGTGCTCTCAGGGCCTCTGTTTATCCTGCTGAGAAATGGCGAGTGGGGATTCGGTCCTGAGTCATGGAGACTGTCGTCAGCACCCTTGAGCCAGAGGGTTCCCCTTGCCAGCTGAGTCCTAGGACAGCCGTGTCCCCTCTGCAGGCTCAGCTTCTCCACTGGCTTCTCTCAGGAGTGGGGGCAAGATTCCAGATACAGGAAGGAAAGCTTCCGGCCCCTGGTGGCCGCTGGTGGCCCCTGACTCACGGAGGTCATTCTTGTCACTTGTGCTTGATCGTCCTGCACTGAGACCCAGGGCCTCCCTGCAACACCCTGAGGCAGGCCCTCAACACCATTGCCCACAACCCTCTAAGAACTGGGCTTCCCCACGATGCCTGCTCCCTTGTAACTTGACATCTGAAAATTGTCATCAGAAGATTGTAAAATGTTCACATCACTCCTTTACATATATTCATCGGAGTCTAAAAATCACCATGATTTGATATCCACTGTCCTTAAAATTCTTCTATAACATCCATCTTTCCTTCTCCTTAGACTTGTTTTCATTCCACATCCCTTACTACATTTGGTCTGCTCATACATTTTCATACCTGAAAATCTCATTCATTATGCTGTCATACATCTCTGTCATAATAATGTACATTCATTTAAAATTTTTGAATTTGTTTCATTTCCCGTGATTTTAAGTGCCAAAAGGTTTCTCCCACATTGTTAATTATTAGCAGCAGAGTTTGATCAAAACAACATAAATGCATTGACATTTTCATAAATAACTATTAACTAGTGTTGATTCATGGATCCATCAATTAATATAATTTACCTCTAGAATGAAGTAAGTCCAGCACCAAAGCTGTCCTGGCTTGCGTTTCTATATGAAACACGGAGAAACTTTGGTCCATCAATAGGAGTCTTGTAATACAGTGTCACTGCCTGATATGAACTCCTTCCTAGTTATATGCCAAAAATCTTTCATGGTTGATGGTCAAAAATAGTTTCTCTAAATGATTTATCAGCTGACAGCTCCATTTCATACTCTCGTAATTTTGTGGAAAGCAAAGGATTGGACACCACCCGACTTCAAGAGGACTCGTGTGGGAGGCAGTTCAATGCACTTCCAGACCCCTCAGGGATGAGGGCTCATTGCCTCATATACTGGGAGAGCCTGCAAGCCGGCTCCATCCCAGAGTCAGCTTTTCGGGGAACCACCCTCAGAGAGGTGTCACCCAGCCACTTGTCATTCATTTTCTCGGAGATAAACACCGAGAAGGCTTGAGCAGAACTTACTAGTTAAATGTATTACTCCTTTACTTAAGAGGCCCCTTGTGTAAGAAGATATAAAGATTGGGGAAAATTTAAATATCTGTCATCTTAGTGCATCTTTGCCAATACGGTATCTTTTGAGAAAAATACTTGCATCTTATCATGTGCTTTGAGTATATGCTTCCTCCAAAACCTGAGGCTGCTGACTTGAATCACTCAATCTATGGAAGAGTCTGACCGAGTGATCTAATTTGCACAGCCAGTCCTCACTGCCAAATGTACTATTCGGACCAAGTTCTGTTAGAAGCCTTCCCACTGTATTTGTCAATACAAGTAAATGTGTTAGTGGGCATTTTGAGGAACGTCATAAATCACTGAAAATTAAAGGATGTGTCTGGTGAGATCAACATTAAAAGGATGAAAAATGAAAAATAATATTTTGGGAATTCCCTGGAGGTCCAGTGGTTAGGACTCCACGCTTTCACTGACGAGGTCACGGGTTCAATCCGTGGTCGGGGAACTAAGATCCCGTAAGCCCCATGGCACGGCCAAATTAAAAAAAGATAAATAATATTTAATGCAATATTTTTTAAAATTGAAATTAAAGCCCCCCAAAATCCATATGAGTAAAGCACTGAAACAGTAAGTAAAGTCAGGATCTGACCATGCACTGGTGTGACTCACCTTAAGCACCCCCCAGCCCAGGACAAGCCTGGGCTCCAGGAAGATGAAGAACGGAGTCCAGCCCCTGCACCCCTTCCTCCCGCTCACGGGAACCCCCCACCCCGACCCCCAGGTCTCCCGCCTCCCACTTCTGAGAGCCACATTTTCTGGGCGTTGCTTCCCTTGACAGCTGGTTTCTGCTGCCCCCTACCGGGCCCTCCCCGTCGGGCTGCATCCCTGACGGCTGGACTGGGAGAGTTAGAGGTTAAAGCACGGAAATTTTCCAAAGCCCCCAGTTCCAGGCTGGGCCCTCCCCCATGTCCAAAAAGTCTGGTCCTCCCAGGTCTCTGGCTGGTACTGGTAAGTCCCAGGACACGGTCTTTACACCAAGTAGCTGTGTGTCTTAGGAAAGAAACTCTCCCTCTCTGTGCTTCAGTTTCTTCATCTGTAGAAGGAGCTACCAGGTCGGTGAGTCTGTGACATCTCCAGAAGCAGCAGGATTCTCTCCCCATTTGCTGGAGGAGAGTGCAGGTGGGGGGCTGCACCCCCAGGACTGCCAGAGGAGCCGGGATCTTCAGGGTTCCCCGGGCACCCTTCAGAGGGGACTCAGGAACCACAGAGCCAGATCCTGATTCCAGAAACTTTGTCATATCTCCAGATGGACACTTTGTCCCCCTCTGCCTCAGACCCTCCAGGCCCCAAGAGTAAAACGCTGAAGATGTTAAGAGAAGGACCAGCGCTTAACTTTTGGGGATGGAGGGGAGTGGGGAGCTGGGGAGACCTGGGCCTGGGAGAGAAGAGTCCACTGTGACTATAGGCAGGGTCTCTGGGGCCTGTGGGATGGAGAATGGGCAGGGGGCTGACCAGCAGGAGGCAGGGGGCGCCCTCTGACACGGGAGCAGGGCAGAAGTGACTGGACATGACACACCCCTCCGCTCCAGGGGAGATGGGTGGGGGCGGGGCATAGAGGAGCCAGGGACCCTGAGCAGGGGGTCTGCTGAGCAGGAGAGCTGGACCCAGACCTCTCTGGCTCAGCCTGAATCCAGCCCTCGGCCATTCTCGGTCCAGGGAGGTGGTGGGGACAGGCCCAGACGGCCAGAGTTGCAGCTGCACCAGCTGGGAAGGCCCTGCCCATCCCCCGAGGGTCTCCAGGGACCAGCCAGACCCGGATTTCCGACCATGGCCACCACAGGAATATGTGGTCTGTAGCAACAGCAGGTGCAGGGCAGGTTATGGGGAGTAGCTGGGGTCACTGAATTCAGGGACAGCCCCTTCTTCTCCCCAAGACCTGGGGCTGTCCTCGGGGGAACCACAGCTTCTGGGCCCCGGGCAGTGGGTGAGTGTCACACCCACATAGGGGAGCTGTGAGGGAACAGCTTCAGCCTGGACCCTGGCAGGAACCCCACCCCAGGCCCCAAGGTACAAGGAACCCAGGTATGAGGCTGGAGTGGGCCAACACCACAATGGGGAGAAGCTGGACTGGATCAGGGCCTCCCAGGGGCTCCCCCATATCCTGCATGATGGCTGGTAGGGCGCCCACACCCCGTTACCATTCAGTGCCTGGTCCATGTTCAAGGCCAGGGATCTGTGTGTGTGTGCTGTGTAGTCCAGCCCTCAGCACCGGGCCCGGCAGCCTGGGGTTCCTCCAAAGCTGCTTTATGAGTTTGGTCAAACTGTGAGGTTTTGATCACCATCATCACCTTCGTTCCCTCCTTCCCCCATCACAACCGTCATTATCAAGAGCTGTGGAGGGTCTGGGATTTGTTCCTGCCCGTAAGCTAAAAAGTGAGCCTGCCGCAGTTGCACAGATGCTGGTGGACACAAGATGCTGGGTTGAAGACAAAGGCCAGCTTGTCACTCCCAGCAAGAGAGGCAGCTGGCATATCAGCATCGCCCTGCACTGGTTCTCTGAGCCCCACAGGGTGATGCAAACGGGACAGGAGACACCTGCACATCCAAGCTGGGGACCCCAAATCTTTTCTGCCGGACAGTAAGCATGTTTTGCTCCAGAGGGAGACGCTATCTCTACCCTCCAGGTCGTTCATTACACAAACATCCTCGAAAAGATGATCCAGAACAAAGGCAATCCGTTCCTTTGCTCGTGAGACGTGCAGAAATACAGAGATCCATAGACATTGTCTCCCAGGGACCCTTATCTATGTGAAGGAAATGAAGTCCCAGGCTGTGTGCCTGTTAATGCATCCCATGGAACAGGCTGGACTGATTTTCACCAAATGTAGCAGGAAAGTTAAGGAGCATCGGCCTCAAAACACGGGCCAGACACCTCTGAAAGGGCCCTCCCAGGAAAGTCACTTTGGGGTTCATCCCTGGGAGGCCTCTTTCAGATTTGCTGAAACAGAAGATTGGGAGGGCTGCAGAGCTGGACTTGACATAGGTATTAGAGCTCCTGTGGCCGGAGAGCAACTGGAAAGCCAGAGGGTAGGTGCTGGCTGTGACAAGTGGAAACTTTCAACCTGCCACTTGAAGTTCTTCCTATACAGCACTGGGACCTAGAGAGAGGGGCACGCCCTGGAGCTGTGTGAGGGCCAGGCCTCTTGACGGTGTGGCATCAGGAAAGTACGGAATCTGATTGAACATCAATTTCTTCATCTTCAAACAGGGGAGAAAAAAAAAAATCTTAGCTCAGCAGGGAGCCGGCCCGGTTGTCAGCACTGGATAAACAGCATCCCTCTCATCACTGTATCATGTGTTATCTTCCTGGGCTTCAAAACGGACCCCAACCTAAGCAGACACGTGATCACACTGATCCTCATGGCCTTCCTGCCGCAAAGGAACTGCCCCCATTTTACAGATAAGGAAACTGAGATCCAGAGGGAACCTCAGTCTGGATGGTGTCAACATTCATGACTTAACGTTTCTCCTTGAACGAGGGGTATAGAATCACTCCCGCAGGGCCGTTGCCTGGCTGAGAAGCTGAGTGAGGAGTTGACCAAGGACACCAGGCAGGCTTGGCCAAACCAACCAAGGAAGGGCGATCTTGACTAGCCGGAGTGAAGACTGCAGGGACCAAGCTGGAGGACTGGTCAGAAGAGAAGCCCCAGCCCACTGCACTTAGGCCTCACTGACTCATTCCATGGGCACACGGCTGCCCTCCCTGGCCCCTCCAGGCCCCAGGGAGGTGCTCCACAGCCCGGGGATGCCGTCGCAGAACAGGGAAGGAGAACAGGGCGGATGTGTCCGAGGCAGGGACCCGGGGGCGGGGCTGGTGGGCGGGCTTTGCTGTGAAGCCCTTGAGCCCTGGATCCTGACCACAGCAGAGCAGTTAGCAAAGGCCCCGCTGGGAGAGGCCCCAGGAGTAACAGCCATGGATCCTGAAGGGGGCCGGGTGCTGGGGGCAGGGACAGAAAAGGCCCAGGCAGAGGACAGGGCCATGCGGGCCAGGATGCGCTGGGACGGCCACTGCCAGTGAGGGGAACTGGGGGCACCTGCCGATCCCCCTCCAGGGAGCCCACACCAGCAGGTCGGCCGAGGCGCGTTTGACCCTGAGGGCACATGAGGCCCAGGTCAGGCCAGGTGGGCCCATGAGGACCCCAAGGGTCAGAGCTCTGTCCCCAGGAAGCCCTGGCCTCTAATAGTGCTGGGCCTGGCCATGGGAATCCATGGCCTGCTGCCCCCGATGGCAGCATGGCCCCCCACAAGGAAGCCCCGGCAGGAAGAATCCCATCCAGCCTGCGGAGACTGTGGGACAGGTAAGAGGCCGAGGGAGTTGTGGTACAGGGGGACTGGAGGTCCCTTTGACGGGGCGCAGGGGTGAATGACTATAGAGGAGAGGGGCAAGAAGGGAGAATCATTCGTAAAGAAGGGGCCTGAGCAGACAGTGGCTTTATTTAAAGTGTTGACATTTTGTCTAGTGTGGATTTGTTTGTATTGATTTTTCTTTCTTAATATTGTATTAAAGTATTATTTATCTCAATGACTGGGGTTTTTTGGCGTCCCTTAAGTTTTGTGCCCAAGACTGGTGCCTCACTTGCCTCGCCCTGGACCTCTGAGCAGGGCAGAAACAGGGTGGCAGGGGCAGGACGTACCCAGAAGGCACTAATCACTTTAGGGGCAGCAGCCCCACAAGGCAGGTCCTGCCGTCATCCCCATCTTACAGACAGGATTAGAGGTCCAGAAAGGCGAGGCAACCTGCCCAAGTTCACACAGCACATGGGCATCGTCCCAGGACTATAGAAATCCCAGGACTGAACAGGCCAGCATGTCCTGTGTTTTAAGAAAATGGTGCAAGAGAAGGGGCAGTCTACAAGGTGTCCAGAGAAGGAAGCAAAGGTTTGGCTTGGTGTCCCCCAAGGAGGCCAACTCCTCAACTAAGTTCCTGAGAGTTTATTGGGGCCAAGCCTGAAACAAGTGGGATCATGTCCAGGCATTGGGCAGACCCATGGGCCATTTTAGGAGCAGTAAGATGGGAGGGGGGGATGCCCGAGCTGGTCTTACAGATCCAGGGTGCTGACACGTGATGGGGCGCTCCAGGCAGAGGGAATGGTGGGGGGTCCGAGGAGGAGAGTGAGGTGGCACAGGCCCGCAGGAAGCTTCCGGAGCCAGGGAGAGTGGGGTGCAGGCCGCCGGGGTCTTGTACACCTCATCCTTTATCCTGGGGTCCAGGAGGAGTCACTGAAGGATTTAAGTGGGGAGCTGTCAGAGTCAGGTTTGTGTTTTGAAAAAATGGCTCCAGATCAGAGACCAGTGTGAGGCCAGATTAGAGGATGGAGAAGGGGCAGTGGAAAGTCAATGGGGAGGGGGTGCTCATCCACGGTGACCAGGTACCAATGTCTCCTATGGAATTGGCAAGTGCATTTAAAGTGACATTATCATGATGGGGAGGAACGGGCACAGTCATGAACTGTCTATAAAAGACTAAAATGTGGGCTTCCCTGGTGGCGCAGTGGTTAAGAATCCGCCTGCCAATGCAGGGGACACTGGTTCGAGCCCTGGTCCTGGAAGATCCCACATGCCGCGGAGAAACTAAGCCCGTGCGCCACAACTACTGAGCCTGTGCTCTAGAGCCCATGAGCCACAACTACTGAGCCCATGTGCCACAACTACTGAAGCCCATGTGCCTAGAGCCCGTGCTCCGCAACAAGAGAAACCACCGCAATGAGAAGCCTGCACACCACAACGAAGAGTAGCCCCCGCTCGACACAACTAGAGAAAGCCCGCGCGCAGCAACGAAGATCCAACGCAGCCAAAAATAAAACAAATAAATTTATAAAAAAAAAAGACTAAAATGTACACCCTTTTTAGCAATATGCAGTGAGTCATAAAAGAAAGCGTATTTCTTTAAATTGTGTAATTCCACTTCTAGGAATTCATCCTGAGCAGAGGGTGGGGGGAAACAACCAAAGATGTAACCAAAGGTTTACAAGCAAGAAACTCAACATTATTAATGATGGGAGAAAGCTGGAAATAACCTAAATATCCAGCAGAAAGGGTGTGACAAAATACAGCATGGAATATCCATCATAAGGAATCTTACACAAACCTCCAAAATTGTATTTCTGAAATTGGGTTTTTAAAGTATGTGTGCATTTTCAAAAGCCTGTCAGAAAATGTAGGAAAATGTCAATGGTGTGTCTCTGGCACTAGGTGGGATTTCACCTAGTTTCAATTTTTACTTTATAATTTTCTGTAGTTATGAAAATGTTCACAAGAAGATATATTTCATTTTTATCTTCTAAAATAATTTTTAATACCAGAGTAATATGTGTTTTAAAAAAAGATTAAGCACAGAAGTATATTAGCCTGCAACTAGCTTTTTCAACAGTCTGTTGAGATTTTCTGTATCAGCCCATATGGATCTCCCATGTTCTCCACACAGCTTTGTAAGACTTCAAAGTTTGGATGAAGCAGCATGCCTTTAATGATTCCCCTGTTAATGGACATTTAGGTTGTTTCCACTTAAAAATGTAAACTACAAGAGATGCTACATGGAAACCCCCACGTGTGTAGCTGTGTACCCATACTAACTACACTGTGTATCTCCATGGGATAGATGCCTAAACGTGGGATTGCTGGATCAGAGAGAACAGGCTTTGAAATTTTCATAGGAGATGCCAGTGGTCCTCCCAAAAGTCTGTTCCAGCTTACTCTCACCACAGTGAATGACAGTGCCTTTCTCTCTCCATTGTTGCCAATAATGTGACAGGGTGGATCTTTTTTTATTTTGCACGTCTGATGAGCAAAAATGAGAACAAAAGTGTTTGTTGTCTGTTTATTTGATCGTTGGTGAAATTTATTTTTCTTTCATATTTTTATTGACTGATTTTATTTTTTCTGTGAATTCACCAGTCATAATTTTGCCTGGTTTATTTTTCGTTCGTTTGGTTGTATTTTCTTAAAGATCTATAAGAAACTCTCCATCTATTTGGGATAGTAACCCCTTATTAAGTATGTACATTGTAAATATTTTTCCCTGATCTGTTTTACACCTTTTGTTTGTGGGGTCTTTCACCATAAAACCTTTTTAATTTTTACATGTCAGATTGGTGGTTTTTCTTTACAGTGTCTGATCTGTGGCAAACATAGGGAAGGCATATTCATTTCTATTTTTTTTCTATTTTATTCAGGTACTTTCATTGTTTTGGTGTTTGTTTTTACTTCACCTGGAGTTTATTTTTGTGTAGGTAGGAATATAACCTTATATATTTTTCAAATGGAGAGCCAATCATCTGGTATTTGTTGAATACAAACATAGCTTTTATCCAATAATGAATTATGGATTTATCACATCCTCTCTGTGGTTCTGTTGATCTAATGATCAATTCCCACATCCTTTCTACCCTGTTTTAATTATTGTAGCTTTACAATGTGTTTCGATACCTGGTAGAGAACAACCCCGTCGTTATTATTCTCATTCAGGATATTTGTGTCTATTCTCCATCATTATTCTTACTGTTGGACTTTAGAATCGGTTCACTAATTTTCAAAAATTATTCCTTTGATGTTGTGCTTGTAATTTCATGAAGTATATGGATTCATTTAAGGGGAATTGATGTCTTTGCTGTTGTGTCCATTAGTCAAATTGTGTTATATTTCATCCATACAAATCTTGCACATTTTGTGTTAAGTTTATTCCTAGGGCTTTTAATAGAATTTTTATTGAGGTTGTCAGTGTTTCCCAAATTTCATCTCCTCAATAGTTACCTATTGCTCTTGTGTTCAATCATTTTGGTTAACTCTTGTATTAGTTCTAATAGTTCTTCAGCTGATTGTCTTGGGTTTTGTTTTGTTTTGTTTTGTTTTTTTGAAGTAAACTAGCCCATCATCTGCAAAGAACAATTTTATCTCATTTTTCCTAACACACTCTTTCCCCCACCTCATCTCACTTCATTGGCTCGAATCTGTAGAATATGTTGAATAATAAAAGTAAGAGTGGGAACCCTGACCTTTAAGATGGTTTTACCTTTAAATGTGAAGGTTGCTATAAGTTTCGGGAGATACTCTTTATCAAGTTGAGGATGTTTCCTTAGATAATGAACTTAATAAAAGGCTGGATATTTGCTTTCTTTAATCAGAAATAAGTGTTGAATTTATATTGCTGTTCTGTTAAATTTTGTTTCAAAAATCTTATGTGCACACCTTAAACACAACCATGACCAAATAGTTCCACCGCTGAATTTAAAAAATTCTTGTCCCAATGCAAAGGGTTACCTTCTGACTTAGATAAACTTCATTGGGAGATACAATCAGATTTGGCAAAGCCTGAGGATTCTTGTCATCATAAACTCTTAGGGTGAGGTTTGGGTGTTTTTTCTTTTTCTGAGTATTTTAAAGGTATTTTGTGTTGTAGTAGGATTCCTAGAACACAGAGGGTGATTCAATGAGGGGAAAGCATTGTGGGATGACTCCAGGCCTCTGGCTTGAGGAGAAATCTACTGAAGTGAGAACAATGAGGGGCAGCAAGTTTGCAGGGAACTGTGAGGAGTTTAGATGGGGGATGTTGAGTTTGAGGTGTCTGTAGGGCATTCAAGCAGAGATGCATTCAGGAGGCAGAATGTGCATAAATCTAGAGCCAGAAAGAAAGGTCAGGACTGGAAATAAGGATGCAAGACCACTGGGCAGTTGTCAGAGTGCACAATGTGGGTCAGAGGCAGAGAGAATGGGAAAACACAGGGGACTGGGAAGGGACCTCAGACTTGACCAGGATGGGGACCTTGTTGGCCTTGACCTGAGAAGTTCCAGGGAGAGATGGGGGTGAGAGGAAGAGGGCTCCCCATACCACGTCCCAGCCTGTGAAACAGTGCCTGGCAGACAGGTGCTTGGGGACCATTGTTGGACAGATGGACAAATGATGGATGGATGATGGATACATGGATGGATGGATGGATGGATGGACGAATGATAGATGGGTGATGGATGGATGGATGATGGATGGACAAACAAATGGACAGAAAGACAATGATCTGAGAGAGCAGAGAAGGCTTCATGAAAGAGGAGGAACTGAATTGTGTCTCAATGTGTGGAGACAACAGGGCAGGGGGTCCCCACATGGGGGACCCCCCGGGAATGACCTGGTGTCCACAGGCCCAGGGAGGAAGCTACCTGGCTGGACTGTGGGAAATTATGGGGACGGAACACCCAGAGGCCCTAAAATGAGGCCAGGAGAGGTAGGGCAGGTCCGAGCCAGCTCAGAACTCACTCTGCCACACCACATGGCCACCCGAGGGGACTCGGCACTCAGCAGCACCATCCGCACTGAGGATTCAGTGGTCACAGGACAGCCTCAGAGTGGGGGGGACACACTGGGTGACAAGGTGTGAGTGGCTCCTTCCTCAGACAGGGGGCTGGGCATGGGGGCACCCAGGGGTGCCCCAGCCTCTGGGTGGCTGGCTGCCCAGCCCGAGGACACAGCCCCGCCTGCTGCAGCTCTGAGCCCATCATGCCCAGCAGTTCCCTGCTCCATCCTGGCCCCCAGGGAACAGGCCCCAGGTGCTGGCCCAGCGGGTTTTGGTCCGAGTCTCAGTCACTGTGGTACGTCTTCGGCGGCGGGACCCAGCTCACCGTCCTAGGTAAGTGGCTCTCACGTCTTTCCCAGCCTGTCCCACCCTCTGCTGTCTTGGGAAAGTCACTTTTTTCTCTCTGGGGGCTGCTTCCCCTCTGCCCTCCCAGCTTAAGGACCGACCCCCACCTTTCTCCTTGGGGCCTGGGAGGCAGGTTGGTCTTGGGGTAACCAGCAGGAAGGACCCCAACCGCAGGAGCAGCCACCTCCAGAGTCCAACGGTTGGACATGGCCCGTCCAGGGGCCTGGGCTGGGGTTTGGCCCAGGAATGGGGGCTCCTTCCCCTCTTCTAGAGCAGACACTGGCGTAGGGACCAGAGGCTTGTTCTGACAAGGGGCACTAGGGTGGCCTTGGAGACAGTCTCCAAGCCCCAGGGTCTGGGCTGAGGGCCACAAAGGAGGTCGGGGACATGGCTGGAGCTATGACCCAGCCTCCAGGGACACAGAGGAGCAGCCCGAGGGAGGCCCACGGAGGGCAGAGAGAGGGGTCCCACTCACTCTGGGCTGAGGCTCTCTGGGCCCCGGCTGGGCTGTGAGGACACAGGGACATGGAGACACAGGTGAATTGGGAAAAGGTGACCAGAGGCTCCCAGGATGGTGGTCAGAACGGAGCGAGTCCTGTAGGGCAGAACTTCTCTGTCCCCGGAGCCCTGACCCCCTGGGGCCCAGGGATCACACCTGTCCAAGGGTCGGCCTCCACCTGCCTCAAAGGTTGCATAAGACTCAGGAGATCACGAACAGGGGCTCAGAGCTCACAGCTGCCCCATAAAATCAGAGTCGTCAGAGGTGCTGCATGGGGGCAGCTGTGCCGTCCTCTGGGGGAGCAGCTCCAAGAAGACAGCCAAGGCGAGGGGCCTTGCAGTCAGGGCAGAGGTACGGGGAGATGGGCAGGGCCTCGGAGGAGCCCCGGGGCTATGGTGAGGCGGACCCAGCCCTCGCCGGAACGGCTGAGGCCAGGCTGGGGCAGAGCCGGTGCCCGACAAGGAGAGGAGGCTCCAGGTCCCGCTGTGCACATGGCTCCGCTTCGGGGCCTCTCCATACACGGTCAGGATCCTGGCAGGCGGGGTGGGGGACCCCGGTTCACAGAGGAGGCATCCGGGCTCCTGAAGGATGAAGCCATGTGGGGGCCTGATGCTGGGCTGAGGGCTCAGGAGGTCGGGGCCAGATTTCAAAGTCAGACTCCAGGGACCAGGAGGAGGGAGGAGAGCTGCCCGGTTACACACAGGGACACTGAGGCTGCAGATGGAATGGCTTGGCCGGGTCACCTGGGAGGGTGACATGGAAGAGTTTCTGAGGATCCCCCAACAGAAGGTGAGCAACCCCAGTCATGGCTGCCTAACCTCAGGGGAGCAAGGGCCCGCCTGGGATCCATGCACTGGACTTTGGGCACCTGTGCCCACTTCTCCTGAGGTCAGGGGCTCCCGCGATGGACGCTGCCCCAGTCACCTCCCGTCTCTCCCCCACTTTGCAGGTCAGCCCAAGTCCACGCCCTCGGTCACTCTGTTCGCTCCCTCCACTGAGGAGCTCAGCGCCAACAAGGCCACCCTGGTGTGTCTCATCAATGACTTCTACCCGGGCAGCGTGAAGGTGGTCTGGAAGGCAGACGGCACCGCCATCAGCAGGGGCGTGGAGACCAGTCAGCCCTCGAAACAGAGCAACAGCAAGTACGCGGCCAGCAGCTACCTGGCCCTGACGGCCAGCGAGTGGAAATCTCACAAGAGCGTCAGCTGCCAGGTCACGCACGAGGGGAGCACCGTGGAGAAGACAGTGTCGCCCTCCGAGTGCCCTTAGGTCCTGGTCCCCCCACCCTCAGGGGACTGGAGCCACAGGACCCCTGGAGGGTCTACCCACCCACCCTGCTCCCCCCAGCCCTCCCTCCTGCACCCAATCAACTCTCAATAAAATGTCCTCATTGTCATTCAGAAGTCGTGCTCTCTGCTCATTTGTCTTTCTGCATTTGGTGTCCTGAACTCAACCATCCTCAGAGGTGAACAAAATCCTCTTATCCTTTCAGAAATCAAGATAGAGGATGGAGTCTTGGGACTCTTGCGAGGGATGGTTTCACTGTCACCCAGGAACCCCCCCTCCCCCCAGACAACATTCGAGAACAGGGAATTGGGTCGCTGCAGGAATGGAAGTCTGTCCACCTTCCCCACCGGCTTCCATGCTTCCTCCTCCGTGTGGGCCATGTCCACATCTGATTGTCCTGGTCACACACTGTTTGGTCGCCAGGGCCCCCGGGACAATACCTCAGCTCCCTTCCCTGGAATCCTCAGCATCACATTCTGGATTGTGTTCCCCCTCGAGAGTCTGTCAGTCCTATATATGATGACCCTCCGATTCCATGTGTCCTTTTGCTCAAAACCCACCCTGGTAATTCCCCATGACCTCATCCTAGAGTGTCCCCCTCCTCAGGGCCCCTCTTGCTCCCACCTCCCTAGGGAAACGGCCCTGTGCCCCTCCCCCAGGCTTTCCTGTCACACTCTGCACAGGACCCTCAGTCCCTGACCCTGGTCACTCATCCCACACTCCCCCTAGATAGCCCTCCTTCCACTTGTGTCAGGAGGGTCCCAGCTGCCTTCAAGGCCCTGGGACTGAGGCCAGCCTTTCTCTCTCTGACCCTTTAGAAGTCAGCCCACCACTGACTCCACCACAAGTGCCCCATGTCCAAGTGTCCATGGTGGACGATGGGCCCCTTGAGCTCGAGGTCCAGAATCAGGTTCTGGGAAGGTGCTGTGGGTTCGTCTGTGGACTGATGCACTTCCTCAGGAGCTCAGAATGGGATCTGAGATCATCACAGACGACTGTCCTAAGTGCTTACGTAGGATCTCATAGCTACACCTTTAGATGCACACACACACGCACACACACACACACGCAAGTTACTACAAACATGGCCGTGTTGGACGTGCCTCTAGGACGAGTAGCGCCTCAAGAATGTCCCGGGCCTCAGTCTGCAGAGGGCACATCTCCATCCCCTCCGGGCTGTAAACAGGCTACTCATTCTGCCACCACAGCACCCCCCCAAGCTGCTCTCCAGGGGCCACCGCCTCCTCCAAGAAAGGAAGTTCCCTGGGATGTGATGTGGCACCCAGATGTCTCTCCTGCACCTCCCATGACGGGGGATGGATGGAGCTCCGCTTCCCAAGGGTGAAGTTGCTGGTGGGGTGGGGTCCCCCCCTCATCCTCCCCGAGGCCAGACCAGCCCCCATGACAAGGAGGGTGGCCCTGGGGCCTCTGTGCAGCTGCAGGTGGGCCTGGGCAGGGGGTGGAGGGCGTGTCAGGAGGGTTTATGTTCGAGGCTGTGTCACTGTGTGCTGTGTTCGGCGGAGGGACCAAGCTGACCGTCCTGGGTGAGTCTCCCCCTTCCCCTCCTCTTCAGGGTCCACAGTGAAATTTGGGCAGATTTTCTTGTCTTTTCCCTCCTGTCTGGGGCTGGGGTCTCACTCTCTGGAGCCTGTCACCTTCACCCTTCTAGGCTGTCCATCCCCCCCAAGCCTGTCGTTCTTCACAGAAACTGGTGGACATGGTGGGGACGGGCTCAGTGACCCTCCTGCCACCCCTCGCTCTGCCCACCCCGAGCCTTCCCTCCAGGCCCTTCTTCTCTGGATGCTGGCATCTCAGCTCCCTCCTCAGGGTGCCCATCCCCGGGGTCTGAGGAGAACGGAGGGGCTGAGGCCCAAGGAATGGGGGGTCTCAGGCTGGGGCACCGGGTCCAGGGATGTGGGAAGGACACTGGAAAGGGCTGGACAGAGCATGGGTGTCATCCTGGGATCTTTCTGCTCAGGGACCCAAATGGGGGCTAGTGAGGGACCCCAAAGCCAGGGGACTTGGAGAGAGGAGGAGGGAACAGTACACGGGGGAAGGGTGGACGAGTGTCCCGTTGAGAAGGTGGCCTCAGGGTGCTAGGTCCCCATCCTCCTCCCAGCAAGCAGGACACCCCAGGCCGCACAGACCTCAGGACACTCGGGCCTTAACGGTCACCTCACCCAGTTACACACTGGACGTGAGCCCCTAGCTCAGACGCCCAGGGTGGGGCCTCCTCATAGGGACAGGTGACAGGAACTGACCCGGCCAGGCAGACAGATGTCCTAGGACAGACAGATCCCCAGCGGGACTTCACAGGTCAGGGGACCCCTCAGAACAGACACAGCCCCAGGCTCAGAACATAACATTCACCCACATGGAAACTCTCATTTGTGGGACTCCCTGGACCCCAGCCCCGGGGCTGACGCTTCCTCCACCCTGGCAGCCCTAGAGGGGTCTCTGTGGCAGCCCTAGAGGGTTGGGGGCTGTGAGGCTGGCGTCAGGGGGACTGTGGGCAACAAACCCCCGCCCTGAAAGGGAAGAGAGCCTGAACGGGGGACAGACAGACGGCCTGTGTGAGGACACCGGACAAGAACCAGGGGAAGATCTCAGACAGACAGAGGCCCAGGACGGACAGACACCCAGAGGAAAGAGGGGACCTCAGGGTGGACGCCAGGCAGCACCAGGGAGCAGAGGGTGGGATGTGGTTTATGGGACGTGGGAGCCTGAGCAAGAGATGGAGACTTGCAAGGGAGCCCCGAACTCCCAGGAGTCGGGCACTGAGGATCCCCCGACAGAAGGTGAGCGACCCCAGCCATGGCTGCCTGACCTCGGGGGAGCAAGGGCCCACCTGGGATCCATGCACTGGACTTTGGGCACCTGTGCCCACTTCTCCTGAGGTCAGGGGCTCCCGCGATGGACGCTGCCCCAGTCACCTCCCGTCTCTCCCCCACTTTGCAGGTCAGCCCAAGTCCACGCCCTCGGTCACTCTGTTCACTCCCTCCACTGAGGAGCTCAGCACCAACAAGGCCACCCTGGTGTGTCTCATCAATGACTTCTACCCGGGCAGCGTGAAGGTGGCCTGGAAGGCAGATGGCACAGCCATCACCGAGGGCGTGGAGACCAGCCAGCCCTCGAAACAGAGCAACAGCAAGTACGCGGCCAGCAGCTACCTGGCCCTGACGGCCAGCGAGTGGAAATCTCACAAGAGCGTCAGCTGCCAGGTCACGCACGAGGGGAGCACCGTGGAGAAGACAGTGTCGCCCTCCGAGTGCCCTTAGGTCCTGGTCCCCCCACCCTCAGGGGACTGGAGCCACAGGACCCCTGGAGGGTCTACCCACCCACCCTGCTCCCCCCAGCCCTCCCTCCTGCACCCAATCAACTCTCAATAAAATGTCCTCATTGTCATTCAGAAGTCGTGCTCTCTGCTCATTTGTCTTTCTGCATTTGGTGTCCTGAACTCAACCATCCTCAGAGGTGAACAAAATCCTCTTATCCTTTCAGAAATCAAGATAGAGGATGGAGTCTTGGGACTCTTGCGAGGGATGGTTTCACTGTCACCCAGGAACCCCCCCTCCCCCCAGACAACATTCGAGAACAGGGAATTGGGTCGCTGCAGGAATGGAAGTCTGTCCAGCTTCCCCACCGGCTTCCATGCTTCCTCCTCCGTGTGGGGCACCTCCACATCTGATTGTCCTGGTCACACACTGTTTGGTCGCCAGGGCCCCCGGGACAATACCTCAGCTCCCTTCCCTGGAATCCTCAGCATCACATTCTGGATTGTGTTCCCCCTCAAGTGTCCTTCTGTCCATTGATGATGACCCACTGATTCCATGTGTCCTTTGGTTTAAAACTCACCCTGGTAATTCCCCATGACCTCGTCCTAGAGTCACCCCCACTGCACCCCCTCCTACTCCCATACTTAGGGCCCCTCCTGCTCCCACCTCCCCAGGGACACTGCCTTCTGCCCCTCCCCCAGGCCCTCACTGTCACACTCACAGGAACCTCCAGTCCCTGACCCTGGTCACTCATCCCACACTCCCCCTGGTATCCCTCCTCCCACTTGTGTCAGGTGGGTCCTCCCTCCATTCAAGGCCCCAGGGCCAAGGTCAGCCTTTCTCTCTATGACCCCTTAGAAGTCAGCCCACCACTGACTCCACCGCAACTGCCTCATGTCTAAGTGTCCATGGTGGTCGATGGGTCCCATGAGCTTGAGGTCCGGAATCAGGTTCTAGGAAGGTGCTGTGGGTTCATCTGTGAACTGTACACTTCTTTAGGGGCTCAGAATGGGATCAGAGACCCTCCCAGATGACTGTCCTAGGTGCTAACATAGGATCTCATAGCTGCACCTTTAATTGCACACACACACACAAGTTACTACAAACATGGCCCTGTTGGAATGCCTCTAAGGAAATGGAGCCTCCAGAATGCCCTGCGGCCTCACTCTGCAGAGGCCACAGCTCCATCCCCTCAGGGTGCTAAAGAGACTTCTCACCCTCCCACCATGACACCCCCCTCAAGCTGCTCTCCAGAAAGGAAATTCCCTGGGATGTGATGTGACACCCAGACATCCCTCCTGCCCCTCCCACAACTGGGGATGGGTGGAGCCCCGCTTCCCTGGGGTGAAGTTGCAGGATTAGAGGGGTTTCCCCTTCCCTCCTCGAGGCCAGACTAGCCCCCATGACCACAAGGGTGGTCCTGGAGCCTCAGTGCAGCTGCAGTTGGGCCTGGGTTAAGGGCTGGGTGGTTGACAGGTGGGTTTATGTTCGAGGTTGTGTCACTGTGTGCGGTGTGGACCCAGCTGACCATCCTGGGTGAGTCTCCCCCTTTCCATCTTCTTGGGGTCAGGAGTGACAATTGGGTAGATTTTTCTGTTTTCTCTGTCCTGTCTGGGGCTGGGGTCTGAATTGCTCTGGGGCCTGTAACCCTCACCCTTTTAGTCTGTTCACTGTTCTTAGACCCCGTTTGGGGACAAGATGGGATGGTCTCAGTGACCCTCTTGCTCCCTGCCACTGTGACCCTGAGGTCTCTCCCGGGGACCTTCTCCTCTTGATTCCTCATGTTTCCTTGAGGGATAGTTTCACTCTCACCCAGAAAAGCCCAGAGAATATTCCAGAGCAGGGGATCAGGGCAGCAGGACCCAGGAGAGCCCACCTCTGCAGCTTCCCTACACTTGCTATTCTTGTGTGGACCTCACCCACCGCCGGCCCTCAGGCCCTCTCCCCCACTCCCCTGCCTCCAGGATAATATCTGAACTGCTTCCCTGGATTCTTCACAGTCTGAGACTATGAGGCAAGAAACCCCCTCCCCAAAAGGGCGGAGACCTGACACCAGTACGGATGGATGGATGGACATGCTGTATGAGGACATGGGGAGAGCGTCTGGGGGGAGGGGATCTTCAGGCAGACAGATGCCCCAGGAAGGATGAGAGGTCACAGCTGGTGTCGGCAGCAGCAGGGAGCACAGGGCAGGAGGTCAAGTTATGAGGACGTGTGAACCTGAAGGGTCAGGGGCCAAAGAGGGTGCCCAGAGCTCCCACGATTAGGGCATCCAGGACTTCCCAGTGGGTCTAGTGGTTAAGACTCCACGCTTCCACTGCAGGGGGCACAGGTTCCATTCCTGGTCGGGGAACTAAGATCCCGCATGCCACACAGCATGGTTAAAAAAAGAAATTAGGGCATAGAGATTCTCCCAACAGAATCCAGTAGGGTCTCCCCGTGCCCAACCTGGGCCCACCGCAGCCCTCTTCCTGCACCAAACAACTTGCAATAAAATGTCCTCATCGTTATTCAGAAATCATGCTCTCTGCTCATTTCTTTTTTTTTTCTCATATTTAGTTTGCAACCTCTGCAGAATTCTGGGGGTGGGGTGGGGAATCCTAGGCACCAGTGAGAAAGTAACTAAGGGGAGAGGCTCACAGTCTCCTGGGTGGGGGCATCTCCCAGGAAACCAGCCAGGACACATCACCCATCTGCCTTCTCCTTCCTCCCACTCCTCCTCCAGCACAGGGCCGTGCCCACCCCCTGCCACCTTCCTGGCCGGAGCTGCCCATGGCTGATGACCTCCAGATGAGCCCTCCCTCTCTGCCCTGGTGGGGACGCCCTAGACCGCCCCCCAACCCACGTCCTGTCTTTCCTGCCCTGGCCTGGACCCCCTCTGCTCCTGGCCCTGCCCACAGGATGCCCTCCTCCCTGGCTGCCCAGCTCAGCTCCTGCCCCCCCCACCCTCCCTGTCACTCCCTAGGGCTGGACCACCCACGGGGGCCAGGACACTCCAGCAACATTGGCTTCATGGGCTCTTAAATCTGGGATCCATCTCAGTTCTTCACCCGACGGCAGGTGCAGGGCTGCAAGAGGAGTAGGAGGAAGCTAGGAAGGAAACTGTCCCACAAAAGCCCTGCCTGGAAGCTCGGCACATGACAAAGATCAGCTCTGAGCTCCCCAGGAGCCAATGCAAGGAGGGAATAGGTGCCTCAGAATCTCTGAGATTCAACAAAGCCTTTGCTGGAGGGAAACTGGTGTCTCAGCGCTGAAGCCAGGTGTCTTGTACCACGGTTAAAAGTGGGGACATGTTTTACCCGAGGCCTCAGCGTTGACGGGACCCGGGCTCTGACACACACACAGGTGATCGCCTGGCAGCCTCATGACATGGTGATGACCACCAGGTGAAACAGCTGTCCCTGCATGGGGAGCCCTCTGTGTTCCTGTCTGCAGTACAACCAGGTTACCATCTCTGGGGGATTACATAGTAACTGTACATAGTACGGTTCCTGTACATAGTGTAGTTACATAGTAACAGTCCCCTGATTTGGCTCCCGGGGGTGTAGCCAGGAAAGCTCCTGCCCCTGGACCCAGGGTGGACCACCATCCTGCACACACCACACACACAAGACCTCTCCCACCCCTGCCTGAGGCCCTCTTGGGTGTCCTGGGACCCCCAAGCTGCCCCCCACTCACAGCCCAGCTCTGCCAGGTGGGAGCAAAGAGGCGAGGGGCGCTCTCTCAGGTCTGTGCCAGAAAGGCACGTGCCACCTTCCTGGGGCTTGTCCACTGGGCGCCTCCTCCCTTCCGTCGTGCTGTCAGTGGGAGAGCCCCGTCCCGTGGAGGGACTTGGTGTCTCTGCGAGGCCCCTGGGGTCTGGGGGCTCCAGCCACTCTGACGATGAGGGGTGTGGCGAGAGACCCAGCCCCAGCCCCGCCCGAGCACTTCATGCAGGGACCCTGGGCTGTGGAGATCCCACTGCACTTGGGAGTTAGAGGGGTGGGCCATGGCGGTGGGTGACTCTGTCCCTCGGCTCCTGCATTAGCAGCTATAATGAATCACCCAAACTCAGAAGCTTTAAACAACATGTATTCTTACAGGTCGGGGGGCAGAAGTCCAAAATGAGTCCTACAGGCTGAATTTGATGTGTCTCAGGGCCAAGCTCCTCCCAGAGGCCGTTTCCAGCCTCTAGAGGAGCCACAGTCCTCGGCTCAGGTTCCCCCCTCCCGCTTCAAAGCCGCAGCAGCTTCTAACCTCTCTCCCTTGCCCCCTGACCTCTGTCCCCATCGCCACACCCCGTCCCCTCACTCTGACCCTCCTGCCTCCCTCATTCCCTTCTAAAGACCCTTCATGGGGGCACCCAGATAATCTAGGATAATCTCTGCATTTCAAGGCCCTTAACTCCATCACATCTGCAAAAGCCCTGTCGCCCCATAAGGGACGTACTCACAGGATCTGGGGATTAGGACGTGGACAACTTGGGGCCTTATTCATCTGACTACAGCTCCAGTTCCCAGATCCCCGAGGCCTCGGGGACCTTTGCCCATGTTCCTCTCCCTCTGTGTCCTGCCCGGTCCCTGGGCTGGGCCACTCCTGGGGGCCTCCCAGCCCAGGCTCCCCTTCCTTCCTCCTTGGCTTCCTGCGGCCCCTTCTCCTCCTGGGCTCCCAGGAGGCGCCTGATGTTAGCTTCAGTTCCGGGCACTGCTTCCCTCCGGCCCCAGCTAAATGCTCTCCAGGCCTTACCTGTCAGTCATCAAACCTCCCTCGGAGGAAGATACACGCCCTACAGATGGAGACACAAGGCCCAGAGACCCTGAGTGACCTGCCCACGGTCATGGCAGGACTGAACCCCAGCCGCCCACCCGACCCCAGAGCTCAGCTCCTGCCCCCAGGTTCCCAGCCGCCCCCAGTGCCCTGCCCACCCTGGCCGGGCTCTCCTGATTCATCCAGCCTCCTCCCTGGGGAGCTCCGAGCCCACCTGAATCAGGTCCCCCTCCCTGGGACCCACGGCCTAAGGGGACAGAGTTGCTGGTGCCCATGAGGGACCATGGGGGACAGGGGCCTTAGGTCAGAGTGGCTGGCTTCCTCATGCTCTGGGTCAGAAATCAGGGTCAGGGCACTGGGGGAGGGGCCGAGAGAGGGTCGCCTCTTTCTGAAGACCCCACCTCAGTCCAGGCTCCCAGGGAGGGTCACCGCAGGGCTCACCCTTGGTTGCCCCAACACCAGGAGGATCAGTCCCCAGCAGGTGGCTTCCCAGGCCCAACCCCCCACTCCCACTCCCTGGTCCCAGAGGCTTCCCTAAAGATGCAGGAACTGTCATGACACCTTCAGTCAGGGGTTGCTGTCTGAGGAGCTGTGGGTCTGGGGTCCAGGGAAGGGGGCCCAGTGCTGAGCACAGCAGGAGCTCAGAGGCCAGGACAGCCCTCCCCCGACCCCCCAGAGCAGCAGGCCAGCTCCCCCTCTCCCCCGCTGAGGCCCCTGTGTCTGCCTCTGCCTTTTCCCGCCAAGAACCTTTGGGGTCCCCACTTCCTCCGGGATGTGAGACTTCACCACCACTCCTGGGGGGTGTGAAGAGGGGCATCCGGCAGAGGGGCCCTGAATTCTGGGAACCTCAGGCCCCGTGATGGATGGATGCCCTACTGGGGAGCAGCCACTGGGCTGTCAGCCGTGGGGATGCTTCACCCCTCGGATGTCCCAGCCCCTCCGTGAAACCTCAGAGACACCCCACTTCCCTGCGGTCACTGTAACCGCATCCCACTCCAGTCCCCTTCCCTGCAGTTGACACTGGGGCTGGAATCACTACCAGCCCACGAGTGACCCAACCCCTTCCAGGTCTCAGACCACTGGCTGCCAAGCAGCTGCTGTTTCCCAAGTGCCCGAGCAAGCCCTGCCCCAGCTGGGACCAGTCCTGGCCCTGCCTGGTCCCGATATAGCAGTAACGGAGGACCCAGACACCCAGGCCAGCGGTCAGAGAGCTGGAAGGCCGTCTCTGGGGCCCCGCACCAGCTTTCAAGCCTCAGCAGCTCACAGTTTCCCTCCCGACTGCCATTATAGGCCCACAGACATGATCCTGGGGAAAGAAATAACCCGGAGGTAATGAGGTGCCCAGACTCGAGGATGGCCTCTGTGACCTGACAAACTCCTGAGGATTGTACTTCCTCATATAAAAGCAGTAGGGCCACCGAGTGTGAACCCACCCCCCTGAGCCCACGACACGGGGCAGTCCGGCAAGGCCTCTGACTGTGACCTCACTCAGTTAGCAGGCACCCCCAGTGGCTTCCAAGGCACTCGGTCACTCCAGGGTAAGCCGTGTGGCTCACCCAGGCTGCGCCTCCTGGCAGCCATGCACCCACGCTCTGACCCTCAAGGATGGCACGTCGAGGCCAACCCACTTTCCTGCCCCCCCTCCGGTCCCTCTGGACCTGTCTCCCACCCGTGACCCGACTTGGGGGCCACGTTCTCTCCAGCCACACCCTCCTCCCTCCAGCCCCTTACAGCACATCCCTGGGGGCTCCACGTCGCCCTCCCTTCCTGCCATCACCCCATCTTTCCCTGCACTGCTAGGTACCAGTGACCTCCAAGGGGCCCAATCCAACCATCCCCTCTCTGTCCTCCCCACTGTCGGCCTCTGAGTGGATTTGAGAACCACACCCCATTTTTTCCTCTCTTGAAACTCAGCCCCCAAATCCCCTCTCCTGGGTCCTCTTTCCTCTCCTCTCTCCTCCCCTCCCCCATTTGTGCTGTGTTGTCATCAGGCCCCAGGGAGCCGGCGGCCTGGAGGCCCTTCCTTCTCTGTCCACGGGAGCTAGAAACTGGCTGCATCTAAAAAGGGCTCGTGGAATATGACTCAGCCATTAAAAAGAATGAAATAATGCCATTTGCAGCAACATGGATGGACCTGGAGATTATCGTACTAAGTGAAGTTAAGTCAGACAGAGAAAGATAAATATCATATGATATCACATACGCAGAATCCAAAAAAAGTGATACAAACGAACTTATTTACAAAACAGAAACAGACTCACAGACTTAGAGAGCGAACTTATGGTTACGGGGGGACGAGGGGGGGAGGAGGGGAGGGATAGATTGGGAGTTTGGGATTGACATGTACACACTGCTATATTTGAAATAGATCGCCAACAAGGACTTACTGTATAGCACAGGGAATTCTGCTCAGTATTCTGTAACAACCTAAATGGGAAAAGAATTTGAAAAAGAATAGATACACGTAAACGTATAACTGAATCACTTTGCTGTACACCTGAAACTAACACAACATTGTTAATCAACTGTACTCCGATATAAAATAAAATTTTTTTTAATTAAAAAAAAAGGGGGGGCTTCCCTGGTGGCGCAGTGGTTGAGAATCTGCCTGCTAATGCAGGAGACACGGGTTCGAGCCCTGGTCTGGGAAGATCCCACATGCCACGGAGCAGCTGGGCCCGTGAGCCACAGCTGCTGAGCCTGCGCGTCTGGAGCCTGTGCCCCGCAACGGGAGGGGCCGCGATAGTGAAAGGCCCGCGCACCGCGATGAAGAGCAGTCCCCGCACCGCGATGAAGAGTGGCCCCCACTTGCCGCAACTAGAGAAAGCCCTCGCACGAACCGAAGACCCAGCACAGCCAAAAATAAATAAATAAATAAATAAATAAATAAATAAAATTAAAAAAAAAAAAAAAAAGGGGGCTCCTGTTTCTTTATCCATCCAATCTCCCAGCCTGACCAGGGCTCTGACCTCGCTCCAGAAGGTAGGTGCCCTGAGGGCAGGGGCTGCACCCCCCTCAGTGCCTCAGACGGTCAGCTGGGTGCTGGGCAGGCATCAGGAGCCTCTTGATGACTGCTGTCAACTTACTGCAGAACTGTTCCCAACTCTGCCCAATTGTGGGACTGACCATCCCCAGCTCTGCCTGGTTATGGACTGATTGTCCCCGGCTCTGCTGCAGGTGTCTGTCATCTCTCTGCCACAAGTACAGAGCCCCAGGTGGGTACTGCCTGTGGATCATGTTCTAACTCCCCCAGACCAGCCCAGGAGGTGGGTGCTAACACCCCCTCACCTCATGGATGAGGAGACAGAGGTTCCCAGAGCTGAGGCAGCTGCCCAGGTCCCGCAGGCACTCAGGGCCACACACACAGTGGGCACCCGGGCCCCCCTCATGAGGTCACCCCCCACCCCCCGCTTCCCGAGGAGGCTGTGCTGTGCCGGCCGGGAGACGGTGCTGAGCACACGACCCCGCAGCCTCTGGACATCAGAGGCATCCTAAGGCTCCGTGGGGTGGGGGACCCTGGCTCCTCAATCTATACTGACTCGGTGCAGGTAGGGGCAGGCAGGAGGGGGTTCATGGACCCTCTGAGTCCATACAGCAAAGCAGAGCGGGTTTTGTGGGCCCATTTCACAGAGAAGAGAACTGAGGCTCTGTCAGCGGGATGGGGGTTGGGGGACCTGCCCAGGGTCACAGGGTGAGCTGTTGGCTGACCTGTCCCCCCACCCCCAGCTCTTTCCATGGCTCCTCAGCCCTGCGAGACATGTCATTCATTCATCCACTCACTCATTCATTCAGCAAACCGTCAGTGAGCAGTGCTGTGGGCCGGTGCTGGGAGCAAGGAGACAGGACCACTTTCCCTGGAACAGCTCATGCGCTGGGGGGACAGCCGTAGAGCCCACCGCTGACCCCACCATGTCCTCAAGCCCCCAGGTCAGCTTTCCACCCAGGGAGCATCTCCCCGCACACTTGGGATAAGATTTCATCCACTGCCCGGCCCCAAGTGGCGGATCCCCCAGCAGCCGGCACTGGGCACGCCTCCAGGCTCATCACAGCCCCTCAGGGAGCCTTGAAGTCCCCATCAGGGCTGCCATTGCCCACTTCACAGAGGGGACACTGACCATGAGGGACGCACCGGACCTGCCCTGCTCAGCTCAGAGCCGGGACAGCCCCTGCGGACTGGTGGCCCCAGGGCACCGGCTGCGGGGGCGGGTGTCCATGCTGGGCTGACTCTTTGTGGAATAAAAAAGAGTGTCAGGTCAGGGGAGGGGGCTTGGCCTGGCCCTGCCCTGCCTGCTGTGCGACCCTGGGCAGCGCCCTCCGTCCAGGGCTTCCTTGTGGGAGGCCAAGGCTGGGGGGGGTGACTGATGGGGGACGGGGGTTGGGGCTTCCTTCACAGCAGAGCCCAGAATAGCCTCGGGCAAGGAGGGCAGAGGGGCCCTGGGGGAGGGGAGGGGAGGTGACTACTGGGGCCCTGGGGGTGGCCCAGGAGCTTCTACTGAGCTGAGCTGGGTGATTCTCCTGGCCCACTGTGAGACCTGCAAAGCCACCAAGAAAGCGCAGCCTGGCCAGGTCTGGGCAGGGGGACACCCTTGTCCTTCACCCCACAGTGTTCACCAGAGTGCCTCAGTGGTTGCAAGGGGCTCTGCCCTGGCCTGTGTCTCTCTGGATACAGACCCTCACTCCCAACACAAAGGTCTAAACCCAGGTTTCCAGCCGCTTTGAAAATACAGCTTCCAGGGGTGTCCGCGGAGCAGTCAGCTGTCTGCTGCCACACCCGCTGGTTCAGTGACACAGGACACAGCAAGGTGATGTCTACGTCTCTCAGAGCGTGCTGTCCTCCTCCTGGTCAGGTCCTGCGTCCCCAGCCCACCTGTGCCCGTGATGGGGCGTCAGCCTCCTCCTTGCAGCTCCTGAGCAGGACGGGTGGGAGGAACGGGTCAGGTTGCCAGGGTCCCTGGCTGCACACACAGAAGCATCCCCCACCGGCATCCATGGGCCAGGCTAAACACTGCTGTGCAGGAGACTTTGTGAGGCTTCGAGGGGACGCACTCCCTCGGGGTGGCCAGAGAACCCCCGCTTCTGTATGGTCACCTGGAGGGACTGCACACCGGTCTCACGGACACAAACGCAGTGATGTGACAGAGGGTAGTTGGTCCTGGCAGGGCCAGTCTTTGGACCAGTTTTTCTGAAAAGCCAGTTGGTCACCTGGGATCACAGCAAACCTAATCCTGTTTGGCCAGGAATCCCCCAGTGACAGCCTCCCCCAGAACACCAGGCCCAGGGAGGGGTCCAGGGGGTGACCTGCCTCCTAGGTCTCACTGATGTTCCCAGTTCATGCCCATGTCTTGGTGTGGTTATTTTTTTAATTAATTTTTATTGAAGTACAGTTGATTTACAATGTTGTGTTAGTTTCTGCTGTACAGCAAAGTGAATCAGTTACGTTGCTGAAGCTCTGGCCTCTGTTCACCAGTGCTGGATAGAAACGCGGAGACAGAGCTTTGGAGGAGTAGAAAAGAGCAGCTTTATGACTTTGCCAGGCAAAGGGGGCCACAGCGGGCTAACGCTCTCAAGACTGTGAACCCCTTCCTGGGAAATAGGAAGGGGTCTTATAGTTTCAAGGTGGAAAACAGAGCTGTAGAAAAGGATCGGGACTGACGTAGTCTTGCATTCTTCTTTCCTCCTGGAGACATTGAGATCATTAGGGCTGGCGTCCGGTGGTTCCGGAACAGGTTCTGGTGGTCCTCGAGGTTATCATCCCATCACTTTTCTGGAATAAAGAATGGTCCCAAAGGAAAGGAGTTTTAGGGAGTGTCATCTTGGAGAAGTAAACATCAGGTGCAGAGTACAGCTTTAGCTAGAGGGCAATCATTTTCAGAGTGCAATTAAGCAAGAAAGGGGAAAAAAACATCTGTAGGAGACAGGTTGAACAGGCAGAAAGAATAAGGGCTGAATAAGGGCTAACATAAAGGGGGTGCCTCAACAAGCTTCTGCTACAGCAGTTATACATATACATATATCTACTCGTTTTTAGATTCTAGATTTAGATTTAGATTTAGATTTAGGTCATTACAGAGTATTGAGTAGAGTTCCTGTGCTATACAGTAGGTTCTTATCAGTTATCTATTTTATATATAGTAGTGTGTATATGTCAATCCTAATCTCCCAATTTATCCTTCCCCCTCCCTTACCCCCTGGTAACCATAAGTTTGTTTTCTACATCTGTGACTCTATTTCTGTTTTGTAAATAGGTTCATTTGTACCGTTTTTTTAGATTCTACATATAGGTGACAAACCCACAGCAGACATCATTCTCAATGGTGAAAAACTGAAAGCATTTCCTCTAAGATCAGGAACAAGACAAGGATGTCCACTCTCTCCACTTTTATTTAAAATATATTGGAAGTCCTAGCCATGGCAGAGAAGGAAAAGAAATAAAAGGAATCCAAGTTGGAAAAGAAGTAAAATTGTCACTGTTTGCAGATGACATGATACTATACATAGAAAATCCTAAAGATTCTACCAGAGAACTACTAAAGCTCATCAGTGAATTTGGTAAAGTTGCAGGATACAAAATTAATACACAGAAATCTCTTGCATTCCTATACACTAACAACAAAAGATCAGAAAGAGAAATTAAGGAAACAATCCCATTTACCATCACATCAAAGAGAATAAAATACCTAGGAATAAACCTACCTAAGGAGGCAAAAGATCTATACTCAAAAAACTATAAGATACTGATGAAAGAAATCAAAGATGACACAGATGGAGAGATATACCATGTTCTTGGATTGGAAGAATCAATATTGTCAAAAACTACACTACCCAAAGTAATCTACAGATTCAATGCAATCCCTATCAAATTACCAATGGCATTTTTTCACAGAATTAGAACAAAAAAGTTTACAATTTGTATGGAAACACAAAAGACCCCGAATAGCCAAAACAATCTTAAGAAAGAAAAACGGAACTGGAAGAATTAGGCTCCCTGACTTCAGACTATACTACAAGATTGTTAATAGCGCTCCTTCCACTCCCAGAAATGTCCCAGTGTGGACGATAAATTTTGGTCATCTGAGCGCAGGGAAACTGTTTGCTGAATGACTGAATGACTCTCCTTATAATAAGTTAAAATGTGGGGCTCAAGGCCAGCACCAGGCTTTGTGGTCAGCTGACACTGGGCAGCGCCATTGAGTCCCCTGACAGAGGCGCAGGATGGGGGCAGCAGCCTCACCAAGGGCCACCCCTAGGGGGTCACCATGGGGCTCCTGAGCCCTGTGGGCCTTGACTGGAGCCCTGGTGTGAGCTCACACCATACCAGCCCATGAGAGGCCTGAGTGTGACCCTGACACCGTTTCCCACCCAGTGATAGATCCGCATGTGTGGAAACCTACGAGGGACAGATCCTCTGGGCAGCCCTTGTCCCCAGGGAAACTGGGAGGAATCAGGGAGAATGTCTGGGGC
This sequence comes from Balaenoptera acutorostrata, assembly GCF_949987535.1. NCBI lineage: Eukaryota > Metazoa > Chordata > Mammalia > Artiodactyla > Balaenopteridae > Balaenoptera > Balaenoptera acutorostrata. The sequence continues at coordinate 68,065,004 of NC_080076.1, read as the reverse complement.
AACCAGGACAGGGGCCAGGGGAGGGGCTGGGTCATCAGATGCCCTGTGTCCACTCCAGGGACAGAGTAGCTAATGGTCTGCGTGACCCACCAGGGCACTGCCATGCGTGTGTTTCCACACAGGTTGGGATGACACTCTTCCTGTGGCCACTCAACCCCCCAGGTCCCTTCTGCTCCTCACACCCGGCCTAGGGACATCTCACGTCAGGGCTGGCATCCACTGAGCATCCTCTGTGCCCGGGGCTGTGCTGGGCACCAGAGTCTGGATCCCCCTCCGGTCCTCACCAGGATGGGCAATCCCTGCCCGCCCCAGGCCTGGCCTCCTGGGAACATGCTGGGGTCTCCTGACCGTCCCAGGAGGAGGGAGGAAGCCTTGGCCAGACCCCAAACGGGATCCCTAAGGAGGACGGAAAGGCTGCTGTGGGCCGGCCGAGAGCGGCTCTCCGAGGGAAGGTGGGACCCCAGAGCAGCCTGGTGAGCCCACCCGCAGGGTCTCTGGTCACACAGGGCCTCCAGCTCAGCGCTAGTGTGGACCAAGGCCCTGCGTGGATGAGGCCCGCTGCGGTCACTGCCCGGGGCAAGGCCACCACTCAGCAGCCCTTTCCTGAGCACCTACCATGTGTGGGGACGTCGGCGGTGGCAACGCAGCTCTGCTGGGGCTCCTGTGGGCACAGGGAAGCAGCCCATAGAGAGGGAGTGGTGTCGTGCAGGGACGGCTCGTGCCCTGGAGAAACCAACCAGGGTGAGGGCCTGGGGGTGCCCGACTGGGCCCCACGAGGGGCCACGGCCGAGCTTGGAGGCGGCCAGGGGGCAGGACAGCCCTGACTCTGGGTTGGCGGCTTGGGGCCTGTGTCCCCACCATGCAGCCGGGCTGGTGATAGTGGAAACTTGCTCCCTGGGGTCCAGGAGGGATGGTCAGATGGAAAATGGACGTTTGCTGGTCTCTGACGGTTGACTGTTGCTGCCATTAGCATAGGGCTGCTCGGGCCCAGCGGCCTCAGGCCAGCACCCCTGGGCTCCCCATGGCCCACCCTCACCCCTGCGCAGCTGGCCTGGCGAAACCAAGAGGCCCTGACGCCCAAAATAGCCGGGAAACGCCGACCAGCCCAGCCCGGGGAAGCAGGTGCCTCCCTCTCCGCAGGCTGGGGGGAGGAGTGGCTCCAGTTCTGGAAGCTTCCACCAGCTCCCTTGGAGAAGGGACCTGTGTCGCAGCACCCAGGCCGCCCAAGCCCCTGCACCCAGGCCTGAGCCGGGCAGAGATCACGTCAATCAACCATCAGAAGCGGATCTTATGTTCCAGAATCTTGTGTCTGTGCGGTTGTACCCCATCCTCGGAGCCCCCAGGGACCTCTCTAAACGCCGGGCGCGCAGCTGCGGCTGACGTGGGCACAGCCAGGACACTCGGGCTCAGGGGAGCCCGGGGGGCAGGGCTGGCCAGGGCTAGACATGGGCACTGCAGTCATACCTTCCTGCTGTCCCCACACCTGGGACTCTTCTGGGGGAGGGACTGGGCCAAGGACCGGGAAGGGGGGAGAAATGGGGACCCTCACAATCACTGCACTGGGAGCCCTGGGTCTGGGGTAATAATGAGGAGCCCAGAGCACAGATGTCCCCCAAGAGGCCTCGTGGGGTCCTTCCCCAATGGACAGGACTTCAGATTGGTCAGTCACTCATCCATCTGTCTGTCCATCTATCTGTCCATCTGTCTGTCCACCTATCCATCCACCCATCCATCCATCTACCCATCATCCATCAATCCATCCATCCAAAAAGCCTCCCTCGGGCCTCCTGGGGGCCTGGCCTGTGTGGGGCTGTCAGCTACTCATGTCCCAGGCAAGGCAGGACTGGCCCAATCAAGGCCAAAGTCAGACCTGGAACGTGCCTGCTTCACCATGGAAGGAGGGGCCTTTGGACACTGGGTGCCCTGTTCCCTGCCCAGTCTGCCCTGTGCTCGGTCGATATGCTGAGGTCAAAGAGAGGGCAAGAGGTGTGACAGGTGGGCCAGCATGGTGAGGCCAGCTGCCCCCTGCCCTGTGGGTGACCTGACTCCCCACCCCACCCCCACCCACAGTTACAGGCCTCCCCGATCCACCCTCCAGGCTGACCCTCCCATTCTCTCCTCTCCTCCCCGTCCTTCTACAATCAGAGAGTTTCCCAGGACATTCCAGGGCTCCAAGGTCCTGATGGGAGTGGAGATGGGGGACAAGCACCCAGCCACAGTTTCCTGAGTTCACCCCCAAAGACAGCAAATCACTTCCACAGGGTTGACTCCACCAGCTCGTTCTCAGGGGACACTGCCAGTAGGTCCCCCAGCCCAGGGAAGCCAGGAGCCAGGCCTACAGGCCACAGCCATAACATCACATCACCTGACACATGAGACGTGCAGTATCCGGGGGCCGAATGCCCCGACGCGAGAGCCTGTGGGAGTATGGCCCTCACCCCAGCAGTGATCAATCAGCTCATCAACCAGTGTTCACTCCCATCGCCCCTCACCGCCCCTGTGGGCCCAGGTCGGGTCCTGGAGGTGAAGCTAAGACAGGGAAACTCGCCCCTGCCCAGCCCAGAGCCCATGGTGCCGAGAGATCCTCCCCCACCAGTAAACATTAGTGGGGAAGACAAGGACGGTGGATCCTGGGGTCCTGGGGGGTCAGCCAAGGGGAGCAGCAGCAACTTCAGCCACCTCAAAACCACCTCAAAACAGGGCCCGGGAGCTGGGCCCCAGGGCTGAGGGGCAGAGGGAGGAAGGGCCTCCCAGGGGGTCAGCATGAGCAAAGGCACAGAGCAGGGGGGCTGCAGCAGCCCTCGGCTGGCGCACACGGGCCCCCAGTGAAGCACCCTGACCCCTCCACCTCGGAGACTCCAGACTCCTGTCTCCCACGCCGCCTGGCCCACCACCCTGCTCACCGCCCAGCAATCCCTGGCATTCGGTGCTACATGGCGGGGCCCTGCCCTGGGGAGGAAGGGGAATCAGATGCAGACTGGACACCGGGCAGAGAGGGACGAGCAGAGGGTGCGGGGAGCAGGCCCAGGGAGGGACCGGGGGGTGGTTGGCCAGGAGTTCTCCAGGGGCGACGGTTCTCTGTGCCGCACACAGTGAGGCCGGCTGGTGGGCCAGAGTGTCCCGAGCCCCGGAGCCCAGCAGAGGGTCAAGGACGGGGCTCGGAAGAGGTGAGGCCGGGGACAGAGGCCCTGAAGGCCTCAGTCCTGACCAGATCTGAGATTCCAAAAGGCAGCTGCGCCCTGAGGCTATTGAGTGGCCTACTGTCCCGAACCATTTACGAAACACGCAACACGAGTTACTCAGCTGTGCCACTTCTGGATTCCGTGGGGCTCACACCCAGCATCATCGTCCCATCTCACAGGTAGGAAAACCGAGGCCCAAAATGATTAACATCCCAGAGAGCGAGACAGAGCCAGCCCCCGGTGTTCCCCCTCCCAACCTGGGGCCTCCCCTCTGAGGGACAGGAAACAGGCCACACAGGGGCACCCGGATGGAGAGCTGCCCTCTGCCGGGCCCCTTACCCCTCCCATGGGCAACTTCCCCCCATCATCTCCCAGCCCCGACCCGAGTCAGGGGAGCAGAAAGGAGGCCCGAGAGTGGACCCAGTGACCACCCCCACCCCATGGCTGGAAGGAGGGAGGGCTGGTGGCAAAGGGCCTGTGGGAGCCCAGACCCCAGGGTGGACAGGGAGGGTTCCCCTCACCTGCAGCCCTTCTCAGCCCTTGACCTTAGGCAATTTGCTTCCCTCTGTGGGCTCAGTTTCCTCGTCCCATCTGTACAGGGGGTGATAAGTCTCTATCCCAAAGGGTGGGCTTGGGGATTAAAGGAGCCAATGTCTGTGAGGTGCCTGGACCATGCTGACCCTCACCCACCCCAGCCACTGCTGTCACCTCCTGGGCTCTTGCCTGGGGCCTGCCTCTGACATGCTGTGTGACCTTGGGCAAGATGATTCCCCTCTCTGGGCCCCAGCTTTCCCCTCTGCTCAGGGAGTGCTGGGTGAGGGGCCCTGTGGGCCAGAAACTATAGGAAAACTGTCGGATTCCTGGATGAAGGGGCTGAGCAGGGAGGCCCCAGGCCTGGAGGGGCAGTGAGGCCCGAGGTGGGAGCAGGGTGGGGACCAGGCCAGGACAAGGAGAGGGTGGAGCGGGGGCCCTGCCCGCAGCTGGCCACCCCTGGGAATCCCCAGGCTAAAGTTAACCCTGCGTTGGCCGAAACCAGAACTCAGGGTGACAAAAGGGAGAAGTAAGGGGAAGAGAAACTGAGCCCGTGGTCAGCGGGGCGTGGGATGGGTGACAAACAGGGCCAGGTGTGGCCCGGGACGACGGGACAGGGCAGTTTCAGGGCTGTAGTCGGATGTTTGTGCAGCTCGCAGGTGGGGGTAGCAGAGCCCTCCCCTCCCCCACCCCCTCCCAGCCCCCTCCCAGCCCCGCCTGGGCCTGATGCCGCCCCCTGGCTGCCTCCCCACATCCTCCCCCAGCTCTATCCTGGGTCCTGGAATCCTGGAGGGCCCGACCCCAGGGGATCTCAGAACCACTCAGGGGTGGCCCCCACTGTCAGCAGGGCCCCGGGAAGGGAATGACCCAGGGCACAGAACGAGTCAGTATGGGAAGGGAGGGGCTCCAGCCCCAGAGTGCCAGCCCCGGGCCCTTCTGGCAGCAGAATGAGTGGATGGGTGGGCGAGGGGGTGAGCACAGGCCTCCGGCTGCCCAAGACCCCGTGATTCTGAGGGGCCCCAGGGAGACGCATCTCATCTTTTCAGGAGGGAATGTGTCCCCGTGTCCGTGGGCTGGGGACGCACTCCCCTTTGACCCAGCAGCCCTGCTCGTGGGAGTTCATCACCGGCCCAGGGCGCAGAGACGCCGAGATACCCTGCCCTGCATCTCTAACAGAGATACATTCAGACCGCCTAACATCCACAGCTCCAAACGGCCTTGGAGACATGCCATGGACGGATTCCACCGTGGGGTCCGGGGGACAAGGGCAGGTGATAAGAGGAGATCTCGTCTGAGCCCATCTTTGTGAAAAGGACATGACTGTTATAGGGAAAAGTCTGGAAGGATACACACCAACACACTGAATACTCCCTGGTAGCAAGATCAGATGTTTATTTTCTTCTTTATGCTTCTCTGTACTTTCTCATTTCTCAAAGAACATGGATTACTTTTATCATCGGAAAATAAAACAGTAGGGCTTCCCTGGTGGCGCAGTGGTTGAGAATCTGCCTGCCAATGCAGGGGACACGGGTTCGAGCCCTGGTCTGGGAAGATCCCACATGCCGCGGAGCAACTGGGTCCGTGAGCCACAACTACTGAGCCTGCGCGTCTGGAGCCTGTGCTCCGCAACAACAGAGGCCGCGACAGGGAGAGGCCCGTGCACTGCGATGAAGAGTGGCCTCTGCTCACCGCAACTAGAGAAAGCCCTCACGCAGAAACGAAGACCCAACACAGCAAAAATAAATAAATAAATAAATTTATATTTAAAAAAGAAAACAAAACAGTAAACTGATTCAAGATCAACAACCCTCTAAAAATGATGTGTTAGAAGGTTTGAACGGCATTGTGAAAATAACATTATCACCAAGAGATCACAAGACAAGACCTGGCACGTGTGGGCGTGTCTGTATCTACATCCACATCCATGTCCATATCTCTTACCTGGGGCTACCTGTGGCGGTGGACCTACAGGCAATGTTGGTTTTCATTCGGCACATTTGACTTTTCTGATTTATTGGGTAATTATGAAAAACAAGATTTTTTTCACTTAAGTAAGGATATTTATTCCGACTCACTTAACATTCAACAAATATTTATTGCTTGCCTGCTACATCCGTGACAGGCTGGGTGCAGGGTTTGGGACGACACTGATGAAAAGACAGAGAATCATCCCTCTTGGGCAGTGGTCCAATGGGGGAAATGTATATGGAAAGAGGTCATTACAATGCTGAGATGGATTCTTACCTCTAGGTCTAAGGTCATGTCCAAATCCATGAAACTCTCTCACTGCACCAGCTCCACACCCAGGCAGGAAGGTTACTGAGCCCCTAAAAACAGAGAGAAGATATTCCAGGGGTGCTGAATACCTAGCAGCAGGCATTAAGCAAAGAGGATCAGAGAAAAGCACCCCCCTTTTAAATACAGTTAAAAACTGAAGCCTGAACGATTGCAAACAAAAAGTTTAAGTAATTTCTGCAAAGAGTAATAAAAACCTTCCCACCAATAAAGCAGATTGGCGTGGGACACAGTCCAGGATCGGCAGAACTTATGAAGGAAAGAGGCGCTGTCTGAAGCAGACCAGAATAGACTTCAAGAGTTTTTACCCAGTTCTTTGGAAGGAAGAATTCTGTGGTAGATAAGTAGCACAGTCCATGTAGGTGAGAAGACCCAGGGTGACAAACTTCTCTGCCATGTAGGCAACAATTTATCTTGGCAACTAATCTCTCTCCCTGTGTTCTGATCTGGCCGATGTTGATAATATTAGTGGCCACCTCACATTTCCATCTTGAGGAATGCAGGAGGGGATGTACCTAGATCCTTTCACAGAATACCAGGTTCAGTGAATGGAAGAAACAGGTTAGAAATGATTGTTGGAAACTCCCTCTCCGTCACGTAGAGTTTGTTAATCCTAATTACATTTATAGGTGCCATAGGAGCTTGTAGATATGTCATTTCTTTTCTTATACTCCTAAACTCTCTATTTAAACTCTCCACTTAAGGTCATTGCCAGCTAGCAGTCCTGTAAGTGACATGAAGACACCTCAGTTGTTCACTCCTCACTTTCTCCCCAGAAAAATACAAGTGTTTAACCCAACTCAGTGAGTCTGGTGCTGTGGCCCAGAGCCCCAAAAGGCAGGGACTCAACAGCCATCTCTCTAGCCTGCCTGCCTCCTGCCCCAGCTCCTGCTCCAGAATCCTCATGGACGAAGGAAGAGGTGCAGCCCCCTTCCTGGGTCTTCAGACTCTGCATCTCGCCCCCAGCCCAGTGCCTGGCAACTTCAAGGCTCTCAATAAACAGTTTGAATGAGGGAGGGAAGGAAGATAGGGACGGGTGAATAGATGGATGAGTGAGTGGGTTGGTGGGTGCATGGGCAGGTGGGTAGTTGGGTGGGTGAGTGGATGGATGGACAGTTGGGTGGATGGGTGGATGGATGGGGAAATAGCTGGATGATTGATGGATGTGTGGGTGGATGGGTCAGTGGCTGGCTGGCTGGCTGGATGATTGATGGATGGGTAGATGAGTGGGTGCATTGGTGAGTTCATGGGTAGGTTAGTAATTGGATGGGTGAATGGATGAATGGATATTTGTGTGGGTGGGTAGATCCTAATTATGAGAAACACAGAAACTTAGTGCCTGGCAACTCCGTGGAAAGGGGCTGAACGCGACACCCAGGTTCCAATCCCAGCTCTGATCCTGACTTGGTGTGACCTTGGGCCATTTCCTTAGTGCCTCTAAGCCTTGTCCCCTTGCAGGCAAAGATGATGTCAGCCCCTGCCCTGCCCACCTCACAAACTGCTAGGAAGAACACTGAAAGGACACATATGCGTGAAGATGTTTAAGAAACCCGAGAGGCTTCTCAGGTGCACTCTTAGCCTTGGAAGGACCTTGCAGGGCATTGAGCTGACTCACCCCTAGCTTTGGAGCACAGCTGTGGGAAGAGCATGAGCTTGGAGCCCAGACAGACCTGGGTTCCAATCCTGGCTCCACCACTTTCCAAGTGTGTGACCTTGGGCAGGTGATTGTCCTTCCCATGTCCTCCTCTGTGATGCGGAGGTGATGACAGCGGTAGCTACCCCTCGGGGCTGTGAGAGAATTCAGGGGGATCATTCAGGAAAGCACTCGGCACAGCACCCAGTAAGGGTGCAATGATGGATCTGAGGTCTACCATCTGGGGTCACAAAGAAGAGGCTCAATCCTGCCCTCTCTGTAGCAGTGTTCCCTGGAGGCCTGGAGGTGTTCCAGGACATCTAACTCAGGGGTTCAGAAACCCTGAAGTGTGTCTGTAAAAATGCTCATTGTGGGGAGAGGTCCAGGGCTTTGTGCAGAAAAAAGGCCATGGCCCGTGGAGGACTAACCACACTGATCTAATCCAAGACCCTCATTAAGGAAAAACAGAGACTCTAAGCCCACACAAGAGCACTCGGTGGGTCAGAGGAAAGCCAAGTACACAGGCATTCAGTCCAGCGTGATACCCTCGTTACCCAGGGGCGGGGGCCTGTCTTGGAACACAGAGCCTGAGATAGGATTACCGCCACCTGGTAGCAGCATGTACCAGGCAGAAGCCCCCAGGATGGGGGGATGGCAGGAGGACCACAGGGGTCACCATTTGGATTGTGCAGTAGGATTGTGAGGAATTTCAACTTTCTTTTTAAATTTGTCTCTCAAGTTTGTTATAAGAGGACTTTAACAATAAATTAAAGTTGAAGGAGAAAGAGGTAGTGACTGGTGGCAAAACATCTCACCCACTCCCCCAGGGGACCTACAGTTCATGATCTTGTGCTGATGAAAATCAACCCAGCGAGAGGCCCAAACAGAGGGAAATAGAGTTTATCAAACAAGTGTGACCTGCAGCGGATAATCCAGGGAGGGAACTGCTGAGCCTGGGACAGATCTGTGTCCTGTCTCAGGGCCATCCTGGCAGAGAGGTGCAGGTGCCTCTGGGGCCCCCAAACTCCAGGCCCAGCTGGAGGTAACAGGATGTAGATGAGCTGCAAGGACACAGGTGTCAGCTCAGCATCAGGGAGAATCACCTTGTTTGTTTTCTGAGTTCCTCTTAAAATAGAGTTTACTGGTCTTGGTCTTTGGTTTTAAAATAATAACTGCTCACTGTAAACAACGTGAAGACTACAGAAAAACAAACAGGAGGAAAAACAATGTACCCCATGTATTTCACCCAGAAGAGCCGCCACTAATATTTTGATGGATTTCCTTCTATTTTAATCCTATTTTAATTGTAAACTGTAAAAACCGCAACATAAATAAATAAAATGTATCTGTAAAGTTTAAAAAGTAAAAACAATAGTGGTGATAGTTGCACAACATTGTGAATGTGCATTTCAAAATGGTGGATTCTCTGTGTTGTGAATTTCCCCTTAATTAACTTCACAGGCTCAGAATGCGGCCACAACCTCAGGAACCCTGATTTCATCATCTCTTTACTTTTCCTTATAGTTTTAGGTCCTCTGTGTTTGCCCTTAAACCAACCATTTTCAACTTTGCCTGTTTTTGAACTTCACATAGATTAAGTTAGACTGTGTGTCAGGGAACTCTGCTCAGTATTCTGTAACAACCTGAATGGGAAAAGAATTTGAAAAAGAATAGATACCTGTATATGTATAACTGAATCACTTTTCTGTACACCTGAAACTATCACAACATTGTTAATCAACTATACTCCAATATAAAATAAAATTTTCTTTAAAAGTTAGACTGTGTGCATCTTCTTTCTCTCAACACTGCGGCTGATACCACCCACGCTGCCCAGCACTGCTTTCACTGCGGACATGGAGGGGCTCCCACCCAGCTGTGTGCCTGGCTGGCCACCACTGGGCAGATCTGCCCCCGGAGTAGGATCACCAACACTGAGGCCGGAGGGAGCGGTTCTCCAGGGCCTGTCATTGTCCAATGCATTGTTTCTACTTGTTTTGTTTTCAAAAATGGAGACAGCTTAATTTTTTCCTGATTATAAAAAGATATACAAAGATTCTTTACAAATAAAACGGGAAAAAAGGTATAGAGATGGGAAGTTTCCAGCACAGCCTGAAGATCACGTTGGCTGTACCTGGTGTGTGTCCTTCCAGACTGGACCTCACATTCCACACAGACAACAGATCAATGATAGTTGTATAGATAGATGATGGGTAGATGATAGATACATAGATACATAGGTGATAGATGATAGATGCATACTCACATACATACACAGATGACAGAGAGAGGAGAGGGGATGGATGGGTAGATATTTTCTTTTTGTCACTGAACCACACACGCACACAGGTGTGGTAACCTGGGCGTGCGTCACACTTGGGCATCATGCTTGTGAACCTGCGGCTCTCACGACACTCAGTGGGTCCCCCCGGGCACCACTGTCCCACACAGGATACAGCCAACGCCCCAGCCTCCATCCCTGGGCAGGGATGCCACCACTGACTTCGGGTTGACCCTCCCCGCAGGGATCAAAGGTCATGCCCGTCTAAGGCTTTGAGAGCTCGTTCCAGACCGGCTTCCAGAAAGGCAGCGCACATTGCCCCCCAACTCTCAGAGCCCGGGAGGACCCCTGGATCCTAGGGAAGGGATGGCACAGGCGTGGACAGAGAGGGGCCCGAGGACACTGCCCCCCCGCCTGTCCCACCCGACCCCTGCTCTGCTCTGAGGCGGGGGGCTGACAGGGGCCCCGAGGCCTCTTCCCAGCTCTTCAGAGCACCCGCCACAAGCTGGCCTGAACCAGCCGGAAGCCCCCTCCTCAGGGAGTCTTCGGACCCCTCCCCTCCAACCGCGGTTGCCCTGCGTGTCTCCCTGGCAGCACGGAGCCCCCGGTGAGAAGAGAAGGAGCAGGGCTGTGAGCTCAGCCCCCCGCTGCTCTGGGGTTTGGGGCGGGGAGTGTGTGAATGCTGGGAGTGGGGGGCTGTGGGCTGGGGTCTGTGGAGTCTGCACAGGTGGAGCTGTGGGAAGGCCCTGTCGGTGGTCTCCACAGTCAGAGCCAAAGGGAGGGGTCTGGCCCCTCTGCCCCAGATAACGTCTGGTCCCTCAGCTTCTGAGGCCAGAGACCCCCAGCCTGGCCTCCAGGGGAGCTGCCCTGATGGGGGTGTTGGAGGGGAGGTCCCAGCCCCAGCACCTCCAGCAGCAGGGCCTGGTGCCCCATCCCCCCGGCCCTGATCTCAGAGTCTGGGTGTCAGGCCCATCAGTGGTCCCGGCTGGCCAGCCCTCCTAGAGGGGGGTGGGGGTTACTGGGGAACCTGGAAGGGGTCTTAGAGATTGGGCCCCACCTACTCAGCTTTCACAGGAGAAACCAAGGCCCACAGGGGGCAAAGGACTTGCCCGGGTCACACTGTGAGCCCAGCTGCTGGACTCAAGGCCCCACGCTCTCCCCCGCCACACCCATGATGTTCACATGCCCTTGGCCCTGAGGGGCCACCTCTGCTCAGCCAGGCTCCAGCCCCGTGACCTGCACCCCAAGACTCAGCATTGGCCACTGTGAGCTGAGGAGACCTCAGGTTCTGCAGTCAAGGCCACAGGGCCAGCACTCTCCCGGCCAGGCCTCCCAGCCAGGCTCCTCTCTGATCAATGGGCCCCGGCCTGGCTTGGCTCCTGCAGGCCTAGGGCCTGTCTTCTTCCTCTGGGCCTTTGGGGTCCCACCCGCACCCCCAGCCACCATCCAGGCTCAGAGGCAGCCCCTGTGTGACATCCCCATAAGTGAGTCTCGGTCCCACCCTGAGCAGATAGCACATGAGGGGGCCGCAGGCATGGTGTCCAGTGCTTATTTATCATGAATGGGCGGGTACACAGTGTTAGAGAAGAGAGGCCTTCCAGGCCTCAGGGAGCAGACTGAGCCCCCAGACCAGGGTCCCTTCTGACCGGCCAGGCCCCAGCCCGGCTCTCCCCCAGCCCAGGGGCCTCAGTCCATGGCTGGGGCCTGGAGCTGGGCCTGTGGGGAACTGACCAGGGGGCAGGACGGCCGAGTTTGGGAGCCCAGCCAGGCGGTCACCATGCACCACATGGGGGTGTCACCCACACAGGGGTGTCACCACTGTCACCTGACTGTGCTCATGGGCTACATGCAGGGGTCTGGGCTGCATTCCTGGTCACATACTTGTGTTCCCGTACCTTGCCACCCCCACATAGGCATACACACACATGCACACACGCTCACACAGGTGCACACACATATGCACACACTCATATGCACACACATGCACGTGCTCAAATGCACACACAGAGGCCCCAGCCGACAGTGCCCTCTACTGGCCACTGTTGTCATTTCTCTGAAAGGTCGCAATCACACCTGCAAAGACCCAGGATGGTTCATTAGAAATCCCGGATGCACAAGTCTGAGAAGATCGTTCTCTCCTTTCACGGGGTGGGGTATGTGACCTGGGCAAGGTCACACAGCAGGTAAGTGGTGGAGCCCTGGCCCCCGACCCAGATTCCAGCTCATTCCAGCTCCCAAGGCCCTGTCAGAGCCCAGAGGTTGGAACCTCTGGGGCAGAGGAGCTGGGGGTCTTGTACTCCCACCCCCCTCACACACACAGGTGCGCGGACCCCCAGGAGGGAAGAGACACCATGGGGAGAGGAATCTCCAGACCAGAGAGTCCCCAAGATGGGCCTCCTGGGGGCTGATGGGATGGGGTGTCGGGAGGGGAGGGGGCTGGACTTCACAGAAACCCCGAAATGCCAAGAACACTGACACAGACATGCCACACGCACCACACAGAAACAAGAAACGCTAACCTATGGTCCACTAGCTCAGATCTTCTCCCAAGAGAAGGAAAACTGGTCATGCTGGGTTCCCTTGTCCCCCAGGCCCGTTGTCCCTCATTCCCCAGAAGAAACAAGCACCATCCACTCCACCCGTAGCCCCTGATCAGCTCCGAAGCCCAGCGCTGCCTTGGGCCCTGTAGACGCAGCAGGGGCCTCAGAGACCAAGTCCTGGAGCAAAGTCCCAGTGGGTGAGGCAGGCCAGACAAACACATTATATTTACTATAATATGAGGTGTGACAAGCTCTTTAGGAAAGGAGGGGGTTGGGGTGACAGTGGCTGGTTTAGGGGGATGGTCAGCAGAGGCCATCCCTGAATGAAGGAGGGGACCCCTGGGAGGTGCCTGGGGAGGAGCAGTCCTGGCAGAAGGGACAGCAAGTGCAAAGGCCCTGGGGTCAGATGTGTCTGTTGCAGGAACAGCAAGGAGGTCAGTGTGGCCTGATCCAAGGAAGGGGACAGGGGAAGGGGCAGGGTCCTCGGGTGCTTGCAGAGCAGGCTGAGCACCTTGAGATTTGTCCACGTTTGCAAAGGTACCTGGACAATATCATGCCGCCATACCTGCTCCTTCTAACTTCCTGCACGTACATCTCTGGGACTGGGATCCAACCAGTCAAGCAGGGGGAGCTAGATGGCTCAGCGTGTGGACACGGCAGGTGCCGGCCGGTCTGCACGGATGGACATTGGGCAGTTCGATCCTCCCCTCACAGACACGGCCCAGGGAGCCCTGTGCATCCCTGGTGCGCGGTCAGCGCTTCTGGAGGGCACACGCCCACCTGGAGCTGCGGGGACACGGCGTCTGCAAGCTGTGGCAGCCGGACTCAGCCCCGGGGACAGCCAACCCCGGTCCTGCGTCTGCACCCCTGCTTGGATTGTGGCCCCTGGACGTTGTCCCCAGCGGTGCACCTCCCCCACGGGGTTAAGTGAGAACCCGGGCGAGGTCCACGGGAGTCACTCGGAGGTCCCTGAGCCCCGTCATCTGGGGCCCCTTCCTCTGGGTGGCCGCTGTGGGTCCCCCTGTGCTTCCAACGAGGGGACAGCGACCCCTGGCGGCCAAGGAGGGGGCGGCAGGTCCCGAAGGCGGGAGGGAGGGCCCAGGTTAGAGGAGGCGGGGCGGGGCGAGACCCGCAGGGCACAGGGAGCCCCTACCGGTCCCTACTCTCTGGACTGAAGCTGGGACGGGTGTGCCCATGGGGGGACCCCCACCCAGGTCGTCTCTTCAGACAGAGAGGGAGAATTCTGAATGGGCGACGCAGGGAACCAAGTCCTTCTGGGCATGACCTTGAAACTGCCCAGGTGGCCAGGACGAAGGAGAGCGCTCCTCTCTGTCAAGAGGATCTGAGCATCTCTTAATTGGAATCGGCTCTTTGGCTTCTGCTCCCTAAAAAAGGTACAGGAATTCTGCACCTTGAACCAGTTCTGGGGGAATTTGCCAATCAATTTGGGGGAAACTGGCATTTTACCACATTGAATCTTTCAATCCGTGAATATCCTCTCTCTCTCTCTCTCTCCCATTAACAAGTTTTAATAACTCTCAATGAAGTTGTATGTAGAGTTTTCCCCATAAACAAATGACTTGGGCATCTCTTTAGATTCATCCCTAGTAAACTTATATAAATTTTTTTGAGATTTTATTGAAGTGTAGTTGATTTAGAACATTGTGTTAATTTCTTCTGTACAGCAAAGTGACTCAGTATATACATATACTTTTTCTTATTCTTTTCCATTATGGTTTGTCACAGGATATTGAATATAGTTCTCTGTGCTGTACAGTAGGACCTTGTTGTTTATCCATATTATATATACTAGTTTGCCTCTGCTAATCCCAAACTCCCATTCCCTCCCTCCCCTATTCACCCTCCCCCTTGGCAACCACAAGTCTGTTCTCTATAAACTGATATTTTTAATGCAATTGTAAAATGTATCCTTCTTAAATGTTATTCTCCATTCATTTGCTGTTATACAGAGATACAGTAAGTTTCTATATTTGAAATTGGACCTGCTAAATTTGCTACAATTTTTTACAGATTCTATTAATTTATCTACATTCTGTGGGACTTGCTACATACTTAAACTTATCATCTGTGAAGAATGACAGTTTTGCTGCTATCTTCCCAATTCTTATATATTTCATTTCTTTCCCAGTCATTTCAAAAGCCATTTCGGGAGGGGGGAGAGTTCCACTTCTGGAACAGCAACACGAAGAGTTCCACAGACCCACACCCCAGCCAAAGGGGTGAAAATTATTTTTAAAATTTCTGTATTTATAATAATATTAAATGTATTAAATATTAAATAAATATTAAATAAATATTAAAATGTATTTATTTATGTTTATAATTATATATTTATAATATACAATATATCTATGTTTAAATATATATTTGTAAATTTATTTATATTTATAAATATTTATTATAAATGTTTGTATTTATGATAATATATAAATATATGTTTATAATTGTGTATTTATAATATATGCATAAATTTGTTTTATATATTAATTTTAATTTTATGTATATATTTTAAGAAATAATATAGTCTTTTTTTATAAATTTATTTATTTATTCATTTGTTTAATTTTTGGCTGCATTGAATCTTCGCTGCTGCACGCGGACTTTCTCTCTAGTTGCTGAGAGTGGGGGCTACTCTTTGTTGCGGTGCGCGGGCTTCTCATTGCGGTGCTTTCTCTTGTTGCGGAACACCAGCTCTAGGCCCGCGGGCTTCAGTAGTGGTGGCACACGGGCTTCAGTAGTTGTGGCTCACAGGCTCTAGAGCACAGGCTCAGTAGTGTGGCGCACGGTCTTAGCTGCTCTGCTGCATGTGGGATCTTCCCGGACCAGGGCTCGAACCCGGGTCCCCTGCATTGGCAGGCGGATTCTTAACCACTGCGCCACCAGGGAAGCCCACATAGTCTTTATATATAAATATTTAAAGTCTTTAAATATCATTAAACTCTCTATGTATATATTTAAAGTCTCTGGAAACAGACCTAAGGGCATAAAATAAAATGAAATATTTATTCAAGAAAGTCTACTAATACTTGGCAAGAGCAGTGAGAGTCTGTAACATTTCACCTATGACCTGTTTCCTCCCCTCTCCCAGCCCAACACGACGGCACCTCCACTCCAAGTAGGTGCAGAAAAAACACAGGGCACCCTCCCCACCCAGCTCCAGGTCTAGGTGATATCTTCCTGACATTTTCCCCAGGATAAATGGTTGCCTGTGGGCACGATGCAGGCTGATTGCTCTGCCCCTCAGCTAATAAGCTCCAAACGTGCTTCCTTGTAAAAGAGGATCATGCTCACCTGGTCACACATCACAAATAAAAGACCTGCTAGCTACCCCCCAAAACACCAGGCTGAGACCTTTCAACGCTAGAGGGCGCCAGAGACCGCCAAATCCCATTCAGGCTGCAGGGGCGGCCGCTCAAAACTTGTAAAAACGAAGGTAGATTAGGTTTGAATTTCAGAAAAACAACGAATAATAGTTTCAGTGTAAGTATGTACCCCGCAATATTTGGAACATACTTATACTAAAAAATTATTCACTGTCCGGGCATCCTGTATTTTACCTGGCAACCCTATTCATGACCGATGAAACAAAGGAGAACGGCGGTGACTTTGCGTCTTTTTTTCTTTGCTCCTTATTGTGTGTG
This sequence comes from Balaenoptera acutorostrata, assembly GCF_949987535.1. Taxonomy (NCBI): domain Eukaryota; kingdom Metazoa; phylum Chordata; class Mammalia; order Artiodactyla; family Balaenopteridae; genus Balaenoptera; species Balaenoptera acutorostrata. The sequence continues at coordinate 68,048,880 of NC_080076.1, read as the reverse complement.
TATTTGTATTTATCAAACACGTTTTCTTTTCTTCTCAGTACTACTTTATGTAGGAGTTGTTGGAGGTTCGCAGAATACTCAGTGGAACTGTGACTGAGTTTCAGGAGGGATTAACACAGTTGGCTGTGGATACAACGACTCCTGGGAGCAGGTGTTCCTCATTTTGGGGAGAGGGTGAGATCCGGACGCCGAGGTTTGGCCAGCGGTTGCAATGCCGAGATTTGCCAGAAGAGGGTGCTGGAGGAACGTGCAAGGCCACAGCGGCCAGAAACCGCCTCCCTGTTTTCCCACATTCTTTCCCTTTTACTGAGTGCAGGAGCCAGCGATTGGCGTGAGGATGGCCCCGGGTCTGCTCAGCAACCCTGACCGACTGTTTAGCGTAAGTATGTCCCAGATCTCAGCACCTACGCCCCCACCCACGGTAGGATAGGTGGGGGATGAGGGCAGCCCCTGAGATAGTGAAACTGTGGGTCATGATTAGTCAAATCCATTCCACCTGCCGTCACTAAGCAAGGCCGTTTTAAGACCTGCATGTCCTCCAAGCACGTAGCCCAAATGATAAAATATCTTCCGGGTTGTTTTCTAGAAACTCAGAGTCAGCTGCATCTAGTTGGAGCTGAGCTGGCTAAGACTGGATGGGACCCCTGACCCTCCCACTGGGCGTGCGCGAGGGTCCGCTCCGTGAGAAGTCCGCCCCCAGATCGTGCTGTGAGCGTGCAGAGGCTGGGAGTTGGTTACACCTGCGCAGAACCACAGTCCCTGCTCCTTTTTCCAATCGTTTTCCCCCGCGCTCCCCACACCTCAGACCACCCTGCTGCTTGATTCTCCACCCTGTAAACACCCAGCCCCTTGGTTCAGGGAGGCAGATTTGAGAGTGTTCTCTGATCTCCTCATTAGCTGCCTTGTGGATAAACCCTCTCTTTGCTGCAAACCTCTGGTTGTTTAAGCGTTTTGGCCTGCTGCACTTTGGGAAAACCGAAAACAACAACAAAAAACCCTGTTGCCATAACAAGAGCAAAACCATTACGCTAATTCACCGCAATACCCCACAGATTTCTGACCACCAGACGTTTGTCTTTGAATCCCTGCAATAGTGTATTCTTCTAGAAAGCTTCTGTTTAGCCCAGGCCTCCATTTTCCAGATCCCTGGAGGGGCAATGGGGGGAAAGTTTATTAATTCAAACAGAAATCCCCAGCTGCCATTTCTGCAGACCAGCTCCTGCTGTGTCCTCAGACCAAGTCTCCCCACCCGGGGGGGGGGGGGGGCGGCGCTGACCCTGCAGACCTGGGCAGAGCCCCCCCATGCCCTCCACAGTGGTGGCACTTCCAAGGCCCACCTCTGGCCACGTCCTGTGGCACATGGCTTTGCCTCTGGCAGGCTGCACATCGCAGCAAAGTCACACCCTCTTGGGAAAGGTCTGAGTCTCAGCCTGTGTGAGTCCCTTCCCTTCACTGTCCAGCCTCCCTCCGCCTAGAGGTGGCAGGTAGGACATGAGTGAGCCTCTCAGTCCTCTGTTACCCTTTTCATGAGTTATCTACTCTTTTTTTTTTTTTTCTTTTGGCCTCGTTGGGTCTTCGTTGCTGCACGCGGACTTTCTCTAGTTGTGGCAAGCGGGGGCTTCTCATTGTGGTGGCTTCTCTTGTTGCGGAACACAGACTCTAGGTAGGTGCACAGTCTTCAGTAGTTGTGGCATGCAGGCTCAGTAGTTGCGGCTCGCGGGCTCTAGAGCTCAGGCTCAGTAGTTGTGGAGCTCGGGCTTAGTTGCTCCACTGCAAGTGGGATCTTCCCAGACCCGGGCTCGAACCCGTGTCCCCTGCGTTGACAGACGGATTCTTAACCACTGTGCCACCAGGGAAGTCCCGAGTTATCTACTCTTTATAGTAAACATTTCTGCTTCAAATAACTGGTGTGGTTTGTGTCCTGACTCGACCCTGATTGACACAACACAGCATCAAAAGGTGGCTGAGAAACAGAGGTCATTTCCAAACAGTTGCTGTCACTGATCTGAAAGTGAAAACCAAGATAAAGACACCTTCCAGAGAGAAGTGGGAGATGGGGATGGGAGGTGGCCTGAGGTGACCAGTGCTCTTTACCCCAAAGGGCTCAGAAAGTTAGAATTCAAGGTAATAGGAGTTTTAGTGTATGAACTAATGTGTGACCAGGCAAAAAAAAAATTAATTAAAAAAGAAGGTAGGTTTGACTCACTAGGGTCATCTCTGCTCAAGTCTTCCTGCAGTGAGTTCTGTAAGCATCTGCTGTGTGTCCACTTCTAGAGTTTCAAAAGCCAGTTTGAGAGGGGGACAGTCCCACTTCTGGAACAGCAACAGAAAGAGCTCCATAGACCCACCCCCAGCAGAAGTGGTGAAAGTTATTTTTTAATTTATATATTTATTATAATATTTAAATGTATTTATTTATATATTTAGAATTACATATTTATAATATAAAAATATATTTATATGTTTATAGTTACATGTTTATAATAATATATACATTTATATATGTCTATTATACATATTTTAAATTTATATGTATAAATTTTAAGAAATAATATATTATTTATATATATTTAAAGTCTCTATAAATTCAATGTCTCTGGAAATGAGTCTAAGGGCATAGAAAAAATGAAATATTTATTCAAGAAAGTCTACTAAAACTTGGCAAGAGCAGTGAGAGTCTGTAGCATTTCACCCATGACCTGTTTCCTTCCTCCCCGCTCCCAGCCCACCATGAAGGCACCTCTACTCCATGTAGATGCAGAAAGAACACAGGGCACCCTCCCCACCCAGCTCCAGGTCAAGGCGGCATCTTCCTGAGAGGAGCAGTCTTCAACATTTTTCATCCCCCCCTCCCACACCCCAGCTACCTGTTGCAGTGGCTAAATTCCAGGTGAGTGTGGTTTGTGACACAGAGGCTCTGCCTTGGAGGCAGCACACTGCAAACACTGGGACACCCATCAGCCTCGCCCAGCTCATTTGTAAAGTGGGGATTCCATGCTGGAAGAAGCAGGCCAAGAAGATCAAAGGTGCCCTGATGACTGCCAGATCCTAAAACAGGGTTGTCATTCGGAGAGAAGACACCCAGAGCGGTGGCTCAGAAATGTTTTCCAGGGAGAGAGGTGGGACAAAATAGAGTGCTCTAAGCCCTTCCATAAATGAGCTAACTTTATTTGCAACAGACTGTGAGAAAATTCAAAACTATTGAGCTTGTGGTGAAAAACAATTAAAAGGAGACTGGTAGTGTCTTTAGATATAAGCTGAATCACAGGCCACTAATTTACCAGAGAGAATCAGGAAAAGGGACAACTAAAAAGGGATTAGAACAAATCTCAAACACTGACCTCAAAAACGATCCCTGCAAAAGAGTCCAGATTTAATTGGATCAGTCTGTGAAGCAACTGATGCCCCAGGACATTGTTGAGATGATAGAGCAATCAGCTGCAATTAATGAAGCTTATCAGATGGGTATGGTCAGGAAGAGAGGTTCTGGCCAGGGCAATCAGGCCAGGAAAAGAAATAAAAGGCATCCAGATTGAAAGGGAAGATGATGTGACCTTATATATAGAAAATCCTAGGGAATAAACAAAAACATGACTAGAGCTAATGAACACGTTCAGCAAGGTTGCAGGATCCAAGATCTATATACAAAAATCATTTGTGAGGGCACAAATGGGTACAAAGTTTCAGTTATTCAGGATAAATGAGTTTTGGTGATCTAATGTATAGAATGATGGCTGTAGTTAGTAATACTACATTGTATACTTGAAATTTGCTAAGAGAACAGATCTTAAATGTTCTTGTCACAAAAATGTATAAGTATGTGAGGTGATGGATGGATTAATTGGCTTGATTGTGGTAATCATTTCACAATGTGTATGTATATCAAAACACCATATTGTGTACCTTAAATATATATAATTTTAATTTGTCACTTATACCTCAATAAAGCTGGGGAAAAAATTCAATTGTATCTCTGTACACTAGCAATGAACTATCCAAAAATGAGACTAAAAAAAATCCCATTTATAATAACATCAAAAGGAGTAGAATACTTAGAAATAAATTTAACAAATATAGTGCAAAACTTGTATTCTGAAAATGACTAACACTGTGGAAAGAAATTAAAGAAGATCTAAATAAATGGAGATATATCTTCTGTTCATGGATTGGAAGACTTAATACTGATAAAATGAGAATACTCTCCAAAGTGGTCTACAGATTCAACCCAATCCTTATAAGAATCCCAGCTGGCTTCTCTGTAAAATTAGCAAGCTGATCCTAAAAATAATATGGAACCTCAAAGGACCCAGAGTAGCCAAAACAATCTTGGGAAAAAAAACCCAAAGTTGAAGCTCTCAAAGTTCCCTGTTTTAAAACTTACTACAAAGCAATTATAATCAAGACAATGGGGTTTTGACAGAGGGATAGATGTACAAATCAATGGAACACAATAAAGAGTCCAGAAGTAAACCTGTATTTCTATGGTCAGTTGATTTTTTATAAGGGAGCCAAGCCCATACAATGGGGGAAAATAGTCTTTTCAACAAATGGTGGTGGGAAAACTGTATATCCACATGCAAAAGAATTAAGTCAGACCTCCTACCTCACACCATATAAAAAATTAATTTAAAATATGTCAAGAGTCTAGATGTAAGAGCTAAAATTATAACTCTTAAAAAAAAAAACATACGGGAGTTCCTTGGTGGCCTAATGGTTAGAATTCAGGGCTTTCACTGCCGTGGCCTGGGGTTCACTCCCTGGTTGGGGAACTAAGATTGCACAAGCCATGCAGCGCAGCTAAAAAAAAAACCCCAAAACATATAAGTAAATCTTTGTGACCTTAGATTCAGCAATGGTTTCTTAGATAGGACACCAAAAGCACAAACAACAAAAGAAAAAAAATAAATGAATGGGACTTCATCAAAATTTAAAACTTTTGTGCTTCAAAGACAGTGTCAAGAGAATGAAAAGACAACTCACCAAATGGGAAAAATATTTCCAAATCATATGTCCGACAAGGGACTTGTGTCTGGAACATTACCATTAGCTAGAAATGGTAACAATATGGGTAAATATAAAGACTTTTAAAATTATTTAAATCTCTTTAAAGGATGATAAGTTGTTTAAAAAAGAAATAATACATTTATAAATTAAAATGTAAAATTTATAACAATATATGACAATACTATTGCAGAGGCTAGGAGGGGAAAGACGGAAGTATACTATTGTGAAGGTCTTATATTGTATGTGATGTGGAATAATATCACTTGAAGGTACGCTGGGTTAAGTTGAAGATGTATACTATAAGCCCTAAAGCAACCACCAAAATAACACAAGACATTATAGTTAATAAGCCAATGAAGGAGATGAAATGAAATCACATACATACACGCATGCAGACACACACACACACACACACACACACACACACACACACACCAATTAATACAAAAAAGGACCAAAAAAGGAAAATAGAAAACAAATAGCATGATGATATATTGAAACACCACCACACTAATACTCACATTAAATGTAAGTAGTCTAAACGTGCTAATTAAAAGTCAAGATTATATGATTAAATAAAAGCAGGACCCAACTATATACTAGCTACAAGAAATCTATATACTTTAAATAAAAACGTACAAATAGGTTAAAAATAAAATGATGGAAAAAGGTATACCATGCTAACACTAAACAAAAGAAAGCTGAAGTAGTTATATTAACATAAAAATTGGGGCTTCCCTGGTGGCGCAGTGGTTAAGAATCCATCTGCCAATTCAGGGGACACAGGTTCGAGCCCTGGTCCAGGAAGACCTCACATACCGCGGAGCAACTAAGCCCGAGCGCCACAACTACCGAGCCTGCGCTCTAGAGCCTGCGAGCCACAACTACTGAGCCTGCGTGCTGCAACTACTGAAGCCAGTGCTCCTAGAGCCTGTGCTCCACAACAAGAGAAGCCACCACAGTGAGAAGCCCACACACCGCAATGAAAAGTAGCCCCTGCTCCCTGCAACCAGAGAAAAGCCCGCACACAGCAATGAAGACACAACGCAGCCAAAAATAAAATAAATAAATTTATTAAATAAATAAAATAAAAATTGACTTCAGAGCAAAGAATATTGCCAGGTACAAAAGGGGTCATTTCATAACAACAAAGGAATCAGTTCATCTAAGGGACATAATGTTTATGCATCATGGTATGGTAGACCTATTTGCTGGGTGTGTAAAAAATAAAGATAATAAAGTGAACAATATTAAGACAAATTTTTAACAACTACATAGTGAATTTGATATTAAAAAATGTTCGCTCTCAGTAGTTAAAAAAAAATTATAAAATTAGTTGCCTGGAATCAGAAATAAACGTCCAAAACAAATTGTAATTATTTTTAACAGAATATGAGTTTGTAACTTTGGCCAGCTTTAAAACAGCTTGGATTCTTGCACTAAAAAGAAAAACAACTTAGATGGAAAAATGACAAAAGGAATTATTTCAGTTGTGGAAATTTGATAGAAAATTATGAGGAAAATGCTATAAAAAAGATATTTTACAAAAAGTGAAAGATTTTTAAATTAAGCCTCAAACAATTGCCCATAGAATACAAGGTCTTTCCAACGATACCAAAGATGAATGGATTTGAAATTTGACAATTCGCAAGTACCTCTCTTTAGCTTTGAGTCATGTGAGACCCTACCCAGTTAATATTTTGAATACTTTTTGTATCAAAGGACATCCAAACCTATGAAGAAATGTTGCCAATTAGTGACCTAAAAGATTGAACTTGTGGCATAGATCTTTTAAACCTTTGACCTTTATCAAAGAAGAATTTCAGCTAAATATGGGAAAAAATAGTTTTTTTATTGATATCATGACAGACACTGTTCTACCTATGTTCAGGTTAAAACTCCAGATTTAATGGAGTTTCCCTTGCTTTATTCAATTTTGTGATACATATTTTAAAATTTTGTGGTTAGTTTTTATAGCAGACTTTATGTAAAGCATCATGGATGGGTACTATTGTTTAAATCACTCAGTGTATATGTGCAAATAATACAAATCATCACCATGTTATGGAACTGTTGAAAGAAATAGGTGGTGAATTTAATGATGTGCTTTTTCCAATGCTCATTGGCCAAGTCTTGGAAATTTTACAAAGAATTACTGTAATGTCAGCTGCAATTCAAGATTTTCTTGAAAAAAAAGGAATGTTTGTTGAATATTCAATAATCAAAGACCCAAAAATGTCAGTCTGTACTTATATTTCTCACTAATACATACTGTATAAGAATGAACAAAATTTGAATAGTCAAAAGAAAGGAAAAGCTTATTTGTAACCTAGCTACCCAAGTATAAGAATTTATGTTGAAATCAAAACTTCATAATACAAATCAATAATAATTATTTTACACATTCTCCTAACATGAGTCAGTATGTCAAAGATTTTAATTTTAACTGGCCATGTTATGTAATTGGTGGCAAAAAAATCCAAGAAAAATTTGAAGAAGGCTTTGTGATGTTGATCAATTTAGAAATGCTTTTCAAATTATGCCATGCCTCTGAATTTGATGTTAATAATATTGAGTCAACAACAAGAGTTAGTGAATTACTTAACTTGGAAAGACATAATTTCGAAACTGATAGTCTTTTGTTTCAAAGTCAAATCAATTCTTCTAAAAAGATGAACTAGTTTTATCATTGACTTAAGGGAAAATTAAATTTTGGTACTATATTCAGCTACTGGAAAACTTTCAAGTATATTTAGAACAACTTAGTAGGTGAATCTATTTTTTTCAACCGTGAATTTTATTAAATCTAAAGACAGATCAAGTATTTCTAATGAAAAGTTAGCACGTAAATTGAGATGTGCTGTAAAATATACACCAGATTTCAAAGACTTAATGTGGGATAAAAAGAATATAAAATATCTGAACAGTTTTTACATTGATTGTATATTACAATGTTAATATTTTGGCCTATTGGACATATTGGCTTAACTATTAATAAAATAAATTTATTATTTAAATTAATTCCACCTGTTTACTTTTTCAATGTGGCTGCTGGAAATTTTTAATTTTTACAGCAAACGAAACAATCAACAAGATAAAAGCAACCTACAGAATGGGAGAAAATATTTGCAAACCATATATCTGATAAGGGGTTAATATCCAAAATGTATAAGGAACTCATACAACTCAATAGCAAAAAAACCCAACCCAATTAAATATTAGGCAAAGGCCCTAAAAAGACATTTTTCCAAAGACATACAAATGGTCAACAGGGATATGAAAAGATGCTCAACATCACTAATCACCAAGAAAATGTAAATCAAAATCACAGATACCACCGCACACCTGTTAGGATGGCTATTAATAAAAAAGTCAAAAGATAACAAGTGTCAACAAATAACGTGGAGAAAGGGGAATACCAGTACACTGTTGATTGGAATGTAAATTGTTGCAGCCACTATGGAAAACAGCATGGAGTTTCCTCAAAACATTAAAAATGGAACTATCCTATGATCCAATAGTCCCACTTCTGGGGATATATCCAAAGAAAATAAAATCACTATCTCAACATGATATCTATACCCTCTTGTTTATTACAGCATTATATACAGTAGCCAAGATATGGAAACAGCCTAAGTGTCCATGGACAGATGAATGGATGCAGAAATGTGAAATCCTGCCATTTACAACAACACAGATGAACTTGGAGGACATTATGCTTAGTGAAATAAACCAGACACAGAAAGACAAATATTGCGTGATCTCACTTACATGTGAAATCTTAAAAAAACAAAACGAACAAACAAAAACCCTCCTAGTAACAGAGAGTAGAAGGGTGGTTATCAGGAGCAAAGGTGTGGAGGAAAAGGGGAGATACTGATCAAAGGGTACAAATTTCAGTTATAAGTTCAAGAGAACTAATGTGCAGCATGGTGACTATAGTCAATAATAACGTATTGTATACTTGAAATTTGCTAAGAGGGATCTCAAGCGTTCTCACTACACACACAAAAAATGGCAACTGAGGTGATTGATATGCAATTAGCTTGATTATAGTAATTATTTCACAATGTATAACTGTATCAAACATTACATTGTATACCTTAAATAGACAACTTTTATTTGTCAATCATATCTCAATGAAGGTGGAAAAAAAATAACATCTGTGATCCACATTATATTTCTTTTGGACAGCACTGAACTAAACTAGGACACAGAATTCTGCTCAGGAGGCTGAGAACATAGACTTCTGACCGGCTGCAAGCCTCCTGCCTTGTGGTCAGACTGACAGCTTATTAGGAGAATCAAACGGGTTAGTACATACAAAGTACATATACATGCAAAGGGTATATCGTATCTTAATATAAATCAGGAATCAAGTCCATTCACCAAACTTCAAATTGATGTTTACTGTTTTTGTGACAATGTAAAGAACCTATAGTGGGTAAATTAGACACCATTAGCATATTATTATTTAATGTGTTTATCACTGGATTTTTTGCCTGCTTTAATCTGGTTAATTTTTTTTTTTAAAGGTTTTTTTGCCTGGCTGTGTCAGGTCTTAGTTGCGGCACGTGGGCTTCTCTCTAGTTGTGGTGCACAGGCTCCAGAGTATGTGGGCTCTGTAATTTGCCGCACGCAGGCTCTCTAGTTGAGGCACAAAGGCTCAGTAGTTGAGGCGCGCAGGCTTAGTTGCCCTGCGGCATGTGAGATCTTAGTTCCCTGACCAGGGATCAAACCTGCGTCCCCTGCATTGGAAGGTGGATTCTTAACCACTGGACCACCAGAGAAGTCCCTGGTTAATATATTTAGATTAGTTTTTGTTTGTTTATCTGAAGGCTCTGTTTATAGTATTTTATGACACTGTTGTAAAGTTCAACTATATCAATAAAAAACAAGTTTGGAAAGTAAAAAAAAAGAAGTAGGTCTGGCACCTAGCAAGAGCTATATAACTGTTATCTATTATTATTGTTACTAGTATTATTGACCAAGATTTCTAACAACTCAGCAGAGAAGCACACCAAGGAGAGTAAGGCTTGGCCCAGATTGAAAATTCGCACATCACCTATGAAAGACCAAAGTGCAGAAAACTGAGGAGCCTCTGTAAGCAGTGGGTCCAACCAGGGCCATGATTAGGGTGAGGCAAGCGAGGCACTTTCCCTGGCGCAAAATTTAAGGGGAGAGGCAAGGAAACTCAGGACTCGGGATACATAATATTCGAAGGCAATAGTTTAATAAATCCAAGTCAATGCCCCAAACCCACAATGAACAAAATTTCGAAATGGTAAATAAAGACAGAAGGGGTATTGCTGGTTTCTCCCGCCTCAGGTTTCATGTGGTTCGTTCGTAAAGACACGGGTACTGATGCTGCTCCGGTAGCCTCGACCCAGACCCACCCCGCGACCAGCTCTCCGTCCAGGACAAAGCGATGCCGGCCGCAAAAGGACGGCGCTGCGCCGGGACTGGCGGTGAAGGGGCGGCCTTCGTGCAGCGGCCCCCCCCCCCCGAAGGCGGGAACTGAGCCGCGCGAGACCTGCCCGGAGCTCCCAGGCTGCCCCGGGGCTCTTCCCAGGGTTCCCCGCGGCCGCGACCCCGGAGCCCGACGGAGGCCGTTGCCACTACCCAGCAGCCCGCGGCGCTCGCCCACCCGGGCGCGCCCCCTTGGGCTTCCCGTGGTATGGCTTCGCCTGGAGTGCTCAGGTCTTCACCGCCAGTAGTGCCCTGGACGTCCTGGTGATAGTTTTGTACTTCCTGTTGGTCCTGGGCATCGCACTGTGGGTATGTGGGGCCCGGGGGGTGGGGGGGTGGGGGGGCAGGCCTGGACACCAGGTGGGTTCGATCCTCACCTGCCTGTCACCTGGTCCCCACCTCGCATCCCTCTCGTCCCCGCCCCTGCACAGCCCTCAGCCGGGACCTCTCCACCTTCCCTGTGCCACCTGCTCCCTACCGAGAGTAAGGGCACGTCCAAGCCCATCTTCCCTCCCCACCCCACAAATAAACAGGTCAGGCTGCCAGGTGCCCGCCGCCTGGAACCCAAGCCGTGTGTAATATGGGGTCGTTCTGATCGATCGTCGTGATGGTGGTGGCAATAGTGACAATTACCCATCCTTAGGCGCTAAAGTGCCTGGTCTGTGCTGAGTGCTTTAAGTGTGTCACATCCTCACAACCAGGCTGTGGATTACAGATGAGGAAACAGGTTCAAAGAGGTTAAGTAACCACAAGGGAATGATGGAGTGCAGATTCGAACCTAGAGCTGCCTGATCTGACGCATGAGCGTAACCACTGCCCAGCAAGCAAGACCTCAGAGGTCACATGTAATTTAGGGCCCTAAGTGTTCACTTTGAATTTGAATTGGGCGCTTATATATTCTACTCTAGTATAAGGTTCTGTTAGTAGGGTGGCGACCGGGTCTCCTTTACTACCATCTGCCCGCTAGCACTTAACCTGTAGGCACTCACAAAGGTGTCTCGTAACTATACTCCCCAGGGCCAGGCAGTGAAAAGTCCGAGGGCAGGTAGGAAGACTTTGGCCCGTGTCATGGTATCGCCCCTCGGCTAAGCTGTTAATCATCCGAAGCCTCTCCGCGGCCTGCTTCATAAGCAGGAGTATCTGGTGACAGCGCCACCATTCGCTAGCTAGTGGGAGAGTTCATTGCGGGCTGCCCCCACCCAGCTGAAGCTTTCATGCCCATGTGACCTTTACTTCGGGACGCTTCACCAGGTCACAAGCAGGATCTTACTGTGCAGAATCTGGTCCTTCAAAGCAAGATCACTAGACAGTCTTTTGAGTGCTTACCATGCTGTGAGTGGGCAGATAGAGTAATGGAAATATGGTCTCCATCCTCTTAAGAGAATTTCGTATCTCTCCCAACTGAAAAGAAGTCGGAGGTATTGATATTTATCCAGATCATTCAAACAAACAATTTTTTTCAAATTGGCTTCAGTTATGAGAAACATCCTTCTAGGTGGCCCAGGCCGGGCTCTGCGTAGTGGGCACTTTGGGATCCTTCCCCAGCTGCTCTCACTGAATTAGGAAGCCCCCACCCAGCTTTCTTCCGCGTCTAGTTGGGGCCTAGGTGTGGCCAAGGTCTGAGGACCCCTAAGCCATCCGGCTGCTTCCAAAGGAAACCTGTTCCTTCTGTTCTTCTAGGAGCCATAAAACATGTGCTGTTATCCAGAATGCTTTGATATTTTTCCTTCTTTGTATTGTTATTTTTCCTTTGGTCCTTTTGAAAACTCGTATATTGTTTTTAATCACATGCTCACTGTAAGAAGTGAGGAGATGCATAACTGTCTAGAGGAGTTATGGTTCCTCCCTCAGCCATTCCCATCCCTCTGAGGTACCCAGGGCCTGTGTGTCCCTCCTCCCTTCTCAGTGCTTACACAGACACATAGGTAAAGGTTTTGCATTTTTGTCTTTACAAAAAATGTGATTGTATGATACACATTACCCTGCAGTTTGCTTTTTTTCTGTTACTACATGATGTGGAGTCCTTCAGGTCTATAGATAGAGATCTAGCTCATGTTTTTTTGTTTTAAATAAATTTATTTATTTTTTTATTTGTTTAATTTTGGCTGCATTGGGTCCTCGTTGCTGCGCCCGGGCTTTTCTCTAGTTGTGGTGAGCAGGGGCTACTCTTTGTTGTGGTGCGCGGGCTTCTCATTTCAGTGGCTTCTCTTTGCGGAACACAGGTTCTAGGCACGTGGGCTTCAGTAGTTGTGGCACACGGGCTCAGTAGTTGTGGCTTGCGGGCTCTAGAGCTCAGGCTCAGTAGTTGTGGTGCACGGGCTTACTTGCTCCGCAGCATGTGGAATCTTCCTGGACCAGGTCTCAAACCTATGTCCCCTGCATTGGCAGACGGATTCTTAACCACTGCACCACCAGGGAAGTCCTAGCTCATGTTTTTATTAGATGCACAATAGTCAAACGTGTGTGATTCAGCTCTTCCCTACTCATTGACACTTAGATTGCTGCCAGGTGGTTGTTTTTTAATAAGATTTTTTTAAAAATATATATTTATTTATTTGTTTGTTTGTTTATTTTTGTCTGTATTGGGTCTTCGTTGCTGCTGCTGTTTTTAATGTGTTGGTGCTTTTAAGCTGTGTAGCATGGATTCCCGAAATTGGAATTTCTGGGTTAGAAGGGTGTGTTTACTTGAAACTTTAGCAGATATCACTAAATGGCAATCCCCAAAGCTTGTTGAGATTTACGTTTCTCACAAGCAGCATATGAGCACGTTCTTTCCCCAGGCCTTTACCAGCCTGGTTTGTTACTACTAATTTAATTTTTGTGAGGGGGTGTCCCAGGCTGATGAGTGAGTAGTGGTATGTTACTGCAGCTTTGATTTGCGCTTTCCAGACTCAGCCTCCTATGAGATTGACCATCTTCTTGTGAGCCTGTTGTCCTTTGATCTTCCTCTTCTGTTGAATAGCCAGTTTATGTGCCCATTTATGAATTGAGTTGTTCGACTTTGCTTTTATCACCTTGTCTGTCACTTGAGTTGCTAATATGTTTTTCCTAAACTCTCATTTTCTAGAGCAGTTGTTCTCAGCCTCAGCACTACTGACATTTGGGACCAGATAATTCCTTGTTGTGGGAGGTCTGTCCTGTGTATTATAGGATGCTTAGAAGTATCCCCAAGCCCTGCCCCTTCACAACCAAAACTGTCTCCAGACATTGCCACATGTCCCTTGGAGGAGTGGGGCAAAAATCACCCCTGGTCGAGAACCACTGGTCTAGACTCTGTTACTGTTGTCTCTCTGTCATCTGATATTTTTTCACTTTGAAGAAGTCTACTATTTCTCTTTTCCTTTGCATCTAGATTTCCTGGCTTGCTTAGGAAAGTTTTTACCCACTCCAACATTGTACAAATACTATTCTAAAATTTTTTCTAATACTTTATAGGTTTTTAAAAATATTTAGGGAATTCCCTCATAGTCCAGTGGTTAGGACTCCGCGCTTTCACTGCTGAGGGCCCGGGTTCAATCCCTGGTCGGGGAGCTAAGATCCTGCAAGCTGAGTGGCGTGGCAAAAAAAAAAAAAATTAAATGTCTAGAACATCTGGAATTTCCTTTTGCATATAATGTGATGAAGGAGTCTAGCTTTATTTTCTTTTGGTTCTTAAGCAAACCACCCTTTTCTCACTGAACAGAATTGCCCACGTTTGCACAGACGGGACTCCTGAAATCCTTCATCAGCTTCTGACCGCTGAGCCCCGACAAGGAAATCTTGGTCTTTGTTGCTGGTGCCTTGGCTCCTGCAGGATGTTAAAGGGGAAAAAACCTTACACTTTTGTTTGTTTGTTTGTTTCCTCTGTTATCAGTCTCAGCCCTGAGATCTTTGAGAAAGTGGTGGATGCACCTTCTGCCCCAGCAGCCTGGCTGCTGTGGTTGGTGGATTATTCCAGAAAGAGAGCAGGGAGGAAGGAGGAGGCAGGGATATGTGCATAACCACCTTCTTCCCAGGACCTCCTCTCTTCCTGTCTGGTTCTTTCTTTAATGGGAAGACAGAGTGATTTTATTCATCTTAGAACATTTTGTAAATTCCTTTTAAAAGTTCTAATGCACCTCTCCCTACACACTGCTGATACCTTCCTTAAGAAAGGTCAGCTCTGAACATAACGGGCTCTTGATAAATATTTAGTGAATGGATGAAATGAGACTAACTTAATGTGTCTGATTTAGAGTTGTTCTTTGGTTTAAAGCTTTATGATGTGAAGGGACTCCATTATAAGGCAGATACCCCAGATGGTGGTAATAAGTTCACTTCTCCCACAGAAACACTTTTTTGTCAACCAGTGGTCATCTATGGGTCCTGCTAGTCCTAGGCAATCCAGGAAATCCCCAAGACTATCTTTTGACCATACTGGAGTCTGGGAATCAGAGCTGGGGACCTGAGGAGAGAGCCCTTGGGTGCGTTGGGAGGACTTCATAGTCTTGGCAACGAGACTGCTCTCCCGGAAGAAGCTAGGCTGGTGTTCAGCTTTGCCATTCCCAGTCAATCGACGCACTCGCTGAACCACTCATCTCCAAGACTCTGCTGGGAACCATGCACTAGTTACTATTTGGGGAAAAAATAAAGCAATATTATTTTCACACTAGTGTAGAGAAATGGACAGGCCCATGCAATCTCATAGCTGGGAGAGGCAGTGGGCCCTCCTCTAACTCAGCAGGTAGAGACCTCTGTCCTTAAAAAGAATAAAGGGGGAATGGGATCTCTGCAAAGGACATTTACCCATAAGTGAAGGTCATCTGTTTGTGAGACCTGTGTCTTTGAAGCAGTTTGGTTTCTTGGATTCCCTCCCGACACCGCCCCTTTTTTTAAGGCTATATTGTCAAGCAGTCGTGGGACAGTAGAAGACTTCTTCCTGGCCGGCCGAAATCTAGCATGGTGGCAGGTGAGTATGCCTTGCATGTGCAGTCCAGTTTGGGGGCTGCGTGTGGATTCATTTATTACTTTAATTTAGATGTCTTTTACCCCCAAATAATTTGAAGTTGCTAAATCAGGAAAGTCATTTCATTAGTACTTCCCTTAACTCTTCCATTCAGCTCAGTGTAGTTCAGTAACCATTACTAGGTGCCTGGTAGTACAAGGTGTTGTTCTAGGTTCTGGGACACAGATAGGACATAGTGAGTCCTGCCCTCTGGAAGCACGCAGTGTAGAGTGAGTGTCAGATGTGACTTCTTTTTTTTGTTTTTTGAATTTTATTTATTTTTATACAACAGGTTCTTATTAGTTATCTATTTTATACATGTTGGTGTATAATATGTCAATCCCAATCTCCCAATTCATCCCACCACCACCACCCTTCCCCCGCTCTCCCTCCTTGGTGTCCATACGTTTGTTCTCTACATCTGTGTCTCTATTTCTGCCTTGCAAACCAGTTCATCTGTACCATTTTTCTAGATTCCACATATATGCGTTAATATACGACATTTGTTTTTCTCTTTCTGACTTACTTCACTCTGTATGACAGTCTCTAGGTCCATCCACGTCTCTACAAATGACCCTTTTTATGGCTGAGTTCCATTGTATATATGTACCACATCTTCTTTATCCAGTCATCTGTCGATGGGCATTTAGGTTGCTTCCATGACCTGACTATTGTAAATAGTGCTGCAATGAACATTGGGGTGCATGTGTCTTTTTGAATTATGGTTTTCTCTGGGTATATGCCCAGTAGTGGGATTTCTGGGTCATATGGTAATTCTATTTTTAGTTTTTTTAAGGAACCTTCATACTGTTCTCCATAGTGGCTGTATCAATTTACATTCCCACCAACAATGCAAGAGGGTTTCCTTTCCTCCACACCCTCTCCAGAATTTGTTGTTTGTAGATTTTCTGATGATGCCCATTCTAACCAGTGTGAGGTGATATCTCATTGTAGTTTTGATTTGCACTTCTCTAATAATTAGTGATGTTGAGCAGCTTTTCATGTGCCTCTTGGCCATCTGTATGTCTTCTTTGGAGAAATGTCTGTTTAGGTCTTCTGCCCTTTTTTTTTTTTTTCTGCCCATTTTTTGATTGGGTTGTTTTTGTTTTAATATTGAGCTGCATGAGCTGTTTATATATTTTGGAGATTAATCCTTTGTTGATTCGTTTGCAAATATTTTCTCCCATCCTGAGGGTTGTCTTTTTGTCTTGTTTATAGTTTCCTTTGCTGTGCAAAAGCTTTTAAGTTTCATTAGGTCCCATTTGTTTAGTTTTGTTTTTATTTCCATTACTCTAGGAGGTGGGTCAAAAAAGATCTTGCTGTGATTTATGTCAAAGAGTGTTCTTCCTATGTTTTCCTCTGTTTTATAGTGTCCAGTCTTACTTTTAGGTCTTTAATCCATTTTGAGTTTATTTTTGTGTATGGTGTTAGTGTTCTAATTTCACTCTTTTACATGTAGCTGTCCAGTTTTCCCAGCACCACTTATTGAAGAGACTTTTCTTTTCTCCATTGTATATCCCTGCCTCCTTTGTCATAGATTAGTTGACCATAGGTGCGTGGGTTTATCTCTGGGCTTTCTGTCCTGTTCCATTGGTCTATATTTCTGTTTTTGTGCCAGTACCATATTGTCTTGATTACTGTAGCTTTGTAGTATAGTCTGAAGTCAGAGAGTCTGATTCCTCCAGCTCCATTTTTCCCCCTCAAGATTGCTTTGGCTATTCAGGGTCTTTTGTGTCTCCATACAAATTTTAAGATTTTTTTGTTCTAGTTTTGTAAAAAATGCCATTGATAATTTGATAGGGATTGCATTGAATCTGTAGACTGCTTTGGATAGTATAGTCATTTTCACAATATTGATTCTTCCAATCCACCACATGGTATACCTCTTCATCTGCTTGTGTCATCTTTGATTTCTTTCGTCAGTGTCTTATAGTTTTCTGAGTACAGGTCTTTTGCCTCCTTAGGTAGGTTTATTCCCAGGTATTTTATTCTTTTTGTTGCAGTGGTGAATGGGATTGTTTCCTTAATTTCTCTTTCTGGTCTTTCATTGTTTGTGTATAGGAATGCAAGAGATTTCTGTGCATTAATTTTGTATCCTGCAACTTTACCAGATTCATCGATTAGCTCTAGTAGTTTTCTAGTGGCATCTTTAGGATTTTCTATGTATAGTATCATGTCATTGGCAAACAGTGACAGTTTTATTTCTTCTTTTCCAATTTGGATTCCTTTTATTTCTTTTTCTTCTCTGATTGCCATGGCTAGGACTTCCAAAACTATGTTGAATAATAGTGGTGAGAGTGGACATCCTTGTCTTGTTCCTGATCTTAGAGGAAATGCTTTCAGTTTTTCACCATTGAGAATGATGTTTGCTGTGGGTTTGTCATATATGGCCTTTATTATGTTGAGGTAGGTTCCCTCTATGCCCACTTTCTGGAGAGTTTTTATCAGAAATGGGTGTTGAATTTTGTCAAAAGCTTTTTCTGCATCTATTGAGATGATCATATGGTTTTTATTCTTCAATTTGTTAATATGGTGTATCACATTGATTGATTTGCATATATTGAAGAATCCTTGCATCCCTGGGATAAATCCCACTTGATCGTGGTGTATGATCCTTTTAATGTGTTGTTGGATTCTGTTTGCTAGTATTTTGTTGAGGATTTTTGCATCTATATTCATCAGTGATATTGGTCTGTAATTTTCTTTTTTTTTTTTGTAGTATCTCTGTCTGGTTTTGGTATCAGGGTGATGGTGGCCTTGTAGAATGAGTTTGGGAGTGTTCCTTCCTCTGCAATTTTTTGGAAGAGTTTGAGAAGGATGGGTGTTAGCTCCTCTCTAAATGTTTGATAGAATTCACCTGTGAAGCCATCTGGTCCTGGACTTTTGTTTGTTGGAAGATTTTTAATCACAGTTTCAATTTCATTTCTTGTGATTGGTCTGTTCATATTTTCTATTTTGTCCTGGTTTAGTCTTGGAAGGTTATACCTTTCTAAGAGTTTGTCCATTTCTTCCAGGTTGTCCATTTTATTGGCATAGAGTTGCTTGTCGTAGTCTCTTATGATGCTTTGTATTTCTGCGGTGTCCATTGTAACTTCTCCTTTTTCATTTCTAATTTTATTGATTTGAGTCCTCTCCCTCTTTTTCTTGATGAGTCCTGCTAAAGGTTTATCAATTTTGTTTATCTTCTCAAAGAAACAGCTTATAGTTTTATTGATCTTTGCTGTTGTTTTCTTTGTTCCTATTTCATTTATTTCTGCTCTGATCTTTATGATTTCTTTCCTTCTACTAACTTTGGGTTTTGTTTGTTCTTCTTTCTCTAGTTCCTTTAGGTGTAAGGTTAGATTGTTTATTTGAGATTTTCCTTGTTTCTTGAGGTAGGATTGTATTGGTATAAACTTCCCTCTTAGAACTGCTTTTGCTGCATTCCACAGGGTTTGGATTGTCGTGTTTTCATTGTCATTTGTCTCTAGGTAGTTTTTGACTTCCTCTTTGATTTCTTCAGTGATCTCTTGGTTATTTAGTAACATATTGTTTAGCCTCCATGTGTTTGTGTTTTTTATGTTTTTTTCCCTGTAATTGATTTCTAATCTCATAGCGTTGTGGTCAGAAAAGATGCTTGATATGATTTCAATTTTCTTAAATTTACTGAGGCTTGATTTGTGACCCAAGATGTGATCTATCCTGGAGAATGTTCCATGTGCACTTGAGAAGAAAGTGTAATCTGCTGTTTTCGGGTGGAATGTCCTATAAATATCAGTGAAATCTCTCTGGTCTATTGTGTCATTTAAAGCTTCTGTTTCCTTATTAATTTTCTGTCTGGATGATCTGTCCATTGGTGTAAGTGAGGTGTTAAAGTCCCCCACTATTACTGTGTTACTGTCAATTTCCTCTTTTGTAGCTGTTAGCATTTGCATTTGCCTTATGTATTGAGGTGCTCCTATGTTGGGAGCATATATATTTATAATTGTTATATCTTCTTCTTGGATTGATCCCTTGATCATTATGTAATTTCCTTCCTTGTCTCTTGTAACATTCTTTATTTTAAAGTCTATTTTATCTGATATGAGTATTGCTACTCCAGCTTTCTTTTGATTTCCATTTGCATGGAATATCTTTTTTCATCCCCTCACTTTCAGTCTGTATGTGTCCCTAGGTCTAAAGTGGGTCCTTGTAGACAGCATATATATGGGTCTTGTTTTTGTATCCATTCAGCAAGCCTGTGTCTTTTGGTTGGAACATTTAATGCATTCACATTTAAGGTAATTATCAATATGTATGTTCCTATTGCCATTTTCTTAACTGTTTTGGGTTTGTTTTTGTAGGTCCTTTTCTTCTCTTGTGTTTCCCACTTAGAGAAGTTCCTTTAGCATTTGTTGTAGAGCTGGTTTGGTGGTGCTGAATTCTCTTAGTTTTGCTTGTCTGTAAAGCTTTTGATTTCTCCGTCAAATCTGAATGAGATCCTTACCGGGTAGAGTAATCTTGGTTGTGGTTTCTTCCCTTTCATCACTTTAAATATATCGTGCCACTCCCTTCTGACTTGTAGAGTTTCTGCTGAGAAATCAGCTGTTAACCTTATGGGAGTTCCCTTGTATGTTATTTGTCGTTTTTCCCTTGTTGCTTTTAATAATTTTTCTTTGTCTTTAATTCTTGACAATTTGATTACTATGTGTCTTGGTGTGTTTCTCCTTGGGTTTATCCTTCCTGGGACTCTCTGCACTTCCTGGACTTGGGTGGCTATTTCCTTTCCCATGTTAGGGACGTTTTTGACTATAATCTCTTCAAATATTTTCTAAGGTCCTTTCTCTCTCTCTTCTCCTTCTGGGACCCCTCTAATGCAAATGTTATTGCATTTAATGTTGTCCCAGAGGTCTCTTAGGCTGTCTTCATTTCTTTTCATTCTTTTTTCTTTATTTTGTTTTGTGGCAGTGAATTCCACCATTCTGTCTTCCAGCTCACTTGATATGATCCATTCTTCTGCCTCAGTTATTCTGCTATTGATTCCTTCTAGTGTATTTTTCATTTCATTTATTATATTGTTCATCTCTGTTTGTTTGTTCTTTCATTCTTCTAGTTGTTTGTTCTTTAATTCTTCTAGGTCTTTGTATTTTTTTTAATTAAATAAATAATTATTTATTTATGGCTACGTTGGGTCTTCATTGCTGCACGTGGGCTTTCTCTACTTGCAGCAAACGGGGGCTACTCTTCATTGCAGTGCATGGGCTTCTCATCGCGGTGGCTTCTCTTGTTGCGGAGCATGGGCTCTAGGCACGCGGGCTTCAGTAGTTGTGGCTCCGGACTCTAGAGTGCAGGCTCAGTAGTTGTGGCACACGGGCTTAGTTGTTCTGCAGCACGTGGGATCTTCCTGGACCAGGGACTGAACCTGTTTCCCCTGCATTGGCAGGCAGATTCTTATCCACTGCACCACCAGGGAAACCCTCTTCTAGGTCTTTTTTAAACATTTCTTGCATCTTCTCGATCTTTGCCTGCATTCTTTTTCCAAGGTCCAGGATCATCTTCACTATCATTATTCTAAATTATTTTTCTGGAAGGTTGCCTATCTCCACTTCACTTAATTGTTTTTCTGGGGTTTTATCTTGTTCCTTCATCTGGTACATCATCCTCTGCCATTTCATTTTGTCTGTCTTTCTGTGAATGTGTTTTTTGTTCCACAGGCTGCAGGATTTTAGTTCTTCTTGCTTCTGCTGTCTGCCCTCTGGTGGATGAGATTATCTAAGAGGCTTGTGCAAGCTTCCTGATGGGAGGGACTGGTGGTGGGTAGAGCTGGGTGTTGCTCTAGTGGGCAGAGCTCAGTAAAACTTTAATCTGCTTGTCTGCTGATGGGTGGGGCTGAGTTCCCTCCCTGGTGGTTGTTTGGCCTGAGGCAACACAGCACTGGAGGCTACAGGCTCTTTGGTGGGGCTAATGGCGGACTCCAAGAGGGCTCACGCCAAGGAGTACTTCCCAGAACTTATGCTGTCAGTGTCCTTGTCCCCAGGGTGAGCCACAGCTTCCCCCCACCTCTGCAGGAAACCCTCCAGCACCAGCAGGTAGGTCTGGTTCAGTCTCCTGTGGGGTCACTGCTCCTTCCCCCTGGGTCTTG
This sequence comes from Balaenoptera acutorostrata, assembly GCF_949987535.1. Classification (NCBI taxonomy): domain Eukaryota; kingdom Metazoa; phylum Chordata; class Mammalia; order Artiodactyla; family Balaenopteridae; genus Balaenoptera; species Balaenoptera acutorostrata. The sequence goes on along the minus strand of NC_080076.1, from coordinate 68,027,344 downwards.
ATGTGCACACTACTTTGTGTGTGTCCTCCAAGAGTGGAGTCTCTGTTTCCCTCAGTCCTGTCAAAGTTCTGCAATCAAATCCTGCTAGACTTCAAAGTCTGATTCTCTGGGAATTCCTCCTCCCGTTGCCAGACCCCTAGGTTGGGAAGCCTGACCTGAGCCTCAGAACCTTCACTCCAGTGGGCGGGCTTCTGTGGTATAATTGTTCTCTAGTTTGTGAGTCACACACCCAGCGGTTATGGAATTTGATTTTATCATGATTGAGCCCCTCCTACCGTCTCATTGCGGCTTCTCCTTTGTCTTTGGATATGTGGTATCTTTTTTGGTGAGTTCCCGTGTCTTCCTGTTGATGATTGTTCAGCAGTTAGTTGTGATTCCAGTGCTCTTGCAAGAGGGAGTGAGCACACGTCCTTCTACTCCTCCATCTTGAACCAATCCTGGATGTGACTTCTTTTTACACTATTAGAATTATTGCTTAGTGAACAAACTGTATTATGGTATTGATAAAGGAAATGGAAATAAAAGAGTAATTTTGCCACTTCAACTTTCTTTCTTTTATACTTTTATTCAGTCAGCAAATATCCAGTGGGTATGAGTTGCTCTTGTCTGGGCCCTCCATGTGGCTTATTCATGTGGTCGGTGCTCAGGCCTCCTCTTACCTGGCTTGGCAGTGGTGAAACTGAAACTCAGTCCTCCCTCCCACCCCACGCTGCCGCCTGGCTCTCCTCCTTTCCTGCTGCTTCACCAGCCACTCGTTCGAGGTCCCCCTGGCTGGTTCTTTCCCATCTCCCTGGCTGCTGAATGCTGGACCTCCCCAGGGCTAGACCCTGGTGTCTCCTTTCCAGTTACACTGACATGCCTGGTGACATGCCATTAAAGACAACTTGCTAGAATAGTATCAAGTCCCAGCTCTCTCCCTCAACTCCAGTCCTGTGTATCCCGCTGCCCATTTGACACCTGACTCGAAAGGTCTGTCAGGTCTTGCACATGGAACATGCATTCTGCACATCTTCTACTCCTGCTGTCTTCCCTGTCCCTGAACGACAACTCCATCCTTCTAGTTGCTCAGGTTGACACCCATGGAGTTGTGTTAGACTCTTTATTCTCTCTCACCCCAACTTCCAATCCATCAGGAAGTCCTGGGACTCGATTTAAAAAACAGATTTGAAATCCGACCCCTTCTCATCAGTGCCTCCAGGCCCATGCTGCCGTCACCCTCACCTGGATTGATTGTAACAGCCTCTTCTCTCGGCACTCTCCTTCCACTTGTGCTCCTCCACGTCCAACCTCAACAAAGCAGCTGAAGGGTCAGACCATGTCACCTGACTGCTTAAAACCCTCTGGGGGCTCCCATGTCACCCAGAATGAAAGCCCAGCCTATGTTAGGCCACAGATGATCTGCACCTCCTTACCTCTGTGACCTTGAACAATTTAGCCGTGCTCCTGCCTCAGGGCCATTGCCCCTGCTGCTCCCTCTGCCTGGAGGCTCTCTGCTCTCACAGGTACCCCTGGCTTGCCCCTCACCCCTCCTCACAGAAAGTCGGCCCTGCCCACTCTACTGCACAGCACTTCCTGCCTGCTTTCTTTTTTTTTTTTTTTTAATTGGGGTATAGTTGTTTTACAATGTTGTGTTAGTTTCTACTGTACAGCGAGGTGAAGTAGAGTTCCCTGTGCTATACAGCAGGTTCTCATTACATATTGAGCAGGTTCTCAATACATAGGTTATCTATTTTATACATATTAGTGTATATTTGTCAATCCCAATCTCCCAGTTCATCCCACCGCCCCTTTCCCCCCTTGGTGCCCGTACGTTTGTTCTCTACGTCTGTGTCTCTATTTCTGCCTTGCAAACCGGTTCATCTGTACCATTTTTCCAGATTCCACATTTATGTGTTAATATATGATATTTGTTTTTCTCTTTCTGACTTCACACTGTATGACAGTCTCTAGGTCCATCCACATCTCTACAAATGGCCCAATTTCATTTCTTTTTATGGCTGAGTAATATTCCATTATATATATGTACCATGTCTTTTTTATCCATTCGTCTGTCGATGGACATTTAGGTTGCTTCCGTGCCTGCCTGCTTTCTAACCTTTCTTCTTCTCTGTAGGACTTTACTATTTATCACTGTCTATTGTGCTATAAAATAATCCCCTAATTTATCTTGTTCATCCTCTTCTTCCTAAGAGAATGTTAGCTTCATGAGGGCAGGGATTTATCTGTTTTACTCACTGATGTATTCCTAGTATGTACAACACTGTCTGACACATAGTTGGCAGTGGACATTTATTAATAGTTACTGAATTAATGAAGGTACATTTAATGTACTAATGTCTTCCTAGGTCTATATAAACATAGGTAGGTAGATAGAGATATTTTATATTTATACACAGTTGTATAGTGTTATATCATATGGACATTCCACCATTTATATAACATATTATTGGGCAATTTAGATGGTATATAGTTTTTCATTATTATGATAAAGGTAGCAAACATTCCTAATAGTAAAAATAACTGCTTGAGTAATTATTATGTGCCTCTTCCAAGATTTTTTTTGCCTTATATTTGCTGGTGCTACGATATTTGGGTGCCTGTATGTTCTCAGTTATGTCTTACTAGTGCATTTTATGTTTCATGGTTTAAAAACAAAAAACAAAACCTCTGTCATATTTAATGCTTTTGTTATTGAATGCTACTTTATCTTATGTTAATATCGTCAATGCTGTGTTTTTTGTTTGTTTTTATCTAAAAGGCTTTGTTATTTTTAGTCTCTCTTAATAATTTGGTTTTAAGTGTATCTTGTGTCAAATGTAGCACAGTATTTGGATTTGGATTTTGAATGGAGTGGCTATCTCTACTCAATTAAAATTGGTTTAGGAGGGATTTTGTTCATTTTAAATGCCTCTGGGATTTTTTATTTTGAAAGTAACATATGCTGGTTGTAAAAAAAAAAAAAGTTACAATCCAAGTATGGAACTTGAAATTTTCTTACCATTCCATTTCTATAACCATGATTCCAGTCCCCAGAAGTATTTTTATATATATACTACCAGAATCACTCCCATCTATATATAAACATACATGTGCACAAGTGTAATATGCACACACAAAATTTTAATGAGATTATATTATCGATATTGTTTACGTTATTTTTTATCATTTAATAGAGTTCCTTTATTCTTTCTGTATGCTACATTGTATTTCATCATATTCATGTACCTTAGTACTTTAACCATTCTCTTATAATCAGTTAGATTGTTAATATTTTTAAATTACTTCAAACAGTGATGAAATTACACTCCTGCTAATATTTCTGCAGTTGCAAGTAAGTCAGTGGAGCGTGTGGAGGGTGGCAACATAAGAATGCAGTAATACTTTTTTCCCTTCATCCCTTTTTACTTGGCTTCTAATTTATGGTTAGGGTTTGTATAGAAAAAATATGAATGGGAATTCTGCCCAGGGTATAATCCCTTTTGAGGAAATGTATTGATAAAATTCAGGTTGAGTTTATATTTGTGAAAATTAGTTTTTGAAATTGGACTAAAAGTTCTGATCTGTAATTGTCTTTTGATTTTCAGATAGGTGCTTTTCTTTTTGCCTCGAACATTGGCACTGGGCACTTTATGGGCCTGGCTGGAAAGGGGGTGTCTTCAGGGATTGCTGTTGGGGCCTTCGAGTGGAATGTAAGTAGTGCCTGCTGTAGCAGCTAACCTCCACCTTTATCATTGTCCAAATGAAACATAAAAACTTGCTTTCAACCCTGAGTAAATATTAAAGACTCCTTGAGAAGTCATGGAAGAAAGGAACCAAGTCTGATTTCTCAACAAGATTGTGCTAGTTTTCATTCTTCTTAGTAAAGTAATGAAGAGATAGAGAATGTTTACATTCCAAGGACCATAGGAATACAGTTAGGAGACTAGTCAGGTAGGGAAAAGATCATATTAACACTTAAATATATATGTATGTAAACATACATACATACACATATATATGTGTGTGTGTACATAGACATACAGATATATATGTTTATATGTGTGTGTGTATTTATCGGTATGTACACATTTGCAGTATGCAGTTGACCCTTGAAAAACATGCATTTAAACCGTGCACGTCCGGTTACATGCAGATTTTTTTCAATAAATATAGTACTTGTATTTTCATTTCACAGATCTTTAAATTGACTAAGTGTGGGGAAAAGTTTGTGTTCAATTAGAGATCACAATATGTGGAATCAAAAGAACTAGGGTTTGAGTCCTGATTCTGTCCAGATTGTTTCAGCTTCCTGCCCTTGGATGAGTCATTTATCAATTCCTTTGTTTTTGAGACAGATTTAGCTTGACTACATGGGGGTTGGCACCCCTAACCCCCACATTGTTCACGGGTCAACTGTATACTGAGAATAGGTTCAACTGAGTTCTTTGAGATATTCAGCTGGTTACTACAAAACTCCTAACTGATCGCCTATGAATACCAGGTTTCAACTATAAAACTTATAAAATGGATTATTTATCTAATCTGTGGAATATATTTGTTGTAGGACATAGAATTTGTTCACCTAAATTAATATAAGTGAATTCATGTGTCTTGGGTTAATTAACCTATCTCTATATAAATCACCTGGCCCTTTTTTTTTTTTGATAAATCAGAAAGCTTCCTACTTTCTGGGTCTCATCTTTTCCTCTGGTAGACTACAGAAATAAACAATACTTCTAACAAAGTTAATTCCAGACCTGATAAGGAGCCCTGGTCTTTACCACCATTTAGTTCTCAGAATTCATTCACATCTCCTTCGTATATTCAACTTACCCCTTCTTTGTAAAGAAAGCCAGAGCCAAATGCATTACTTAATTTCAATAACTTGTGTAAATTTCTCCACCATTTCTCTGAATGGTTTCTGATTTTTTTTTTTTTTACTATCTTTTTTGTTTAATTATAAGCCACCTTCGTTTCTATCTGGAAGTAGGCAAACAATAAATTTTAATAAATATCTTGAAAATTGGCTCAGTTAACCCCCCCTAAATTAAGAATGCACCCCTTTATAGGCAAAGATCAAGTGCCTATAAGTTAAGTTTGTTGTACTGGAAGGCTTATGCTTGGGCTGTTATTTGCAAGGTCCCCAGTAATGATACATTTATTGGGCTCAAAACAGTAACTGAGCTTGCATCTCATTTAAGAGCTTAGCCTAGGTGGGACCCTGATTTAATTGCTCTTCTTTTCTTGGTTTCAGGCTCCATTTATGCTCTGTGTTCTTGGTTGGGTATTTTCTCCCATTTACATTAAGGCTGGGATGAGTATCCATTACCAGTTACTCTTTTCTCTACAATATTCTTTCTTACAAATATTGTATATGTACATAAAAACATCCTAGAGGGGGCTTCCCTGGTGGCGCAGTGGTTAAGAATCCGCCTGCCAATGCAGAGGACATGGGTTCGAGCCCTGGTCCAGGAGGATCCCACATGCCGCGGAGCACCTGAGCCGGTGCGCCACGACTGCTGAGCTTGTGCTATTGAGCCTGCATTCTGCGGCTGCTGAAGCCTGCGCACCTAGAGCCTGTGCTCCGCAACAGGAGGGGCCGCCGCAATCAGAAGCCTGCTCACCGCAGCGGAGAGTGGCCCCCGCTCGCCACAGCTAGAGAAAGCCTGCACGCAACAACCAAGACCCAACGCAGCCAAAAATAAATTAATTAATTAAATTTTAAAAAAAGACATCCTAGAGGACAAGTTAAACTTCTCAGTGTTCTGATCCTTGTACTGATTTCCCTAAATCCTAAGAAATGTCTGAAATAACAGCATTCTGACTGGTAAACAGAAGCCAGTAACTGCCTACTGTTTCACTCTGGACCTTACTCAAGAGTTCACCTCTTAAGGCTTTTATAGAAAACATTTTAAAACTTTGTTAAAAAATAAGACCTAAATTAAGAGAACAATTCTGTTAATGATTGGAAGACAACAACCTAAAAATGTTAGTTCTCCCTAAACCCAGAAGAAGATGTTTGAGGAACTTGACAGGCTGACTCTAAAATGTATGTAGGAGATAAGGGGACAAAGATGTCAGTGCCTGGCTGAGAGAGAACAAAGAAGAGACCGTCCAGGCCTAGCATCCACAGGGATACATGGCATGATGTCACCAACATGGCAGAATAAGAGTGTTCTGTCAAAGAACTCCAGTTTAGACTGTCACCCACAGGCGAGAGGGCCTTTGTGGAAGTACAGGAGTCATGCTGTTGGAAAAAAAAATACCCCCAACTGGATGCATTGAAGAGGGTGAGAGGGACAGGTTCACTTTACCCATGTCACCGCTCCCCCGAGGTAGCACAGCTCAGTGCCAAGAGAGACCTTCTTAGCCTGAGATTTGTCCCATGGGGGAGAGTGACAGCGTGTGAGTGCCCAGCTACTCTAGCTGCGCAGACTGCTGCCAAAAAGACTAACTTCTTTCTCACTCCATCTAGAATATTCAGGTGTGCTGTATGTCCAGGGGGCGGGGAGTGGCTGGGAGAGCAGCACTCAGGGCTCTCAGATGGCATCAAAGGAACACAAATCCTACTAACCCCCTTGCAAACTCTATCAGGAAACCTGCCAGTAAGCCGCTGGGGGCTCTTCACCTGCAGATCTCCCCAGCTGGCCCACAGACACCCCAACATTCTGCATGCCTCACCCACATATGCCTCCACCTTGTGGCCAGCTCCCTTAGCTTACCTCCAACTGTGGCAGTGTTGATTCCTGGCATAAAGCTAGTGAGCACACGTAGAAAGCCAGCCTGACCCTGTGGGATTGGGAAAGCACACAGACGAGCATTCAGCACCACCCTCAGTAAGGCAAGCAAACTGGAGGCTGTCAGCACTCAGCCTGGCTTTGTAGGATCAAGGAAGACATGTGAAGCAGGTGTATCCAAGGAAAGGTCTGAGAAAGCTTCAGAATCCCTAGCAGGACTGATGGAAGGTATTTCTCTCCAAAAACCAGTCAGTAAAAACTGGAGGCGGTGACTGCTCCCTCAAATGCAGAAACAGCAACACAAGACTTCAAGGAACTTGAAAAATCAAGGAAACATGACACCACCAAAGGAACACAATAATTTTCCAGTAACCAACTCCAAAGATTTGCCTGATAAAAAGTTCAAGACAGTTGTTTGAAGGAAGCTCAGTGAGCTACAAGAAAACACAGAAGGACAACTCAGCAAAATAAGGAAAACAATATGTGAAGGAAATGAGAGGTTTAACAGAGAGATAGGAATCCTAACCAAACAAATTCTGGAGCTGAAGATTACAATGAGTGAAATGAAAAATGCAACTGAGGACGTCAGCAGCAGGCTTGGTAAAGCAGAAGAAAGATTCTGTGAACTCAATGATAGGTCATTTGAAATTACCCAGTCAGAGGAGAACAAAGGAAAAAGAATGAAAAAGAGTGAAGAAAGCCTATGTGAGCTATGGGACACCATTAAAAGAAACAATCTACACATTACTGGCATCCCAGAAGGAGAAGAGAGGGAGAAGCAGGCAGAAAGCTTATTTAAAATGGAGAACTTCCCAAATCTGAGGAGAGATTTAGATATCCAAGATGACAAAACTCATCGGTTCCCCCCCATGTTTTAAGCCCAAGCTATCTTCACCAAGACACATTATAATAAAACTGTCTGAAATCAAAGACAGAGAGGAAATATTAAAAGCAGGAAAAGAAAAAAAATTCCTCACATATAAGGGAACCCCCATAAGGCTATCAGTGGATTTCTCAGCAGAATGCTTGCAGGACAGGAGACAGTGGGATGATGTATTCAAAGTGGTAAAAGAAAAAGACTGCCAACCAAGAATACTTTATCTGGCAGAGTTGGTCTTCAGAAATGAAAGAGAAAAAAAGACTTTCTCAGACAAACCAAAGCTGGGGGAGTTCATCACCACTAGAGCTGCCTTATAAGAAATGGTGGAAGGAGTCTTCAAGCTGAAATGAAAGGATGCTAATTAGTAACATGAAAACATAGTAAGTAGATAGTCAAAATCAGACTACTCAAATACAGTAAGATGGTGGTACATTAACCACTTAACTCTAAAGGTTAAAGGACAAAAGTATTTTTAAAAAACCATAGCTACAATTATTTGTTAACAGATACATAATATAAAAAGAGGTAAATTGTGATATCAAAAACATAAAATGTCAGGCGGGCAGTAAAAGGGTAGAGTTTTCATATGCATTCGAAGTTATCACCTTGAAATAGACTGTTATATCTATGGAAGCCTCATGGTAACCACAAAGCAAAAAGCTATCCTAGATACACAAAAGAGAAAGGAGAGAATCAAAGCATACTACTATGGAAAATCATTAATTCACAAAGGAAGATAGTAAGAGAGGAAGAAAGTAACAGGGAAACTACAAAACAGTTAGAAAACAACTACCAAGATGGCATTAGTAAGTCATTACCCAGCAATAATTACTTTACATGTAAATGAATTGAATACTCCAATCAAAAGGCATAGAGTGGATGAATGGATTAAAAATTAGCATGGTGGGACTTCCCTGGTGGTCCACTGGTTAACACTTGGCCTTCCAATGCAGGAGGTGAGGGTTCGATCCCTGGTCGGGGAGCTAAGTTCCCACATACCTCGTGGCCAGAAAACCAAAACATGAAACAGAAGCAATATTGTAACAAATTCAATAAAATGGTCCACATCAAAAAAATCTTAAAAAAAAGAATTAGCATGGTGACTATCATTAACAATACGGTATTATACACTTAAAAGTTGCTAAGAGAGTAAATCTTAAATGTTCTCAACACAAAAAAGTGGCAGTTATGTGGGGTGATAGAGATAATAACTTAAACTTACTGTGCTAATCATTTTGCAATATATACATGTATCAGATCACATCACATACCTTAAACTTGTATGATGTTGTATGTCATAGCTCAATAAATCTGGAAAAAAGTAAATAAAGTGTATGTAGAAGAGCAAAAGCATAAGAATAGCAAAGATATTCCTATCAAAGAAAAATAAGAAGGACTTATCTTACCAAATAGCATGACTTACTGTAAAGCTGTAGTAATTAAGACAGTTTGGTATTGGCACAAGGATAAACACATTGACACAAGAGAGAGTGAAAAAGCCCAGAAACACTCATATGTGTGAACACCTGATTTATGACATTGAGGGCATTGCAGATGACTGAGGAAAGGAGGATCAATTGGTTATCATATGAAAAAAATAAAATTAGATCCCTATTCTACACAAAAATAATTTTGGATTGACTAAAGGCTTAAATAGGAAAGGCAAAAATTTGTCTAACTTTTATAAGAAAGCAAAGAATATCTTTATGTCCTTGAGGTATGGAAGGATTTTAAAATAAGATACAAAAAGCCCAAATCTCTGGCTCACCACCAAAGTACACAGGCATACCTGAGACCCCAGGGAGCCCAGCCAAAAAAAGATCTGTCTTGCAAAGACAGGACTGTTCCTGGAGAGATTTGTGAGTTTGCTGTGCCAGTGACTGAGCACATTCCCCAGCCCTCACAGGGCAGGCAGTGGAAGACAGAAGTCTTGCTGGTTGGAGGTATCAAGGACATAATTGAGGGCTGGCAAAGCAACCCAAAACTTAGGAGGGGAGCTCCAAAAACAAAGGAGCCAAAGAGAGGGTTAGTCCCCAAATCTCAGAATAAATTCTGCCCAAACCCTTGACTGACTGCCAGGCTACTCAAGTGCAGGGAAAACCTTCAGAGGACCAGGCTAAGTCAGCGGCATCTGGAAGCTGGAAAACCAAGTGGAGACCTCAGCTTCTGCACTGCAGGGTGGGGGTCAGGGTGGCATGGAAGATATGGTAGTCTGAGTCCAGACACATTCATTCCCTACTCAAATAAGAGCACTAATCCTCGGAAGAACAAAACGGATTCTAGGGTGCTACATCATATTATCTATGATGGCCAGTCTTCAACCAAGAATTATTAGATATGCAAAGAAATGGGAAAATAAACATGACCCACACTCAGGAAGAAAAAAAGCAATAAGTAGTAGCTGACTCTGAGCAGGCCCAGATGTAGATTTAACAAAACAAAGACTTCAACTTGCTATTATAAATGTATTCCAAAAAGTAAAGGAAAATGTGATATTAATGAGTGAACAAATAGGGCCTCTCAACAGAGAAACTGAAACTGTAGAAAATAACCAAGTCAGGACTTCCCTGGTGGCACAGTGGTTAAGAATATGCCTACCAGTGCAGGGGACACGGGTTCGATCCCTGGTCCAGGAAGATCCCACATACCATGGAGCAACTAAGCCTGTGTGCCAGAACTACTGAGCCTGCACCACGACTACTGAAGCCTGCGCGCCTAGAGCCCATGCTCCGCAACAAGAGAAGCCACTGCTATGAGAAGCCTGCGCACCACGGTGAAGAGTACCCCCTGCTCATGGCAACTAGAGAAAGCCCGCACACAGCAACAAAGACCCAATGCAGCCAAAAATTTTAAAATTTAAAAAAATAAAAAATAAACAAAAGTAAAAACCAAAAAAAACAAAAAACAAACAAAAAAACCAAGTCAAAATTCTCGAGTTGAAAAGCATAGTAGCTGAAATGAAAACTTCACAAGAGGGGTTCAACAGCACAATTAAGATGGCAAAAGAGAGAATCAGTGAACTTGAAGATAAGAATTACTCAGGATAAAGAACAGAGGAGAAAAAACTGAAGAAAAAGGAACAAAACCTCAGAGACCTGCGATACAATATCAAGCAATCGATCAGACATGTAATTGGAGTCCCAGAAAGAGAAGAGAAAGAGGCAGAAAAAGTTTTTGGAAGAAATAATAACCGAAAATATATCCTTTGGTGGAAAATGTTAATTTACAGATTCAAAATGCTTGACAAACACTAAATAGAATAAACACAAAGAAAACTACATGTAGGTTTACATCACAGTCAAACTGCTAAAAGCAAAGATAAAGAGAAGATTTTGAAAGTGGTAAAAGAAAAGCAACACATTACATGCAGGGAAACAATGATACAGTTAATAGACGACTTCTCATCAGATACAGTGGAGACCAGAAAACATCAGAATGACATAGTCAGATGCTGAATGGAAGAAAAAGCTGTCAACTGAGAATTCTATACCCAGCAAAAGTATTCTTTAAAAATGAAGATGGGGCTTCCCTGGTGGCGCAGTGGTTAGGAGTCTGCCTGCCGACGCAGGGGACACGGGTTCGAGCCCTGGTCTGGGAGGATCCCACGTGCCGCGGAGCAGCTCGGCCCGTGAGCCACAATTACTGAGCCTGCGCGTCTGGAGCCTGTGCTCCACAGCAAGAGAGGCCGCGATAGTGAGGGGCCCGTGCCCCACGATGAAGAGTGGCCCCCGCTTGCCACAACTGGAGAAAGCCCTCGCGCAGAGGAGAAGACCCAACACAGCCATAAATAAATAAATAAACAAATACTTAAAAAAAAAATGAAGATGAAATATATATAAATAGGGCTTCCCTGGTGGCGCAGTGGTTAAGAATCTGCCTGTCAATGCAGGGGACATGGGTTCGAGTCCTGGTCCAGGAAGATCCCACATGCCGCAGAGCAGCTAAGCCTGTGCGCCACGACTACTGAAGCCCATGCGCCTAGAGCCTGTGCTCCACAACGGGAAAGGCCACCGCAATGAGGGGCCTGTGCGCCGCAACTAGAGTGAGCCCGCGCACAGCAACAAAGACGCAACACAGCCAAAAATAAATAAATAAATTTTTTAAAAAAGAAATATATATAAATATTGAATCATTATGTTGTACACCTGAAACCAATGTAAGGTGATATGTCACTTATACTTCAATTACAAAAAGAACTTATTGCAAAAAAAAAAATTTTGAAGGTTATTGGGTAGGTAAAAATTTCTTAGGACACAAAAACCACAAACCATAAAGGAAGAAATTGATATATTGGACTTCAAAGTAGAATTTTAAACTTTAAGTCTTTGAAGTATATTTTTAAGAAAGTGAAAAGTCAAGCTAGAGACTGGGAAGGAGTATTTGTAGAACATACTGACAATAAAAGACATATCCTGAATATACATATTTTTTAAAACTCTTAAAGCTTAACAGCAAGAAGACATTTCACCAAAGAAAATATACAGATGGCAAATAATCACATGAAAAGATGTTCACTATCACTGACCGTTAGGAAAATGCTACTTAAAATCAGATCCCATGCACACCCACTAGAATGGCTGAGATTAAAAGGACTGACGCTACCAAGAGCTGGAGAGGTTGTGGAGCCCCTGGGGCCTGTACCTTTCTGGAGGGAACGTTGGAAAACAGGTTGGCAGTTTCTTACCCAGTTACACCTTAGGATCTAGCCGTTCTGTTCCTGGGTGTGGCACTTCACCCCACCCCAGAGAAATGAGGACGCACGTCCACACACAGACTGGTACAGGAAGTTTTAGTCCTAACAGCTGAACCTAGAAATAATCTGAATTGGGACAGACAGCACACGACATGGTACTAGGTGGCACTGAGGAGCCATCGAGTGACAGCATGGGTGAGAAGCAGGATGTGGTACCAGGTGAAAGAAGCAGGACATAGAAGCGCACACGCTCTTTTTTTGGGGGGGGGGTGCATTTATTCTTTATTGATTATGGATACTTTCCTTACTAGCCGTATGCATTAAAAGAAAATTGTGAACCAGTGAAATAAACCAGACAGAGAAACAAATACTGCATGATATCAATTATATGTGGAATCTTAAAAAAAAAAATGTCGAACTCATAGAAACACACAACAGAATGGTGGTTGCCAGGGTTGGGTTGTGGAGGAAATAGGAAGGTCTGCTGGTCCCAAAGGGAAGTTCATGAGTGATTTGTGCGCAGGGACTCTGGTGCTTCTATGACCATTCACACTGGTTTCCCCAGAGCTGTGTGACTCCATGGGTTTGAGCTCCAGGGAAGGCGAGTCTGGCAACAGCTGGTTTTCCAAGACTGGGGTGGTGAGGGTCTTGGCCGCACGCCCGTGAGGGCTTAGCAGGGTGTTAGAAATGCCTTATATTTTAAGTGTGGTGGTGATCACACAACTGTGTACATTTTCCCAAACTCATCAAACTTTACACTTAAAATGGGATAATTTTACTGTGTGTAAACCATGGCTCATAAAACTGTTAAAAATGTACACTTGTGGAGAGGGCATTAAAATTGTGGAAGGCTTTGTTTGCCGTGCAGTATAAAGCTTGCAATTGTGAAGCCATAATCCCAGGAAAATCACCTCAGATTGTGACGGATTTTGAGATAAAGTCTTTAAAGAAGTAATTAAGTTAAAATGAGGTCGTTAGGGTGGGTCCTAATCCAGCAGGACTTTATGAGACGAGGATATTGGACACAGACATGTACAGAGGGAAGGATGAGCAGACACAGCGGGGAGATGGTCTCAGCCAGCCGAGGAGACAGGCCTGGCAGGCATCCTTCCTCACGGCCCCGCGAGAACCAGCCCCGGACACCGTGAGCTGCCAGCCCCCAGACCTACAGGGCAATGCGTTTCTGTTGTGTGAGCCACTCTGTCGTACTTTGTGACGGCAGCCCTGGCAAACTAATATGAGTAGTGAGTGTGAAACAGCTTAGAGCCTGACTGAGAAAGTCAGCCGTGTGTGGCAGCATATGATTAAGAACCAAATGAAGAGGAAATGAATAAAAGCTCCAGGTGTTTAGGAGGGGGCGTGTGGTCCCTGCCAAGCCCCCAGCTAAGGCTTCAGAAAGCAGATGGGATTTGCATGTGTGAGGTGGGGAAACAAGAGCACAGGAGGATATTCGGGAGTGGAGGTGGGATGGTATTCAGTTACCGGTGGTTTATTCACTGCCGTGAGCCAGGCACTGTGCTAGGAGCCAGGCATCTGATGAGCCAAGAGGGCGCTCCCTGCCGCCGGGCACACACAGCATGAGATGGTGGAGGTAGAAATGAGCAGGGCAGTCTGGGGCACCAGCACACACACGAGCGGCATTGGCACGGAGGACCAGGTATGAGAGCTGTGGAGTCAAGTTGTGTCTCCCTTGAGCCCTTGGTATATATGTAGTATGTGATAAAAACATTTGATTTTGCTCAATGATTATTTCATGAAAGTGATTTGTCATCGTTTGACATATTCACTTAGCTGCATTTACTTCTGCTTTCCGAAGGTTGGACAGGAAGCTAAATTCCAAGCTTCTTGAAGACAGCGGTTTTGCCTCTTCTTTCTTATTTCTCCCATCTTAACAGGGGTCCGTGTAATGCAAAGCGAGAGTCGGTGACCCTGCACCTGGTACTCCTGGGCCGCTCCCACCGTCAGCCGCATCTCCGTGACAGCCAGCACCTTGTGAGCGCTCTGCCTGATGGTGGCTTCTCTTGTTGCTCCTACAGGTAGTAACATTGCCCAAATATTTAAGGAAGAGGTTTGGTGGCTACCGGATCCAGCTCCTCCTCACTATTCTGTACTTATTCCTTTATATCTTCAGTAAGATCTCGGTGAGTTGTGTAAAAGCCAGTCCAAGGAAGAAAAACACAAAAAAATCGATAGGCAGGACTATGCTAGGTTTGTCGCAGCAGTTCACTCTGGGGCCCCATAAGTTACTTGTCGGCCTCTGCTGTCTAAGCTAAAGTGGAGAAAAAATAGCTTAATGATACACAAAATGAAAGGCAGAGGCATCTTCTTTGCCTCCCAAGCCTGGGTTACAGGCCCCTCCTGTGTGTTACCAGAGAACCCTGGGCGCAGGTCGTCAGGTGATGCCACTCTTCTGCTGGAAACAATCCAGGCACCCCACCACCCTTACAAGAGAACTGAACCTCGTGTTATGACCTGTGAAGCCTTCCCACCCTGGCCCTGCCTCTGGCCTTGTCTCCTCCCCTGTACTCGCCATATCGTTTCTCAAATCCAGCAAGCTTATTCCCACTTGAAGCCCTTGACACCTGCTCTGTACTGTGTCTGGAATGTTCTTCCCCCAGATTTTTGAAATGTCACCTCCTGGGAGAGGCCTTCCTTGGATGTGCCCAGTCAGTCTCTACTCCATTACTGTTTCTGTTTCCTTTGTAATACACTCCACCATGTGAGAGAATTTATCTGTTTCCTTGCTTGTTATCTGTCTTCTCCATTCTGGTGTGAGCTTCTTGAGCCCCGGGGCCTTTCCTGGCTTGCTCCCTGCAATCCCCCTCTGCTGAGAACATGGTTAGCACATAAGGCACTTGACACGTGTTTTTTTTGAATGACTGAATGAGTGTCACTGATCACACTGCATGGAAATTGCCTATTTGGTGGCCTATCTCCTTCATTAAACATAAGGTACTTGAAGACAATGACTGAGTTTTGGTAACCCTTGCATCTCCTGAACCCTGCCGAGTATCAACCACATGGCTGGTGCCCAGTAAACATTCGGTGTGTAAATGTTGGGTGTTGGGGGAACCTCTGCCCATTGTATCCCTGGCTGTGGAGATCAGAATACCAAAGCACGAGGTTAGCCAGTAAATGACGTGCAGGTGCTTCAGAGTCATTGTCAACGAAGCCTGGGGTTAACAAACCCAGCCCACAAGCCAGTCGGACTAGTGATCTCCTTTGTACAGTCCTTGAGCTAAGAATGGTTTTTACAGTTTTAAAGAGTCGTAAAAAAATAGAAATGGTCTGTGTGTCACAAAGCCTACAGCATTTACCATCTTCCCTTTACAGAAAAAGCTTGCCAGTCCCTGATAAGCAGGCCCCTCTGCCTTTCCCACTGGCGGAACTGCAGGAACAGCTCGCTCCCTGGGCACACTCCCCACTCTGAGGCTCCAAGGAGGAAGAGACTAAGTTGCATTAACTTAGCCCAAGGCTTAAAGGTCCTGACCTTGGCTGAACTCATGGGGCACCAGCTGTGTTGCCCAACAGAACTTGGGTAGACCTCACCCAGTGTCCACTAGGGAAGGAGTGGACGTGCTGAGTGCAGATGGTCTCTGAGGTCAGCGTCTTTATGGGACAGCTGTCGATAGAGCTGGAAATGAAAGTGCAGCCTGCTACGTTTGTACCCATTTCAGGTGGAGATCTGCACTGGCGCCGTGTTCATGAGGCTGGTTTTGGGGTTGGATGTTTACCTGGCCACCGTAGTCTTGCTGTCAGTTACTGGCATTTATGCCATCACAGGTGAGGTTACTCTAACCCCCAGGTATTTGTGTTGACACAAAAGCTCTACTTAGTGAAGTCCTAAAGACATTGAGACAGCGATCTCCAGCTTTTGCATTTTCCCTGAGTCTGTAAGTCACATTGCTGAGGCCTGAAAGGGCTAAATACTGAAAATAATTGAGGCAGGGGTGCCCAAGTGGTGCCCTGCTCCTGGAAATCGTATCAGACTGGCAGGGGCTTTCCAAGAGGATTGACAGGGCCGGCAGTGTTTGGGGTGGGGCAGGCCTGACACTGCAGTCTGCTGGGTGAAGGGGTGAAGGAGTGGGAGCACAGAAAGGGACTGAGAGGAGGAGCTGCTTCAGGGCATCCCGGTTACCTGGTAACCTGGTCAGGCCATCAGATGGGATCGCTTAGGCAGACAATTCGAATTTGGAATATTGATCCCATCTTGGGCTAATGCTACGTAGCATGATACATGGCATCATAACCTTGGGTAGTGGCAGCTCGCCATCAGCCACGCATCCACGAGGTGAACAGCCGTTCTCTACCCAGACAGCCATTCTGTTTTTCAGTACAGTATTCAATAAATTACATGAGATGGTCAACACTGTATTATAAAATAGGCTTTGTGTTAATGAATTTACCCAACTGTAGGCTAATGTAAGTGTTCTGAGCACATTTAAGGCAGACCAGGCTAAGCTATGATGTTCAGTAGGTGAGATGTAGTAAATGCATTTTCGACTTAATAATGTTTTCAACTTACAATGGGCTTATCAGGATGTAACCCCATCAAAAGTCAAGGAAGACCTGTATACTTTTTTGCTTAGGAAAACTACCAGATTTTCATTTATCCAAAATGGGAAGTAAAAGGAAATTGGGATATAAAAGAGCAAGATAAGAATCCAACAACAGATCATGAAGGCTGTTCAAGAGAGAAAACAGGGTGTATCTAGTCTAAGCATAAGCAGTTGTAAGGCCCACTGAGTTCAGGACAGAGGTGTGGGTATGGAGATGAGCAGACCCGAGTGTGTGGACCAGGCATGCAGAGTAACTTCCCACAGAATCAGGCGTGGCTCTCCTTTCCCTTTCTCTTGCCTATTCAGGTGGTTTTGCGGCTGCAGTTTATACTGATATCTTACATGCTGGCGTTGTGGTTCTGAGCTCAGTCTTGTTAATGGGCTATGGTAAGTAAATCTGGAGAGCAATGGGCACTGTGGGTGGACTCTTTGAATCTGACAGCTGCCTAGGGCCATTTCAGCACCTTCCTCTCACAGATGAGGAGACCGAGGCCCTCAGAACCCACGAGCATTGTCTAAGGTCATGCCCACGTCAGGAGAAAGAGGAGTTGAGGAGTAGGAGGGGTGACGACAAACTCAAGCACTTTGAACAGCAGTCAAGAGCGGTCCACCACACTCATCCCCGCTCTGTGCCTCTGTCCATGCTCTTCCTCTCCAGTCAGAAGCCCCTCTCCCTTTTGTCCACTCAGTGAAATCCATCTCTCAGGGTCAACGGAAGATCCGCCCCTGAGTGTGTGATTCCATGATTGTTCTACCTCTACATCTTTGTTCTCTGGACTTGCATCACTACCACACAACGTGACTTTTTTTTTTTTGATGGTACATACCTTGATTGTTCATTGTGTCACATAAATAAGTCATACCCCCCAGGTCCAAAACTTCTTAAGAACCAGAGCCATTGTATCCTTCACACAATGAGTCTGATGCACATGGTAGGTGCTTAGTGAGTAAGACGAATGAAAATAATAGCTGATATGAATTGAGAATCAGGTACCATGCAGGCATTTATCTGTATTGCCTCATTAAATGATCACAGTCATCATGAGGCATAACTACTTTTATTATCCTAATTTTACTGATGAGGAAGCTGAGTTACTCAGTTAACTAACTTGTTCATGAAACACACCAAGAGTAGAACTCAGAGCTGGGTCCCTCTAACACCAAAGCCCCCGATATTTGAATAGCATATTACTGTACCTGTAGTGACAATTACACTCACCTTCAAGTGGAGGTTTCCTCCCACTAGCTAGGAGTAGCCTTAGTGAGGTTGGCGGTACCCACTGTTCCATGGGTCAGAGAGTGGTCTTGCAGAAACCTAGAAGGAAAAGCTCTTGGCTGAGGTATTGAAAAATTATTGAAATGATATGCTAGTTCAGTTGAAGGGTTATGGTTCCATAGAGCATGTTGTTGAGCCTCATGGAAGGAGAACAGATAGACTCACACAGAATCACAAACCTCAGTCTTACCATTCAGTAAGCATTAGTGCTCCATGAAGTATACTCAACGCTGTGTTGCTGGGACACAAAATACATGTCAGGCATGCTCCAAGGAATTTTGTAATGAGCTGGGAAACAATCACTGATTTGAGTGACACAACTATAAACTATAAAACATTCTAAGCCATTGTGTTTGCTCAATGTTAGTGGTAAATATCAACTTTATTAAAACTTGCCAAGACCATCCCAATACTTGAGAATGATATCCAATTAAACTTTAGGGGTAAGTGGAATATTCCATTTAATATTAGCAATTATATCTCTAAATAATTATATATCATTTACTGTTATAGACTGAATGTTTGTATCCCCCCAAAATTAATAAGTTGAAATCCTAACCTCCAATGTTATGGTATTGGGAGTTGGGGCCTTTGGGAGGTGGTTAGGTCATGAGGGAAGAACCTTCATGAATGGCATTAGTGCCCATATAAAAGAGACCCCAGAGAGCTCCCTCGACCCTTCTGCCTCATGAGGACACAGTGAGAAGATGGCCAACACCCTGTCAGCCAGCACCTTGATCTTGAACTTCCCAGCCTCCAGAACTGTGGGAAGTAAGCCATTCACTGTATGGTATTTTGTTATAGCAGCCCGAACAGACTAAGACATTTTCTGAGAAATTTAATGGGATTTTTTTTTACCAGAGTATTCATGCTAGTTCTTTGGTAAGTAAACTATTTGGGAGAGGCATTGTTTTCCTTTAAAAATATACAAGAACTTGTGCATCCAAGTGAATGTTGCCTTCAGACAAGTCACCGTGGGAACCTGTGCACATACAATTTTATTTTTTTATTTCTAATTTTTAGTTAAGGTAAACAAAACAAAAGGGTACACAGTGAAATATTTACCACCCTCAGTTTCTCAGTTTGACTCTGTCTCAGTTTGACTCCCCAGTTTCTCAGTTTGACTCCCCAGAGCCAACCAGTATCATAAGTTTTGTGTACATCCTTCCAGAAATGGTCTTCATATGTACAAGCAAACCTTGGAGATATTGTGGGTTTGGTTCCAGACTACAGCAATGAAGCAAATACCACAATAAAGCAAGTCACATGAATTTTTTGGTTTCCCAATGCATATAAACTTATGTTTACACTATACTGTAGTCTGTTAAGTGTACAATAGCATTATGTCTAAAAATAAGGCACATACCTTAATTTTAAAATAATGCTGTTGGAAAAATGGCACTTATAGACTTGCTCGTTTCAGGGTTGCCACAGACCTTCAATTTGTAAAACAAAACAAAACACCACATGGTATCTGCAAAGTGCAATAAAGCAAAACACAATAAAATGAGGTATGCCTGTACAAATATTTTTTCTTATCTGTGAGATATATATCTTAATAGAATCAGAACATTTTAAAAGCCCGTTTTTCCACCACTGGAACTATATCTTAGGCAAATTTCTATATCAGAAAATAGAGATTTACTGCATCTTTTCTGCTTTTGTATTTGTAATAAACTTTTTATTGAAAAGTGCACAAATCAAAGTGGATAGCTAGATGAGGTATCACAAAGCGAACACACTCTGGTAGTCAGCACCCAGGTCAAGAAGTTGTCTTTTTGTTTCCTTCTTTTCCAAACTTTATACTTTCATTTCTTTTTCTTGCCTTATTACACTGGCCAGGACCTTTAGTACAGTACTGAAGACAAGAAGAGGCATCAGTCCTCCTTGTCTCATTCCCAGTTTAAAGGGAAAGCTTTGAATATTTCACCATTAAATAAAATGTTTGCTGTCAAATTTTTGTAGATATTTTTTGTCATACTAACAAAGTTCCCTTCTATTCCTAGTTTGCTAAGATTGTTTATCATGAGCAGGTTTTGAATTGTATCAAATGTTTTTCCACATCTACTGAGGTGATTATATTATTTTTCTCCTTTTTCTTTTAACACAGTAATTACATTGACTTGGTTTTGAGTGTTAACCTTGCATTCCTGGATTTGTCAAGAGATACCTCAATTTCCTCTCCAAAGTGGCAATTTTAACTTATATTCTCAGAAATGTATGAGAATATGTGTTTCTTAACCTCCCAGCCAACACTTGATGTTTTTGTGTTTTTTTTTAATTTTTAAAAAAATTTTATTTATTTATTTTTAGCTGCATTGGGTCTTCATTGCTGTGTGCAGGCTTTCTCTCTAGTTGGCGGTGAGCGGGGGCTACTCTTCATTGTCACGCGTGGGCTTCTCATTGCAGTGGCTTCTCTTGTTGCAGAGCACAGGCTCTAGGTGTGTAGGTTTCAGTAGTTGTGGCACGCGGGCTCAGTAGTTGTGGCTCGCAGGCTCTAGAGAACAGGCTCAGTAGTTGTGGCGCACGGGCTTAGTTGCTCCGTGGCATGTGGGATCTTCCCGGACCAGGGCTTGAACCCGTGTCCCCTGCATTGGCAGGTGGATTCTTAACCACTGTGCCATTTGGGAAGCCCAACACTTGTTAAGACTTTAAAAAAATATGCCCAGTAGGTGAAAGGGGGAAAAAAAGTATCTCATTTTTGTTTTAATTCGAAGTTTCCAGACACTGGTGAGGTTGAGCATCTTTTCATATACTTAGTGGACATTTGTATTTCCTCCTTTGTGGATTACATGTTCATATTCTCTACCACATTTCTTTCCAATAGTTTCCCTTGGCTATTGCTGTGTGAGTCCTTCATACATGATGCAAATCTCTTCTTTTATTCTAACAAATTTTTAACTTGATTTCAGTCACATAAATTTAAAATTTTGAAGTCAAATTTGTCAACCTTCCTTTTCCTTTCTGTGTCTTGTTGAAGAATGTAATACTCCCTAACCCAAGTTCATAAAGATACTCTCCTGTTTTCTTCTAATAACTTTGTGGTTTTGTAGTTCACCTTTTCAAAATCCACACGGAATTCATTTTTAGAAGTGCCATGAGGTGTCTTTCATTTCATAGTCACTTGGTATCTTTTCATTGACTAGTCTTGACTCCATATGATTCTGAACCCATTTCAAAAACCAAGTCTGTATCAAAGGGACATGGTTTAATATGCCAAAATAAAAAATTTTTTAGTTAAGTAGGTGGAATTATGTGTTTTAGTGCCTTTTAAAAATATTTTTCGGGCTTCCCTGGTGGCGCAGTGGTTAAGAATCCGCCTGCCAATGCAGGGGACATGGGTTCGAGCCCTGGGCCGGGAAGATCCCACATGCCGCAGATCAACTAAGCACGTGCGCCAGAACTACTTAGCCTGCGCTCTAGATCCCGTGAACCACAACTACTGAAGCCCGCGCACCTAGAACCCGTGCTCTGCAATAAGAGAAGCCACCACAATGAGAAGCCCGCAAGCAGCAACAAAGACCCAACTCAGCCAAAAATAAATAAATAAAATTTTCTTTAATGTTGAGATTTTACACCACTTAGGATATTGAGGGAGAAATGCTATAGGCTCTGAAGAAAATTCCAGATATGAAGTTTCATAAATGTTTTGCTGGAATTGCAGGAAAATGAATATTAATTTCTGATTTAGTCGAGATTCTTCGAATAACTTGAAATAGAACTTTAGTTCCAAACTAGTATAAGCAAATAAGTACTTCCTTGGCTCACCTAAGTGAAAATTCCAGGGCCGTCTTACTTTTGAGCATGGCTTGATCCAGCCTTCTGCATGAGCCAGGTAGACAAAAGAGCTTTAAACTGCCATCCTAGCTTAGAACCCCAAAGCAAGGAAGCAGGCTTTTTTGGTGCCTTAAGCAGAAGACTCCTGGGACAAGCTCTGATTAGCCAGGCTTGGGTCCCAAGTCCATTCCTGATACATCAGCTGCCCAGGTGACGGGAAACATTGGCCAGGCCTGGGTCACATGCCAGATCGGAATGAGTGGTAGGTAGTTTGACGAGGCCCACCTAAGTCATATAGGGCGGGATGCAGCTGGAAGTGGGGTTCTGTCCCCAGAAGCAGGAGGTTGGGGTGCCAGGCATACGACCGCCAGTGTCCACTGTACTCTTCTTTTTCTTTGGAGGAGATGGTGTCTTTTCTTAGGTACATACAGTCTTGGCTATTTGCCAGTCCATTGTGTCTCACTTTGCAATCTTGGTTCTTCAGATGTGTGTTATTGTGCAGTTTAAGGTACTGACCAACTGTATGGTATTTTCAAGCCTTTAAGGAGGTAGGAGGATACCAGGAGCTACAGCATAAGTACATGGATGCTAAGCCCACCCTCATCCATGAAGGAAACTGGACCGCCCAGCCGGAATGCTTCATTCCTCGTCTGGATTCTTTCCATATCTTCCGATCCCACCACTGGAGACATCCCCTGGCCTGGAGTCATCTTTGGCATCTCCACCCTCTCCTTGTACTACTGGTGCACCGATCAGGTAATCAGATGCGCTGCGCTGACGGGCCTGCACTGGGGGCTGAGGGTTGGGGTCTCTGCAGTCTCTGCAGCCACAGGCAGGCTTCCCTCCCAGCCTTGTGTAGTGCCCAAGTGTAGTGCAGGACCACTGTTCTGTCTGAAAGGGGTCTCTCGGGACTTCCCTGGTGGTCCAGTGGTTAAGACTTCACCTTCCAATGCAGGGGGTGCGGGTTCGATTCCTGGTCAGGGCGCTAAGATCCCACATGCCTCAAGGCCAAAACACCAAAACATAGAACTGAAGCAATATTGTAACAAGTTCAATAAAGACTTTAAAAATGGTGCACATCAAAAAAATCTTTAAAAACATAAAAGGGGTTCCCCCTCCAGTCCTGTCTATAACAGAGCACTTGTTTTCATTTTTTCCTCCCTCTCATTATCTACAAAGCACAATGTTCGCACATGAAAAATATGTCAGTTCTCCCAAATTGAGTCTAGAAATTAAATACCACTAATCAGTATTTCAGTTGGATTTTTTAAGGACTCAAGCTTATTTTAAAAATTATATGGCTCTCTATCAAGGGTTGTTAATGAAATAAACTGTGAAATATTCATACAGTGGAAAGCCAATATAGAAATAAAAAGGAAGTACAGCTACACACCATAGCATGGATGAATCTTTAAAGCATGATACCAATAAAAGAAGCTAAACACAGAAGCCTAGGTGCTGTGTGATTACATTTATATAAAGCTTAACACAGGCAATGCTAAGTTATGTTGTTTAGGTATACACAATTACATAGCAAAAAATTGTAAAGAAAAAGCAAGGAGGAAATAAAATAGTCATTAAAGTGATCATTTCTGAAGCAAGAGAGAGGTTTGAGGTTAAAAAGAGGCACATGTAACAGTGTTGTTCACAATCATTAAAAAGTGGAAACAACCCAAATATCCACCAACGAATGAATGAATAAACAAAATGTGTATCCATGTGTTGGAATATTATTCAGCCATAAAAAGGAATGAAGTACAGATACATGCTACACCTTGGATGAATCTCGAAAACATTATGCTAAGTGAAAGAAGCCAGACACAAAAGGTCACCTACTATATGATTCCTTTTATATGAAATATCCAGAACAGGCAAATCCATGGAGACAGAAATCCGATTAGTGCTTCCCGGGGGAGGAGGGATGGAGAGTGGCTGCTTCATGGGCCTGGATGTTCTTCTGGGTGATGAAGAAGCTGTGTTGCTGGAGAGAGGTGGATGTGATGCAACACTGGGGATGCACTAAATGCTACAGAATTGTTCACTTTAAAATGGTTAATTACATGTTATGTGAATTTCACCTCAATTGTTTAAAAGAGCCATGGAGAGAGGCTTCTGGGGTACCTCAATGTTGCACCTCTTTTTTTTTTTTTTTTTTTTTTTGTTCCACCACCATCAGTGAGTTTTTTCATACATTTCTAAATCAGTTAGATTCTTTGTTACATTCTGTATGCCAGCCTTTGAGTGTTGCACATCTTGACTTGGTGTTTCCATGGTGCGCTCTGTAATGTGCTACACCATGTTTGTGTGTTATAGCACAATAAAAAGGGTTTAAACCTTTTGTGGAAGGAGAAGTTGCCACAAATAGCTAACCCAAGTTTGAAAATGAAGAACAAAGGGGGAGAACTTGCCCGACCAGATATTTAAACTTTGACAAAGTCGCAGTAATACAAGCAGTTTGAAATTCCCAGGAATAGACGTATAGACTAACAGAACAGAATAAAGAGCTCAGAGACAGACTCATATACTTATAGGAATTTAATATGTGTTCAAGGAGGCTCCACAAAGCAACAGCGGAGATACATACTCTTCGATGTTGTTAAAAAAAAAAAAAAACCAAACCCAGCTTACTATTTGGAATAACAAAGCTTCATCCCCGCCTAACACTTACACAGAAGTGGACTTCAGATGAACTAAAGACTTAAATGTGGAAAGTAAACCTGTACTACAATAAGGGGAGGTAACGCTAGTGAATACTTCTGAGTTGGGGGGAGTGTAAATCGTATCGGTTTGATCACATTACACATAAGGCCTTTTTAACAAAGACACTCTAGACAAAGTTGATGGATGACGGGCTAGAGAAGAATATCAGAATGTTTATGATGAACAGGAGACTAATAGCAAATCCACAAGAAAAAGGAGCTCCAATAGCCATGCGGGCAAAAGATAACGAGAGGCAACTTGTAGAAAAGGAAAAGCAAACAAACGTAAATGCTAACAAGCATATAACCCAGTGTTATCAGGGAAGTGCAATTTAAAACCACAATGAGACTGGCAAAAATTAGAAAGCTGGATGATGTCAAGTGTTGAGGAGAACACGGATGTTTAGGAATCCTCTTGCATTTCTGGTGAGAGTGCAAACAGGACATGTGTTCTGGAGGGTGATCTGGCAATGCTGAATAAAGTCAAATATATTGTACTCTGTGACCAATTGGTGACGTTCCTCAGAAACTACCCAAAAATCCTCATCCAAGTTCATAAGGGACCATGTGTGAGGCCTTGATCACAGTGTTGATTGTGCCAGGTACTGAGGTGGGTGGATGAGATGGGGGTGGGGTGGGAGTGGGGGATACCACTGAGGGCTTCTGTGCAGCTGTGAGAAGCCGTGGAGTCACCGTACAAGGAGTGGCACTGATGGAGCTTTAACATGTGCTGAGCGGAAGACCGGGAAACAAGATGAGGCCCAGAGCCCAGCACACAGACGTGATCTGTAATGCAGCCATGGTGTTGTTATTTGTATTCTTCCCCTCTGCTTATTATGTGTCTAATTATGCTGCTTTATGTCAATGACAAGAAAAGTCTTTCTGTAAAAATTAGAAAACAGGGTGGAATCAAACCACCACAACCAAGAAGCCCTTCCATCAGAAATGATCAGTTAGATTTCAAACTCAAACTTCTGGAAATGAAAAATATTCTTATTGAAATGTAAAACTGAGTAACTGTTAGAATAACAGATTAAGCATAGCTGAAGGAAAAAAGTAGTAACCTAGAAGAGAGAACTGAAGAAATTGCCCAGAAAGCACAAAAATGGAAAGTGTGAAAGAGAGACAAAGTGACATGGAAGACAGGATTAAAATACATCCTATTGGAGTTCCAGGAGAAAAGGGGAGAAGCAATATTTGAAGAGAAAGTGGCTGAGAATTTTTACAGCTGTTGAAAGAACAGGACTCATCAGATTCAGGAATCAAAGTGAATCCCAAGCAAATCTACACAAAGTCACCTCGTGATGAAGTTTCAGAGCATGAAAGACGAGGAGACTGAAAGCCACCTGAGAGAAAAGATCCCTTGTAAAAGAAGACAGGTACACCCCCAACAGACTGCTCAGCAGCAGCAGTGTAACCCGAGGGAGAGGAGTAAACTTTTCAAAGTACTGAGGAAAATGTCCACTTTCAATTACGTGCCCAGCTAAGTATTACTCAGTAGCAAGGGCAAAATAAAGGCATAACCTTCCCTAGAGACTGAATGACGTGCATAAAGAAGAAGGAGGTCCTGGTGAGCAGCAGGGACAGTTAGAGAAGCCGGCCGGCATGTGCACAGATCTGAAGCATTGGCTGAAAATCACCATAATTCTGCACACAGGAAGTAACACAGGACAGAGCTAAAATATCGGACCATAATTAGAGTTAAATCTGTCTGTGGACCTTAAATTGTTCAGAAGGGCACAGATACTGATTTACTTTAGACCTGAAGTTGTATACATGTTAAAATTTTAAGGGTAATTATTAAAAGCATAGAAGTAGAATCTCTTAACTTCCTAACTAGTAAAGAGAATGATTTAAGAAAAAATTTTAATTAAAAAAGAGACAAACTGAACAAAGGAAAATTGTTTTCCTTTGGCCCACTACCATTTTTAAACAAGAATTCGTCCCTTGCCCCGCTTTGTAATATATGACAACCTACGAAAGTGCTTAGGGCTTTCTGCGTGGAATGATTTCATACCCCTATGACTATCCTGTCCTCAGAATAAGAGTTGGCTTCTGCTCTGGCCTTGTTCCTTCATCCGCTCCCTTAGAGACCGTCTCTTCTGTGTGGAGGGCTAAGCAAAGACCAGGAAGTGCAGCCTGGCTGCCCACCTGCTCAGCAGAGGCCCCCAGGCACCTAGAGGCTGTCAGCAGGATGCCCACAGGCCCACTGAGAAGCAGTGCCTGCTTACATGAGGCAGGACCACTTTGGGGTTCTTCCTCCTATTAATAAACAATGCATTTGGGGAAGAAAGAAAGCATTAAAGAAGAACATGAAAATCCTACCTGTCAATCCTACTATCCCAGGATTAACCTCTATTGTCATGTTGGTTTATTCCTGTGGACTTTTTCTAGGTATAGAGTCGAGGTGTGTGTGCTATTGTATCCGTGCCTTTTTGTTACTGTCACACTATGAGCATTTTTTCACATTATTTAAATATTCTTTGAGAACGTAATTGTAATGCATACAGAGTACTGCATTGTCGTGATGCACTGGACCATGTCTTTATGTTCTTTCTTAAGTGCTTCTCCATCTGCCCACTACACCATTCTGCTCAGGCTGAGTGCACACCGCCTCTTACAGCAGGAGCACAATGAAAGGGGGCGTGAAGCATCTCCCAGGAGACTTTGCATGTTAAGGTCTACACTGGTTCATTTCCACTTGGACAAGTGAAGCTGGCCCCAGTTCTAAACACTCATTTGTTACCGGGGACCAACCTGTGCTTGGATTGATGTCACAAGGGCAGAGACGGTCTGTGGCCTCTAGAAGGGAGTCTCGTCCTTGCCAGGGGACAGCTTGTAAGCACTGTGCTGCTGTGATTGGTGTGCAGTGCTAGCAATGAGGCCAAGGTCAGGCCACCCTCCTCCCCTCTGGTAGCTGTGCACTGAGCAAAACGTGTGCATCGGTCACACATGCCTCCTCTGGCCCTGCATGCCCGGAGACACCTGGGTGATCGGGGTGAGCAGTGGGCACACCCTACGGCTACTGCAGGTCACAGTTGTCCTATCTGTGCCGAGGCAGCCCGGGCTTGATACCCTCTGAGAAAGCCACCCCCGCCCCCCGACCTGTGTTTCCTCGGCAGATTTTTGTCCAGGGCTGCCTGGCAGGGAAGAACATGTCTCATGTGAAAGGCGGCTGTGTCTTGTGTGGGTACCTGAAGCTGCTGCCCATGTTCAGCATAGTGAGGCCGGGAATGATCAGCCGCGTCCTGTACACAGGTAATTCTTGCTCTGCTGTGTTCACACTGATCTTCTTCTCCTCTCTTAGGCATCTACATCTAGGGAGAATAGGTTATCAGGTCTCCCGCTGGGGAGACTGCTGGGGTTGAGGTGCCCCAGATTGCTTTCTTGGGAGCTCATGGATTTAGATTAGGGATGTGGCTGAGCAGAAGTCTGGCAGGGACCGTGGATGTAGGTGGCAAGAGAGGAATTGCAGAGAGAAAAGTTCAGGCGGGGATGAGCCAGCCGACGCTCCCTGCAGTGGCCGGTCTCTGCGTGGCGTTGAGGCATGGTCCATGGGGAGGTCAGCTGTTCCCCCTGCACTGCAGGCACTGTCCTGCGGGCACTCCTGGGTGCCAGGCATCGTGCTCGGATGTGACCAATGCCGTCACTGCTCTCACAGCCCCAGGTGTGGCACGTCGATGGAACCCCCAAAGCGGGTCTAGCCCTGAGGCCCACGTTCTTTCTGTTAAGTGCTATGAGAACATCCCTGCTGCACTTAATGAGCTGTCATAATTTCGTGGACGTCCCTCATCCCCGTTTCAGCCTCGTTTTACTAGGTGTACTGCCTCTCGGTACCAGATTTGTTTATTCATTAAACCTTTGTGGAGCACATACTCAGATGGTGCAGCCACATGGGCAAAGCAGGCGGCTTCCACGGAGTCTTCTGCCTCAGTGCTTGACAAGGTCAAGCAGAGAGTGAAGCACTTTTTATTGCGAAGCAACATGTGCAATAGACGTCTGTAACCCTAATCCATCCTTCAGTCTGCCTCTTTTTTAACCCTGATCCCTTTCCGGTTTCAAAAGAGAAGAGCACTCCGTTCCAACATCCCAGATTTGGCCTTTGGATGTCAGGCAGCTCTTTCTGGGGTCTCTTAGGTGGTGCCTCCTCATAGGTTAAAAAATAGGCCTCTGTGCTCTCTAGGGCCCCAGAGTCCCCTGGGCTTGGCAGCCCTACCTCCCCAGCCCCACTTCACCTCACAGACCACCCCACCCACTGAGGAGGAAGGCTGGGCGAAACCACATGTCTCTTGGCCTCTAGAAGTGGCTGAGGGAGGACCGAGAAGAGCGGGCCTCAGGAAGTCACACGCCCCCCAGCTTCTGACCACCAGGTGAATAGAGTTGGTGGGCTGCCCTTGGGAGAGCTGTCAGGGTGGGGAGGGGCCTGGGGCCACTTGTCCCCCATCCTCAGAAATGGCCAGACTCACAGACTGTTTATACACACTCATAGAGAGCAGTTTAGCACAAAACTCCGCACCTGCCCACATTCCTGGGAGAATATACCTTTCCAGTAACCTGAACGCTCCTGGTGCTAGATTCCGGGTCTCTCCCGTGGCCAGAGCCGGGGGCCAGACACCCACAAGGTGTGATTCTGCCAGTCAGATTTTCCTTGGGGGCCACTGTATTAGTTGGGGCTCTTGATTGAAAATGACGTGCACTTTTAGCTCCTCTTTCCTCCGAGCTGGTGTCCTCGCAGTCTGTCTGATGGCAGATGACCACCAGCAGCACCAGCCTTCCACCCTCCAGCCCAACAACCCCCAGAAAGAGTGTTTCCTTTTCGCTCTCCCAGCAGAAATCCCAGGGGAGTCCCGTGAGCTCCCTTGGGTGACAGGGACCAGTCATTGTGGCCAAGGGGAAGGTGTTTCCAGAATGGCCAGGTGGCCCCTGGGCCCCTCCCAAACCATGCCGAAGGAGATTGAGGGCCTGCTCGCAGGGCAGGGGGAGGGAGAGCAGGCAGAGGAAAAGCTGCCCCCCTTAGTTTTCCTGATGTCCCCAGTGAAACCCCTTGCTCTCCACTTAAACCCAGGCCCTTCCTGCCTCTTCCTACTCTACGTTGATTCGTTGTTTTGGTTTTTTCTCAGATGGTAAGTTTTTATCTGGTATGTAAGCTCTTGAAGGCCTATCACATTCCCTCCTTTACTTCCCTTTGTCCAAATTTCTCCCCAAATACTCTGAAATAACACCCCTACGGGGCTAAGGGAGTAAGGTCATGAGTGGCCCACCCATCAGTGTGTGGATGAATCATCGTTTGCTTTCCTGACACCTGGCTGGGATCATTGAAAGGCTTGTCGAGGTCACAGGACTTGCTTTGGGTCAAGCAGAGAACTGGCAGAAGCACTGACCCGCTGACTCCTGGGGCCTGACCCCCAGCTCCTGACGCACGTGTGGGGTCACGAATTGGAGACCAAGAATCTGCCATCCACACACGGTTCCTAATTTGCTCCCCTTTCCCTGAGCTCAGATTTTAGTGCTCAGGGGCCACATCCTGGTGTGACCCTTGTCTCTCTTTGCAGATAGAGTGGCGTGTGTTGTGCCTTCAGAGTGTGAAAAGTCCTGTGGCGCCAGAACTGGCTGCAGCCCCCTCGCCTACCCTGTGCTGGTGGTGGAGCTGCTGCCCAGTGGTAAGAAGTGGAGCTGCCGTCCAGGGCTGTGAGTGGACGGTCAGGAGTGAGGGCCCCGGTGGAAGCGTAGGCTGTGGGAGGGGCCCTCGGCGTCCCGGGAGCCTTGTGGCCTCCTCTTCCTTTCTCTCTCTCTCTCTCTCTCTCTCTCTTTTTCTCTCTCTCTCTCTCTTTCTTTCTCTTTCTCTCTCGGGCACGCACTCAGGCCCAGCCTCTGCTCGCCCTTTGCCTGGTCCCCTCCCTGCAGAACCCACGCCTCTGCTCCTCGCTGCCGCAGATGGGCGCTCGGCGTTGTTCTAGTCTGTCGGGACAAAGAGGGGAGCGAGACCGCATCCTGCTCTCAAGGAGTTCAGTCCAGTGGGACAGGCAGGGGCGTGGCTTTCGTCTCACCCACTTCCCCACATCCCAGGGAAACGGGCAAACAAACAGTACAGTCTTTTTAAATTCCGTATTAGCTCTGAGGATAAATAGGCTAGCAATGTTGAGACATTCCCATAAAATACAATGTAGATAGAGCCCAACTGAGGGAAGCACCGACCATCCCACAGTTCAGGAAGGGGGTTGCCCAGCACCCAGTGCTGCAGCCCAGGGCCGTGGGGCACTTGAAGCCAGGCCAATCCAAGAACTCTAGTCTTGGCCTGGCCTGCGTACCTGCTGAATACAGTGGGGCCTCCTGTGCGAGCCCTGTTACCCTCGGGCTCTCCCAACTACGCATGGGAATCTCTCAGCAAAGCCGCTGCCGCCCAGTGGCCTTGCAGGTCAGAAGCCTAGACTGTTACGTTTATAGGTAACACTTGTTGAGAGCTTGCTCTGTGTTGGGCATTGTGTTAACCCATCTTCTTACTGTATCTTAATCTTAACAACAGTCTGTGCAGTAGGTACTTTTATACCCACCTTACAGATGGGGACACTGAGGCACAAGGAGCCACATCATCTGTAAAAGGGGACAGCCCTGGTGTCCTTCTCACAGGGCTGTAGGGGGATCGTCAGGCTGATGCCTGAAGAGGTGCTCCAGCCCAGAGTAAGCACTCCCATTATTATATGAAGACACAGCAGCCAGCTAGCAAGGCTCATCACAGAGCAAGGGCAGCTATAATGCACTGATCTATCTTAGATGGACTGCCACTCCGAACAAAATTTACTATGTGGAGATGTTCCTCAGGAGGCCTAAGGCATCTCCTGGCACGGCCAGAGAGCTGGAGGCCCAGGAAGTGTTCCTTTTCTTCCAGGCGTTCGAGGCTTGATGGTGTCCGCGCTCTGGGCCTCTCTCATGTCCTCCCTGACTTCTGTTTTCAGCGGTGCCAGTGCCATGTTCACAATGGACAGCTACACCCAGATACGGCCGATGGCCACTGAAAAGGAACTCATGCTAACAGGAAGGTGAAGGATTCCTCTAATCGCATGAGTTACTGCCATCAATGAATTGATGCCCACAAATGTCATTATGTGAAAAATGTAGGCTCTAATGCTGCATATAGAGTTATCTTGTTTATATACAGCATGGTGGTGTTTTGTTTGTTGCAGTTTTGCAGTGAAGATGTATTGCTTTTATTTTATTTTATTTTTTATAAATTTATTTATTTTTGGCTGCGTTGGGTATTCGTTGCTGCGCATGGGCTTTCTCTAGTTGTGGCGAGCAGGGGCTACTCTTCATTGCGGTGCGCAGGCTTCTCATTGTGGTGGCTTCTCTTGTTGTGGAGCACAGACTCTAGGCGCGCGGGCTCAGTAGTTGTGGCTCACGGGTTCTAGAGCGCAGGCTCAGTAGTTGTGGCACGTGGGCTTAGTTGCTCCACGGCATGTGGGATCTTCCTGGACCAGGGTTTGAACCCATGTCCCCTTCACTAGCAGGCAGATTCTTAACCACTGCGCCACCAGTATGGTGTCCTGTATTGCTTTTATAATCACAAAGAAAATTGTTTCCATTTGGGAAAAAATTAAGTAATAATCACAATGATAACAGGTACATATTAGTGTACCCCCCAAACTAGTCCTTGTGAGGAAGTGTATCTACATTATTTCATTTTCTCTTTCAGTCCTCATGACAACCTTTAAAGGTAAGTTTTAGTTCTTATTCTCACTGTACAAATGGGGGGAGTGGCTCAGAGAAGGGAGTTGGTCTACCTGAGGTCACATGGTAAGCGAATCTCATCCAGCTCAGGGCCATTCCATTAACCAGGAGGCCTCACATGCTAGGCATAAGGCAGGGGGTATGAATGTGTAAACGTGGGCCTCATCGTCATTCTGTAGGGTTTCACACTGGCTGTCCGGGGACCACTTCCAGCCCACACACTTTGAACTTGGCCTACGTTACACCTCAAATGCCTCCTTCATCCCGTAGCAAGGTACATACTGCTCACTGTCTTATCTGTCTAACCCCTGCAAATTGAGTTTGCTGTTACATTTTGATTAGCATTCCATTGTTTAAAAAGCACTTTTCTGAGAAACTTTAAGAAACAGGTACCAGTTTTATTTAAATTTTTATAGAACATAGGGGAAAAAGAGGAAGACTTAAATTCATTTCATAAAGCTCAAGATATTGATGCCAAAACTGAACAAATACAGCACAGGAAAAAATTAAAACTAAAGACTCATCTCACTTTTAAATACCAATGCAAAACTTGTAAATAAAATATTAGACACAAATCCAACAATATACTAAAAAAATGTTAAAAGAATGACATCTCATTACCAACTGTGATTGTTTTCCAGAAATACAAGGATGGTTCAATATTAGGAAATGTAGTAACATTACTCACCATATTAATAGATCAAAGAGAAAAATCATATATATCTATTCAGACAATGAAAAGGTATTTGGTAAAATGGGTACCTTTCAACATGACAAAACATATCTGTATCACCCTAAAAGCCAAGTCATGCCTAATGGAACTAGAAAGGAACAAGGCAAGAATGTCCCCCCTTACCACTATATTTATACTAATATATGTGTAAAATAAAATGTATATATAAGTAGACCTAAATAGATATTTCTCCAAAGAAGATATACAGATTGCCAACAAACACATGGAAGGATGCTCAACATCACTAATCATTAGAGAAATGCAAATCAAAACTACAATGAGGTATCACCTCACACTGGTCAGAATGGCCATCATCAAAAAATCTACAAACAATAAATGATGGAGAGGGTGTGGAGAAAAGGGAACCCTCTTGCACTGTTGGTTGGAATGTAAATTGATACAGCCACTATGGAAAACAGTATGGAGGTTCCTTAAAAAACTAAAAATAGAACTACCATATGACCCAGCAATCCCACTGCTGGGCATATACCCTGAGAAAACCATAATTCAAAACGGGATGTGTACCACAATGTTCATTGCAGCACTATTTAAATAGCCAGGACATGGAAGCAACCTAAGTGTCCATGAACAGATGAATGGATGAAGAAGATGTGGCACATATATATACAATGGAATATTACTCAGCCATAAAAAGAAACAAAACAGTTATTTGTAGTGAGGTGGATGGACCTAGAGTCTGTCATACAGAGTGAAGTAAGTCAGAAAGAGAAAAACAAATACCGTATGCTAACACATATATATAGAATCTTAAAAAAAAATGGTTCTGATTAACCTAGGGGCAGAACAGGAACAAAGACGCAGATGTAGAGAATGGACTTGAGGACACGGGGAGGGGGAAGGGTGAGCTGGGACGAAGTGAGAGAGTAGCACTGACGTACGTACACTACCAAATGTAAAATAGATAGCTAGTGGGAAGCAGCTGCGTAGCACAGGGAGATCAGCCTGGTGCTTTGTGACCACCTAGAGGGATGGGATAGGGAGGGTAGGAGGGAGGTGCAAGAGGGAGGGGATATGGGGATATATGTATACATATAGCTGATTCACTTTGTTACACAGCAGAAGCTAACACAACATTGTAAAGCAATTATACTCCAATAAAGATGTTAAAAAAAAAAAAAGTAAACCCACAGGTGAAGTTAGCAGACAAGGACTTTGAAATAACCTTGATTAATAGGTACAAGAAAATAGAGGGAAAGGTTTATAAAATAGATGAAAAGAATTAGGAATTTTTCCAGAGAATTAGAATTTATAAAAATAAGAAGGTCTAGAATTGAAAAATAAATATCTGAAATTAAGAACTCAATGGATTTGTTAGCAACTGATTGGCTGTAGCAGAAGACACTGTTAGTGGCTTGGAAATGGATTAGTCAACAATATCCAAACTAAAGCACACAGGAGAAAAGGAAGATACACGTGGAACGCAGAAGAATAATATATATGTAATTGGAAATTATATATATATACACACACACATATATATATATACACACACACACACACACACACACACACACATATATATATATATATATATATATATATATATATATATATATATGTAACTGTAGAAGCAATTTTGAGAAGACAATGGCCGAGAATGTTCCAAATATCTGGATGACTATCCAGAGATTCAAGAAATTCCACAAATCGCAGGCAGGATAAATACAAAAGAGACCATACCCAGGCCACATGATAGTGAAACTGCTGGAGTCTGGAGATAGAGAAGATCTTTAGAGCAGCCAGAAGAAAGTAAATCACATCACCTTCAAAAGAGCAACAGAGAGACTGATAGTAGAAGTTTCAACAGAAACTGTAAAAGCCAGGAGGCAGTGGAGTGACATCTTCAAGTGCTAGAAAAACTGCCTACCTGGAATTCAATACCCATCGAAATAGCCTCCAGAGTGAAGGTGAAACAAACAGATTTTCAGATAAATGCAGGTTGAGAGAATTTATTACAAAAGAATTTCACGATAAGAAATACTAAAGCACGTTCTTTAGGCTGCAGGAAAATTACCCAGATGGAAGAATTGACCTTCAGAGAAGGATGAAGAGCATCAGAAAGGGTAAGTACGTGGGAAATAGAAGTGAGTGAGTGTTGACATCAATAAGAAAAAATGTCTATGGGATTAACAACATATGGAGGCAAAACATATGCCAGTAATCCCAGAGAGAATGAGAAGGGGCTAAATGGAGCTTAAGTATTCTCACGTTCTCTTGCTATTTGGGACGTGGTAAAAGTCAAAACTTGTACCAGACTGTGATATGTCAAGGATGCATGTAGTCTCTAGACTAAACAATATAAGAACAGTTCAAGAATGTTTAACAAGTTAATAAAAATAAAATATGGAATAACTAATAAGTCAAAAGAATAAGAAGAACGTGAAAGGTAGGTTAACTGGAAAACAATAGGATGGCTCCTAAATATATCAGTCATTTCATGAAACAGAGATCGGTAGACTAGCTGAGTTCAAAGGTGAAGATTATCAGAGCTTTTTTTTTTAACCAACTGTAATCTACATAGAAGAAACACCTTCTTTCTTTTCCAGTTTTGTTGAGATAACATTGACATATAACATTGTATAAGTTTCAGGTGTACAATAATGATTCAACATATGTATATATTGTGAAATGATCACCACAAGTTTAGTTGACATCTATCACCTCACATAGTTAGTTTTTTTTTCTTGTGAAAAGAACTTTTAAGATTTACTGTCTTTAAAAAAAAAAAAGGAAAGATTTACTCTCTAAGCAACTTTCAAATATACAACATACAAATACACAATCCTGTGTTGTTAACTACAGTCACCATGCTGTACCTTATGTCCCCAGAACCTATTTATCTTATGACTGGAAGTTTGTATCTTTTGACCACCTTCACCCATTCCCTCCACACCCATCCCCAGTCTGCTCTCTGTTTCTATGAATTCAGGGTTTTTTTAGATTCTACATATAAGTGAGACCATACAACACTTGTCTTTCTCTGTCAGACTTATTTCACTTAGTATAATGCCCTAAAGGTTGTCACAAAAGGGAGGATTTCTTTCTTTTTTGTGACCGAACAATATTCCATTGTGTATATGTACCACATCTTCTTTATCCATTCATCTGTTAATGAACACTTTGGTTGTTTCTATGTCTTGGCTATTATAAATAGTGTAAAGGCTGTAGAGGTCTCTTCAAGATAGTGATCCTTGTTTCCTTTGGATATGTACCCAGAAGTGGAATTGCTGGATCATGTGGTAGTTCTGTTTTCAGTTTCTTGAGGAACCTTCACACTGTTTTGCACAGTGGCCGCACCAGTTTACACTCCCACCAACAGTGCACAAGGGTTCCCTTTTCTCCACATCCTCACCAGCACTTCTTATCTCTTGTCTTTTTGATAATAGCCATTCTAACAGGTATGAAATGGTATCTCATTGTGATTTTGATTTACATTTCCCTGATTAGTGATGTTGAGCACCTTTTCATGTGCCTATTGGTCATTTAAATATCTTCTTTGGAAAAATGTCTATCAGGTCCTTTGTCCATTTTAAAAATTCTATTATTATTATGTTGTTTTTGTTGTTGTTGTTGTTATTAAAGTTGTCTGAGTTCCTTAGACAGCTAAGGAACTATCAACCCTTTATCAGATGTGTGGTTTGCAAATATTTTCTCCCATTCTGTAGGTTGCCTTTTCATTTTGTTGATTGTTTCTTTGACTGTGTAGAAGCTTCTCAGTTTGATGTAGTCTCACTTGTTTATTTATTTATTTTTTTATAAATTTATTTATTTATTCATTTAATTTAATTTTTTTGGCTGCATTTTGTCTTCAC
Source organism: Balaenoptera acutorostrata (assembly GCF_949987535.1). NCBI lineage: Eukaryota > Metazoa > Chordata > Mammalia > Artiodactyla > Balaenopteridae > Balaenoptera > Balaenoptera acutorostrata. The sequence continues at coordinate 67,990,453 of NC_080076.1, read as the reverse complement.
TTGCACGCGGGTTTTCTCTAGTTGCTGAGGGGGGGGCTACTCTTTGTTGCGCTGTGCGGGCTTCTCACTGTGGTGGCTTCTTTTGTTGCAGAGCACAGGCTCTAGGCGCGCAGGCTTCAGTAGTTGGGGCTCATGGGCTCTAGAGCACAGGCTCAGTAGTTGTGGCGCACGGGCTTAGTTGCTCTGCAGCATATGGGATCTTCCCGGACCAGGGCTCGAACCCACGTCCCCTGCATTGGCAGGCGGATTCTTAACCACTGCGCCACCAGGGAAGCCCTCACTTGCTTATTTTTGCTTCTGTTGCTTGGGATTTTGGTGTCATATCCAAAAAAAAATCATTACCAAGACCAATGTCAAGGAGCTTATCCCCTATATTTTATTCTAGGAGTTTTATGGTTTCAGATCTTATATTTAAATCTTTAATTCATTTTGAGTGGCATTAAGATAGGGGTCTGGTTTCATCCGTTTGCATATGAATGTTCTATTTTCCCAGCACTACTTACTGAAAAGACTGTCTTCTCTTCATTGAGTTTTCTTGGCTCCCTTGTCAAATATTAGTTGACCATATATGTACGGCTTTATTTCTGGGCTCTAGATTCTGTCCCATTGGTTTATGTGTCTGTTTTTATGCCAGTACCATACTGTTCTGATTACTATAGCTTTGTAATATAGTTCAAAATCAGGATGTGTGATGCTTCCAGATTTGTTCTTCCTTCTCAGGGTTGCTTTGGCTATTCAGGATCTTTCGTGGTTCCAGATGAATTTTAGGATTATTTTTTTCCAATTCTGTAAAACATTCCGTTGGAAATTTGATAAGGGTTGCATTGAATCTATAGATGGCTTTGGGTAGTGTGGACATTTTAACAATACTAATTCATCTGATCCATGAACACAAGATATCTTTCTATTTATTTGTGTTTTCTTCAATTTATTTTATCAATGTCTTATAGTTTTCAATGTAGAGACCTTTTATCTCCTTGGTTAAATTTATCCTAAGTATTTTATTGTTTTTGATGCTATCATAAATGGGATTGTTTTCTTTATTTTTTTCAGATAATTCATTGTTAGTATAAAGAAACACTACTGATTTTTGTATGTTAGTTTTGTATCCTGAAACTTTATTGAAGAGAGACATCTTCTTTAAGATTGAGGAAGGCTTAAAGAAAACATGAGAAAATACATACCATGCAAATATGAACATAGATGCAGAAAATTTTAACAAAATATTAGCAAATCAGGTCCAGAAACATAGAATAATACACCATGACCATCTGGAGTTTATTCCAAGAATGCAAGCATAGATTTTATTCAAAAATCAATCAATGTACTTGACCACATTAACTGAAAACAGGAGAAAATTACATAGTCATCTTAATAGATAAAAATCATTCAAAACTTTTAATACCTATTTTTTAATCTTAGCAAATTAGAGAATTTAAAAGATCTTCTTTATTCTGACTTTTAAACATACATATTCTTTAAAACCTATAGCATTTATCATACTTAATGTTTATATTTGAAAATCTTTTCCCCTGAGATTGGGAACTAGACACATGCGTCCACTATAGCCACTTTTCTTCAGCATTGTACTGGAGGTGCTACTCTGCAAAAAGGTGAAAAAAGGAAACAAATGTCATAAGGATAGAAAGGGAAGAAATGAAATTTTCATAAAAGACTTCATAGACAAACTTAAAATTTTAAAGTGACTTTAACAAGACTGATAAAAGATCAAATACAAGAATTAATCATATTTTACACATTACACATTATACATATTACCATTTGTAGTGTCATTAAACCATATCAGGTACCTAGGAATAAATCTCACAAAAGATATGAGAAAATTGCTGAAAATTACAAAGCATTGTCGAGAGAAATTAATGAGACCTAAGTATAGCAGGAATATACCATATCTGTGAATTAGAAGATTCAATATTGACAATATGTTTGTTCTCCCCATATTATTATTCTACATACTCAGAGTAATCCCAATCAAAATGCCGTAACTTTTTTGTGTGCATATAAAAATTGACAAATGAGTTCTAAAAGTAATATAGAAATGCGAAGAGCAGAGAATATCCAAGGCTATTCTTGAAGATGAACAAAGCTGGAGGATTTATGCTAACAGATACCAATATCTATTGTGAAGTGATACTAATTAGATAGTGTGGTTTTATTGCAGGGGTAGACAAATTAATGGAACAGAATACCAAAAAAGGCGCACAGGTATACAGTCATCTAATTCATGACAAAGGTTACAGTACAGTGCAGTGGGGAAAGTGGTAAGGGGAGAAGGAATGGTACTGGGTAACTTGGCTATTCCTGATAAAAAGAATACTGACTAACGCCCTTTACACAAAAATCCATTTCAGGTGGACTGTGTATCTGAATGCAAAAGGTGAAACAATAAAGCTTTTATTTTTTAAAAGTGGTCAGCGTGACACCAGATTGCCAATCACATATAATATGCATCAACAGTAGCTTTCTTAGCATGTCATAAATAAATTTTTGCATGATGTAGAATTGTGTTTACATATCAGAATGCAAATACCAACGTCTGGTTTATAACTTTTGGCTCATATTCTGTAATCCCCACATCTGTCAGGATTTGTGCCATCATCTGTGCATCTTTTGGCATGCTCTTAGGAGAAGCCATCTTGCCAGGCTCCATGATGACTGGTGATCAGACTCCTCGAGCTAAATCACCCAAGTATTCCACCTAGTGTGGTGTACCAGTGAGCACCAGTTCCTGGTGTACCAGTGAGCAGAATATTCAGGAGCATCCTCACTGCCATGGCTCCAAGCACCTCCCCAAATTTTACCTTATTATCCTTTCAGTGTCTGTAGGATCTCTAGTAATGGTAATATGTGGGTGGGGGGTGGGGGGTGGTGGTTCTTTTTCTCTTGAGTGAACTTGCCTAGGGGTTTATCAATTTTAATAATTTTTCCAAAGAACCAACTTTGGGGCTTGTTGATTCCTCTGGTTTTTTTCTCGCATTGAATTCTATTTGTTTCCTTTTTTCTATTTACTTTGGATTTACCCTGCTTTTCTTTTCTTTCTTTTTTTTTTTTTTTTAGCTTCTTAAATTGGAAATTCATATCACTGGTTTAAAACCTTTCTTATTTTTTACAATTACTACTTAAAACTATAAATTTCCCTTTAAGCTCTACTTTAGCTGCATCCCACAAATTTTGATATGTTGTGTCTTCATTTTTAATCAGTCCAAAATATTTCCTAATTTCCTTGTGATTTTTTTTCTGTGTTCATAGATTATTTAGAAGTGTGCTGTTGGATTTCCAAGTATTTAGTACTTTCCTAACTATTTTATTGTTATTGATTTCTAATGACTTCCACTGTGATCCAAAAACATACTCTATGAGATTTTAATCTTTTGAAATTTATTGATACTTTTGTATTCTTAATTTTTGTCTAGTTCCTCTGTTATATATATTATATATACTGTGTATATTATATACACAGAGGAGGTATTAAAAGCTTCATTTATGATTATGGAGTTGTCTGTTTCTGTCTTGTAGTTCTTTCAGGTTTTTTTTTACCTCTTATATATTCAAGTTCTGGGATTAGGTGCCCTTATGCTTGTTATGGTTTCCTGAGGAATTAACTTTTTCATCATTATGAAATGTCCCTTTTTAATCTCTGATAATACTTCTTGTCTTGAGATTTACTTCATTACTGTTATAGATCACACCAGCTTTCTTATGCTTAGTGTTTATAACATCTTTTACTTTCAACCTGTAACTATATTTAAAATGAGTCCCTTGTAGAGCACATATTGTTGTATCTTGATATTTTTAATCTAATCTGACAATCTCTGTCTTTATAATTTGAGTTCACTTGCATTTAGTGTAATCATTAATATGGCTGGAAATAGTTTTTATATTTTAATTTCTTTTTGTTGTTCTAGGCATTATAATAGGCGTTATTAACCTATCTTAGCATACTTAAAATCAATATTGTATCATTTTATATAAAATGTAAGTACCTTGCAACAGTATATGTCATTTTCCCCTTTCATCATTCATGTTATGATTGTCATATATTTTACATCTACATCCATTATTAACCCCAGAATACAGTGATAGTGATACAGTTTTTTGCCTTAAACAGTCAACTGCCTTTTAAAGAAAATAAAATAAGAAAAAATATATATGTAGCATCTTATATTTTACTTTTTTGGTGCTCATCATTCCTTCTTTTAGGTTCAAGTTTCCATCTGTGTTATTTCTCTTCACCCTAAAGAATTTCAGTATGTCTTGTAATGCAGGTCTGTTAGTAACAGACTCTCTCAGTTTTTCTTTATTGGAAAATGTTTTTCTTTCATCTTTATTTATTTTTAAAATTTTTACTTATTTTATTTATTTATTTTTGGTTGTGTTGGGTCTTCGTTGCTGCACGCAGGCTTTCTCTAGTTGCGGCGAGGTACGCAGGCTTCTCACTGCGGTGGCTTCTCTTGTTGTGGAGCATGGGCTCTAGGTGCGCAGGCTTCAGTAGTTGTGGCACGTGGGCTCAGTAATTGTGGCTCGCAGGCTCTAGAGTGCAGGCTCAGTAGTTGTGGCACATGGGATTAGTTGCTCCGCGGCATGTGGGATCTTCCCGGACCAGGGCTCGAACCCATGTCACCTGCATTGGCAGGCAGATTCTTAACCACTGCGCCACCAGGGAAGCCCTCATCTTTATTTTTGAAGGATACTTTTGCTGGATGTAGAATCCTGAGTTGACAGTATTTTTCTTTTACCACTTTAAAGTATGCTCTTCCATTCTCTTCTGTCCTCTTGTTTCTGATGAGAAGTCATCTATAATTCATAGTACTGCTCTCTGTATGTAATGTGTCTTTTTTCCTGGGCTTTCAAGATTTTCTCTTCATTTTTGGTTTTCAGCAGTTTTGTTATGGTGTGCTGATTGGGCTTTTCTGCACTTCTGAATCTGTGAATTAATGGTTTTCACCAAATATGGGAAATTGTTGACCATATTTCTCTGCATATTTGTCTTCTGCATCCCTCATCTCTTTTTTTTGTGACTCTACTTACACACATATTTGCCCTTTTGATGTTGTTCCACAGATCATTGAGGCTCTGTTTATTTAAAAAAAATTTTCTCTGTGTTCTTCAGTTTAGAGATCTATCAATCTCCCTTTAGGTTTATTGGCCCTTTCTCCTGCCATTTCCAATCTACTGTTAAAGCCAACCTGTGAACTTTTCATTTCATATTTTGAACCAGAATTTCAGTTCTGGAATTTCTATTTGGTTCCTTTTTAAATTTTTTCTAGTATCCAGTTTTCTGTCATGATTTCACATCTGTTCACTTATAACTATAATTTCCTTTAAGTCCTTTAACATAACTACAGTAGCTGCTTTGAAGTCCTTGTCTGCTCATTTTAATATCTGAGCCATCTTGGGGTCAGTTTCTATTGATTGCTTTTTTCTTGACTATGGGTTATATTTTCTTCTCCACATGCCTAGAAAATTTTATTATATATTGAACATTGTAGATAATACATTATAGAAATTCTGGATCATGTTCCTCTGAAGAATATTGTTCTTTTGTTCAAGCATGCAGGTAAATTACTAGTTGATCCCCTTAAAGTTGTGGAGGCCTGGTTTTTATACTTTGTTAGGGTGACTCTGTTTCAGTTTTGCTCTAGTCTTATAGCAAGTTCTTAGTCCTGGGAAATAGTCTCTGCTTCTAAGGCATGGACATTCAGGGGTTTCAGTGAAAAGCCTGAGGTGGTTACCTAGCCCCTCTAACTTGATGAGATTCAAACTCCAATTTCTGTCTTCCCTGCTATAGGCAGGCAATGAAATCTTTGCTCAGCTTTTTCTGCTTCCAACAGTTGCTTGTTGGTGGACTATTTGGCAATTCTTCCCCACACGCACAACCAAGGGTTTAAAGGGAGTTTACGCAAATCTTTAAAATCAGGTGCCGTACTAATCCATCTGAAATCTTTAGAAATGTGTTACCCCTGAAGAAATTAATATTTTCCAGGTATTATATATTTTAAGCACGACCATCCCAACACAGTCTCCAAATGTGATGAAAATCTACCCATGATCCAGTAACAGGCAAATGGACCCTCAGTTTTATTTGTGCAGAAGTTGAAGGGTTTTTGCCTGCAGCCCTATGGTCCTATTAGTGTTTAGGGGTATGGCTATCTCCTCTGCCACACTTATGAATGGGCACCTGAATTTAACCTAAGGAATAATTAAAACTAGCTAATAGTTTATGGTTTGTAGATATTTTATTGGCAGGCAAGAAACTCATAAAATTGCCATTGACTTTTGGTTTAACTTACAGGTTTTTTGTTATAATCTTACTTGCTGTCTCCATTGCATGGGTCCCTGCTATACAAATGGCACACAGGGAACAACTATTTGAATACATGCAAGCAGTTTTAAGTTACCTGACGCCGCCCATTGCTGCCATCTTCCTACTTGCCATATTTTGCAAGAGAGTCACTGAGCAGGTAGGTGGGAGTTGTCATGGCCACGGCATGGCAGTGTGAGGGCTTGCCTTCACATCATACCTATCTTTGCAAAAGTTGCCCTGAGAGGGTCTCTTGTGCTTCAGGAGTTGACACCGTTGCATCATTTGCTTTCTGAGAGATGATTTACTCCTGGGAGCTTTGGTCCAAGCTCCCTCATGCATGCAGGGGAAAGGCAAGCTCTGATTTGTTTTCTTCCCTTTGCAATGTAATCCACTTTCGACCACGCCATAGATGGTGCAAAGTGTGTGGGATCCTCCTGCATGCTTATCTAGCCACAGGAAGATATGCTTCTGTTGCCTCTGTGCATGGATGTTTCCTGCTCAGAGATTTCAAACTCACAGGGGGATGTTCAGTCATGAGCTCCTACCACCTTCCCTGCATGAAGACCATCTCCTCCAGCCACACTTAAAACTAAATAAAGATCCCAATTAATGGTTTGATCATTTCATCAGTAAGACTGAAAGCACAGTTTGCCAGAATATTTTCATTCATTATTTGAGTCACATCTTGACCTGTTTCTCCTAACAGCACTGAGCAGCTGGGCCTTGCACGAGTTCCCGAGCATGGTGCCTCTGTGACCTGGCTCCTGCCTGCCTCTCAGCCCTGGCCCTCTCCATACACAGTCCCTAGGCCCCAGCCACTGCTAACCACTTGCAGTGTTGATTGCCTGTCTCGTGTCTTTTCTGGCCCCTCTTCATTCCCATGGACTCTTTGCTTTGCCATGAATATCTTTGTCCACCTCCATCTGGCTGGTGCTTCCTGCAGGCCCATGTCAGGTGTTCAATCCTCCAGACCAATCTGCTAGTGCTTCTTGCTCTGCCTAGCTCACCAGGACTCAAATGAGCACCGAGAGTGGGGTGGGGGGCTGCTGGGCTCTGGAGATGCTCTTCTGTGTGCTCTCTTGGGAAGGGCATGGGCAGAGGAGCAGGCAGTCAGGAGAACCTGCCTCCTACCGGCAATGGTCACCACCCTTGCGGTACTGGGGCCTATCACCAAGGGAAACTGGGGATCTTGTCAGTGGCTCTCCAGCTACCCCTGGTCCAAGGTTACAGCATATTGTGGCTACCTTCCTTGACCTAGAGAACTTCTCCAGGCCTTCTCTCCCACCCTCATCTGGCTTCTGCTGCCCATCTGTTTCTAGATCTTCACTTTTCTGCACGCCTCCTTCAATAAATGGGTCCTGTGGACCACACCTGGCCTTTGGTTTCAGCTCTTTCTCCAAGATGCTTCCCACACACTGTATCCTCTACCTCCTCCAACACCCAGCCACACTGGAGACAGGCTCCAGATGCAGCTCAAGCACCAAGACGAAGTCCTCACTCTTAAAGAGTGGACTGTCCAGTTGGAGGAGACGGATGATACCCAATGAGCAGATAAGATTTCTGAGAGTGGTGTAGTGCTGTTTAAAAGTCAAAAAGGATCATGGAGGTTAGCAAGGTAGGTGCTGGGGCCAGGGGGAGCACAAGGACATTAGCCAAGATAGTGGGAGAAGATTTCTCCTAAGAAAGTGACCTCGAACCTGAATCCTGAAGGATGAGCCAGAAACACCAAGATCTAGAGAGAGAACCAAGCGAAAGAAGGGCAAGTACAAAGGCCTGGCTGAGAACACAGTGGGCAGGCCTGACATGCAGGAAGAGGTCATGCTTAGTGGCTAGAGTAGACTGACCAGGGGAGAGGGCGGAGCCAGGTGAGGTCAGCTCGAGCAGATGAGACTTGCTTCTGAGGGCAGCCATGAGAAGCCACGGTGGTCTTCAGCAGAGTCAGGGCACTCCCTAATCCATGCTTTGAAGAGATCACTCCGGCTTCTTGGACAGCGGGTGAGCAGGACACCAGGTACGGATTCCACCTGTGTGAGAGAAGGTGGTAGATCGGGATTGAGGTGGTCACTGTGGAGACGATGGGACGATTTGCTGATGGATTGGGCAGAATGGTGGTAGGGCAGAATGGAAGGAAAGGGGCCAGGGATGTCTCCTGCAGTTTCTGCCTGAGTTGCCAGGGCGATGGAGGTGCCCCTGCAGCAACAGGCAAGACTGAGGTCTCTTTGGACACATTATGTTTGAGATGTGCCTTCACCGTCTAACTTAAAACTGTCTCCAGTATTTCCTAAGTTCTCTGATTGACCTAAGAGAGTGTCCACGCATCTCCAGTCTGTGTTCAGCCCAAGAAGGTGTCATCTCCTCACAGTGCTAAGACTCTGCTTCTGCAAGGCACGTGAAGCCCTTGTTATGCTGAGTTTAGCTGACCAGTTTAGACTGGTCAGGAGGCGAGGCTGAGGATGGCTTGTCTCATCCCCCGTCTTCCTCCCAGGCGACTCTCGGGGCTCCCCCTTTGGCAGGGTGCCTTCTGGGGGCTGACTGGTGGACTCTGATTGGCTTCTGCCGCATGGTGTCCGAGTTTGCCTACGGGGCCTGGAGCTGCTCGACAAACAACAGGTGCCCTCAGATCATCTGCGGCGTGCACTACCTCTACTTTGCCGTCATCCTCTTCACCATCAGTCTTTTCACCGTCGTGGGGATCTCCTTGTTCACAGACCCGATTCCGGATAAACATGTAAGTGCTACCGTGAGGATGCTCCGGGGTCCACCGCAGTCCCAGTGTCCCTGTGAACCGCAAGTTGGCTCTGCCAGCTTTGGAGAAAAGTGGCTGAATTCCTGCATTCTTTTTGAAAGCAGGGTGGGGGGCATGGGGCTGGGGGTTGGGGGGACGGATGGGTCATAAATAGGCAAATAACCTCCTTGCCTTAAAAACTAAACTAAAAAGCTTTCCAACAGTTCTCCAATTAAGTATTCACTGAGAATGAGAAGTTTGGTTTTTAAAATACAAAATTTCCGGGCTTCCCTGGTGGCACAGTGGTTGAGAATCTGCCTGCCAATGCAGGGGACACGGGTTCGAGCCCTGGTCTGGGAAGATCCCACATGCCGCGGAGCGACTAGGCCCGTGAGCCACAATTGCTGAGCCTGCGCGTCTGGAGCCTGTGCTCCGCAATAAGAGAGGCCGCGATAGTGAGAGGCCCGCGCACCGCCATGAAGAGTGGCCCCCGCTTGCCGCAACTAGAGAAAGCCCTCGCACAGAAACGAAGACCCAACACTGCCATAAATAAATAAATAAATAAAATTTTAAAAAAATAAAAATAAAAATAAAAAATAAAATACAAAATTTCCTTGAAGTGCTAAGGTTGCTAACCTCAGCGTGAATTAATGTAATCAGGGCAGTCCCAGCTGCCACCCACCCAGAAGGGATTAAGCCAGCAGGAGGGGGGACAGTAATGCTGGCAGTGCTGTGGCTGGTGGCTGGGCATGCCTCGTTCTCCTTGCCCGGCCACTTCCCCTCTCCCAGGAGGCAGGTGTCAGTCACCCCAGTTGGAGTATAAAAAGCCTGGGCTCAGAGAAGTCAAGTCACTTGTCCATGACACCAAAACTAGCCAGCAGCAGGGCTGGGCCTGACCAGACTCCATCGCGTCACCCACGTGGGCATGGCCAGGAGACTTAGCAGGACAGGGGCTTGGCTGAGCCGGAGAGCAGCAGGGAGGGCCCTAGGTATCCGAGGTGAGGGCAGGAGGAGCTCAGAAGGGAGGCGGGTCTGTGAGACCCGTGTGCCCTGGGGTCTGGGTGAGAGCTGAGAACTTGGAAGGCCGCCTCCCCTCTGGCCACCTTTCTGCTCAGTAGTTCCTTTTGATCCATTCCTCTCTCGCATACAGAGCCCCGTGGGACTGGGATGGAGCAAGTGGGGAGGACGGCCAGGAGTGCCCAGGACAGCTCGCCCACCACACGTCCCCTGCCCTGCTCCCGGCACATGGAGAAGCTGTGGGTGCTGGACCCAAGCTCCTGTCTCTCAGGGTCTTAATAGTCGACTTGTCTGACTTCTTTTCTGCTGCTCTTTTATTCTCAACATTTTGGTCTTGCCCGCTTCTCAGGCAGCCACGTGCTTGAGTGCTTTTTCTGCCCAGCAGCACAGGTGCTCTGGAGAGGAGGGGAGGGAGGCAAAGGGGAACCGTGCTTTCAGGTCAGTGTCTATGTGCTGCACACCGGGCGCTACCAGGGGAAGCGGGACCACACTCGATCCCATGTTCTTCCTGCCCAGCGGCCTGGTCCACAGGGCTCGTCGTGTAATGGGGAAGGCAAATGCAGACGTACAGCATCACCAGGAAGCAACTCAAGGCTAAACCCAGTCTCTGTCACTGACACGGCAGCAGGTTCATTACTGATGTCTTAGTCCGAGAGGCGGGGCTTGGAGGGGCTGCTCAGTCACATCCCTGCTATGTTTGGGGGAGTGGGAGGGGTGGTGGTGCTGAGATTCAAATATACCGAAGCCGGTATAATAGATTAAAACCTGCTCCGGGAGAGACTTGGTGGAAATGTTCGCTTACTTGTGCTTCTACTGACCCCAACCCTGAAAAAAAGCAAAAAAAAAAAAGCAACAGCAATTGGCTGGATTTTACTTTCCAAAGTCTCCGTATGTGTTTTCAGGAAGAGAACAAAATAACAGACTAGAAGGGAAGGGATGCTCCCCTGCTGCATCTGTAAATGCCTGGCTGAGCTTGAGCGACTAAGCTTGGCTAGGGACCAGGTCATCTGGGTACCCCAGGTGAACCAGGTCAGGCCTCCTCTGGGCTGCGTGAGTGCTCATCTCTGACAGCCAGGAGGGGCTCCTGGAAGGAAAGCAGTTCCCAGGTCTACCCTGCGGGCCCATCCACCAGAAGCAGCAGACCGGAGTGATGAGCAGCTTCCCCACCCTGAAGGGCACAGCTTCCTAGACCCTCAGTTCCTGGAAGAAGCCCTGAGCATGTTGCCTCCTACCCTACCATCCAGCCCAAGACACTGAGGTCGCCTTTGGGCAGCCGCACAACCACACGGGACCAGAGCCCGCACTGAAATCCAGGGTTCCCAGGCGCCTTGCTTTCCCCACCCCACGTTCCTTCTGTCCCTTGTTAGAGTCTAACGACCCTTTTCAGTCCCTCGAGACCCTGGTGCCCAGCTGCGAGCCGTGGCACCATAAGGCCTGCGTGACAGGGTCCTGGGTGGTGACTTGTGCCTGCTCTCCCCCCAGCTACACCGCCTCTGTTGGAGTTTATGGAACAGCCAAGAGGAAAGGGTCGATCTGGACAAAGACACACAAGGGAAGAGCCCCGCACCGCAGGCACGGCCAGGTGAGAAGGGAGACCCAAAGCCAGCGGAGAGGCCTGTGCTGCTCCCTGCCCCCACCCCCGCTGTCTCCACTCCCAGAAATGCTTCCAGGCAGAGGCCCCGTCTTTCATTTTCCCAAAGATGCCTTGTGGGTGTTTGTCGAGGGTGAGATGCCTCTCGGACATCCGTGTGGTGGTCTGGGCCAGAGAGATCCAGATGGGAGGCGTCAGCAGGTGCCGGGGGAGGAGGGAAGGGTCCGTGAGGGGCAGAGAAACACAAGTGTCTGGTGATCTAGGAGCGTTTCAGCCGGGGTGGGAGGGATCCACTGAGCCACACAGATTACATTGTGCCTCAGCAGGAGGGGAGGAGGCACTGGGGACAGGGGAGGGACAGCGGGTCACAGAGCCTCACACAGGGATTCAAACCCAGAGGGATTCTGGGAAGTGGGCGGGAGCCTCTGCAAGGAGGAGGGAGCAGCCCCACCCAAGAGGGCGCCTGGGGACACCGCCAAGGACAGCCGGATTTCACTGGGGCAAGAAGAGAGAGTTCCTGGAGAGGCTCGGACCTGGGGGCCCCAGAAGGCCCAGAGGAAAGCTCTCGGCAGATGGGGTCAGAGGCGGAGTGCGGGGGCCCCAGGGAGGGCGACCTGCACCTCTTGAGGCCCTGACGCAAACAGGGATAAAGGCCTAACGAGATTAGCGCTGAGTCTGGGGCAGAGAGTCTGGGGGGACTGTGATTTTGGGGGAGGGAGGGAGGGAAGGCCTGCCTGGGGAGAGGCAGTGTTCTGGGGCCCCCTCTCCACTCCTGCCAGGGACGTTCAGAGCCCAGAGGGGCCTGGGACCCTCTCCTGACACCTGCAGGGCAGGGGAGTGGCCTCTCCTGAGCCAGGCTGCCCTGCGCCCCTGGAGGGTACAGGGCTCCCAGGATTGCTCTCCCTCAGGGACAGAGGAACTGCCCGTTGGGGGCCACGTGTGCCGGGGGCTTGTTCTGGGGGCACCTCCCAGCTCCTCTTCTCCCTCGTCCACAATCGTGGGTGGATGCCACGATGACAGTGGCTCACACTTTTTGCCCATTTGGGATGTGCCAAGCACTGTGGAAAGTATGCCTATGTGTGACAGGTACATTATCATCCCCATTTCAGAGATGGGGGGACTGAGGCACCAAACAGTTAAGTAGTCGGCCCCGGACTCCAAAGATAACCAGGCAGTGGTGGAGCGGGGATTTGAACACAGGCAGTCTGACTCCAAAGCGTGTGCTCTTGGCCACTGGTCTGTCCCACCTCCCGTCATACAGCCCTCGGGCTGTGTTTACATGATCAGTCGCCGTTGATGTACAGCAACCTTTTTGGGCCTGGCAGCTGCGTGATGGTATGCTGACCCGGACATCTGAGAGACCGAGAGACAGGGCCAGCATATGCCGCTCAGGACCTCTCAGCACCGCAGCAGATATCTGCGTCTTTGGGGTCCTCTGGCAGCAGCACCTCCCCTGTAACACAGGCCCCTCCGTCACTGGCTGACGGGTTCCACCATCCCTGGTGCTGCCCCAGCCTCAGGACACACAGCTGGTGTGGTGGCTGCCGAAGGGGATGAGACATGGAACAGGTCACAGCGCACACTTCTCAGACCGAGGTGTGCTTGTCTTATCATCAAAGAGGGATCCATTCCCAGACCGGCTGAGCTCACGTGTGTGCGGAGCTGGCCGTGGTGCTGACCCACGCCTGAGCAGGCCTGGGAGCGGCCAGCGTGGGCTGCACTACCAGACACCGGAGGGATATTTAAGCCCCAGAGTGAGACATTTCACTGATTTGGTCCAGAGATGTGAATAGAAACTTGCCCATAATTCCTAGACTTCCCCCGTTCCTGGAGAAAACACCAGTGATTCCCCTTTCAAGGGCCCAGAGGGCCTTACTTTGGGCCAGGCCGTGAGACTGGTACCTACCTGGAGAAGACACGCCCCAAGGTTGCTGAGGAGAGCAGAGCAATTGGGGCTTCTTCCATCCTCAGAGGAGCAGCCACTTGCCCTAGACCTACAGAGCTGTGCTGGGCGTGTGCTGGAGACGGGAAGGGTGGGCCCTCCAGAGCCCAGCGGGGAGGGCCTGCCCCGTGACGGCCGGGGTTCTGGGCCGGCTGAAGGCTCTGCCAGTGCAAGGCAAGCATGGCCCAGGCCGCGCCCCAAGCCCCCCCTCCACCCGTGTCTCTGAGGGCGGCGGGAGGTGCTCTGCAGCAGCGGCTGAGGATTGTTCTCCGCATTAGAGCCAGTCTGTTGGCCTTCCTGCTGGCCTCACCGCTGAGATGTGAGCCCTAGAAAGACCCCCCTCCTGTGTGTGGCCTCTTAGCCTCCTGACCTGTGCCTATTCCCTCTGTTCCAGACGTATTTGAGGAGGCCGGGAGGTGCCTCTGGAAGGCCTGGGACGTGTTCTGCGGCCTGGAGCCACTGCCAGGCCCCAGACTCGCCCCGGAAGAGGCAGTCGTGCAGAAGATGGAGTGTGGTGACACGGAAGGGACACAGCACAGTGCCACGTCTGAAGGGACAGAGAAGCGTGACATGCTGGAAGGAACAAAGCTCCAAGACATGCCAGAGATGTCCCACTGGAGAAAAGTACCCGACGTCTGCGGGTTCCTCTTGGTATCGCTCACAGTGCTCTGCCACTTATACTTCTCCTAGGCAGCCTGCGGGGACGTCTGGGGAGCGGGCGAACCACTGCCTCTTGCAAACGCCCTCATCATCGAGGGGACGAAACGTTTCCTACGGGGAGGCCCACGGACGTGGACCAAGGATCACACTGATGAAAACGCGCCCACAGCGTCAACACTGCGGGCTGACGGGCGGCGAAGCCCACTGGTGAGGGCAGAGACCGAAGATGAGCACGTCTGTCCTCTGTGCGATGAGTCATTCTCTCCAGATGGCTCCACTGCACAAACACTGGCTTTCACTTTAAATTTAATTTTGGCTTTTTATCTCTAGATATATTTGGGGGTTTTGCTTGTGTTTACTGTCACCATTTCCTTCCTATACCCACCTCTGTTTGCTGTGTTCTCTCCTTTGTAAAGGTATGGCTGCTGGCAAAGATGCTCCTCCTCACGCCAAGGGTCCCACCCACAAGGGGCTGTGCCTACTGCCGATGACCACACAGGCCAGCTGGCGCCAAGGCTGCCGTGGATGGAAACGTTGGCTCCTGCCTGGACCCGTGGTGGGGCTGAGGCGGTCTCTACCTGAGGACCAGGCCTCCCTGTGGCTCAGCTCTGTCTGGCTGCACCCCTAGAGGGCAGGTGGAGAGGAAATTTCCCTCCTTCTTGAGCTCTTCCCAGTTCCTCCCAGTCTGCCTGCTACTGGGAGTTGGGCCCAGGGGCTGTATCCCCTTTAGTTGTCAAGTATAGACCACGCCTGGGCTGTGTCTCTGGAGAGGCTCCCTAAGCCACCCCTTCCTCTTCCTTCTTCTTAGACCAAAATAAATGATTTGGGTCTTTAGAAAAAGTTTCAGATGCCTTGAAGTGATTTGGGGGAGGCCCACCCAGCACTGCAAAAGTCACACTCTGAAGGTGCAGTCGGGACCAGCCCCGCATCCCTCGTTTAGTCTTTCAGCTGACGTTTTTGAGTGCCTACTATGTGCCAGCACTGCTGGGAAGCAGTCATGGACAGAGCTCATGGTCTAGGGAAGTAGACAATGAAACACGAGCGGTGCTGGCCAGCACCTCGTGTGGCCCGCTATTTCCCTGCCCAGGTTATCACCACGTTCAAGCCATGGAGCCACCCCATGTGGAAGGACCAGAATCGACCACATTTCACAGAGAAGGAGACTGAGCTCAGCCAGGGGACCGAGTAAATGGGCCCTCTGTGCACGTGCACATGGCAGGAGCACCCGCAGGGAGGAGGCCTCCCGTGACTGAAGCGGGAGGTCAGCTAGCTGGATAACAGAGGGACATGTGGGAAGACAGGGTGAGGCAAGGGTGTTAGGAGGCCAGAGTGCAGAACTGTGGGAGGTGGGGAGGGCAGAGTGGGCAGGGGCTGGACCTGCAGGCCTCAGATGCTTTGGGATCCTGAGTCCCTGGGAGCTTCAGCCAGGAAGGGATGGGATCGGATTTGCTGGCTGCTGTTGGAAGATGAAAGGGCGGCAGGAACACCCACCAGGAGGCTATTAGAGGAATCCAGGCAAGTTAGCAGCAAAAAAGAAAAGACAAGGGAACAGCATCAAGAGAAGCCAGCAATTAGAAGTAACAGGACTCGAGTACTAGACCTGTGGAGGGAGGGCCCAGGAGTGACTCTCTGGCTTGAGCATGTGGGCAAAGGGTGTACCAATTCCAAAGACAGGCCACACTGGAAGAGAGCAGGTGCAGGAGAAAAGTGGAGCACCGTTTGGGACATGTGCAGTTTGAGTTGCATGAAGATACTTATTGCCGTCTTGACAATGTTAAGTCCTCTGTTTCATGAACATGGGATGTCCTTCCATTTATTTAGGTCTTCTAATTTCTTTCAACAGTGTTTTGTTTTCAGCACTCAAGTTTTGCACTTCTTTTGTTAAATTGATTCCTGGGTATTTTATTCTTTTTGATGCTACTGTAAATGAGGTGTTTTTTTCTAATTGAGATATAGTTGATGTACAATATTATATAAGTTACAGGTGTACAACATAGTGATTCACAATTTTTAAAGGTCATACTCCATTTATAGTTATTTTAAAATATTGGTCATATTTCCTGTTGTACAATATATCCTTGTAGCTTATTTATTTTATACATAAGAGTTTCTACCTCTTAGTCCCCTATCCCTTTTCTTAATTGCATTTTCAGATTGTTCATTGCTCATGTACAGAAAATCCTGCAACTTTGCTGAACTCGTTTATTAGGTCTAATATTTTTTAAGTGTCTTCCTTGGGATTTTTCATATATAAAATCATGTAGTGTGCAAGTAGAAATAGTGTACTTCTTTCTTTCCAACCTGGATGCCTTTTATTTCATTATCTTGCCTAAACTGCCCTGGCTAGAACCTCCAGTACAATGTCAAGTAGAAGTAGTGAGCGCAGACATCCTTGTCTTGTTCCTGATCTTAGAGGGAAAGCATCCAGTCTCCTCATCGTTGAGTATGATGTTAGCAGTGAGTTTTTGCAGATGTTATCATGTTGAGGAAATACCGCTCTTTCCTATTTTGCTGAGAGTTTTTGATTTTGTTTTAGTTTGGGATTTTTTTATGAATGGGTGTTGGATTTTGTCAAGTGCTTTTTTTGCATCTATTAAGATGATCATGTGGTTTCTGTTATTTATTTACACATTACATTGATTCATTTTCACGTGTTAAACCAACCTTGCATTCCTGGGATAAATTACAGTTGGTCATGGTGTATAATGATTTTCTCATGTGGCTGGATTTGGTTTGCTAATATTTGGTTGAGTTCTTGTGTCTATATTCATAAAGGTCTATAGTTTTCTTTCTTTATGAGGTCTTTGTCTGGTTTGGGTATCAGGGTAATACTGTCTTCATGGAATTAATTGGGAAGTGTCCCCTCCTCTCCTATTTTTTTAAATTAGTTTGTGAAAGACTGGTATTAATTTTTGCCTGGAGACATTTAAGGGTAAGTATTAAGTTGGATGGAAGGTCCAGAACACAGCACAGAGGCTGGCGCTAGAGACTCAGACTGAGGGGAGAGGAGACAGTGGGCCAGCCTAGCTAAGAAGTGAACCTGGTAGAGGAAGCCCAAGTCAGGCAGATGAGATTGTGCAGGAGAGCAAACAGAGATGTCAGGTTAAGAAAGAGGGTTCTTTCTGCAGAGGAGACTAAGAGGGCACAACCAGGGCCCTGGGAGGAGGACCAAGACAGCCGCCACAGGAAGGGAGCACTGGCACCTGGGTTACTGCTCGGGCCAAGCACAAAGAGCACAGGATCTTGGCAGCAAGAAGTCCAGAGCCCTTCAGGGAGGTGGTAAGGGTGGAGCCAGCGTGCTATGGTTGAGGCAGGATGAGGAAGTGGAGCCCCTCAAGCCCCTGTTTTCCTGAAGGAGGAAAGGTTTCCTCTTACAGGGCCTTTTTTGAGAATGAGATTTAACCTGAAACCCCAGCTGGGCCCAGCAGCCGGTCCCTCCCAGAACAAGAGGGGCTGCTTGGGCTAATCCTGGAATCCCAGGACGCAAACGTCTCTGTGTTTCTGCTAGGAAAGTGAAGGCTCAAGGCCCTGGAAGGACTACAAGAAGGCACTCACCTGGGGATTCTAGCTCTGCGGGTAGCGTCTATTCTGGGAGGTTCTGTCCCTCAGGAAGTGTGGCTGCTGGTTGGTGATGTAACAAGGGAACAAGGGAAACCTGGTGTGAGGCAGGGAGCCTCGGAAACCTCACGGGGGAGATTAAGGCTTCGGCTCAGCCCAAACGAGTCCAGCCCTGAAGCTGAGCCGCTCCTGCAGCTTCTCCAACAGAGGTCAGAACCCTACTAGACCACCAGACAGGATGGGTCGGGGACATCAAGGAGTCCCCATGCCTCCTCCCCCCGCAGCCTGGCTTCTCCACCCCTCCAACCCCCCGCGCCCCCCGAGGGCTCTCCAGCCTCCTTAGCCAGTTTCACTGCAGGAGAAGCAAGGCAGGTGGAGGCACAGGTGGGAGCTCCCTAGAGGGGGGCCCGGCAGACAACAGGGGGAGGGCTGGGGGGGAGGTCGGCCTCAGGCCAGCCCGAGCTTATGCAGGTGACTTGGCTTTGGAGAACACAGCTGTTTGGGGGGAAGACCTTAAGGAGTTACCCTGAGCTCTGAGCTCTCATTCCTGGGGCAGGGGTGGGGGCCTCTTACAACTCGCCCTCCTCCAGCAAGAGCCCACTTGGGGTTGCACCTGTGACCTTCCTTCCTGTCACCCCACGTGGGGAGGGGGCAGACCTGGTGAGCAGGGCCACACCCAGCCACACCCCAAGGGTCTATTCACTAGAGCATCTGGCTCAGGCGGTGCTGCCTGGACCAGCTGTTCCTTCCCCCACCCAGCTCCCTGCCCCCACCTTGTCCCTAGATGCTTGGCCCTGCTCTGTGCTTTCCCAGGGAACTCGACCACAGCAGACAGCAGGGATGCCTCGCACCCGGCCCTGGACCCTGGGTTCAGCCTGTGACCCGGTCCTTCTGGGCCGGGCATTTCCCCTTTGGCAGGAGAGAGGAGAGACATGACCTGCCCCAGAAACATCAGGTGCCATTCAGACCAAGATAAAGAGATTCAGCGTGTTTATTCAGGCGTGGAGTCAGCAGGTGGGGCCGGTAAGAGGCTCAGGGCTTCCACTCAATGACTTTGACGGCGATCTGGGCTGCCCGCTGCACAGCCGCGCTGGTGTCCTCCTCGAGGGCCCGCAAGGTGGGCACGTGGGACTGCAGGAGCTTGCGGCCCTCGGGGGCCTCGGCCAGCATGGTGAGGACCTTGATGGCATTGAGGCGCGCCTTGCTCAAGGATGAGTGCAGTAGCTCCAGCAGCGGACGGATGGCCTCCGCGTCCAGGGCCGCGTACTTCCCTGCAGGGCACCAACGCCAGGCGTTCCTGGGGGGTCCCTGCCCACCTCCCTCGCCCCCCAGCCCTCCCAACGCAGGATCCACACCCTCCCTGCCCCCAGCCTGGGCCCCACAAGCTCCCCAGCTGACTTCTCCCCAACCACCAGGTACCTGTCCCGCAATCCAGTCCTCTCTAGGCAGCATGAGGGGTCTTTTGAAAATTAAAATCCAATCGAATGAGAAGGGGAGACGCCCCTCCTTAATCCTTACTTGCTGCCCACCCCCTCACCCGCTGAAACGCCACGCTGCTGCCCCCGCCTCCACCCCCTGCCCCCTGCTCTCCTGCACCGAGCACTCTCTTTGCTGCCAGATCGTCCAGCCCCTTTTGCCCTGCGAGCTCCCCTCTCAGAGGACGCTCTGCCCCGGTACTGTGCCCACCGTCTCCCCCAGGTCACTCTTCACTCTGCCGCCCCTGCCAACCTCAGACAGCAGAGGCCGAGACGTCTGGGTCCCCATCACCCAGCACAGAGCCTGGCCTGTGGCAGGGGCTCAGGGCTCCTCGACTGGAGTGCTAGCTCAGCGAAGTGACCTCACCTCCCCCAAATTCCCATGTTGTCCGGGCTCCCTGAGAGCCCCCCAGCCCTCCAAGCACTCCTACAGGAAGCCCAGGTAAGACACTGACTGCACTGAGGACGCCCGCGAGATCCACGCTCACGGGGAGCCCCACACTGGGGGTCAGCACCCTGACCGCATGATCAATCAGAAGGGGGCTGTGGACTCTGGGAAGGCCCCAACCTCTCCCCCTGGTGCGTCTCAGATTTCACCATCAGGACGAACTGGGGAGTGGCAAGCAGTCCCAGCGCTGGGGGGATCTCCAGACTGCTGACTGAGAATCAGAGGCCCAGGTAGTTCTCCGTGGATCAGCAAGGAAGCTCAGGGCATGGGGCTGGCACAGGCATGGGAAGGTCAGACAGCTTTCAGAGGTCCTGCGGGGACCCTAGCCTCCAGGTGGGGAAACCAGCCCAGGCCCTTCCTACCGCCCAGGTCGGGTGACTGAGCATGGAAGCCTGGCTGCTGGGAGTTCGCATGGGGGTTGTAGCCTTATGCTCCTATTCACCCCCTCCACACTGAGAAAAGTAACATTGATCAAGAAACACGGCAGAAGCAAGGGCTCCAGTGTTTGCTTAGACCTCAGCATAACGGACTCATGAGTGGCAAACGAATCAACCCCAGAATTTCAGCTCACAAGGGGCCTGGGTCAGACGCAGGAATTCCAAAACCAAGGAACTGAGGGAATAACAGGGACGGGCCCCAGGCGGTGGGCCCTCTGTGGCCTGGAAGGAGAGGGCAGAGCCTGGGACCAGGGAGGGGCAGTACTCAGCTTGCTAGGGGGCTGCGGTGACCCCCCACCCTGTAAGCGCCGACGCCCAGCCAGCGGGCAGCCTCACCTTCGGTGGTCACTGTGACGTACATGAGGGCCCCAGCTGCATTGGCCTGCACCTCCTCTTCCTTGTCCTTCAGCAGGTGCACCAGGATGGGGATGACGTTGTGCTGCCACATCTGGTTCTTGCCCTCCAGGGGGATGCTGGGCCAGAGAGGGGGCAGCTGGGTGGCTGCACTTGGAGGAAGAGGGGGACAGGGCCCAGGACCACCCCAGGGGGACACCAGGGGAAAGGACTTGGGTTGAGACCATCCCTGGTGGCCACGCCAGGGTGCAGAGGAGCACTGGTGTGAGGTGTGGGTCCCACCCCAACACTCAGACGACCTGGGAGCACGGCTTGGGGCCATAGAAGGCCAGACCCAGGAGCCAGGGGTGGTGAAATGAAGGGAGGTGGCCACAGCTAAAGCAGCTCTGAGGCTCTGTGATCCTCAGGCTCCGGGCCGGGATTTAGACTGTGATCACAGTGACACTGGGTCACTAGTGACTAGACGCCCGGGGCTCCACGTCCTGACCTGTGAAGGGAGCCACCACCTTCCTCGGAGGAGGTCTAAGTGTGCAGACGGCACCTCCTGTGCTTGCCTTCCTCATGGGAGGGGGACAACCCTCTCGTTTTTGCCAGGAGTGGGGGCTTCCTGGGACACAGGACTGTCAGGGCTAAACCCAGGCCTGGGCAGGCAGATGCCCCAGTGGAGGGCTCCTCTTCCGCCAGGGCACAAGCAGGTGAGGGGAAGCAGGGGCCTGGGGTGCCACTCCTGCCCTCCCCGCTCCGTCCCTTGTCCCCGACCAGGCCTCACCTGACTGCGATTAGTGCTTGGGTGGCTTTGCTGCGGATGTTGCTGTTGGCGCTCAGGAGCTTCTCCTTCAGAAAGGGCACCGCCCGGCTGGCCAGTGCCTCGGTGGCGTCCTCCATCAGGCAGGCAGCCAGCGTGTCCAGGAGGAGCTCCTGGATCCCTTCCTCCTCCCTCTGCAGCTTCCACACCAGCGAGGGGATCAGGCTGCTGTTGACAATGCCCTTGGCCCCTGCAGGACAGGAACGGGCGCTGAGGGTGGGCCATGGGCCACCTCCCACCTGTCACCTGTGCTGGGAGCCAGAGGGTTGGCGGGGCGGGGGGGGGGGGTGGTATTTGACAAGATAAATTGCAAATCCCCCCCTCCCGCTGCCAGGCAGGGGGCCCGAGCAGCCAGCATGTGGCCGTGGGTGACTAGCTGGGGTGAGAACCACGAGGACCCCAAAGGTCCAGCCTTTGGTCGCCTGTGACTGGGGGCACCAGCCTGAAACAGCGGCCTGAGAAGCAGCAGCCACCTCTGCAGGGCCCAGGCACACGGGGAGCCTCCCTCCCCCGCCAACCATGGTGCAGCAGAGAGGAGGATGGGGGACAGGGCAGGGGGACCCGTCAATTCCCTCCTTCCCATCTGCAACATCTCTGTGATGCTGGGGCCACAGATCAGCCTGGCCAGCCGTGGGGACAGGAAGAAAGCTTGCAGTGGGGTCTGAGGTAGAAGATTTAGAGTGAACAGGCTGGCATCTTAGGTAAAAAGAGCTGTGCCCCCAACCACAGTTGGTGGGCAATCCACAGAGTCTGGCCAAGGGGTCTAAAGGCGCCTGGTGGCCCTCAGGGAGGGGGCTCCACAGGGCACAGCTGGGAGAAAATGCAGCGAGCCACCCCCCTTCCACTGTGAACGGTTCTGCCTCACTCCTTCCAGCCTCTGCTCCCACCTGGGGGGTCAGTACACGGCTGGCTGCCCAGAGGAGACCCCAGAGATGGCCCAGGCGGCAGCCCAAGGGTGCTCACAAGTGCCCAGAACTGCTGGCAGAGCGGCCGCCACAGGAAGAGAGTGGGCACCGGGGAGGGCGGCCCTTCCCTGCCGCTCTAGGTGTCACTACTGCCCGACAGCCCACCCTCTCCCCGGCCTCCCCAGCAGCCCAGGCTGCCCACCGTGAAGCCATCCAGAGCCCCCATGGAGGTGCCACCAGCGGACACCTCTGTCTTCCGCCTCCCCAGCTCAACTCTCTAATTTACTCTAGAGAGACAAGTAAACAGGTTCATTAGCCTAAAGGTCTCTGAGTGCCAATTAGCATCAGGGATTTCCTCTTTGAAGACACCACCCAGCCTCCCACCCTCACTCCCCGAGGACATCAAATGGCAGGTGCCTGGGGTTAGGGGGTGGAGAGGCAGGGCAGCATGTCCAGAGGCTCCAGTGCCCCCAGCCAGCTTCTCACTGGGGTGTCTGGTGGAGCCCCTAGCTCTGTCCATTTGTTCTCAGGATGCTCACAACACAGGAAAAGCAGTTTCCTGCTGCTTCAGGAGTACTGGGCTTTTTAAGATTTAATATACACAGATTAAAAAAAAAAAAAAAAGGCTAGGTTGGACTCCTAAATGCATCCAGCTATGTGACCTTAGACAAGTTACTTACCCTCTCTGAACCTGGTTTCCTTATTATTAATACAAGCCCACCTGGCAGGGGGTTGTGCAGTATCAGTGGAATAGGGGGTGGGAAAGTGCTCTGTGTAAGGGACTGTCACCATGTGCCCAGACACCCAGGCCTGGCACAGCGAGAGTCTCCCAAATACCACCAACATTGAGTTCCAGCTGCAGGCAAGCCTGTGGGTGGGGGTGAGGGCTGAGGAGCAGGATACAGACATAAAAGCTGCACAGTCCCTGCCCTGCAAGAACACCTGTCAGTGGTCCCGAAGCCACCTCTCCTGGGGGCCTGAGGCCTCCCTCCCCTTCAGCCCTGCCCTCCGGCCGGGCCACCACCAGACAGCACATCTGGGCCTCCTGCTCCGGCTCCAGTTCCAGCTCAGGCACCTGCCCCCAGGCTACCTGCCTGCCCCAGCCACAGTCTCACTGGCCATGACCTGGATGGCCACTGCCCAGCTCACAGGGCAGAGGTGACAATTTGACCTTCCAAGACGGACTGTGCTGACAGATGGAGGGATAATGTTCCTGACAGGGGGCCACCTGAGCAAAGGCAGGGAGTGAGGGATTTGTGCATTGTCAATCAGGGCTCGATGGTGGCCTCACTTGCACCCGGGTCTGGGCTTCCCGGGAAAGCCCAGGGAAAGGTGCTGCTGTGGGAGCAACAGGATGGGCACAGGCTGGGGGGAGGGCAGAGGGAGGGAGTCAAGGCCGGAAGTTGGAGGTGATCACCGCCACTGCTCCCCCGATTGGTGAGGAAACCAAAGCCCAGAGGGGCAACTGTAGTGCCCAAGGTCATACAGCAGATGGGGAGAGGCCAGGCCTTTAGCCGCCCGGGGTTTTCTTTCCCCGGCATTCATCCTGGGCCTCTGCTCCTAGAAATGCTGAGCACCGGGACCCAGTTCATTTTGAGACAGAGGGAGATTAAAAATAAAACGCGTGCCGGGTGTGCCTCTCTGCTCGTTCACTTTGCTTCTTTTCAGCTAAAAGGAGAGTCGCAGGCCTGGCTATTTATAATTAACCCAGATCTGCAAAGCCTTGTTCTAGTTGGGGGGGGGGGGTGCACAGGCCCCCAAAAAGAAACAAATCAGAGAAACCCACCAGGCCCCCGACAGCCTGAGACCTGGCTGGCCGGGTCGGGGTGAGCAGGACAGGTGGGGCATGGAGAAGAGCCGGCCAGGAGGGGGCACCCTCGGGCAGTGGGGAGACCAGTGGGAGAGTCTCCGGTACCGGTCATTACTGCCTGGGTTGACACATGTAGATGAGGAATTCCAGGTCCTAGGGGCTCTGGATGTGCAGGAAGGGAGGCCTGGGGGAGCCAGGCCTTGTGGGGCAGAGGGGCAACGGTGTGAGGCTCGGGTGTGCTTGGGGAGGGCCCAGACTGGCATGGCTACTGGGCTAGGGTGGGCTGGTTGATGGGCCACAAAGCTCCGCTGGGATTGAGGGTCACTATGCCCCTGGAGTGGAACCCCTGGGGTTGAGGTTTGGCCACTTCCTGGGGGCCACCTCGAAGGGCCCCTCCTCGGCCATCTCTCCCTGCTGGTTGGTGAGGTGCTGTGTGGGCTCAATCACCAGAGCCCCCTCCCCCTTTCTTCCTCGGAGCCGAGCTGTGGTCTCCTGGTCCCGTTCTCCCGGCAAGTGAGGACTCAGCCCCGGGAGCACGCATCCGCGCCTGGCGCCCGGGCCCCACCATGCCTTATCTCAACTCGCCTGCCCAGCTTTAGCCTCGTGTGTCCCCCACTGACCACCCCTGCCGTGCCTGCCTTTGCTCGTGAGGACTCCTCGCTGTCCTCAGCTTACTCGGCCCCTCAATAGCACGTGACATGCTGACCATGTTTTCCTCCCGAGATACTCCCCCCGTGGCCCTGGGACCTCAGCTCCCCGCTTCCACCTCTCCGGCTGCTCCTCCATGTGCTTAGCAAGCACCCCCCCTCCCTCCGGCATCCCCCACAATGTGGTCCTTGGCCCCCACCATCCCCCCTTTCCCCTCCACCAGGGGCAGCTCCTCTCAGGCTGCAGACACCACAAGGCCGTCCACTGACACCAGGTTTCCTGGCCATCCCCCCGCCTAGGCTGAACTCGGCCTCATGGACTGACTTCTCTGCTTTCTTATTTTCTCTGGGCTGACTAGCTGACATTTTTACTTGATTCTGCATTTAGAACAACGCACCCTGTGGGACCAGGCCTACTGTAAATAAACATGAAACAAAAACTTGCCATCCTCCTTCTCGAATTTAAAAAGCTAATCTTCAAACTCTCCAGTGGTTCTTAGGCCAACGCCCCAATCCTATACAAGGGCCACCAGCCCGCTGAGACTGTTCCCTGCCCCGCCCCAGCCTGGCCTTGTGGCATCCTCACGGCTCTGGCCACACTGGTCCTCTGGGTTCGTCCAGGCCTCACACTCCTTCATGCCCAGCGTCTTCCCCACCGTGGAATGTGCTTCCTCCCGCCCCAGGTCATGGGCACCTCCATCCTGCTCCCTCTGCCACAGAGCCCTGATGGGTCTCCCCCTCCAGGCTTCGCACAACCATCACGGGGGTACTATCGTGCAGGGGGTCTAGCAGGCAGGCTTGGGTCTGTCTAAATGCTAGGACTGTGCCGAGCGCAGAGGAGGTCGTCAGTAAATGCTTGCTGGCTGAAGGCTTACAATCCCTGCTTGACCCTGGGGGAGCTCTCACTTCCAGGGTCAGGGGAGGGGGCAGCAGCCAGCCCCGTCGGGCCCCTCCATGGGCTAGCCCCCCATCTCACACCTGGACTGCTGTGCGGGGTCTTCACATGCTTGCAGCTAGGTTTGCCCCTGCAAACAGCTCACTTCTGACCCCTGGTCCCCCAATTGCCCTCACCATCTCTGAACATGTGTCAACATGCATCTCCTGTCAGAATCACCCTCTAGGGACCATCTATTGTTATATTTGTCTCCTTTTGATAGAAGAGGGAACTGAGGCTCAATAACTCACCCAAGGGTATACTCTCATCCAGGTGAAATAACTCACCCCCAGGGCAGGGCCTGTGCCTGTTTCCTTCCTGCTACCACAGCCATTGGCCTCTGAGTGGACCTCTGGGCAGAGGCCCAGCCTGACCCAGCCTGGCGGTGTGGAGGACATGCACACAAAGGAGCCCACGATAGTCGGCCACTTTCCACTGGTCCTCAGGGGCCACCCCGAGCCAGCATGTGCCAGGTCTAGTCTAGGTCCGCCTCAAGATGCCCATCACCAACATCTGTCCCGTCTCTGACTGTTTAGGCAGCACCTTCACAGGCGGGCAACGTCGCTGGGGGATGTAGTGCAATGGTCTCCATTTCACAGCAGAGGAAACACTCTCAGAGAGGTTAGGGGATGACATTGAGATGCCACAGTGTCCAGCTGGCAGAGCTGGTCCCTGCCTTCTGACCACAGGCCTGGCCCTATCTCCCTCTGCCAACGGTCCATTCCAGTGCTTCTGCCCACCAGTGGGGTGAATCCTAGTAATAGGACCATGGAGGTGTAGGGTGATAGGGAAGTGTTAGCGGGGAACATCTGCATTTACCTGGATGCTCTGGGGTGCACAGAGCTTCAGGTTACAGTGATGGAAAGGACAGAGAGTGGCACTAATGTCTTGGTTCTGGCCTGAGTCTTTAACGCACAGGAGTGAGGGGCTCCTGGCTCTAAGGCCCACAGATTGGCTCCCCCTGAAATTGAAAGCAGAAGTTGGCAGGTGCCCTTTGGTGCATTTTGCTGAGCACCAATGCCTTCTGTGAGCTTCCCAAAGGCGCCCATGGGACCCTGGCCTCAACTGAGCTGGCTCCCTCCCGCCTCTCTGGTCTGGGGGACCGCTCCTGGGCCCCCCTCCTGTCCTCCCTTCTAAGGCAACCTTCCGTGGCCAGGATTGCCAGGGACCCTGAAGAGCCCTTACCTGCTGCAGGCGCGAGCAGCAAAGATGACTAATGCCCCCTCCCATCGCTGCAAAACGTCACCGGCGTAAACCTTTAGGATTTGAACAGCCCTTTCACACGTCCTAGCCTACTGTCGCGACAACTCAGGGAAGCAGGTGCCACTAGCCCCACTTTGCAAACAGGCTCATTAGAGGTCAGTCAGTTGTCCAAGGTCGCGGAGCTCAGAAAGGGCAGACAGCGTTCGAATTTGGGCCGGGAAGGCGGGCGGGGCCGGGCCCATCCACTGCTCTCCGGCTCGGCCTCCCGCGGGGTGGGCGCCCGGCCTCGGCACAGCGGGATCGCAGGGACCCCGGTGCCCGCGGCGGTGGCAGCGGCTGCCAGACCCCGGCACGCGCGGAGCCGCGGCCCCGCCCCTGCCCGTCGTCATTGGTCTGCGGGCGCGTCCGTCAGCCGCTCGCGCCCAATGGGCGGCGGGCCGGCGCTCGTGGCGGGGCTGTGGCGCCCTGAGCGTGGACTCCGGCGGGCGCGCGGCTCCCCGCCCGCGGTTGGCCCGGCAACGCGCTGCGCTCGCGGCTCCGCCCCCTGCCAGCGGCGCGGCGCGGGGCGGGCGGACCCGCGGGCGGCGGCGCGGGCGGCGCGGGAGAGCGGGCGGAGGGAGCCAGGCCGGCGGAGCGTGTGCGCCGCCCGCGGCCCGGTCACGTCCCCGCGCGGGCGCCTCCGCCCGCGTCGTGCGGAACGAGGGCGCCGCGGCCCGCGCTCGCCGCCCCGCCCCGCGCCGCCGGAGCAGCTCGGCCACGCACCGCGCCGCGGCCCGGAGGTGAGTGAGCGGCCCCGAGGCCGGGGCACGCGGCGGACCTGGGGGCCGGGGGCGCGGCCGGGGACCAACCCGCCCGCACCGAACTCCGCCCGGGCCTTTGTGCCGGGGCCCCGCCCGAGCGGGGGGCGCCGGGCGCGACGGCCGGGATGCGGGCCAGGTGGGGGCGGCGCGGCGGGGGTGCCCGCGCGATGGGCAGGGGCGCCGCGGGCAGGCAGGTGCTGGGAGGGGCGCCTGGGCCCAGGAGGGCGGGCAGGGGCCCAGGGCTGCCGCTGGTGCGGGGCCGGGCCGGCGACCTGCGGGAGAGGCGCCCGGTGGGGTCTCCCGGGGGGCGGCGGGAGCGCCGGCGCGTGGCCCTGGCTGAAACGGAGGCGAGGGCCCCGGAGGCCTGGGCCCGGGGACGCACGGCTCGCTGTTTTCGGTCACCGCTCTTGCAGCGAGCAGGTTCCTCGGAGGCATTTAGAGCGAGAGGCGAGTATCGACCCGCTGCGATTGTGATAGGTTCCCGGCTCGATATTTTTTCCCTTAAAAGGCGGTGGGGGCTTGGGGTGGGGGGGAGGGCCTCGGGCCGGGGCTCAGCGTCCTGCCGGGGACCCGAGGGGCTCTGGCTTCAGGGCGGCGCTGAGCCTCTCTGGGCGTTGGTGGCAGGATTCTGCCGAGGCCGAGAACTGGGGTTCTCTGTGACCAGAGAAGAGGATGGGAAGGCGGCGCCCAGGCCGGGGAGTCCGTGTCTGGGGATGGAGGGACCCGCCTTGGGGGAAATCTGCTGGTTTGGGGAGGCATCTGTCCCCTGACCGCCCCTTTCTGCCCAAGTGATCTCCCTGCCCTGGGGATCGAGTCCCTCTGCCTTCTGCTCAGTCTGGAGGAGGCTCCTTGGCCAAATTCAATTAAGCAAATGTTTACTGAGCAGTTGCTCTCCCGGGGCCTGGTGCTGGGGTGGGAGTGAACTGGCCCTGCCCTCCTGGGACTGACTCACCGCCCCCACGGGGGAGAAGCGTCTCTGCTCAGAGAACCCAGCCCTGAAGGTGGGTGTTGGGGCCCCGAGTGGGGCCGGGGTCGGACGGGCCTGTGGGCAAAGTGACATTTGAACTGGAGCTTGAAGGACACGGTCACGGTTGGGGTGGGCATTGCGGGCAGAGGGGAGAGCGTGGACGGAGGCACAGAGAGGGCACTCAGGCAGTCCAGTCTGGCAGGAGCACAGGAGGTCAGGCGGGAAAGGGCGGAGGCTGCCTAGGGCTGGGGCCGCTGGGGGAAACGGATGACCCTGGAGCCTGCTTCAGTGGTGGCCGCAGTCTCCTCACCTGTGCAAAGAGCAGCTCCGTGACCCAGAACCGAGTGGGCCTGGAGAAGAGCCGGGAAGACCCTGAGGGCTGCTCGTAGCCTAGGACCGCCCTTCCAGGCAGGGCCAGGGTCCTGGGTAACCAACCCCTGGCCTCCTTCCTGGCCAGCATGGAGGATGATGTTGAGCTGGTGGCTCTGTCCCTTTGGGGCGTGGACGTTCGTGAGCAGTAACCGTGGAGACGTGGGAGTCTCCATGCAGCGGCTGATGGTGAGGGAGGGCCTGGCCATGCCCGGATGCAGTGGTGCGCCTTCAGCATTCCCCGTGCTTCAGGGTCGATGGACAAGATGCTGGCATTTGGCTTAAAGCTCTTGTGTGTCATACCAGACCCTGATTTTCTGAGATGGGAGGTGAATAAAACAGTCCCTCCCCCTCGGAAGGCTGGTGTTACCTTCTGCTGTAGATCTGCTGGCTTGCCCGCTGCCGGGGAGGTTTTTCCCTCTGAAGGGGCTGTTTGTCACTCATCTGTGTAGCGTGCCCCCTCCCTGACCCACCCCCAGCCACACACTGGCTTCTGGCCGAGGCCCAGCTTGCTGCAAGGAGAGCAGGGCCCCTGCCTGCCCTCGTGAGGGTGCGTGCTCAGCACGATGGAGCTGCCTTGCTCCATGCTGTCGCCCGGCCCCTTTCTGGGGGCCTGCCATGAGACTCCAGATTTGGGACACGGGGAATGAATTCCCCGTTCTGTCCCCAACTCCTCAGCTCTTCTGTCTCCTGGAGTCCCAGGAGGAGAAGCACCCTGACTGGCTCTTAGGAGCTTCTAGGGCAATTCCAGGAACTTCTGGGTAAGCAGGAGCACTTGACAGGGCTGCCCAGGGCCCCTGCAGGGAGGCCGGTGGGATGCAGGGGCGAACGGCAGGGAAGGCTGGCCTCAACCCAGCCGCGTGGCTGTCTTGTGTGCACATGCAATGACCGAGTGCCGCACTTTCCCCACTGGTTGTGAGGACAAGGCAGCCCTGACTGCCCCGTGCTGGCCCTCTGAAGACCCAAAATTCTGTGCGGCTGTAGGGTATTTTCCCTGCTGCCGACCGTGGCTGGGCTTGCAGGAACCCTGGAGGAGGCAGATTAGCACACTGCACCCTCAGGAAGGAAACCCGGGGTAACTGAGCCCCAGGGGCAGTCCTGTGGGCTGGCAGGGCAGAGGGCACAGGGAAGTGGACAGAGGCATCAGGGCAGACGCTGAGGGTCAGCCCAGGTAGGAGCCCAGAGCGGTGGCCTGACAGCTTGTGCAGACTCGGGGGCGGTGGAGGCGGGGACCCCCAGTGGAGGCAGCGGAAGACCTGGGTCAGGCCTGGCCCTGCGCCCCCCCCCCCCGCCCAGCCCCATCCTCTATGAGCCCCCTCATCCTCACCACAAACAGAGCCAAGAGTGCCCTGCCCATCCCCGCACGGTCCTCCCCACATCCACACTGGCAGGGGAGGTGCCTCCCAGGAGCGAACTGACAGGGACTAACTCACAGGGACCATCTGGATCCCTGGGCTCGCGGGGGAGCCAAGGGAACGGAACCTCACCCGTTCGCTCGGCTCAGCCGTTCGTTCCTTTGGCTGATCTTTACCAGCACCTGCAACGGCTAGGGCCATGCCCGGTGCAGGGACACGGCAGGGGGCAGGGCACACAGCACCCCTTCCCGTGGCGCTCCCTGAGACCCAGAAGGCTGACAAACACCTGAGTAGCTGAATGCCAGGCAGGACAAAGGCCATGAAGAGCCTAAAGCAGAAGGGGGTGGGGGTCCTGTGTGGAGGGGCCATTGGCACAGCACCATGGAGAGGCCATGGGTGAGTTGTGAGACCGACGAAGAGCACCAGGAGGGAGGATGGCAGGTGCAAAGGCCCTGAGGCCAATGCACTTCTGCAGCTGGAGGCCACCCTGCCCCCCAAGGTCAGGTGGCTGGAGCCCGGGATGGGGGGCGGGGGCGGGGTTGTGGAGCAGGTCAGGTAGGATTACACTTTTAAAGGACCCGTCTGGCAGATGGCGTGGGGGCCGCTACAGCATTCGGGGTGAGGGGCTGCTGACCCAGTGGGGTGGGAGCAGGAGCGGTACTGAGAAGTGGTCGGATGCAGGATTTAGCTTAACGAGGACCTGCTGATGGAGAAGAGGAAAGGACCGCTCTGGAAGGACAGAGTTGGCCTTGGCGAGGAGGAAGACTCAGACGCATCGCGAGAGGTGGGGAATCGGGAGTTGGGTTAGACCCAGGTGGACATGGGCATACATGGCAGTCAGAGGGGAGAGCCAGGCTGGAACTGGAGACCTGGAGTCCCCCCACCAAGAGTTGGGGGGCAGGGGCTGGCAAGGTCACTCAGGGATCAAGGGCAGGTGGGACCAGAAGGGGCAGAGCCAGGCCTCGGGCCCCACGGCTCAGAGCTGAGCTGAGATTCCAGGGGCTGCACAGGAGGGTGTTCCTGGGAGGGTGGGTCCCCTGCAGTGGGCCTGGGGTGCATGGGGGCTAAGCAACATGGGCAGGACTGGCTACATAATTTGGGGGTCCCTTGTTAAAAGTGATTAAGCATTTCAGGACAGTGACAGCAGAGTGTCAGGCTGGGCATGGCGCGCATGTGCACGCCTGGGAAGGCCAGTCGTGGTGGCTGCCAGGACGGTGCCCTGGGCCGGCGACCACTCTGCCCTTCACCTGCCTCCCATGGGCAGGTGGGCTGTGTCGGGCACCTCGGGCCACGGCGGCTGCACCCTGGCCTCTGTGAGCGGTGCTTCTCCCCCTCTGTCCGTGGACCCCCGGCCTCCGTCCCTCGGGCAGGAGACATAGCCAGCTGGTAGAGGGCTGGGCAGCCTGTTGACAGGAGCGGGTGCATGTGGCGGGTGGCCTCACACACAATGGCTTCCTTGAGTTCGTCTCTTTTCTGAAGGAACCTGCTACATCACAGAGTTTTGAGTTATTTGCTTCTAAATTAAGGTATAACTCTCTTTTAGAGATGTCCCCGGAGAATCCATCAGAAAGTGCTAAGGAGTGAGGCTGTTAAAATCCGCGGTGCGGTGCTGGGGGTGGGGTGGGGGGAAGTGGTGGCAGACTGTCGAGCCCAGCGCACCCTCCAGCAGCTGCTGACCAGCACGCACCCTCCCCAGGCTCCCCCGGCCCCCGCCTCTACTGGCCGTGCGGCGGCAGTCAGAGCCCAGCTGCAGAAGGAGCCCCTGCCTTGCCGAGCCCCCTGCCCTGGGAGTGGTGACGGTCAGGTCGTGGCGTTGGGTGGAGGGGAGCGGCCGCATGTGTCGTGTCCCCCAGAGCCCCCGGGCAGGCGTTTGTGGAGGGCAGGGACGCTCACTTTCTCCTCTCACAGCCTGTTCCGCCAAGAAGGGGCCTATCTTTACCTCGGTTTTCTCCTCTCGGTGGAGGAGACTGGGACCCGGGGAGGTGGGGTGGCTCCTGAGTGGGCACCGGCCGGCCCAGACCCCGGGTGGGTGTCCAGGGACCCTGAGGGCTTCTCAGCAGCCCGGGTGGCCCCCCCTTCCTGCAGGCAGCCTGCCTCCGTCCACCCTGGGGTCCCCAGGGGTCCAGGAGGGCTGACTGGTGGGGCTGCTGTGCTGGAGGCTGGTGTGGCGCTGGGGCCAGTGCTAAGGTTCTGGCCATGGCCTGGTCCTTTCCACTGGGAGGACTGCATCATCACAGCTGCTCTTTCTTCTCACCAGTGGCTCTCAGGCTGGGTCCACACACAACTTGGGGTGTCCAGGAGGAGGCTCTCAGGCCTCCTAATTCTGTTTTCCCGTTGGGGGCCTCTGTCCAGAACAGCGCCTGTGTCCACACCCGCACAGATCCTGTGCCCCTTCCTGCACGTACCCCAGTGTAACCGCTGCCTGTTTTCTTTGTCTGTGCTTGTTCTCCGTCTCTCTCCTGGACCTGAACATAAGCTCTGTGAGGTCAAGACCTTCATCTGCTGTTCATCACTGAGAACCTGGCCCCCAGAGCCCGGCCTAGCCCTCAGCAGGGAGCCAGGAAACGGCTGTCAAAGGGGGCCACGAACGTGGCAGGTGAACAGGCCTCCTGGCGGCTGCAGCCTTCACGTTGGAGAACTCTGGCTCCAGCCCAGTCCTCTGCTCCCGCGAGGTGTGCCTGCCGGTTGACAAACACAAACCACCCGCAGGTGGACAGCCACTGGCCGGGCGCCCATCAGGCCCGACTGGTTCACTCACGAGCCAGAGGCAGGCAGGCTGCCCAGCTTCTCATGCTGCCATCACAGGCCCAGGTCCCCCCACCGGGGGTCAGACGCCTCCGGCTGACACTGGTCCCTCAGTGACGCCGTGTGACTCGGTGAGGCCCTAGTTAGTCTGGGAGATGTGCGGTCATGACATTTAGAGTCGCGTCCATGGGAAAGTGTGCTCGGAAGGCGAGGGGAGATCCTGGTGGTGGGAAAGGACCACGGCGCCCACAGTGACCACAAGATGACCAAGTGGCCTTTCCAGACAGCCCTTGTGCTCCAGGATGAGCTCAGCAGGGAGCTCGGTGAAGGGCAAAGAACACTGAATGGGAAGCCGGGAGACCTGGGCCTACTCCGCCTGCAGTGTAGACACGGTGAATCCTCTTCACTCTGGGCCTCTGTATCCTCACCTTCAGATCAGGCTGGGTCGAGGGTGCAGGTAGTCTTCATTTCTTACTCCAGCTCTGGAGGGGCTGCCCAAAGCAGTGTTGAGAAGGATTCTGAGGCTGTGTGGTGGCTCAGAGGAAAGTGGTCGTGGTTGATTAGTGGTGTCTGCAGTGGTACAGGAAGCGGGATTTAGCCGTTCTTTCCAGGGGCTGCTCGAGCCCACACACCGCGCCCTCCCTCCTGCCCAGCAGCTCCAGCTCATCCTCCTACCCGTGGCAGCCTCTCCATACCCTGGTCGAGTGAATGAGCAGGTGATTGAGCCTCGTGCTCAGCTCTGCTTGGCCTAGAGCCCCGAGAAGCCTGCCTGGAGCGGGGAGACCAGGTAACCCCTGGCCGTGCTAACCGGTGCTAACGTGCTAACCGGTGTGGTTCCAGCTCTGGGTGTTGTAGGAGTGGGGACAGTGCAGGAGGAGGGGGTGGGTGACGGGCAGGGCCGTGGTGTGAGTCCCAGGCTCCCAAGGATGGGTCACCAGGCTTCACCAGGGATGAAGATGAGAAAAGGCTCCAAGCTGCCAGGAGGGGCCCCTGAAGACCCTGTCAAGGACTTGACACCTGCAGCCCTCACCCTGGCTCCAGCAGGCCCTCGTGACCCCAGCTGGTGTTGCGCACCCCGCCCCGTCCCCGCCCTGCCACTGTGCCAGCGAGGCTGTGGGCGGGGCAGGGCAGGGCAGTGTGGAAGAGGCCGGGCCAGGGAAGGAGCAGTCCCCACCTGAGGACCTTTCTCAGGTCGTCTACCTCTGTGCTGACCGAGGGCCTGGCCCTCACGCCTCCTCCCTGCCCCTGCATGGCATATCCTCTGTGACCCCAGCTGTCCCACCGTGTGTGGCCTCTGGCCTGCCCACCTGTCCCCTCTTGCTTCCTGTGGCCCCACAGAGAGACCGCCACCGCCAGCCAGCCTACTATCTGGCCCTCTTCAGTGCTTCTGGGTGCAGTGGCTCTGTCCCTGAGCTGGGCTTTCCTCCAACGTGGTCGCCCCCCTCACCCGCTCCGTTACCTCTGATATGCTGTGCAAACATATTTCTCGATAAAATGCTGGGAAGAAAAATAATTAGAGTGTTGCCTCCATTATCCAATTTCTGATTAATCAAACTCTCTTTGTCCTCGGCCAAAATCTGTTCATTTCCCTTAAACAATGGGCCAGTGCCAGGCATTGATTTCCTCTGTGTTAACACCACGCACGCATGCACATCCCCGGCCCTGGCCCTGGCCCTGCCCCTGCCCCTGCCCCGTGGCGGGGAGGAGGGAGGCACAGACAGGGCCGCCCTGAGCCCCCAGCACCACCCTCTGCCTCCAGGAAGCTCCACGACCTCGACGCACCCACCATCCCAGCTCCAGCTCCCTGGCTGGGCTCAGCCCCACGTGGCCTCGGTCTCCAGGTGCATTAGTCTTGTTGCTGGTGGTTCTGGGCTCTCCTGGGGCAGGAGATGGAGGGATGGAGGGCCGGTGCCGAGTGGTGGAGGGTGTGGCTGCTGGGGACTGGGCAGAGGGTGAGCTGCGGCCCCAGCTCTGGGGGGACCAGGACTTCGGGACGCGTCCCCCTCACTGGTGCAGGACGGCTGGGGCTGGGCCAGGAGGCCAGGGATGGGGGCCGGGGCCTGTGAGGGGGCCTCCGGGTGCGGATGGGGGCGTGCTTTCAGTGACAGCCGCAGAAACGCAGTGCTCATAGGCTCACCAGATGGGGGGACTCCCTGGGTGGGGGGCTCAGAAGCAGGGCAGAGTCAGGGTCGGTCCGGGCCACGCACCACAGTGTCCATCGGGGGAAGGCCAAAAGGCCTTGCTAGAAGACTTCCCAGAAGTCCCTGCTGGCCCCTGCCTGCCCTGAGTTGGCCCCTCCCTCACTCAGTACAAAGGGCTGGGGTGGATTTATCAGCACCTGCTTCCTGCCACTTACTTCTGGGCCGTGGGACGCATTAATGACAAACAGACCAGAGCCCCTGCCCCGTAAAGCCCCTGCCCCGTGGAGCCAGCGTCTGTAAGCATGATGGGGCGGGAAACATGATAAGCGAGTCACACAGCAGGTTAGAAAGCGACAATGCTGTGTGTGTTTGGGGCGTCATAAATAGGATGGGCGGGGTGCCTCCGAGGAGGGGACCCCCGAGCCGCTGGAGCGGATGCAGTGGCTCTCTGGACAGCGGATGTTCCCGGTGGAGGGAAGAGCCAGTGCAGAGGCCCTGAGCTGTCGGGACAGCACAGCAGGAGGGCTGGGGGTCAGGAGTGGGGAGTGGAGGGAGCATGAGGGTGGGTCAGGGGGTCAGGGCTGGTCGCAGAGCCTCGGGGCCACAGAAGGACTTGGACTCCAGCTCCAAACTGAGATAGACGTCTGGCCTGCTGCGGGAAGGTTTTGAGCACAGGAGAGACTCTGCCTTGTGTTTTTACGGGGATCCCCTGTCCGCCCCGTCGGGAGGAGCAGAGTGTGGGGGTGGGATGGGTCGCTGGGGCAGTCCAGAGGAGGGGCTGAGGGTCGGGCTCCAGGCAGAGGCCCCTGAGGTCAGGCCCAGCCCTGAGCTGAGGCCTTGGGCCTGTTAGGAAGGGGTGGGGGAACAGAGGGAGGTGTGCTGGGCACACGCTAGCCAGTGCCCCCAGCTCCCCTTCCACTGCCTGCTTACAGGAACTACCCTTCCCTCCGAGTGGGGCAGCACTGATTTCATTTACGCTCCGGAGCTCCCTGTCGGTCAGGCCGAGGCGAGGCGAAGCGGTGGCAGAATCCACACCTTCGCCCGGTTCCCAACGGGGCCCATCCTGCGACCCAACCCCCTCAGCTTGCGTCCTCGACCAGTCACGTGCCTGAGAATCCCTGTCTCAGCCTCTGCTTCTCGAGAACCCCGTCCAGACAGGGTCAAGGCCACTGTGGGCTTGGACACTCCCGGGGGTGGCCTGTCTCAGAGGGGAGGACCGGGGCCAGCCGCTGAGAGTGACCTGGGGCAGCCGCCGGCCTCGAGAGGACCCATGGGGCTGGACAGTGTGCATGTTCTGGGCCCTTCCTCGGACCTGGGAGTGGGCTAGGCATCTGACGTTTTTGAGCCACGCTGGCCTGGAGACTGAGATCCCGCAGCCTGCAGGTCTGCGTGTGATTAGGAGGCTGGGGAAGGAGTCGGTGAGAAGGGCATGGAAGGAAAAGGGACTGGATGGAGGTGGTGCTCACCTTCCAGGTGAGAAAAAACAGGAGCTGTGAGGGAAGGGGGCCTATAGAGCCCTCGCCAGAGGGGGTCCCACCTGCCACCTGGGGGTGGCCAGGGCAGGGGCTGGGATCATGGGGGGCCACGCACAGAGGCAGGGCACAGGAAAATCAGTCCCCACCCAGCCCAGGGGCCTGAGTGACAGTCAGCAGTTCCCTTGGCTGCGGAAACCTAGGGCCAGGCTCTTGGTGAGTGCACCTCCTTCCCCTTGAGTGTGGAACCTTCCGGTGTTGTTTATTTATTTACTCCCGGCCTGGAGAAATCTCTGGCCTGGTTTCCTCCTGAGTCAGTGTTCCTCAGGCGATGCTATGACATCTCGTCGGGTCGGCCGTGGCAGCTGTGGGCCGGAAGGCTGCACACGTGGCTGGGGCATCCAGAGCCACGGGACAGTGCAGGGCCAAGGGAAGGGCCTCTCCTGTCACCTGTAGCGGTCCTGAGGCCAAGGGGCTGCCTGGCCAGGGCAGAGCCAGTTGTTGGAGCCTGTCTGCTGCTGGGGGCGCTGACCACCAGCCCCTGTCCTCCTCCCATCTGCTTGGACTCTGGCTCCAAAATAAACAGGGAACAAGGAGGAGGCCAAGTAAAGGGGCTGCTTTTAAGGGGAGACCCACTGTGGGTCTGGCAGGCAGGCTGGGGTGTGTGGATAGGCTCACCCGGAGCCTGGTCCAGTGGGCTGGGGGATGGCTGTCAGGGTCCCCAAGCCAGCAGTGTCTCTGTTCCGTGTATCTTCCCGAGCACCTGCTCAGAGGGAAGTGGAGCTGGGGCCCTGGGGAGGGGGCACGGGGGTCAGGTGCGGCCGGGCAGGAGGAGCCAGCGGCTGAGGAAGGGCCGTCCTGCGTTAGGTCTGGTTCCACGGCCCAGCAGGGGCGCCAGACACTGGGCTCAAGGTCACTCTGGGCGGGTGATAAGTCCAGCTGGTGCTGCAGTGGCCCGGGTCGCTCAGGACTCGGGAGGCTCTTGCTGGCCTCCGGGGGGACGTTCTCAGCTGGGTGGCGGGGCGGGCAGGGCGCTGTGGGTGTGGGGGTAGGAGACGCAACCAGGGAGGCCGGCTTTGCCCAGAGGGCAGCTTCTGGGAGGGCGGCCTGTCCCTGTCCCCTTCCAGTGTTACTGGCATCAAGGTAAGCAGGGGTCATCTCAGAGCGAAACGTGTGGCTTTTTGGTCCAAAAGTACGTGTTGTTTTATCATAAACCATCAGAGTGTTTGGATTCTGCCGTGTGTGATGTCGGCCAGGCCCACGAGCTGTAGGGTATGAGGGAGGCGTGGCCTGCGCTTGCTTTGCGGGCCTTTCCAGGGAAGCCCCGTGCCAGTATCCTCCCTGATGCCTGGATTCAGGCTGGTGATGCAACCCGTTCCCGCCTCCTGCCACCAGTGGCAGCTCCCTGGGAGAACAGGGGTCTCCGGGGGGGCAGTTTCTGCCCTCTGGCCCCTGGTGGGGGGGTCCCTGCCAGGGCAGCCATCTCTGAGCTGCTCCCTAGGGAACTGTGGGAGGGACGCTCCTGGGGTGGACCTGCCCTGAGCTGGGCCCAGGCCAGGCAGGCTCCCCCACTGCCCAGCCAAGCCCTTGGGCAGTGTCACCCCAGCTGTCCCCACCCTGGCCCCCTCCCCTCCCCCGCATGACTGGTGGCTTCTTGTCGTCTGTCTCCTCCAGCGTCACCTCCTTGGACCTCCCCCCGTCCCGCTAGTTGGACGCCCGCCACACACACCTTCTCCCCTTCTCCACGCTCTTCACCAGTCCCCCCACCAGAACACAAGCCCCTTGGTGCCCAGACTCACCCCATGTCCCCGAGCTCAGAGCAGAGCCTGACACACAGGCTCTGTCCCCCGAGGGTACCGTGATGATCAGACAGGGCCCAGGGTCGACTGATGGCCTACTGGGAGGGCCGGGGGGGCCCTGATGGGATGGAACTAGCGGATCAGGGGTGGAGCACTTTTCTGAGACAAGAGATGGCATCTGTCCTGAGTGAGGCCGTGGGGTGCAGCGCTGACGCCACCGCCCAGGGGTCCCAGCGGGGCGGGGCTCAGGCCCGGCTATACTCTTCTGCATCCCAGGGGCCGGGCGGCCACCAAACCATGGAGGTGGCCTGAGGCCACAGCTGTGAGCAGCAGCCCCACCACCCTCCTCCAGTAAGGCAGCCTTTCTTCTCTTTCTGTCCTTTTCCTTCAAGGGGAAAATACCAGTTTGGACCTCCCCCCGCCCACCCTGATCCCGTTGTTCAGGAGGAGCAGGGCCACAGCCTCCCTGGCAACACCCTGGTTGGCAGCTGCGACCCCACTTCTGTTCTGGGTTCCTACTGTCTGAGCTGTGACTCGGGCTTTCCGTTCATAGCAGGAACACGAGGCCAGTTTTAAAGCACAGATGCCTAAGTGAAAACGCAAGTCAGTTTAAGGAAAACCACGGGGTAAATGACAGAGCAGGTGACCAGTGGTACTGTGGGTGCCGGGGGTCCTGGGGGTCGGAGGACCCATGGGCCCGAGCCCTGCAGGCCCCCGCAGGCAGCCCCGAGGAAGTCGCCCCCTCCCCAAACCTCAGTTTCCACACCTGAGGTGCTGTGCCCAGCTCTGGACACCCCGCAAAGCTGAGGCAGGGAGCCGTACTCTCGGGACAGAGGTTCAGGCCGCCCCCCCGGGGGGGGCCCCGGCGGCTGAGGGTGCAGCCAGGCCCTCTCCCTGGCCCCCCGGTGCCCAGCTCCCCCGGGATGGCCCCTCCCTGAGGCCCAGCCCTCAGCTGCCCTGAGTCCGAGGACACATGCAAACGGCCCCTTGGGGTCTGCGGGCCCGGGCTGGCCGGGCAGGGGCTGTTGCGCCCAGAGGTAAAAGGCCCGTCGTGGGGCCGCAGCTTGAGTTCAGGCGGGTGGAGGCGGGGAGCAGAGGGGCGGGGGGTGGTCAGAAGCGCGCAAAGGACATGGGCCTGTTGGGTGCCACGGGCCGGTCTAGGCTGGACTCAAGAAGACCCAACAAGGGGCGCACAGGGGCCTGGCACTCAGGCTCAAGTGTCCACCCAAAGCGGAACTCTGGGCTCCAGCTCACTGGGCGTGCATGGGCAGTGGGAAACGGGTCCTTCTTAAGAGGGGAGGACACAGGTCAGCGGTGACGGCCACAGGGAGGGAGCTGAGGCGGGGATGGCAGTTCTGGAGGGCGGGGAGAGGGACCCACTCTTCAGAAGATGGAAACAACTTGAGTGGTTCAGGCCCAGGAGGCCAGCGGCAGAGGCGTGTGGACAGGACATGGGCGTTGGGACTCAGGCAGGCCCCCCCCTCTACAGAAGGCTGCAGGGGCCCAGGAGCAGCTGCAGGTGGAGGGGGGACAGCGGTGCTGAGTCACAGCCCCACCCAGCTCTGCGGGGGGCAAGGGGCAGGCTCTGGGGGTGGAAAAGCCCAGGACCTCAGACAGCCCTGGTCCCCGCTCTGGCGCTGGGGACTCGCTGGCTGGGGCGTCAGGTGGGTGGTGTCACTCGGCCTTGCTGGCCCTGTGACCTGGGCTGCCCTCGGCCCTGGGGTCCTCCCCCTGCCCCCCGCACAGCTGGCCCACCTGAGTGACCTCTGCTTGGGCCTCAAACGCCCCCTCTCAAGCACACCCTGATCTAGTGGCCCAGGGCGCAGCG
Source organism: Balaenoptera acutorostrata (assembly GCF_949987535.1). Classification (NCBI taxonomy): domain Eukaryota; kingdom Metazoa; phylum Chordata; class Mammalia; order Artiodactyla; family Balaenopteridae; genus Balaenoptera; species Balaenoptera acutorostrata. Next base: position 67,950,141 of record NC_080076.1, on the reverse strand, counting down.
TGGAGCAGGCTTTCCTTGGGGCAGGGAGGGGGTCTGGAGAGTGAGGGGCTGGGCCCGTCTCATCTCTGTCTCCCTCAGAGGAAGCGGGGACCTGTGAGGAAGGTGCCCCACCCGCCGGGTCCAGGCCTTCTCAGGCCAGTAAGCCGATAAGCCATCTTCTGTCCTTGGAGACCCTCTGGCTTAGCCCGGCTTGGGTGCAACACCTTAGGTGACCTTGACCCTGGGCTCCCTTCCTGCGTCGTCGGGGGTGGGGGCAGAAGGAGCTGCTGGGAGCGAGGTCAGGGGCTGGCCTTCCACAGCCTTGCTCCGCCCCAGCTCCTGACACAGCTGCGAAGAGGGTGACAGCGGACCCGGGTGTCACGTGGTTGGAGCTCTGGGCCAGACCATGGCGGGGGCGTCCAGGGTACAGGGCGCCAGATATGCAAAGGCCCCAGAGAGGTGGCAGCAGTGTGTCCCCACCCCTGGCTCCAGGCCGTCACCAGATTCCGTGACATGAGACTTGAGAGGGCCGTGTCTGGGGAAGGGCAGTGTGACAGGAGGGCAATTGGGCCTGCCAGGCGGTGAGCCACGGTCCAGGGTCAGGGGTCGGGGGCAGGGCTGGGAGGTTTTGAAGGGAAGTATCTGCCTGAGACCACAGGAAGGAGAGCAACTTTCAGCCACAGGGCTGCTGAGTGGGCTCTGGGTTTGGGGTCCTGCCCTCGCAGCCTTGGGGTCCACAGGTAGGCGGGTCAGTGAGTCCGGGAGGCCTATGAGGGGCTGTGATGGAGCTTGTCAAGACCCTCAAAGGACCCAGTTTCTCCCCACAAGTGCTGGGGAGCCCCTGTGGGTCCATATGTGTAGACCGAGCCCGCCAGGGGCACACCTGCCGCTTCTCCCCAGCGTCCCCTCTCCAAGAACAGCCCCCCTCCCGCCCTGGGGCCAGACCCTGGGGCGCCCTGAACCCAACCGCAGCCCCATCCCCTGGACTGCTGCTTGCAGAGCCTTCCCGGTCCAGGGATGCTGTTCACACCCCAGACAACACAGCACTCATCACCCAAACCTTGGCTGGCTCCCACCTGACTCAGGGAAGAGGCCAGCCCCTCACTCTCGGCGCCAGCCCCTAGCATCCGTGCTGTCCCTCTGATGCCAGGCACGTCCCCATCTCAGGGCCTTTGCACCCGCAGTCCCGCTTTCCTCACCACCTCCTTCCCGGAGGCCGGCCCCCCAACCTGTGCAGCCTGCATTGCCCCCCTGCCCCCACCCCACTCTCTGGAACTGGGCCCTTCCCTCACCACTGCTCACTTGCTACCTTTGGTCTGATGCCCACCCTTCTCCGTCAAGGGTCTTCAGCAGTGCCCCCCCGCATCACCGCCAGCCGGCCCAGTAAGTAACTGTGAGTGACAGAGCCCTGACTCCTCCGCGTGCACCCCTGCTCCCCACATGCCATGCGCAGCGGCACAGATGTGCATGTGCACCTCCCTACACACACGTACATGGACTTGCACGCAGGCACTACCTAGACCAGTGTGTGCACACGTGTGCCGTCCTGCACACGGACGCAGGCATGCGACCACAACACGGATGTGCACCTGCGCCGTGGGCTCCTCCCGGCCGGCCCACCCCCACTTCTCTCCCTGTGCCTCTCTTGTCTGTCTCGGTCCGGCCACCCTGCCTTCCTTTGGTTCCCCGGTCACACCATGGCACCCCTGCCCCCCCCACCATACCTCTCCCTCCCCCACTCCTCAGTGATTTCCAGCCAGACCCAGCAGCGCTGTGGTGGGGCGTCCTGGGTGTCGGACCTGGGGACCCATGAACAGTTACTGGCCAGGGAATGATGTGGTCTTCCTGCCCTTGGCCCTGTGTCTCTGGGCTGACTGGGGACATCCTCGGGGGTCCAGGAAAGCCCAGTCAGACCCAAAGAGATGGAACTGGCAGGAGCCTCCGAGGGGGTGGGGCTGTCCTGAGGTCCCTCTGCTCACAGACCTCCCTGCCTGTGTCCGCGCACAGCCCCAGGCTCCACCACCCCATAGGTGGCAGTTGGCTCCCAGACTTGGCCCGACACGCACAGTCGCCCCCAGCCACGATTCCCATTTACTCCTCCGTTGCCCTGTGGCTGCACTGGTCAAGGACCACGTGGCCAGCCCCACTTTTCTCATGGGTGTGTTAAAATATAAATAACAAAATTTACCATTTTAACCATTTTTAAATGGTACAGTTTAGTGGCATTAAGTACATTCACGTCGTTGTGCAGCCATGACCACCATCATCTCCAGAACCTTTTCATCTTCCCAAACTGAGACTCTGACCCTATTAAGCAACAGCTCCCCAGCCCCTGGCACCATCTACTTTCTGTCCCTGTGAACTTGACTGCTGTAAGGACCTTATGTAATTAGAATCCTACAGTATTTGTCCTTTTGTGCCGGGCCTGTTTCACTGAGCAAAATGTCCTCAAGGCTCATCCATGTTGTGGCAGGTGTCAGAATTTCCTTCCTTTTTAAGGCTGAATAACATTCCCTTCTATGTTTTTATCACATTTTGTTTGTCCATTTGTCTGTCAGTGGACACTTCAGTTGCTTCTGCTTCTTAGCTATTGTGGATAATGCTGTTATGAACATCGGTGTACAAAAATTGCTTTGAGACTCTGCCTTCAAGTCTTTTGGGTATGTACCCAGAGGTGGAATTACTGGATCATGTGGTAGATCTGTTTTTATTTTTGTGGGAAACCTCCATACTGTTTTCTATGGTAGCTGCGCCATTTTACCTTCCCACCAACAGTGTGCAAGGGTTCCAATTTCTTCATGTCTCGTCAGTATTCACTGTTTTCTGAGATTTTTTCAATAGTAGCTATCCTTATAGGTGTGAGATGGTATCTTAGTGTGGTTTTGGTTTGCATTTCTTTAGTAATTAGTGACGAACATCTTTTCATGTTCTTATTGGCCATTCATATATCTTCATTGGGTAAATGTCCATTCAAGTCCATTGCCCAGTTTTGAATCAGGTTGGGTTTTTTGTTGAATTTTAGGAGTTGTCCTTATATTCTAGATATTAATTCCTTATTAGGTATACAATTTGCAGATGTTTTCTAACATTCCGTGGATTGCCTCTTTACCTGCTGATACCGTCTTTTGGTGCACAAAAGTTTAAAATTTTCATGAAATCCAGTTTGTTTTTTCTTTTGTTGCCTGTACCTTTGGCATCTTATCCAAGAAACCAATGCTAAACCCAGTGTCAGGCAGCTTTTGCCCTGTGCTTTTTCCTAAGAGTCTTACAGTTTTAGGTCTTTTATCCATTTTAAGTTAATTTTTGTATGTGGTGTTTGGTAAGGGCCTCAGTCTGGTGGGAGGGACCAGAGAAGGGGCGGGCGTGGTGGGGAGAGGTGGGGTGCCCGCTGGTGGGCCACGAGGGCCTGAGCTGGCCCGTGAGGAGCAGGCAGGGGTCCCATGCCAGAGCCAGGTGGAGGGCGGGCTCCCCAGGCTGCATGGGGTTGGGTGCGGGGGGTCATGTGCGGCGCTGGCGAGGACGCGGCCGAACGCGGTGGTCTGTTCAGGTGCAGCCTTGCACGGAGGCAGGGGACTGGCCCGCTGGACCCCGTGCCATGTTGCCTGCCTGGGTTAAACTATGTCCCGAGAGAGGGGTCACCACAGGGAGGCCCAGCGCCTGGGGTCCTGCTTGTCTCTGGGGGCCCCAGACAACGGGAGGGCCCTGCTCTCCTGGGTGACCTTTGTCCCTGTCGCTGATCAGCTGAGGGAGAATTGGTCACTTGGGGCCTGCCTGTACCTGAGACTTTAAGACACAAAATTGAGAAAAACGGAAATGACAACATGGGGTTCCCCCAGTGTAGCCAGCATCGCCTTCAGGAGGCCAGGCACCGGGGGCCCTGGGCAGACGCTGGGCTGGAGCCAGATGTCCGGGGCTGCCGGCCGAGGGCAGGGCCGGGTCATCAGCAGGGACCAGGGAGCAACCACTGAGTCCCTGTCGTACATACTTATGGTCCAGGGCAAGTCCCTGGCGGGACTCTTGTCTATAAACCTTTCTTACGACAGTTCACGAGAGAAGTATAGGCAACATGGTAAAATGCACAAATCCCTTGTAATTTCACAACATAGAGCTCATTGCTGCTTGGAAAATAACTTCGCAGACCTCTACTCACACAGTACGTGCACGCACGTGTGTGTTGGGGGGCACATGCCTGTGGGTGCATGTGCTGCCTGCGTCCTGTATGCATTGTCCTACAACAGTCGCTCGAGAGCACCCACCCCGTGCCCGGAGGGGGGTCATCTCGGGGCCTCTGTTCTAAGCATGATCGCCATCCTTGCTGGGGCTGTGCTGAATGACCAGCCGTTTAGTCGCTGCTCTCAGCAGAGACGTCTCCTGGTACATCCCCCACCATTGGCTGTGGGGCTGCGGCGAAGCAGGAGACGCTCAGCGCCCCAAGGCTAAACCCCTCCCCCCTTGCCGACTGGGCACCTGCTGTGTGCCGGGCCCAAGTGCTGCCGTGGAGGGTGGGGCAGGACAGTGGAGCAGGACGGGGTAGAGGCCCAGGCGGCAGAATGGGGGGCACTCACAGGTGATGGGGATGGGGGTGGGGGGAGCACTGGCTGGGTACCAGGGTCTGTGCTGGCCACTTTACCTCTTGGGGACCAGCTCTGGGTGTGCTGTGATCAGTGACGGATAGGCTCTGAGACAGGGGTCATGGGCCCGGCCACACAGCCGGGCTGACACTCACCACCCTGAGAGCAGTGGGGTGCATCAGTGTCCCCCCGAGCGGCAGGGGGAGCCCAGGGAGAGAACAGGCTTGGGGTCAGCTCCAGGGCAGGATGGCGGGGACTGGCAGGCATGGAGGCGCCTGGGAGAGTGACGGGCAGGTAGGGGGACATGGACAAGACTCGGGGTCCTTCCCACCCAGGGCCTGCTGTGGGGGGAACGGGGGCATTAGGGGGTGGATGCTGGCCATGGCAAGATGGGGGTGCTGCAGGGGGCAGGCAGCCAGGCAGGGACAGAGGCTGTGTGGATGGGGTGAGGGGGGTGCCGTCCTGGGCTCCCAGGCGTGGGCAGAGCCTGAGCTTTGGGGATGCCCTGGTGGGATGGGCCCGGCCCAGCTGCTGCAGGTGGTCGGGGGAGCCCTGGGAGGAGCATGCAGACGTCCTGGGTCAACAGGGGGCTGGCAGAGAGCGGGCGCTGAGGCCCTGCACCAGGTGTGAGCACAGCTGCTCCTTATTGACCAGTGGGGGCAGGGGACCTGAAAGGCTTGGCCTGGGACCAGGGAGCCTCTGGGCCGCCCCTGCCTTGCCCTGGACTTGCTGTTTCCCGATGCCCTTGCGTTGCTCTAGCTTGTCCTGCCGCCCACACCTGGCCACCGCCCTGCCCACTTGAGAGCCCCTGCCCTGGAGAGAGCAGGAATGACCCCACTCCCGGGAGGCGGTAAGAGTCGGTAGCACCCAGTTACCCTGGTCTGGGACCCCATGGTAAACATGTGGGTGCAGCGCCAGCAGCTGCAGGAGAGGGTGCGGAACCACCACATGGAGTCCTAACCACCACCAGACGGAGGTCTGAGGCTTGGCGAGGGTGAGGTCTCCGGGTCCGGGTGGGCAGGGCAGAGTGGCGGGGCGCTGGGCTCTCTCCCCTCTGAAGACCCTCAGGCCTGGTCCTGGCCTAGCTGTGGGCACCCTTTCCTTGAGCGCCAGCTTCAAGCCAGCTGACTGGTGGGAGGGGTGCAGGGTGGCGGCCAGGCATGTTTTGCTGGGGTTTGAGCTCCACTGGGGGGGCAGGGGGGGGCTCTGATTCATCATTCCCCAGGCCGCTTCCCGCCGTCCAGGGCTTCCCTGCCCACCCAGCCTGCGGTGGGAGGAGACTCATGCTGTTCTCTTGTTGGCAGGTGAAGGCGGATGCCCGAGGCAGGGGGACCGCAGGGAGAACCCACGGCATCCTTACTGGCAGCCGGCCCTCTAGCCACACTCGGCAGCATCACCCCAGCAACCAGCGACCAGACGGCTTCCCACCGTCAGGAGGACAGGGAATGACTGCGGCGCATCTGGCCCCGCGGTGGCCCTGGGAGGTGGAGTGTCCCTGAGGGAGGGCTCAGCCGCCTCCCGCAGCGCAAGAGCCATGCCAGCTGGAGAGGAGGCGCCGGGGCAAGGGCTGCAGCGGGGCATGGCCTTGCCCCCCCACCCACGCTGAGCGCTCCAGGGCACCGGCTCCCATCCACTAGGCACACCTGCCTCAAGTCTCAGCTCCCCCTCTCGGTGGCCACCGGGAGAGGCGCCCCATCCTGTGCTCCGCGTCTGGGCCCGCCGCTGCCGGACCATGGGATGTCGGCAAAGCTCAGAGGAGAAAGAGGCAGCACGGCGGTCCCGGCGAATTGACCGCCACCTGCGTTCGGAGAGCCAGCGGCAGCGCCGCGAGATCAAGCTGCTCTTGCTGGGCACCAGCAACTCGGGCAAGAGCACCATTGTGAAGCAGATGAAGATCATCCACAGCGGCGGCTTCAACCTGGAGGCCTGCAAGGAGTACAAGCCGCTCATTATCTACAACGCCATTGACTCACTGACCCGCATCATCCGTGCCCTGGCCGCGCTCAAGATCGACTTCCACAACCCTGACCGCGCCTACGATGCCGTACAGCTGTTCGCACTGACGGGCCCCGCCGAGAGCAAGGGCGAGATCACACCTGAGCTGCTGGGTGTCATGCGGCGGCTGTGGGCCGACCCCGGGGCGCAGGCCTGCTTCGGCCGCTCCAGCGAGTACCACCTGGAGGACAACGCGGCCTACTACCTGAATGACCTGGAGCGCATCGCCGCGCCCGACTACGTGCCCACCGTGGAGGACATCCTGCGCTCCCGGGACATGACCACGGGCATCGTGGAGAACAAGTTCACCTTCAAGGAGCTCACCTTCAAGATGGTGGACGTGGGCGGGCAGAGGTCAGAGCGCAAAAAGTGGATCCACTGCTTCGAGGGCGTCACCGCCATCATCTTCTGCGTGGAGCTTAGTGGCTACGACCTGAAGCTCTACGAGGACAACCAGACGGTGAGTGAGTGACTGGGCTCTTCTTCTGCTCGTTGCTGCTACGTGGGAGCCGGCGGGATCCTGGCTGTGTCCAGGGAAGGAGGGGAGTGGCTGCTGTCCAAGGGGAGCCAGGGCGGCTCCAGCGAGGACCTCGGGGTAGCGCCTGCCGTCAGGACGTCTGCCTGGAGGGCAGCTCTCGGTGGCCACCCCAGCTGGGGGGCCCCCAACTCCACTCTAACCCCACCCTGGGTTCCACCAGGCAGGGATACCCTCTGTGCTATGCCACCCTCACTGGCTGCAGACAGCACTGCCCTCATGGTGCTCACGGGCCCAGGTGGCCTCACCTAGGTGCTGCGAGCAGACCGCACACCCCATGCCTGATGCTCTCGGGGTGCAGAGGGCCAGCTCTCTGCTGAGCAGGGCCTGCTCCTCGGCTCCCAGAGCATGTTGGCCGCCTGGGGGTGGGGAGGAGGGGAAACTGGCACCGCGAGGGGCTTTGCTGCAGGTGAGGTCGAGTGTGGCCAGGTGCACGGGGAGTGACCCTGGAGGCAGGAGACAGGCTGGCTGCCCTACAGGACACGGCGCAGGCCGGGCATCCAGTTGTTGGTCCGTGTGGCAGTTCAGTAAATGCAGCAGCTCCCACCAGCTGGGCACCGTGCTCCGTCCCAGGAACCTCAGCGCCGCAACCCCGTCCGGGTCCTGAGAGTCTGTCAGCCACAGGGTTAAGAACCTTTTCTGAGGTTTAATCCCCAGGGGTTGGGTAGGGGTGGTAATTCCTTCAGGCCCTCTTTCCAGGCTGAGAAACACCTTGTGGGCTGGGAGCTCAGAGTCATGTGGCAGGGAGACCCCAGAGGTGGGTGCAGTGCAAGAGGTGCCGAGGGGCAACCTGGACCCGGTGCTGAGCCAGTGGAGGCTTGCGGGGAGCTGCTGGCAGGTGGGAGCTAGGCCTCTGGCAAGAAGAGGGTGGGCAGTGCACTGCAGGCCCAACCGAGGCAGGAGGCCCAGGCACGGGCGCTGCAGTCTCCCAGGGCACCCAGGAGCGGTGGTGGTGGAGGCCGCTCAGCCAGATAGGGATGGGTGTGGCTGGGGCCGCCCCACAGCAGAGGGTCTGTGCCAGGCGGGATCACCGAGCAAAGACCTGGCATCTGCCCTTAAGAGGTCTTTGATCCTGAGGGTGGGGGACATGGGGGCAAACAGGGAGTCTGCAAAGGAGCTGTAAGTGGTGTTGGGCTGGGTGCCAGGGGCTCGGGGAGGTGGCAAGCTGGCAGGGACCCAGGGGAAGGGGTAATGATGTTCATGAGGGGGATCCTTCATACTGGGAAATGAGGGGACCAGGGGATGGGGCGATGCGAGGAAGGGACACCCGGTCTTTTTAGGCAGATGCCGGCTTTATTCATTGGGTTCAGCAGGGAGTCCTAATTTTGGGCTGCAGCCCCAGGAACTCTGCAGGCGGCTGCAGGTAGTGGCCACTGTGCTGGGCACCTGACTGGCTTTTCGAATAGAGAAGGGTATGCAGCACTCTTCAGGTTTGCACAGAGGCCCAGCCTGGTGGAGAAGGGGGAGCAGCTGTAGGAGGCCACGGAGACAGGAGGCGGAGCCGTGTCCCAGCGGCAGGGGCCTGGACAGTCTGCAACTCCCTGTGGGCCAGCCCATCTTGCTCCCAACACTGTCCCCCAGAGTCTCGTCCCTCTTCCGCCCGCCCCCACTTGAGGGCCACGTGTGGTCTGGGCAGCGGAGGAGCGAGGTCAGGCTCCTCGGTGTTGCTTCACTGTGGGCAGAGGGCTTGGGGCTGACCAGGCCCTGAAGCGAAGCGGGGTGCCTGGGCAGGTCTGTGGCCACCTGGGCTCCAGCCGTCTCGCTCTCTGGGTGCCTGCCTGTTTTCGGCTGTGTCCTGAGGCTGGTGGTGGCCTGTGCTCAGAGGCCTCCGGGGGCCACATTTGTCATCTCCAGGACGGGCGTGGTGAATTCCCTTGGTGCTGGGCGGGCTCCCAGACTGTCCGCTGGCATGTCCTGCCCACCGTGTCTGCGCCCACAGGTGTGCCAGGTCATGGGGGCAGGGAGCCTGGTCCCCGCATGGGTCCCGTGTTTCATGGAGGCATCTGGCTGCCCTTCCTGCTCTGAGCCTGTCGACGGGTTGGCGGCCCAAGTGGCCCAAGTGTCCTCAAAGACAGGCCCCAGGCCAGAGCTTCTGCCTGAGGCCCTCCCAGCTCCGCCCACTGTCCCCGCGGCCCACAGCCCCTCTCCTCTCTGCTCTGGCCTCGCGGGCTCGGCTCACTCCCACGTGCTCCGAGCTCTCCAGCCTTTAGCACGTGGCCACCCTGTCCCCTGCCCCTCGTCTCTTGCCCGCTTGCCCTGTCCTCCAGGTCTCATGTCAGGCGTCACCCCCCGCCCACTGCCTGCGCACCCCTCCATCACCGTCGCTCATTACGGTGGCCCCGTCGTGTGCGAGCAAGTAGCCGCCTGGCTGGGTCATGTGGACGACGGGGTGGACAGGCGGCCCCGGGGGGGTTTCTCTGTGAGGCCCGCACGTCCTCCTGAAGGCAGCCAGGCTCTGGGGCCATCACAGCATTTCCTGAGGGGAGAGGCCAGCGGCCAGGCCCGCGCCCCCTGCCTGCCCACCGCCTGGACTCGGCAGGCCTGGGGAGGTGGTTGTTCACCAGAAAAGGAGATTCTTGATGAGAAGCTCAAGCAAGGCTGGAAATTCACTGGATTCCAAGTGGTTCTGACCTTTCATGCTCTACCAGCAGTGTCTCAATGAAGAACAAACTCTGCTGAGCAGAGACAATACCAGCCGTGAGTCCTACTGCTGCTGGCCCGCAAGGTGGTCTGGCTGCCACCTGGGGAGAGCCCAGCCCGTCTCTCCGTGCTTGGGGGAGGCAAGCGCTGCAGAGGGGCTGGGACTTGGCTGCCACCCCATTTTCTCCTTTCCAAGGGCCCTGGCAGAGGCCAGGTGGCCAGGAGAAACCAGAGGCTCCCGGGGCCTGGTGCCAGGCTCCGGACACGGCTCCTCAGAGCTCCTCCCTGCTCAGCGCCTGCGGCTTCCTCCCACCCCCCCTCCCACTCCCTGCACCTGGCAGAGGAGTCCCTGCCCCACCCCCACTTGCCCGCTGGCCTCTGCGTCAGCACGTTGCCAAGGGTGACGTCAGGACTGCTGGGCGCAGAGGGCATGGAGGGCTGTGGCACGTGCAGGGCAGCCCCTGGGCAGGGGGCAGATTCCAGGCGTCTGTGGACCATGGCAACCAGCAGATCCCAGAAGCTGTGCTCAGCCTTGGTGACAATTCCGGGCCCTCATCCCAGGAGGATTTAATGGGTACTTGGCCTGCCTGGGGCCCGTCCCCCCGTGCAGTCCTGCAGACACCAGAGGGCCTTCACTCTCCCCATGCGGGGCTGTCCAGGCAGCACAGGAGGCCAGAGCACAGCCCAGTCACGCATCACCTGGCGGGTCCTGTGGGACGGCAGCCATGCCCGGGGTCCCCATCACAGGTGGGAGGACAGGTCACGGTCCGAGCTCACGCAGCCATGGGCCCTCCCCGAGCCACACCTGCTGCCTGGGGCCAAGGCAGGCCGCCCTGCCCCACCCACCCTTTGGGGAGCCACTTCCTTCTCCGCCTGGCTCATGGACTCTTCCCAGGGTAAAGAAAGATGAGGAGCTCAGCCATGGCCCGCCTGGGCGCCCACCCCACACGGCAGCCCCTGAGCCCCCCCCCCAACTTTAGTACCTGGCAGGCGGAACCCCAGCACCCTGCTGTCAACCTGCCAACCAGCCTCAGCCCAGCGCACGTGCTGATGGACCCATGGCCTCTGCATGGTGGGGGGTCCTTCAGAAGGGGAGGACGAGGCGGCTATGAGGTGTCAGTGTTCTCACGGGAACACCCTCAGCGGCTCGCTCGCTGCCTTTCCTGGTGAAGCTGTCAGCAGGCCTGCCGTGCGCCTGCTGTATACCTGCCGTGTGCCTGCTGTATACCTGCTGTGCACCTGCTGGGTGTGCAGCCGCAGGCCTTGACGTGTGTGTGCAGTGTGCCCGAGGAGGGGGGCTGCTCCAGGCTGTCCTACAAATAGTGTGCTTTGTCATTCCGCCCAAAAAGGGAGCATGTTTCAGTGACACAATGAACGGCACTGTGTCACAAAATGGTGCTGCCTGGGTCTGCGGCAAAACTGACCGTCACCTGCTGGTGACAGAGGGGGTGGCATTTGTGCAAAGAACGTGGTTACAAGTGGGAGATGCGAGACGTGGATGATACCCGGCTTAGATTAGGAAGGGACCTGACGTACGCTTTAGTGCCCTTAACCAGCCAGCTTTGCAGATGAGGGAGGACACTGAGGCCCAGAGATCACTCATCATGGGTTCCAGGGTGGGGGCAGTGAGCAGGGTTCGGGGGACTTGAGTGGCCATCAGGGTTGGCACTGGCCCAGCAGCCCCCACCCCGTCAGTGGCAGGACCACAGGGAGCTCCAGCAGAGCAGGTCCCCACTCTGCCTCCTGCTCCCGACCCGGTGGAGGACATAGTTCCAGGAACCGTGCCGCGGGGACTTGGGACAGAGCCAGAGAAGCGTGCCGTTGACCCGCCAGAGGCCACCAGCCTCCCCCACCAGACACTGGTCTCCCCAGCAGCTCCTTCTGGTCTCGTGATGTGCCAGGGCCAAGTGTACCTTTGACCCCTGCAAACCACGCTGCCCCTGGGACAGCAGAGGCCTCCTGGACCAGAGCCAGGAGGCAGAGGCAGCTAGAGGGCCAGGCCCCCGGCAGGGCCACCACGGTGCCTCTCACACCGGGTGCAGCGGGCACAGGGCTCAGCTGGCCCCGAGCGCTCCCCCCGCTGGCGTCCCCCTCCAAGCTCAGCCCAGCCCTTTTTCTCTGTGGCCTGTTACCCCTCCCAAGCGTTGGAGACGTGTGGCGGCTCGAGGGGGCCAGGTGTGCACTCACAGCCGGATCGTTGGTGGCCCGGAGCCGCTGCTGGCGCTTGTGAACAGTGCCCACCTCTGTGCGGGCTCCTCCGGCCGTGGCACTAGCCGGGGTCCTCGCTCCACTGCCTGGCCCTTGTCTCAGCCCTAAGGGGGCTGAGGCCATGTGGTCCTCCCCTCTGTGGGCCCTGGGCCTCGCGTGGGGGAGGGGGAGGGCGGGTGGAGAGGCAGCAGCCGCAGCCGGCCCTCCCCCGCTCCCAGGGCAGCCGAGCCCGAGGCCCCTCTCTACGGCGACTTCCTCCGTTCTCCCTGCCCTGTCACACTGGGCATTCCCGAGGGCTCCTGCTTCCTGCTCCCTTTGTGCTCAGCTCGTGCCCGGAATAGGTCCTCCATCAGAGGTCAGCCAGACAGAAGGACGGAAGGACAGGCAGGCCACCTGCCGCTCAGTGTGGCCTCCCTCCAGCCCCGCTCCTCACCCTGGGATCCTTGTGTGCCCGCCCCTCCATGGTGGCCACCTCCTGCCGCGTCACTGGAGCGCCCCCCCACCCCAGGCACAGGCTGTCACTGGACACAGTGGAGCAGGTGGGACGCGCCCCACCCCACCCCCTCCACGCTCCACCTCTCCCACACGACAGCCTTTGCCACGTGCCCTGGTGGAATCTGCATGGGGGTGTCCACGTGTCCCTCGGATCTGAGGCTGCGGTCCTTCCCCCATAGGCGGGTTGGGGTCAGCCTCTTGCCAGGTCGCGGACCAGCCCTGGGAGGGAGCAGGCGGGCGCCATTGGCGCTGTGTGGGCAGCGCTGGCCCCCACCTGCGCTGCACACCCATCCACTGGAGGGCAGTGGCTGGCCGACACCAGCTCACAAGTGCCAATTTTTCCGTTTTTAAGAAGTTTGTGAGCTGTTTGACATCATGTTGGTAGCTTAAAATCAGCCAGGTGAGAGTAATGACACCATAGAAATTGGCAGCCTCTACAGCCGGCCCCCACCCCGGCCAGATGTTAAACATTCACCAGCCTCCTGCAGCCGGTGACCCCTGAACCCTGGCTGGAAGGGCCTGCCCGTCAGGCTCATTCATCGGTGAATTACAGTGTTCACTGTCTGCATCCTTTTAAAGAGCTCTGTCAGCCTCCTCTGTGACCCCTCAGCGCCTCCCTGCTCTGGCCCTGTGACCACACCTGTCTTTTCTGTTCACGTTCGTCCTGCTTGCGAATGATCATTTGCCAGATGGCTCCACGCTCTCCCCGGGCAGATTCACGAGAATCAAGCCTCTGCATAGGGGAGCAGCCTGGAGCTGGGTGGTTCTGCCATGTCTCTGTCAGCATGTGGGACTCATGTGCGAATCTGCTCCAGCTGGGCCTCCCAGGGTCCCCGCCTGAGGACAAGCCCCATGGGGCTTGTTCAGGAAGCAGTGAGGGACAGAGGCGACTGTGGCCCTTCCTCCCCTGAGGTCACATGGGGACCACATTGAACAACCCCTGGAGGCCAGAGTGACTCCCCCAGTGCCCACATCCACTGGCCCCATGCTGGCTGTGGCCAGCCCCGAGGCACCCCATTGCAGCAGCTCTCTGGGTCCAGAGAACCCCGGGGGGCCTCCTGCCCCAGAGACCACCTTGCAGGGGAGAAGGGAGCAGACATCAGGAGCAGGGCCTGGACGGATTGGGATGAAGGTGGGGATGGTAATCTGGGCTCGACCTTGCGCATCCAGCCTGGGTCGTGGGGCCTGTGGAGGCAGCCCACAGAGGCAGGACCGAGGGGTTTGGGGGGGCCATGGAGAGCTGGGCCAGCTGGGCGAGGTCCTGGGTGCCAAGTCCCACCCCCAGCACTGCCTGGGGTAGACGTTGCTGCCAGGGCTCGTCGGGGCCTCTGCAGCTCCCACGTCTGTGCACATCCTCTCTGCCAGGTGATCTGCTCTTCTCAATGTCCCTGCACCCCGCGGAACGTCTGTATCCCGCACTTACCAGGAGCTTCAGGGCAGAGGGACCTCCCCAGCCCGCATCCCGCTCAGTGCCCAGGCCAGCGGGTTAATTAATTTCTTGAGCGCATTAGCCCCACTCCTTACGCACACGTCAGAACCCAGAGGGGTTTTAAGACGCAGATTATTATTGTTTTAAGGGATTTCTATAATCTGAGAACTGAAAAACAACTTCTCCACTTAGCAAGAACAGGCTCCAGGGAGCTGGCTGAGACCACTGGGGGACCCTCGGTAACCAGCACAGACAACTGGCCCTGAACAACACTGAGAAAGGCTTCTGTGCTAACAGAACTCGGGGACTGCTCCCCGCCCCCCCCCCCAGGTCCCTCTGGCTCTGACAGTCTAGTGTTTTGGTAGATCTGAATACAGTCAGCTAGGGCAAGGGGGCATGGTCATCTGAGGGGGGCCCCCCGGGTGGAGCAGAAGGTGGCCCTGTTCCCTGCACGTGGCTCCCCACTGGACACGCGTTCTCAGATCCAGAGACCAAACTCAGGCTGGCCCGGGAACCTGGGCCACAGCTCACCCTGACCTTGTCTTCATCACCCCTAGTTGGTGTCTCATCAGCTCATGTATTTGCTCTAATTTCATGAATAAAACCACAGTCACCCAGAGGCCCTGGGCCTCACGTCCTGAGGTTTCCGCTGAGGCCAGCCCCAGGCCACAGCCCCACACACCTTTTCAGGCCTTCGGTGACCTGGGAAGGCTCTCGGCATCCTGGCTGAGGAGGCCCAGAGCCTCCAAGCCGCATGGCCCAGCTCCACGTTCCCCAGAAGCCATAGCCTCTGGGCCTGTGTCTCAGGCTCCAGGAAACCAGCTCTGTAGCCAACTACCAGCCACTGGGGAAAGAACAGTCTGGAACAGCTGACTGGGGCAACCTGTAGTTCTTGGGCGGCTTCCCACCTGGGCCCTTTGTTTACTGCCTGCTGGCTCCAGGGACGCCCCCTCGGCTCCTGTTTCAGCCTCATCTGCCCAAAGACAGGACCTCAGGAGGCGAGAGGGGGCCAGCCACGTGCAGCCCCAGTCCTGTGCGGCCTCAGCTGGGCAAGCTGGTCCAGTCATGGCTCCCTTGTCTGCAAAGCCAGACGACAGATCCACGGCTCAAGGACAGGATGCAGTTTTGACATCTGCCAGGTGCCTGTGCTTGGTGCCCGCAGGGCCTGGGACTCTGGGGCTGGCACTCTGATGGAGGGGGATGCCCAGCAGTGGAGCTTAGACCTTGGTCAGCCCCGTGGCCTCCCCTGTGGCCTGGGCCACCCTGCCTGGTTTGGTGGCTGGGAAGGCTGTGGGAATCACGCAGGCCTGCAGGGAACACAGTGCCCTCCTGCCATTTCCTTTTCTTCTCACAAGAGACAACCACCCAGCCCCCCACTCTCCAGTCCTGCTCAGGCTTCCCAGGGCCAGGCTGCAAGTGCCTCTCGGGACCGAGGGGTTTTGGGGGGCCATGGAGAGCTGGGCCACCTGGGCGAGGTCCCGGTGCCAAGTCCCACCCCCAGCACAGCCTGGGGCATCAGGATGCGGCATCACCAAGGCCAGAGACCACACTGAATCAGGACAGAGGAGGCGCTGGGCAGAACTGTCACCACGCTCTCCTCTGATGCCCAGACCTAGCAGGCTGGCCTTTTGTAGCGCAGCTGACCAGGGGACCTGGCGTTGGGCACCACCAGCCCTGACACAGCACATGTTCCTCCCGGGGCATCCCAGCCCCTGCTGCAGTGGTGTGGGGCCCAGGGAGGGCAGGAGGTCTCTTCTGGACAGCAAGGAGCCCATGGGGGTTGGAGACCTACTGTCCCCAGTGGTTGTGGAGGACATGGATGGAGACACTGCGTGTGACTCCAGCCTGGATTCAGTGAGACCACAGCCATGACCCGCTGACCAGCCGGCCTCTGGCACGCCCTTCCCCCGAACGTTGTTCCTGCTCCTGCCCAGTGCTCTGTCCCCAGGCACAGCTGCTGTGACCCCGTGGCCCGGTATCTCCTGCCACACTGCCAGTCTGGGGGGATGGGCTGGCCCAGCCCTGGGGGTGATACGGGTGGTCACAGCTGGAGGGGGGTGAGGTTTCGAGGACCCACTCAAGAGGCGGTGACACGAAGACAAGGGCTTGGGAACCAGAAACAGGGCCCCACCCAGCTTCTTCATCCCCCTGCCTCACCTGAAAAGGGGGCTGAGAGGCTTGGACCGTGCTGGCCAGGACGAGCACCGGGAGAATGCTGTCAGCCACCGAGCACCTAGCAGGGTGTGGGGTATGTCAGCCACAGTGGCAGCATCAAGGGCAGGATAAAGCGCCAGCTGCCCCCACAGGCAGGAGCAGCATTCCCGGGCTCGAGGGCCCTGCCGTGGTCCTAGGGTCCTGCGGAATTCCCTGAACCGCGCGCGTCCCGATTGTATGGCTGCACCAGCACATGTAGGCATCCTTCCTGGGAGAGGCTCTGTCACTTTGATCAGTTTCTCAATGGAGCTGAGACCCTGGAAGACTGCCCTTGCCCAGCCCTGACCCCCTGCTGATGGAGAAGCCAGGGTCAGGGCAGTAATGGCCCAAATATTACTTCCTAAGGATGAGCATTTCTGAAATCCATCTTGTTGGGCCACAAGCAGAGGTTCCCAACTGAGATGTCTACCCGCCCCCCAGCCCTGTCCCCAGCTTCTCATGTCCCTGCAGGAACTGGCCACCTGCTGCCCATGGCTCTCCAGCTTTTCCTCCAGGAGGGGTGGCCCAGGGCTGTGCCCAGGGGTGCAGAAGCTCCACCTTGCTGAACAGTGTTAGGCAAGGGTGTTGGGGCCCAGGGGGTCCTCAATCTGGTCCCTGGAGGGGCTGTTTGCACTGCCGTTCCCTCCCGTGGTGGCAGTGATGGTCTGCAAGCCGGGCCAGGCCTGCACACACCTGCATCATGCTGTTTGCTAATTTCCCGTCAGTGACTGACAGCAGGGGGGCTTGGATCAAGCCAGCAAGATTTAACACAAAAACAAATAGAAAGCAGTTCTCATTTCAGCTGAAGCTGAAAAGGACTGGAAGGACTGGGGCTTAGGAAGAGGCATCCTCCCTGGGGGCGGTAGCGGTGGTGGGGGGGAGGTGGGAGGTGGGCGGATGAGGTGAGAGCAGGCAGGACCCAGAGCCCGGACCTCATCCTAGGCTGCCACCCTTCCTCCCTGGGCCTGGGCATGACATGGGGAGCTGGGAGCAGGACACAGGAGCTCCAGGCCTTGCAGAGCAAGTGCTCCAAGTGTGGCCTTGGGAATCTGGGAGTCAATTCTAACTCAGTCCCCCCCCCCATCCAAAGTTACGAGATGCCCACTTCCCTCGTCACACCTGCCTGGGGCTCTACTGGACACCTGTGGGATCAGGAATGGTCCTTTCTGGCTCTGAGATCCTGTTGGTCATTGATTCTGAGACTCAGTGAGAACAGAGAGCAGAAGAATAATGTGTATTTGGGGTGCAGGGGCCAGCTGGCCACACAGACTCCCAGGGGACAGCTCGGTCAGGTGGGCAAAGCCCCCAGACAGGGCACGAGCGTGTTTTGGTGCTGGGGTGGGGCAGTGACCTGCCTGTGTGGCCCCAGGGTCATCATGTGGCCACCTGTGGTCCATCTGGGCTGTCTGGCTCCTGAGGACTCGCAGCGCGCCAAGGCCAGCATGGCTGTGTCAGTGGAAGGAGGGGGGCTCAGTGGAGCACACTCGTCCCGAGGCACCCTGGTCCCAGTCCCGTGCCAGGCACCGTGGGGAAACGGTGGGGCCCAGGGCACGGTCCTTCCTCTCCGGGGGCAGATGTCCAGGTGGGAGGACGAGGGCAGGGGAAAGAGACTGGGCCTCAGGTGCTGTCGCAGACCCTGCAGACAAACCTCTAAGCCCCCCGGACGGGCTGCCACACTTGCTACTATGCTGGGTCACCCGAGCCCCCTCTGAGCCGTATACTTTGGGAGACTGGGGACCAGCAAACAGGCTGCCTGGAGAAGGTGGGTGCTGAGCATGGAGCGGGGACAGGTGGCGTCAGGCGAGGTGGCCCGAGGCTGAGCTTCCGCTGTTTCTGGCAGGTTCAGGATGGGTTTCAGGCCATTAGGGCCCGAGCACAGCTTCCCCGCAGCCTGTTATCTTGTTTAAACAGCCCTACTGTTTGAAGTGGCAGGCCTGGCCAGCGCTGTTACTATGAGCGTCACAGTTGTCACTCGATGGGGGGCAGGGGACAGGCAAATGGTGCTTCTGACTTCTGGACCCGTCGGAACACACTCCCACCCCAGTGAAGCCTCATCTGTCACTGGCCCAAGGCCTGCAGGGCTGAGCCTCCTCCTGCCCCCACCTGGGCTGCAGCAAGCCGCCCCCTGGGAGGGGAGAGGCGGTGGCCCTTTGCTGAGCCCCCTTCTCGTCCCTGGGGAGGGGGGCCAAGGGCCGTGAGCACCAGGAATGTGGGGCGCGAGGTGCACCACCCCGAGTGCTAATCCCTCTGTGCTGCTCGCTAATCCCCACTCTGGCCGCGACTCCCTCGGCCTTGGGCTGCCCGTCTGCAGGTGGCGGCGGAGGCCAGGGGTCAGGGGAGCAGGAGGCGGGGCACCGACGGGGACACACAGTGGAGTTGGTCCTGGGGCCGGTGCACAAACCCCGGGGTTTGGGGGAGGAAGATGAACCCCGAGCCTTCGTCCCCGGCAGGTCAGGGGGTTCCTGATGGTTTTAAAGCCAGAAGGGCACCTGCCTATAACCCTTTTTCCCCTCATTTTGCTTCACGACGGCGCTGAGGCGAGAAGGGACACAGGCCACTGCCAGCGAAGGGCCAGGACAGCACGGAGCCTGCTGCGGGGAGCGGGGGAGGCCCAGCCCTGCCAAGTGTCACGGTCCTGGTGGGGGGGAGGGGAGGCTGGGGGCGCAGGCGGGCCCCTCCCCAGTGACCAGGTCCGACCACCTGGACAGGCAGGACACGCGGCGCCCGGCGTCCTCTCACTGTAGCCCCTGCACACGGCCGCCTTGCCGACCACCTACATCCCGCACCATTCAGCCCTGCCTGCCGTGGCCCTGCGGCCAGCAGACCACTCACCCTGCCGGGCGCTGGAGAGAGCAGCCCCCGCAGACCGGGTGGTGGTGCTCAAAGCCACAGCAAATCAACAGAAGTATTCCAGCTGGTGACTGGCTACTTCGGGGAGGCTCAGGGACGGCCTTGAGAGCCCACCCCTCCGCCGGGACGCAGGGGAGGACAGCCTGGTGAAGACCTCACGCGGGAATGAGTTGGGGCCAGGCAGAAGGTGCCGGGTCACCCCGCTGGGATGGGAGCAGCTGCTGGAGGGCTATGCACAGGGCAGCGAAGTGACCCCAGGTTGCAGAGACACGCAGCAGAGGCAGGGAGAGGTGGGAAGGAGATTCCAGGTGCCGTCAACTGGACAGATGCAGGTAGAGCCCATGGCCTGACTCCGGGACCCCGGCCTCTGTGGGGGGGTCGTGCCCACTCCTGGGTACTGCCTCCCCTGGCAGAGGCAGCCAGACAGTGCCCTCCCTCCATGCCACCTGCCCCAGCTTGCTGGCTTGGCACTGGGTGGTCAGTGCACGCGTGTCCGCCCCTAGGGCCTCAGTTCTCTTAAGCCAGGACTGCCCCTTGCTTCTCTCTGTGTTTCTGAGAGTGACTGCTTGACGTCCAGGGAAAGGTGCCGGGAGAGGCCGGGCTTGGATCTCGGACGCCGGTGCTCGGTGGTAGGGATGCTGGGCCCCCAGCTTCCTGTCACTGCCTGTCGACCACGTTTCTACTGTGACTCACTTCACGGCAGCCCAGAATAACTGCCATCTCCTGGTTGGCAGGACCTGAGACTCTTGGGTGAGGTCATGTCCAAGGCCAACCGAGGCAGCCATGGGGGCTTGGGGTGGGGCTGCCTCAGGGCTCCTCACTCAGGCCCCCACCCCTTTCAGCCTGTCCCACTCACATCACCCAGGGAGCCCTAAAGCTGAAGTGAGCCAGGGAGAAAGGGGGTCAGACAGAAGATGGGGGGGGTGGGACTGGTTTGAGTGGGCGTCTGGTGCCAAGGGTCAGAGCAGGGGATCAGGGCCTGCACTGGGAGGCCTCTGAGGTCCCAGGGACACGAGAGGGTGGGGTAGGAACACACTGAGGGACTGGAAGGGGGAAGGGGTGCCGAGGAACGCCGTGGCTGTGCCTGGTGGAGGGGAGGGCGGCGGCGGGAGGGGCACGGGGAGTGAGCTGCCTGTGTGGCAGGGCCGTGCCAGTCGATCTTGGCCTGGGTGTCCCGAGGGCCCACAGGGTACAGGGGCAGTGTGGCTCCGTGGGCTTGAGGGCCCAGACTTGGGGAATGGGTGCACTGACCCTGGGCAGCCGAGGGGGAACGCTGCCCACCCCAGAGAGAGAAGGGGGCGGGCGGCAGCACCCCCGGCTCGCCCTGTTGCCCCCGCACCGGCTGCGGCACCACCCACTCTGTGCCACCCGTGCAGACGAGCCCCGGGGACAGTCAGGGGCTCATTGATCCATTAGCCTCATTAATCCAATTCTCCAGTCCGGCGCGGCCAGCACTTAGGCTTGTGGGAGGAAGAAGTGGGGAGCGCTAACCAGGTTGGTCTGCACGTGACCCCGGTCATCCAGCTCTGTCCCCAGGCACCCCCCCGTTGCCTGAGGCCAGGAGCCGGATGGGGATGGCAAGGACCAAGGGGTGGCTGTGGCCGTCGGAAGCTCTCCTTGGGGCAGAGGGGCCTGGGCAGGCCAGGCTGGCCCTCGCAGCCCCCATTCCCACATCCATAAATGGGGATGTGGGGAGGAGCCCTCACAGCCACTGCTCTGAGAGGAGCAGAGCTGGACCTCTGGACATCACAGCAGCCTCCACGCAGAGGAGGAGCAAGGCCCAGAGCCTCCAGGGGCAGCTGTCGAGGGCGAGGCACCATCCTTCGGTAACAATCCCACCCCACCCCTCCCACTGGGAGTCCCACCCACCCACCCAAGGCACTACAGGCAGGAGCAGGTACCAGAAGGACCTCCCCTCTTCCCTGCCCACTGCTCCGCCCGCCAGGGAGAGTGAGATACCCTCAACCCCCGGACGCCCTCCCCCACCCCCAACAAGTAGACAGTGATGGACAGTGTGGTCTGGCCAGCCAGCCAGCCAGGGCCAGGCCTGCGTGCCCCTGTGGAGAGGGACACCTGGCCCAGCTCAAAGATGGAGCGTCTTCTGCCTTCGGTCTGTGTTGCTGTGCGCCGAGGGTGGAGGCTTCCTCCCCAGTTGCCATGGAAACTGCATGCTGAGTGTCTGAGTATAAGCTCAACCAAGGGAGGGGAGCAGCTGCCCTGGGTGGCAGCTGCTGTCACAGACTCTCAGTGTTGGGAAGGGCCCAAGGGGCTGCCCTACTCCTGCGCCGGCCAGTGTAGAGGGCAGCTCTGAGGCCTTCTTGCCTGCATCTCCCTGTGGGCACTGGACCACCACCACATTTGCTCTCTTGTCTGCACGGGGCTGTAGTGACTCCATCCAGGCCTGGGTGAGTCAAGCACACAGGCCCTGCCCTCCCGCAAACACTTCCAATGAGGGACGCGATACTGGGGGCAGGGGTGGGGGGGTGGAGAAACGCAGATTCTGGCGACAGTGGGGAGCCAGGGCTGCCTGGGGAGGCCCGAGCGTCCCATTCCCATCCCTGCGGGCGTGAGTGGAAGTCTGAGTCATCTCCTGCACCGGCTCTGCACTGGGCTCCTGCCAGGACAGTGGGGCCATGCTGCCTCGCTGCCCGAGGCCTCCAGCTCAGTCTGGGACTGTTGCTCTGCTTCTTGCCACCCCACCCTGTTCCCGGGGAGCTCTCCTGCCTGCACCCTGCAGCCTAAGGGCAGACGCAAGCCAGGGCCTTGCTCCCCTGAGCCACCCCCACGACCCAAGACAAGCTGGAACCCAAAACGGAAATAAGCTCCGGAAAGATAAGGACCCTCGGTGGACGAGCGGGGGAGCTCAGGGCTTCAAGCCACTGGGCAGCCTGCGGGCTGGGCCCGGCCTCTCCCCCGCAGAGCCCAAGGCACCTCCCAGCAGGGCCCCCTGAGCACCCCCAGGCCGCACTAGACTTCTCTGCAGCTTTGCATGAAGATGAAGACACTCACCCCTCTCTCACCCCCAAAGACCAGTCCCCCACTTCTTTGGTGACAAAGAATAAGCTATTTCCCTGAGCGACCAGTGCCATCCTTGGAGGGGTTTTACTCTGGAGGCACAATCCTGTCTTCACACCTTTCCACAGTTGCAGGTGCATCTAACACAGGCCCCTCCACCCCGACCCCTGTGCACCTGCCCGGACCTCGGGACCTGGGTGTGACGGTGGGGCCCACTCGCCCTCTCCCCGCTGGAGAAGGCTGGGGATGTCCAAGCCCGGCTCCCCCGGCAGGGCTCAGGGTGGGCCAGGGAGGTCTCAGGGGCTCCTCCCACCCACCAGGCCCAGAGCACAGGGCTCTGGGCCTCACCTGCCTCCCGGGCAGTGGAGGTGGGGAGGGCAGTCAGCGCTGCACAGAGGACGGACCCCAGACTGCCCGCTGGGACGTGCCGCTTGCTGGGTCAGCCACGCCTCCACGCCCGTCGAGCCACGCCACCACAGAGGGAGCAGAGGCTTGGCTGTTACTTTGTGAAGGTGCCAGCTCGATATCCAGCCCCAGCTGGACCCTCCCCCTTGGCCCATGCAGCCAGGGTGCTGCCAGGAGGCTTCACTGCCCGGTCCCGCCCTCGGCACCCTTGGAGCCTGGCACTGTTGCCCGGGCCGGGCCTGGTGGCTGGGCCTCAGGGCTGGCACCATCGTGGTGAATGGAGCTCATTCATGTCCGCAGCCCAGCCTCCCAGCTCTGCTTCCAGCGTGAAAAGCTAAATTCACAGTTCCCAAGAACAAACACTCCAAGCGCTCCTACAACAGGCAGACCTGGGCTTCCCAGACCGAAACGGAACTGAGAACTCGTGTTAGGGACGAGAAACCTGAGTCCCAGGGCGGGACAGAGCCTCCCTGGGCTCTGAGCCCCAAGCAGCTGAGCCAGCACCTAGGCCCAGCCCCGCTGCATCCTCTTCCCCCTGCCGGCTGCCCGCTGCGGCCCCAGGCCTCGGCCGTGGCTGGCCTCCTGTTGGCCTCATCCTAGCCTCACAGGGCCCCCTGCTCCAGGCCACCTCCCCTTTTATCTCTGAATCATGCCGTGATGGCCGCTCTGGTCACTGGTGCCCGGCATGGAGACTCAGCTTTCCAGAAGTGTCACGTTTTAGCCCCCAGCCTCGTGAGCAGGATCCCTAACAGACCATGCTTTACAGGTGGGGAAACTGAGGCTCAGAGCAAACAAGAGCTGGCGGCTGGCAGAGCAGGGGTTCTGACCCTCGTTGGCCACTCCACAAGCTCACCTCTCCTCCATCCCCCTCACACCTAGAAGGGTACCTGGAGCGCCTCTGCCCACGGAGGCTGAGGGGCGGGGGATGCGGGCCTAGCAGTGAAGGTTGTTGGCGTGCCGGCGGGCTGGGGTTTCCGGGTCTCCCGGGCCCCGGGGTTTGGACCGGTTCTGGGAAGGGCTGAAACCTTGACATTACCAGTACTTTATGAGGTCTGGGACTGGAGCTTCTGCTGTGCCCAGGGCGAGCCGAGCAGGCAGCGTTTGGGTGGCCCCCTTGCCCGTTGGGGGACCCGTGCTCCCCTTTTGTAGAGTGCAGGGCTGGACTTGGGTGTCCACATTCAGGGCCAGTGCCCCCCAGCCAGCCGCGAGGAAGCCAAAGGCAGCCCTCTTGGCCTATTAAATCAGGGAAACGGGTGCTCGCCTGGCACTTGGTGCTGTCCTGTGCCCCTGCAACAGTGAGCGAGGGGCTGAGTGTGTGTCACAGGGTCTGGGCAGCCGTTGGGTCTCCAGGCTGAGCAGTTACGGAGCCCCCAGAGCAGAGGAACCAGGCAGAGCTAGGAGCCAGCAGCCTGGAGGGAGGTGCTGGTGGCCCTGGGGGCTCAGGATGGCAGCTGAGCTGGGTCTGCAGAGTCCAGCCCCCTCCCTCTCCATCCCACGTCCCACAGAGGCTCTGTGCCGGTGGGGAGGGAGGCAGGTCTTGGACAAGAGGAGATGAGGACGCCAGGGCGCCGGCATTGAGTAGCATGCAGAGCGTCTGTTGGGAAGGCAGCCGCAAGCCAAGGCCCAGCAAACCTGGTTCCTCTCAAAGCAACACTGTGTTGCTCCCGCAGCAGTCCTGGTGCTGGGTGCCATGATCGTCCCCATTTTACAGATGAGGACACTGAGGCCGGGAGAGGAGAAAGGACTTGTCCAAGGTGCAGCGAGCCCTGGTGTTGAGAGCGAACCCCAGGCCCCAAATCTGTACCCATAACAGGGACACCTGCCCTTTCGTGACTCAGGGGAGCCTTCATGGGGGACCAGGGCTGAGGCTCCCCTTCGCACCCCAGCCCCCAGCCTCCTCAGGATGTTCCAGTAGCCGGTCTGGTCCAGGCCACCACGGGTGCTGTCGTGTGGCAGTCGTGCGCAGGGTAAAGTCCTCCACCACTGAGCTCGGCACTTAGCAAAGGTTCCAGTCTCCGACCAGCAAGCTGGAAGCCCCTTAGAGGGGGGTCACCAGCTGCAGCCCCCTGGGGAAAGTCCAGTCTGTTCGGTGAGGTTGAGTATATTTGGACGTGTCCAAGCAGGAGCTTTCTCTGCAAATGGCTGAGAAATGACTTGTGCGCCACCCTGGGGACTGTCCAGCTGCTTCCCAGGGTCTGACGTGCGCTGTTACAAATCACTGGTTCCTGCCCCTTCCCGAGCATGGGATCGCCACCGCTGCCCAGGCCTCTGACGGGAATCATCTGCTCCGTGTCATCTCTGTACACGATGTGTCTCACTGTGAGCAGCTCCTGGAGAGAGCTGGGTGGGCACCAGAGCCCTGGATGGCATCGCAGGCGAGCAGTCGTGGGGTATTTTCTCCTGGGAGGAGCAGCTGCAGAGCTGAGGGCGCGGAGGGCCTCCTGCTGGGGGAGCGTTGGGGTTGGTGCAGACACAGAGTCCTCACCCAGCCCTGGGAGTCACCTGTCCAGGGCCCCATCCCCTGTGTGAGGTGGGGGGCCTCCCCGGCTTGCAGCGAGAGGATGTTTGTGTCAGGCTGGTGGAAGTCATGGCAAGACAAGGCATGATGGGCAGAGTCCGGTGACTCCAAAGCTGCCCCAGCTTCATTCACCCCAGGGCCCAGTGGACCACACGAGGACGGGGCCCAACCCTGTGACCCACAGCACCAAGTGAGTGGAGTCAGAACCGGATGCCAGGGAGGCGTTGGGGAGAACGGGGCCACAGCTGGCCCCCAGGCTGAGCACACCCTCAGGACCAGGGAGGCCCCGAATGCAGACCGAGGGACTGGGATTCCATCCTGGTGCCAGAGCACCCCAGATGTGTGCGGCAGGAGGGGGCGCCAGGGTGCGGGGCTGGGAAGAGGAGTCGGGGCTGAGGCCACGGAGGGCGGGCGGAACGGGGAGGGGGCCCTGGGGGAGGCCCTGCCCCGTGCGCCTTCCTCCCGTGCGCACACTCTTGTGCGTGCTTCTCACAGTTTCCAGAGTTAACAGCTCAAAACAGCACGTTCCTTTCTCAGTGATCTGTGGTTCAGGTGTCGGCATGCTGCTCGGCCCGCACGCCCATGCTCGGGCTCCTGCTCCGGCTCCAGGAGCCTGCACAGCAGTGGTGGTAGCACCAGGGGGCTCCAGCTCCCCCTGCCCCCCACCCAGTGCCTTCTGGGCTGGCTCCTCTCCTGGCTGAGGGACCTCTGTGTGGTGGGTCCCGGGGCACAGTGCCCCCTTCGCCGTGCTCACCCAGTGGCTTTGGGGGAGGGCAGGTGGAGCTCCCAGGCTCCTGTGTTTGTCCAGCCCGGCCAGTCAGTGCCTCCCATGGGCTCCCTGAGCGCTGCCCGCCTAAAGGATGGCCCGTGTGGGTCCCCACAGTTTGTCCCAAGGGAGAGGGAGGGAACAGGGAAACCTGAGCCCCACCTGCCTGGAGAGCAAGAGGAGCCCCAGGCGTGGGCAAGGGCTGGACACAAGGGGCATCTGTCTGTCCTGCTCAGGCCACATAGCAGTGCCCGTCCTGCTGGCCTCCTCTGCCCTCTGTTGCCTGGCGAGGCTTGGAGGGACGTCTGGGGGGTAGAGGGGCCGGCCCCTGGGGTCTGAAGTCAGCCTGGGGTGCGCTGAGCAGGAAGGGCAGACGCAGCCTGTCGGGGCCCTGGGGCCTGCTCTACGCAGGACATGGCAGCTGAGCTCTTCCCACCCCCACACGCCCTGGAGGACCGACCCCTCTCGGCACACGTGCACTGTTTCAGCAGGAGCAGCTGGCCTGGATGCGGGAGGCACCCGGCTCTCACCCCCAGTGACCCAGCAGGGTCCAGGGAGGCAGGCCCAGGCCTGTGCAGATGCCCATCCTAGCACCCCTGCCTGGCCCCACTCCACACTTGCCCACCCACCCTTGAACCCCACTCCATACCCAGGGCCTGCCTGGCCACTGGCCTCTCGTCTCTGGGGCCCCGTCACCGGCACGAGATCTGGGACCTGCTGGTGGCCCTCAGAGCCTGCTCAGCAAGTGTCTGCTCAGTGGATTAATGAATACATGCTAATGGCCACATCTATTATTTATCTGATGTGAAATCTGGGGTCAGAAGCACAGCACCTGATTATGACATCATTCCCATGAGATATGACAGCTCCGCTGGTCCCTACCACGCAGCTTCTGGGAATCCGTAAGCGCTAGTTACTACCCTGTAGGATGTGACGTTCCTGGACCACCACTTAACTGCGTGTGGAACATCGTCCGCTCCTCCAGGCACACCTGGGGGTCCTGCATCCTGTTTCTCTCTGCAGAAGGCTTACCCCGCCCCACACACACCCAAGACCTGAGACTACTCACTTTCAGAGCTTCTCTTATTCCTGAGCTTGTTCTAAAGAAGGCACAGGATGGGTTTTGGAAACGGGCCCTCCCCGGTGGAGTGCAGGACCCTGAGGCAATGTCTACGTGGTTGGGGGGGGGGGTTCCTTCTCAGCACTGATGGTGTCAGACCGTATATCTCAGAGAAGGCAGGGTCTCTGGGAGAGCAGGGCTTCGTGGGGCCTCCCCTGGGCACCACCACCCTGGGGCCAGCAGCACTGCCCGTCCACCTCAGAGGAGCAGCAAGCCTAGAGCTTCCGGCCGTGGGACTTAGAGCACATTTCCTGCCTCTCCAGGCCTCAGTTTCTTTATCTGTAGAATGGGGATAGGAAGGTGTGAGGGTGGAGCAGGCCGGTGCCCGTGTCCACCCATCAGCACCAGCTGCTGCTTCCCTGTTGTTACCACATCATCAGAAAAGTCCTTAAATCTGATGCCTCCGATCTACACTGGCCCCACACTTGGGACGCTCATCTCATTCATTTTATTTTCAAACACGGGGCAGCTTTCACCAGCAGCAGGAGTCCTTTTAGAAGTAGGACAGTCAGTTGTGCGTGGGAGTCAGACGAGGGCCCTGGGTTCCTTGAAAACCCAGAGGCTCCACAGCAGGGTCACGGTCCTCAAGGGGAGGTGGAGAGGGCCAGGGCCACGCTCTGTGGTCACGGTGCCTCCTGGCCACCGTCATCGCGTCCTCTGTGCTGGTGGGGGTGGCGCGGCCACGGGATCCTCCATGTGGCCTTGAGTGAGCACACCGCCGGCAGGGGCCAGGCCTGCCCAGCTCTGCCCTGCACCCTTGCTTTCGTGAACACAGGCCTCCCCCTCGCGGACTCCAGGGAGGACTGATGCCCCGCCTGGCAGGATGGAGGCACGGGGCCAGCCAAACCCCAGCAGGCGGAGCTGACTGCTGGGGAGGCTGCCCACGCACTACCTGCGGGGGATGCGGCGACAGTGCCCCCATGGGAGGGGGGCTTGCCCGTGCAGGCAGCCCCGAAGCCACGTGCTGTCAGTGACCACGGGGGCCAGAGGGGGCCAGCGGGGTCCGAGGGCAGAGGGCCGGCTGGGGCCCGGCGGGGAGGGTGCTCTTGGGCCTGGCAGGGCCGGGCCGTGCTGACCGCCCCCCCTCCCCCCCCAGAGCCGGATGGCGGAGAGCCTGCGCCTCTTTGACTCCATCTGCAACAACAACTGGTTCGTCAGTACCTCCCTCATCCTCTTCCTCAACAAGAAGGACCTGCTGGCGCAGAAGATCCGGCGCATCCCACTCACCGTGTGCTTCCCTGAGTACAGCGGCCAGAACACCTACGAGGAGGCCGCCGTCTACATCCAGCGGCAGTTCGAGGACCTGAACCGCAACAAGGAGACCAAGGAGATCTACTCCCACTTCACCTGTGCCACCGACACCAGTAACATCCAGTTCGTGTTTGACGCCGTGACTGACGTCATCATCCAGAACAACCTCAAGTACATCGGCCTCTGCTGAGGAGCCAGCGTCGGCTGTGGCGAAACTGGGGTATCACACCCCCACTCGCGCTGGTGACCAGCACGGGGGCAGAAAACGAGGGCCCGGAGCGTGTCCCCCGCCCCGCCTCCTCGGCCCCCACGTTTCCGCAAACATGAATATGTACGGATAGATCGCTAGGTAAGTAGACACACTTGCGCACACACACACACGCACACACACGTGCACGCTCTGCAGACAGCAGGCTCCCCACGTGGCTGAGGTCCCATGAAGACTTGAGGAGCTGTCACCAAGTCCACCCCGAGCCCCTCCTGCCACATCACCCTGCCTTCCCGACGTGGCCCCACTCTGCATGGGGGTCCGAGGGACCACAGGGAGGGGCGGCCGGCTCCCTGGGAGGCGACCCAGAGCAGGGGCCACGCCGCCCCACGTACGCGCTAGGACCGGGCACCAGGCCTGCGACAGCACTGACCAGCCCTCCAGCCACTCACAGCTCTTTTTAAACCGCTTCGGAATATGCAGCAAAACTCCACATGGTGACACGCGTGGCGCAACTTGTCTCAGACCAGGCCAGCTGGGCACCAGCTTTTCTTCTACGAGTCGGACGTTTTATAAACCGAAACCTGGTTTTTCTCCTCTGACGTCTTTTTTTTTTTTTTTTTTTGGCCAAATCTCGTGGTGTTTCGCAGAAATACAGAAAACTTCCAATGCAGTTGAGTATTCTTTTTTAAATGCAGATTTTCAAAACCTATTTTTTTTTTCGGGTGGTCCTTTTTTGTGTCTGGCTTTGCTGAGTGTAAAATTGTTACCTGGACGAGTCTGTCCCTCTGCGCCCGGCAGCAGCCTCGGCGCCAAGTTGTACATAAGCCCGTGCAGCGTCCTCTTGTTACTGGTGCGGTTTCCGCTTCGTTTTTCTTTCAGAAAATAAATGTGATGTATTTAAAGAAGGTCCTTCACCCAGGAGCGAACGAACAATAGCTAAATGTCTTGGTATTTAAAGAGTAAATTACCTGTGGCTTTTCTGCAAGTGGAGGAAAGGGAGGCCAGAGGGCAGCCTCGACTCCTGTGAAGGCTCGGCCGCCTCGCAGCCTGAGGGAGGCCCTTCCTGCCCAGGGCCCACAGCACTGCCACCGCCACCACCACGTGGATTACCTTGGCTGAGGGCCGCGTGCAAACACGAAGGCGCCGCCAGAGCCCTTGCCAAACCTCCTCTCGGCCTTTGGTACCCTGAGCCCGAGGTTGGTGTGAGGAGTCACAGCCGAGGACTTTAAGGGATGTCGAGAGGGAAAGAGGAGCTGGTGATCGCACGAAAGTCCGAGATTGTCTACTTTACGAAAATAAAATATCCTGAATGAGCCAAGCCTCGTCCCGAGTGCTGTGTGTGTAGACAGCGTGCAGGAGGGTGGCGGGGACACCGTCCGTACTGAGGTTCCTTTTTCTCTCCCCCCTCCCTCCACATGTTTAGGAAAAACCGTTTTGAAATGAATGTCAAGAACAAACAACCCCAAGAGTAGAAAGACGCTGCAAAAGAGGGAGATCTGCCAGGCCTGTGTGTCCCAAGGGGCTGAGGTTTGGGGGTAACGATGGCAACAGCCCAGGCTGCACCATCACCTGGACTCCCCCCCACCCTAAAGACACCTCCACTAGGGTCAGAATCATCCCCACAGAGCAGAAGAGATGCCCAGTGGGCTTGGAGGGTGCTGACAGCCCCCGGCAGTGAACGGCGAGCCTGCAGGGTGTTTGGAGGAGGGGCCCCGCCGGCCCACCTTTGGCTGACTCGCCAGTGTGGTTAGGGGGCCAAGGGATGGAAAACACTAGTCAAGGAATTTTGTTCACATTGCACCAGGCTCCTTACAGACTATCTTATTTCACACTCATCCCTGCGGCAGGGTGTCAGTGGTGAGCCATTTTACAGATGAGGAAAGATGCCCAAGGTCAAGAGGTCAGGGAGCAGTGGAGCCATCCTCCCCAGGAGGAGCAGAGGAGGCCGGTGCCTCCCGACACCTGGGTCCTCGCCCAGCTCTGCACCTGGATGGCCAGGGCAGGAGCCCACGGGGGCACAGAGCTACCCCATGTCGCCACCTCAAACCCAGGACCGGGCATGAAGCCCCAAGGGAGGGATACAGACAGACACACACGTGTGCAGGTACACAGCACTCAGACACACGGACCTGGCTTTTGTTCCCCCCACCCCTGAGCCCAAGTGGGGGTCCCCTTCACACCTTCCCACATCACCAAACAGCGAAAACCCAAGGGGGCTTTTGTATAAGAAATAACCTGTGACTTAAGATCTTTGAGACTTATTTTGCACTTTAATGCCAACTGTGAAAAGAGCAGTAATCTCAGCGTGAGCATCTTTAACTAAAAATACACAGTGAGAGGGAAATGGAAGGATTCTGCCTCCTGCCCAGACGTGTTCAAGGAGGGGAGGAGGCTTCCCTGGGACAGTGGTCCCCTCACCCCCTCCCCCTCAGTCTTTATCTGCTCCGGTTCTTCCTCTCACCAGCTGATCCCTCTGCTGACAGGACCGTCCCCATCCTCACGGCCCAAGACCCATCATCCCCTCGGGGCCCAGCACCCCAGGCCATGGAAGAGCGCCCAGGCCAGGGTGAGGCAGGAAGGGGTGTTTGCACCGTCTGACTCGCCTCCTTCCCCTGCTGCTGCCTGAGCAGTGCCTGGCACGGGGGAGGCACGTGCTAAGCTGCATCCAGAGAGGTCCACAGACACGGCATTAGCTGCAAGCCCAGGCCCAGCAGAGGGGACGGGGAGAGGGGGCCAGAGTTGGTGGAGGATGGCCCTGAGGGGAGAGGGTCCCCTTGCCAGAGGGGCAGGGTCACCGCTGGGGGGCCTCGTGCTTTGCTAAGTCTGGGTGGGGAGGGGGGGGCTACTGTCCGCCAAGGGCTGTCAGGCTGTCAGGCTGAGGATGTCCACCCCTCACCCTGTGCTCCCATGGACGCAGTGCCCCCATCTCTCTCCAGCCCCCAATGGTGATGGCGGGATGCCAGGAATGCCCCCGCCACCTCCCCGCCCAGCCCTGGCTCTCTCCTCTGGGCAGGGAGGGCACCTGCCTCTGTCCACAGCCCAGCTGCACATGAACGGGTCAGGACAGCGGGACAGTGGAGCTGCCCTAAAGGTGGGCCGGCGGCTCTCAGCGCCCAGCACTGTGTGTGCCAGGCAGAGCCTGAGACCACCATCAGAGGGCCTGAGGGGTTGGGGACACTTCCAGGGGGCCCCCAAATCCAGTTACAGGAGAATCCTGGGTGTCAGCCTGGAGCCCTCTCCTACAGGATGCTGTGTCCACACAGGGAGGAGACGGGTTCCTCCAGCATTCCTGGCGGCCGGCCACTCAGGGCCTGGAAGACGGGGTGCCTGGCATTTGCCCCACGATTTCTCCTCTCCTGACAAGCAGGCCCAGGCCTGAGAGCCGGAGCAGCCCTGCTGGGTGGTGGCTGGTCCTGCGGCGCCCCCTGCTGGCCACTCTGGGAAACCACGCAGCCAGCTGGACCTGGCCGGGTGCGCCAGGACCCAGGAAAGGCCTCGTCCCCACAGATACCCCAACACATGGGCGTGAAGTGCAGCAGGAAAACAGCCGACAAATCGTCCTTTAAAATCCTGCATAGAAACTGCTAAACAACCAGTATTTGTTGAGTGCCAGCCACGTGCCCAGCACTCCACCAGGTGCAGAGGGTCCTTCTGGTCGTGGCCGTGGATAGAGAACCCAGACCCATGACCACCAGCACGAGAGCCGCTGCGCCCTGCATGCAGACCGTCCCAGAAGAGCCGCCGGCCCCCTGTGACCTGTTGCTCCCGATGGGCTTCAGTAGTGCCCGAGGCCCCACGCTGGTAAGAGTGCAGCCCCAGAAGTAGATGCCTTCACCCACCCAGACCCCCACCCACAGGCCCAGCGAGGACACCCCCAGGACACGGCTGCACGGGCCAAACCAGGAGCCGCTGTGCTCAGGGCCCCCTCAGATGGTCCTCCTGGGGCGCCTACCACACTGCATGTCCCCCTCCCTCCCTCCAGCTACCCACCCCCACCCCGCCCACTGCTACCTACCCCTCCCCAGAGTGTCCCAGGCCTCCCTCTGGGCACGGACAAGGAACAGCACCCAGGAAATCCTGTGATAAATCCTGCGATAAAGTGCAAACTACACCCCCCTGCTCCCCATGGTGAGCCTAGTGCTTGCGGATTCCAGCCTGTCCACCAGAACCCAGAATACCTAGAGCTTTTGTAATGAAGACAGTGTTGGGCTGGCCCAGGTACCTTCTCGGACTGAGTGTGGAAAGCAAAATTCTTTCACTTTTAGAAGAAAATATGGCAGGATACCTCCATGAGCTCTTAGCACCAAATTCTCTTAAACAACACCACAAAAAAAGAAAAAAGTCACAAAGGAAAAGATTGATGAAACTCACTACTATTCAAATGAAAAACTGCTGGACCAATGAATAAACAAACAGAGAAAAGCCACGCAGATAGCCTGGGAAGTGATATTTGCAATATGTGTGACCAGCAAAGAGTTAGAATCGCGGATAAACGAAGCACTCCCTCAAATCAATGAGAAATGGAAAAAACAACTCAGCAGAATGGGCTCAGGCTCCTGGGAGGCCCTGGGCAGGAGAGGAGATGGAGGCGGTGCTAGGCAGAGAGAAGACGCCCCTTCCCAGCCTTGGGGGATGGCAGAGCCATAGGACAGCGACAGCTACGCAGCTCAGCACTCGGCCAGGCTGCCGGCAGGGAGCACGATGGGCTCTCCCGGCTGGGAAGCAATTGTGATCTCCGGCCCCATGACGCCCTTCTCTGGGGAAGTCCTGGGGAAAACCAGTGCATGCAGGTCCGCCGGACTGGAGTAAGTTCACTGAATGTAAGTACGCACGTTCAAACAAGGGATGGGCAGGCTGGGGTTATAATCAGGAAATGGAGCCCGTGACACACATGGGTACATTCCCAATGATAGCATTAGGTTTTTCAAGTACCAAAGGGATACGTACAGCAAAATACATTTAGAGAGTTTTTAAAACATGCAAGGCAAGATCTATATATAATTACACCTATGCCCCCTTCAGTGGAAGAGCAGAATCCTAACCACTGGACCGCCAGGGAATAATACAAAGACACGTGTTGGGGATGAAGTCACTCACTACTGGTGGCTCCAGGGAGGGCAAGAGAAAGGGTGCTGGGTGGGGGGAGGTTCACAGGGGGCTGTATTTTTTTTAAGCAAAAATCTCAAGCAAATATGAAATATGGTTGAATGTTACGATTTAGCAAATCTGGTGATGGTTCCTGATGTTCGTTATCATCATCTCTCTCTTCCCCTGAACGCTTACACAGGTCACAATAATTTTAAGAGCCTTGAGTGAGAAACGGCAAGTCCCCTCTCTCCACACCCCGAGAAGGAATGTTCCTGAGTGCTGAGCAGAGAGGCATCCGTGGAGCTCAGCCCCAGAACTGGTCCTTTATGGAGACGCCCCGATATCCCAGGGGCCCTCAACCATGGTCGCCCAGGAGAACCAGCCAAGGTGCGTTCAAGTAAGATGTGGGCAGGGCCCACCAGGTGACATGGGATAGGGCCAGCGATAGGGTGGTCTTTTAAAAAGACCACCCGGGGTTCTGCTGTCCGGCCTGGCACACCCAGCCCAGCCCAGCTAGAGGAGGGCATGGTCCCGGCCGGTCAGCAACCCCAGCTCCCAGGGCTTTGCTCAACCTGCCTCTCTGCACCTGTCCCCTTAGTCATTTCTCTCTGGGCCCTGATTCGGGGAGTGTTCCCCCCTGGTCCGCACTTCAGGCCTCGGAGGGGGGGTTGTCCCATCAGCCTCAACGTCCCAGATGGGGAAGCAGTCTGTCTAGGGGCTCACGGGGAATGAGGGGACGGCAGAGGGACCTGGTCTGTCCGACTCCTGGCCCAGGACATCTTAAGGCCCGTGTCGGCCTTAAGGCACCCCCTTTAAGGCCTGATATCCTGCCTCTTGGAATGAGTCCCTCATTTAAAAATGCTCATTGTGTCTTGTGACAGGATGGGTGTCAACCTGACAGGAATCTCAACCCTCCAGCTGCGGTCAGTCAGCGGGTGGCCATTACCCTGGACTCAGCATCAAATTAGCAGGAGCAGTCAGCTGAAGGGGACGGTGAGCCAGGGGGTGGGGTCTTGCACCCTTAAAAACGTGCTCTGGTGCTTCTCACAAGAGGACATTTACGGGGCTCTTGTCACCAGGGAAATACAAATGAAAACCAAAGTGAGACGCAAGCACACACCCACCATCATAGCCAAAAGATCAAGTGTGGGTGCAGATACAGAACGCCTGGGACCGTCATACACTACTGGTGGGAGCGTAAATTGGCGAAACTCTTTTAGGAAGCCATTTGTAGTACCTTCTAAAGCTGGACATAAAGTTGCCCTGTGCCCAGCAATTCTCTCCAAGGCATATCTCAAAAGAAATGCATATACATGTCCATCCATCGAAAGACATTTGTAAGAATGTTAGCGACCACTGTGTTCTCAGCTGCCACACACTAGAAACAGTTCAAATGGCCATCAGCAACAGACGGGATAAACAAACCGTAGCGCCCTCATATAGTGTGCATACCACACTCCAGAGCAAATCGGCAAAAATCAGTAATACACAACGCACAACAGACACAAAGAAGCTAGAAACAAAATATTACAGACTGTATGTTTCCACTTATGTAAAGTTTAAAGAGGCACAAACTAACCCATGGTCTTATAAACTGAAGACAAATCAGCCTGTTTACATTTGGGTGAGGGGTGGTGACTGGGAGGGGCAGGTGCTGGCCATACTCCGCACATTTCTTGATCTGGGTAGCAGTGCCCGGAAGTGGCAGGTTCACTTAGTACAAGTTAATCAAGCGTTCACATATGACGTGTGCCTTTTTAACATGTATAGGGTACCTTAATAAAAGCATAGCTTTTTAAAAAATATGCTCTAAACTGTGATCGGCACGGCAGGCGCTTGACTGGGAGAGGAGGCCAAGGGCCACCCAAGCGCCCACGGTGAGCCTACCTGCAGGCAGCTGCGCCAGGTGCTTGAAGGCCAGGTGCAGGTTCTCCCGGCAGGCTGATTGGGGGTCACTCAGCAGGAAGGACAGGGCGTGGATGACGTCATGCTCTAAAAAGCCATCTCTGGGGAAGAGAAGTGGGATTTAGACACAATGAAAGTGCCAGGAGAGGATCCAATAAGAACCTAGAGGCGGTTGCCTGCCCTCCCGTCCCCCTGGAACCTAAGCCCGTGCCAGCTGGATGGGACCGCATTCCTGCGGCCTCCGGAGAGAAGGCACAGGCTGGGGGTGGCCCTCACGTCGGGTGAGAGCAGTGCGGCCTGAGTGGTGCAGGACGACTCCAGGCAACAGAAGCGCATAACCGACCTCCCCTGAGCAGCCGGGCTGAGCTGACCGCCTTTCTCCACCTGCCGGGCACACACCTGCAGACTGTCCAGGGCAGCCACGTGCCTCCAAACCCACGTAGGCCTGTTTTGCTTCTTGTTATAATGATATAGATTCATTGAATATCAGGTAAGCCAATTCAATGGGAGAAGAATTGGTGGGTTTTGTTTTTGTTTTGATTTCCTTATGAAAACAAAGGTGAATGCTTTGGGAAGACTCCAAAGTCAGTGTCTAAAAAAATAAAATAAATAAATAGGGCTTCCCTGGTGGCACAGTGGTTAAGAATCCACCTGCCAATGCAGGGGACATGGGTTCAAGCCCTGGTCCGGGAAGATCCCACATGCTGTGGAGCAACTAAGCCTGTGCACCACAACTACTGAGCCTGTGCTCTAGAGCCCGCGAGCCACAACTACTGAAGCCCACGTGCCACAACTACTGAAGCCCGCACACCTAGAGCCCGTGCTCCGCAACAAGAGAAGCCACCACAACGAGAAGCCTGCGCACTGCAACGAAGAGTAGCCCCCACTCGCCACAACTAGAGAAAGCCCATGAGCAGCAACAAAGACCCAATGCAGCCAAAAATAAATAAATAAATTTATTTAAAAAAATAGTGAGATGATTGTAAAGATTCTAGAAGGGTTTTGCATGCAGATTACTTCATTAGTGTCTGAGTGCTTGCTCTACTTTAAAGAATCAAAGCTCCATGATGTTACAGGTGCTGGTTTAAGCAAAAAAGATGATGGGAAGCTCCATCCAGTGGAGTGGCTCTTCATCCCACAGCCAAGAAGAGAGAGGCACACAGGGATTGGTGGCTGCCTAATCGCTTAGGGGTTTGGGGTTAAGATGAACTGTTTGAAGGGAAGATACAATTTCTTCCAATCCTGGCTTTTTAACCATTCCTTCTGATTAACCAACTAACTGCTGGGCCCAGTCACGTCTGGTAAGGGCTTCAAGGCTGCATCTCTCGAGGCTGGGGTCAGAACTAAATAAGAACTCAGAGCGGGGCCTGGCCCAGTGCCCAGCACAGAGGAAGTGCCTGACTGTGCTCTGCCGTGAGGTCTGTATGAGTCATTCTGGGAGAAGGAAATCACAGTGGGACCCCCAAATTGCAGGGGCCTTCCCTGACCCCCGGTGTGAGGTGTCTGGGCCTCTTCACTCCGCGCCCAGGCGCCCACTCCGAGTCACCCTGCTGGTAAGTCAGCTCTGTAAGCTGTAACTCCCCAAGGTGACAAGAGGCCAGGCCCCTGGCTTCCACGCTCATCCGCTTCCCGTCACTCCTTGTGTGGGTCCAGGAAGGCAGGAGGTTTCAACATGGGCAGTTACTCAGGGCTTGAGGGGTGAGATGACCATTGAGCCCGGCAGACTTCAGAAGTCAGCCCCGGTCACTTCTGCCCTTTGTCCAGTGTGGTGTGCTGGAGTGAGCTGGGTCTTGGAATCCTGGACCCTGGGCACACCAGCTGCCTGCTCCGGGCTCCTCCCCGCCCCTTGCGGTGGTGCTGGGAGGGACATTGGAGACCAGTGTGCCAGTCACATCAGGTCCTCAGTCGGTGACGGTTTCTGCACCGAGTCCCCCCTGCTAAAGTGGCTACAGCCAGGAACCGCTCCCCACACCTCCTATGAGGATAAACAGACCTACGGTCACCGTCACTGGGCTCGTAGTTTCCTGTAATCCCCAAACTTCAAGCATCCCTCCTCTCAGCCTCCGTCACCCTCCCTGGGGTTACTCCTAATGTCCAAATCGGGTCCGGAAAGAGGAAAAAGGAACAGGAAGAATGAGAGAAAGCACTTTGCCGGATCTGTCTTAGATGAGAACAGTGAGACTCGACCAAGAGCCTTGCCAGGTCAGAGCAGGAAAGGGCGGCCCTGCAGATGCCAGGTTCGAGCCCACTCCCCCGTCCTCCCGGGCACCAGTCTGCCCTGTTTGGTGCAACACCTGTGAACTGGGGCGCTCACTGTGTCACCACCTCCCCACACGCATCCAGTTCATAGCGACCTGTTGGGCCAGGACGGCGCAGGGATTGGGCTGGCCACCCGCCTCCCAGGGACCTGACATCAGAACCCAGAGAAGAGACGGGGAGCTGGGGGGTCAAGGGGACCGAGGGGCTGAGGCGGCCATCTGGTGGTGGCCCTGAGCAAGCGGGTGTGTGAGTTCCCAAAGACCGCCCATCGGTGGGGAGAGGGAACCAGAGAGAGAGTGCCCGGGGCCACCCAAGCCACCATGGGGCTGACACTTCACGTGCATGAACTCATTTAACTCCCTGCCCCGCGAGCAGCTCATTCAAGGTCGTTCAAGGGCGTGCCACCCAGGGGAGGGGTGCGGCTCCAAAGCGTGACATTGATACCCAGACGCAGCTGCCCACCTGCCCACGTTGTGGGTGGCCATGACATAGAGCACCTCAGTGGTCTTGATGCGCACCAGGTCGTTGGTGTCCTTCAGCAAAGCTTTCAGGCTCTCCAGGCAGCCTACGGGCAGAAAAACCTCTGAACATTCACCAAGCTCAGAAACCAGCTAACCTAGAAGTCGACAAGTGAGCCGATGTCCAGAACGAGAGCACCAGGGCTCTACTGTTTGGGGGTGTGAGGGTATCGTGTGGGTGATGGAGTGTTTCAGAGCCACTGGAGGGGGCTCTGGGTGCTAGAAAGGCTCATCCCCCAGGACCCTGTCATCCAACCCCCCTCGTGAATCTCTGCACACCTCTTCCCAGTCCTCCACGGGGTTCAGAAAATGCCCTTTGCATTTGGAGAGACTGGAAGTCAAATTCCAACCTTGTCACCCACTAGTCGTGTGCCCTTGAAAGGGTTACACCTCAGGAAGCCAGACTGAGCACCTGAATATCTTGCCTTATTTACTTATGGGGCAACCCTAGCCTCACACTGCTTCTCTCTGAGCCTCCATTTTCTCCTCTGTGGGTTGAGGAGGTTCCTTCCCTCCCAGGGCCAGTGCTACGAGGACTAAGATAACACGGGCACTGCACGTATGGCAGTGCTGGCCCAGAGTCGGGCTCGTTAAATAGCAACCTTTATTATTGAAGCTCCACCCGGCATAGGAGGCCAGACTGGCACCGCTGCCACCATCTCTGGGATTAAACTAGCCCTTCAGATAAGGCTGGTGGGAGAGGCGGCAGTTCACTCATCGTGGGCCTGATCTGGGACAGGTGTGACCGTGCCACTAAAATCAACTCAACTCTTATGTGGGTAATTAAGAGAGTGGGACACAATGGACACAGGTCCCCGTGTATGTGTGGTTTCAGTAGGGCCAGTGCCTATCTTCTGTGACAGCCTTGCGGATGAGACAGATAAAGGCCTATTTGGTGGATGTGTGGCCACCGGGTTGAGTCATAGCAGAGGGGGCTGACCACTGGTGGTGTCCAGTTGAAGATGGACTGACCAGCTGGGAGGGATGCTGTGAAGGGGCCACCTCAAGCTGCTCTGTGTCTGTCCATCCAGACCCCAGTCGTGGTCACTTGGGCTGTGCCACGCTCACCTATACGGATGGCCATGTAGACGTGCTCAGGGTCGTGCATGAGATCACACAGGGCCATGAGGGCTTTCTGCCTTGTCAACAGGTCCTCCGACTGCAGCTCCTCGTTCAGCTTGGGCAGCGCCCGGCAGCCGTAGGCAATGGCAGCCTGGGTGGGGTTGATGTCAGGGGGCAGGTACTTGGAGATCTGGGCGTGGGCCATCTTCCCACGCCTCCCACTCCTGCACAGGGCGACTCTGTAGCTTTCAAAGTGAAGCTCTGCAGAAACCACTGGTTAAAAGAACCCAAAAGTTGTCATCATTGCTACTGTGATTTGGTATTTTTACTTCCATTTTACAGATGAGCAAACTGAGAGTGAGAGCAATGAAGGGATTTGTTCAAGGTCACAGTGAAGCCCAAACTTCACAGTGAAGTGGCAGCCCTAACTGCAAACTTCAGAGTTCTCCCGATACTTTATAGGCTGGGCCTTGGGACAAAGGCATTGAAAACACAAACTAAGCCAAATAAGCAAACACTGTATCAGCTCCATTCAGTGCTTATCTTGTGCCAGCAATACCTAATATCCAACTCAGCTACCCCAGGAGGAGGGGACTTCTATAACCCACATTTTATGAAGGAGGAAACTGAGGTTTAGGGACAATGAGCTGTGGAGGTCACAAACTAGGATAGGAACCAATGTTCAAATCTGGGTCTAGCACATTCACCCATCAGGGACCCACAGTTGGATGCTTCCGGCACATCCATAGAGAAGGAAATAAGGTTAAAGTGTGATTTATTTTTATTACACACACACTTTGAGCAACTGTAGGCAGTGTGGCTTAGTAGTTAAGAATGGGCTCCAGATCCAAGCCAGTGGGT
Source organism: Balaenoptera acutorostrata (assembly GCF_949987535.1). Classification (NCBI taxonomy): domain Eukaryota; kingdom Metazoa; phylum Chordata; class Mammalia; order Artiodactyla; family Balaenopteridae; genus Balaenoptera; species Balaenoptera acutorostrata. The sequence continues at coordinate 67,910,267 of NC_080076.1, read as the reverse complement.
GGCCCTTAACAAGTTATTTCCTCTGTGTCTTTCTGCAGCTCAAAAGGGAGATGATAATAGCACCCACCCCCACCCCAACCCCCGACCCCCGCCAAGCTGCCATATTCGCTGAGACTCTTGAGCCTGGCTCACCAGGGCTCCAGATACTTTGGCTGAGTTATTATTAAGCTGATGGTGGTTGTGACCGCGTTTAGTGGCAGTGACAAGCCCCAGCCTGTGGGAATCGACTCCACTAAGAGAGGTGAACCGGACTCTGATTCCGGGCAACTGGTGACTGGGGAAGGAGGAGAGGGGGCCGGGCTGGAACAGGAGAGGGGGCCCGGCCATTTGGGATCGGGGCTCCCCTCTCAGGAAACGGTGGGCGCCAGGGACAGGGGCCTACCCTCATCTAAGGGGTATGGGCTGCCTTGGGGTGGGAGGGCGCGGGGCCTGTTGATCATGACTGGGTGGGTCTGGGGACCCCTGTCCCCTGGGCCCTGTCGGCCGCCACAGACTCACCTGCTTCAGCGCGCAAGGTTCTGTAGCGCACGCCCGTTGCCAGGCGACCCGGTTGCCAGGCGACCCGGAGCGGCGTCCGCCACGCAGCTCTTGCACACTCGGCGCCCACCGCGCAGGTGCGAACATCCCCAGGCCAGGGCCGGCAGTAAAGTGGGGATGGTGATATTTTACAGGGTTACTGTGGGGAACAAAGGCGGCTCAGCTTTGTTCGTAGTGCAGAAGGGAAGTGTCTGTGTGCGCCTTTCTCTGTACTGGGCACTTGGCACGCTGTTAATTCTCAGAGTAAACCTGTGAGGTGATAACATTCTCCATTTTACGGACAGGAACCTCAAAGAGGTTCAGTAGCTTCTGCTGAATCACTCAGGCCTGATCCCAGGACTGCTTAGCCCTGGTCCAGGCTCCTTCCTCGGCAGGCTGACTGGCTGGTGACGACACAGGTCGGCCCCTGCAGTGGACTCAATGCACTGCTGACCAGAGCAGTTGTTCTTGAAAGTAAGCCAGAGCCAGCCACCACATACACCAAACCCTCCCAGGGCTCCCCACTGGTCTCAGGACAGAGCCCAGACTCCTAGCCTACTGCTCAAGGCCCTGGGTGATGGCCTCCTCCACACATGCTGGATTATTTCTTAATCCCCCAAATGGCTAACTCTTTCCTGCAGCTGGGCTGCTTGTAACACTATCCACTTCTTTGTTCTTCAGGACACAACTTGGTGTACTCTTCCACCAGGAAGCCGACCTTCTCCCCAACTCCAAATTAGCGAGTGATCCTATAGCTTAATTACCCCACTGGCACACTTCCCTCTTCTTATTCTCTACTTGCTTGTCTGTTTCCCCCAACAGACTTCCCTGAGGGTGGAGGCCACTTCGGTCCAGGTTCCTTGCCTCCCCAGTGCCAGGAATATACCAGGAGGCCTTTCAGTAAGTGTAGAAGGAGTGAATGGTTAATGGATTTGAGTCAAGCTTCATAATCAAAGCACTTTCACCATCTTGTGTGATCCTCACAACAAACCCTTGAAGTACATAGTCAGGCCCATTTTATACCAGAGTAAACTGAGGAGGAAGTTGAGCAACTCAGGGAAGCTCACCCTGACGCCTCAGCCCTTAGCAGTGAAACTCACTAACAAAGACACCAAGCTTCGGCCTCCAGCACATTTAACTCTGAAACGAAGGTAACTGACTTCGATCTGTGTGCCATGGACCCCATTTTGTGATGTGGATGTCTGCCCCTACTGCTGTCCTTCAAAGGACCAAGTCGTGAAGGGTCTGTCTAACCTAGAGCATCCTAGCTTTTACGAAGGTGGTGTGGAGAGCATTGGGCTGGAATTTAGGAAATCTGGGTTCCAAATCTAGTTCTAACTCACGAAGCAAATCCTTTGGAATGTGTGAGCCTTCTTTTCCTTGCCTGTGAAATCAGGGAGCTGAATCAAGTAGATTCTCAAAGCTGGGAATCCCAGATCTCTCAGGATTTGGTTACAGAGAGTCTTTCTGTAAAATCGTCCTTCAATTTTCTGTTTTTCAATCTCCTTTTTATTATTTTTGCAAACACACACATAACATTCTATGTAGCATATATGTTAATTTGTGAGACATAAAAATATAATAAGCACCTGTGAATTCACCATTAGAACATTATCGGTGTCTGCATCCCCTTCCCTTGTCCCATACACGGTCCTCCTCTCCAAAGCTACCATCTCATTTCTGTGGTTACCGTCTCACAAATGCCTCTGGAAGCCATCTAGCCCCACGTGCCTCTCTCTGCAAACAGAAACTAGCTCACAGAAACTCAGTGACTCAGGTCAGCCTTTAAACAGCCATTAATTATGGAAATTAATGTTGTAGCATGAGCTCTAGAAGCCAAGGCATATGATATTCAGGCATCATTAGGTTCAGAACTATGCAGATGAAGGTCAGGAAATGGAAGGCGTGTCCATTCCTTGTCACTGCAGGGCGATCAAATGCCAATGCTACAGCAAGAGCCTTTTCTTATGCCATGATTGCAGAGAGGAGGAGGTGTCTGTGGGAAAGGTACGAAGCACACCGAAATACATCAGGGCTAACCCAGAAGGGCCACGGGGGATATTATTGTATTTTCTCTGTTCCAAAATGTTTATTTTCATTTGAATTATTTACCGAATAGGTGATATATGCACATAGAAGAAAATCCAAAAAGTATGAAAGTATATTGTCTCCCTCCCTCCTTGGTCCCCAGCCAACAGATCGTCCTTATCTATGGCAACCACTGGAATCTTTCCACTGATAAACTAAATTTATAAGAGTAAATACAATTCATTTACCTTTTAATGTAATGGTAGCATACTTCAAACAGTGTTCACCTTCTTTTTGTAAATGCAATATTTGTTCACTCATTTAACATTCACTCCATGCCTGCTTATGTGCAGGCACTGTTTGGCTGATGCAATAAATCGAGTGGACTATACACAAGAACCCCTGCTCTCATTGCGCTCAGTGGAGGAAGACAGACAATCAACATAAACAGCAAGTTATATAATGTGTTAGAAAATACTAAGTCCCTGGGAGAAATAGAGCAGAATAAGGGGTTGGAAGGATGCAGCAGTTGTAAATAGGATGCCTCATCTAGAGGTGACATCTGAGCAATGTGGCTATCTGGGGACAGAGCCTTCCAGGCCTAGGAGACAGCTGATGCAAGCACCCCGGTGCCTGGCGTGTTGGAGGAACAGCAAGGAGGCCAGTGGAGCATGTGGGGGGGGGGGGGAGGGGGGGAGTGGGAAGCAGTAGGAGATGCGCTAAGAGAATAAATGGGGCAAATCACATGGGGCCTCTTGGGCTATTGTAAAGACTTTATTCATCTAAGAGCGGTGAGGAGGCACTGGAGGGTTTGGAGCTGAGGACTGACATGATCTGATCTGTGTTTTAACAAGGGATCCCTGGGGGCTGCTGAACTGGGAATAGGATAGAAGCAAGGGTGGAAGCAGGGAGACCAGTTAAGGGGAGAGAAGATGATGATGGTTGGGACCATGGTGAGATCAGAGGAAGTAGGAGGGAGAGAGAAGATACTGGACAAATTTTCAGGGTAGAACCTACAGGATTTACTGATAGATCAGACACGGGATGTGACGGAAAGAAGTCAAGGGATCTTGGAGATCCCTCCCTACCAGATAACAAGAAAAACACGAAATATTTACATAACAAGAAGAAGATCACATTTGCTATATTATGAAAATAAGTACTTAAACACTTCACATAATTCCCTCCACGTTTGAACCACCACCCCTCCCCAGCCATGGTGACATCAGGGAGGCCAGGTGCGCAAGTCTCTCCACGGTCAGCCCCGCCCAGGCCCGCCCCTGGGGCCCAGGCCCCGCCCCTGGCCGCCCTGGCCCCGCCCACCAGGCCCCGCCCTTGTTGCCATGGTGATCACCGGCGCTCGGGCCGCGTCCCGGAGTCTCCCGCGAGGCTCTGGTTGCTATGGTGATCGCGGCGCAAGGCGCTGGCGGAACACTTTTGGCTGTGAGCCCCATCCCCGACGTCCCGGATTCGTCAGACGCCAGCCTGTCCCGCGTGGTGCTCGTTGCCATGGTGATCGCGGCCACTGGCCCCTCCGGACTAGGCAGCGTCAGGAGCTTCTGCAGCCGCCGCAGGTGAGTCAGCCGCCCCTTCGGACTCACCCTCTCCCGCCCGCGTGATCCCCCGCCCACCTCCCACTGCATAACCTGAAAGCGGCCTGGGCCCCGGGCCTCCTCGTTTCCTGACCGCACACCCCGGGCCCCCAGTGCTGGTCTGGGGAGAGACGGTCCGATGCGGAGGACCACAGGCCTCTCTCGGTCAAGGCCACCCAGTGGGGAGGGGGCGGGAGGGAGAAGGAGCCGGGGCTGTGGAATAGGCGGGAGGGGCCCGGTGCCGGCTGGGGTGGTTCTGGGAAAGGCCTGTGGGCTGAACCCTGAGGGCCCTGCATACCCAGAGTCTTCATCCCTTAAGGGGCAGGAGCAGGGGACCCCTCCCCCCTCTACTTCCTCTGCCCGGGCTGTGTGCACAGCCTGGCGACTGTGCTCCCTCACTCAGCCCAGAGCTGAGCTCAGGGAGGGGCCACTCCTGGTGGACATCGGGCAGGAGACTCAGGTCTCCTCGACTCCCAGGCCGGGTGGCAGGCCTGGTACCCGCCCCCGTGCCCCAACACACACTGCCTGCAGATTGGAGAGATGACCCCTGGCATCCTGACATTCCTGACAGAGAAGGAGGGTTGGACCTGTTTTCAAAGCTACTGCAACGTTAGGCATCAACTTTGGGGGAGTCCCCAGGGATTTGCGCAGCTCCCTAACTCTCTTCCCCCTGTTGGGGCCACAGGACTCCCTGGAAGGATGAGGTCCTCTGTGATGCCTTTGGGGCCCACTGTGAGCCAGGACCGCGTCATCACCAGCTTCCCTAAGGTAGGGAGGCGTTAGGCCAGCCCTTGATATGTGCACTGCTCTCCGGACACCATGCCCTCATCCGGCTTTCCCCACCTCACTCACCACTGGAAACAAAGCAGGTGAATCGGGGAGGTCAGTCCCTCACTGACAGACCCCAGGGACTCAGCAAGCAGACTTCTTGAGAAGCTTGGCGTTGACTTGCCCAAGGTGGGCCAGCAAGTGAAAGGTGACACCAGGAGGCAGTGTGGCATGGATGTTAAGGGCACAGACTTTGCAGTCAGACTGTCCTGAGTGTGAATTCTGCATGTCATTAAGCTGTGTGACCGCGGGCAAGTTACTCAACCTCTCAGAGCCGCTGGTACAGAAGAATAATTCCTCTCACATTGGGTGTCTGGCTCATGGTAAAAGGGCGCTCCCTTGCCCAAGTGTGGTCACTGTTTTTCTCATTTTCATTATGACATTATCAAACAGCACTCCAGTTTCCTGACACCAAATCCAAAGTTCTCACCCCTTACCATTCTGCTTTCTGTCCTTGCTGGAAACTCACAGCTCTCTTCCATCTGTATTAAAATCCATTATTAATCACAGCAGGGGATGCAAATCCGCACAGCCTCCCAAGGGGGCAGCGGGATAATGTCTCCCAGCACTGCAGATGCTCCTGCCTACCCTCTGCTCCAGCCGCTCAGGGCCAGGCACTGCAGCAATTTGTAAAGTAGAAGGTCAGACACAACATAATGTCGTCGAGAGGGGGCCACTTAGATAGCAAAATGCTGTTTCTTGACACAGACTCTGGGAGGCATGAGCCCCTCTCAGGGGCTGATGCACAATGAGAGCCAAAGTAAGTTGTTGAGCACCATGTGTGAGAAAAGGAGCAGGAGAAAAGAAATGCACGTGTTTGCTTCTACGTGCAGGGTATCTGGAAGGATGCTTAAGATCCTGCCATCAGTGGTTGGTGCTGTGTGTGGGGGCAGAAATCCTCTCTTTTGAGTCTTGAAATCTGTGCCCAGGCCGGTGGGGGAAGGAGGGTAGGCTCTGGGTATTTGGGGTCTGCAGTCATTCCTCTTCCCCCTCTCCTGCCTTCCCCCCCACCCCGAGTTCTGTCTCCAACATGCACAGAGAAAGCCTCGGTGCCTTAGACCCGTGGACAGTGCCCCCAGGACTTTCCATCTCATCAGAGGCCCAGGCAGCTGCTTCTCTTCTGAACTTGACAGTGGTGACTGGGGATGATGGGGACTGGGGTTAAAAAGCCAAAGGAAGGGAAGCGTGATCGGCACAAAACAGTCCAGGTCTCATGGGATGAAGGACCCCAATTACAAAGTGGGATGAGGCTCAGAGAGGTAGGGAGGACTGCCTGAGGTCACACAGCTGAGTGTGGGGGAGCACAGACTTGACCCGACCGTGGCCGACTCCAGAGCTCTGACGTTTCCCCACCTTGGGAGGCAGGCTAGGGCATCCCTGCTTCCACAGAAGGTGAGATTCTCCCCCAACTGCCTGTGGCCAAGTTCATCCCACACTCCAGGGCCACAGCACTTCAGACCCAAGCAATTCGTGGTCAGGTGGGGCCAGTCCTTCCTTCACCCCATGTGCCTTGGTTTCCCTCTGTGCACTTCCTGCCAGCCTTCCCTAGCACACTTCTCCAATCTGTCCCAAGTGCTGGGACCCCTCTACTGACCGCCGTGTCTTGGCCAGCTCCCAGCTTGACACTGACACGGAAGTGGATGGAAAAGCAGCCAGCTTTCCCGAGAGGTGGCCACACATCTTCGCGTGGCCGGGGGCCCTGGGCTGAGTGCTCGTTTGCACTGCCCACTTGCTCCTCCAGTGAGCAGACCAAGAGATGCCGTGAGGGGTGTCCCCACCTTACAGATGAGGACATGGGCTCTGTGAGGTCCCACCCTCACCCTTGGCCGAGCTCCTTCACCGTCCCTGCTGCCTTGGTCACACAGAGCCGAGAGGGCAGGTGGACCAGGGCAGAGCCACAGGGGCCCTGAAGGACAGAGGGGTGGCCCAGGGAGCACAGCAGAGCACAGCAGCCGTCTCCAGCATGGCCTGCTCCCACATCCTGGCCATGCCCCACACTTCGCCTTGGCCAATCTGACCGCAAAACGTAATGGTCACCTTTCATTTGTTTAATATCATTTTTTCTAATTATAGAACAAACCTGCATTCGATAAGTGTCATGGCGTCTTTGCTGAGCACTTAGTATGTATGTGCCAGACCAGCTCTGTGCTGGTGGCTTCACAAATATAACCTCGTTTTATGCCCCCAAGTCCCTGAGGTTTTCCAGATGCAGAAATTGAAATTCAGAGACATGAGGCAACTACCCAGGGTCACACAGCAGCTGAGGGTGGACACAGGGGCCCTGCTCTTAGACCACTACCCAGTTCTGCCTTCTGAAAAATGTGGAAGGTGAAAGTGCCTTCCAGGACATTTTCCATGCACAGATATACATATTTTTAAAACAAAAATGGCATCAGAGATCCATAGAAGGTGTAGGAGGATCTTGGCGCTAAAAGGGCCCTTACAGCCCACCCCTCCTCTCACTGGAAGAGGCCCAGAGCGGGCAGAGGGTTGATACACCCACAGCAAGGGCACAGCTGTCCCCAGCGGGACACAGCTCTCTGGATGCCCGCCTGGGCTCCCTGGTGTGTCCTGGTCCCACTGCTCCTCCTCGGGGCTCACAAGACCCTGGAGTCTTAGGAGTCGCTGACAAGGTAGAGGACGGATGTGACAGAGGCTCAGGAAGGAGGGAGCTCTGGGAAGTAAGTCACACCTGCTGCCCGCTTGGCGAGCTTTGCAGGGTGATGTGCCCACCTGTCTGTCTCTTTGTCTGTCTGTCTTGTTTCCAGTGGTACACGCCCGCCGCCTGCCTGCAACTCCGGGAGCACTTCCACGGGCAGGTCAGCGCCGCCTGCCAGCACAGGAATACGGGGACCGTCGGGTGAGTGCCGGCTTGGCCAGGGGAGGGTGGGGAGGACCGAGCGCACGTGTGAGTGTGTGGATGCACATGTGAGCCTCGTACACAGACCACGCGGGCGCCGCCACCCCGTACAGGCCTGAGGAGCATCAGCCATTTATCCGGCTTTACCTGCCACACCTGCTGCAGGAACAGCTCCCCCCTCGGTGAGGCCGACACTGAGGTCTGAGCATGGCTGTTCCCTCCAGAAGCATTTCCTGCCCTTCAGGCCTCAGACTCAGTGTTGGGTCCCCGGGGTCTCCTCTGAGTCCCCACCACACCTGCCCCCTCGCCCAGGCGGAGCGGGTGCCCCCCCGCACCGTGCTCCTGAACTCCGCGCTGGGTTCCTCGCCAGGCCACACGCAGGAAGGAGAGGCACGTATGCACCCCGTCCCTGCCTCAGGGCGCCTGGCACTGCGGCACAGGTGTCCTGCCATGGTCACACCTTCTTAGCAAACAGGTGCGGGGTCCTGCTTCCGCCCTGCATCCTGAGGGGCTCATGGTCTGCTCAGGGAGAAGGCTGAGCTCAAAAGTCACATGGGGACAGTGAGGCCAGGATGGCCGAGGTGGCCATGGTCACGGGCTGAGCATGGCGGCAGCTGCGGGGGAAGTGCTGGTTCCACACCAGGGGCTTCCCACCAAGGAGCTCCCAACCCTTCCCCACACTCAGTGCTGGGAGGCCAGGAAACTGGGGCACAGGGGAACCCAGTGGCCCTGCGGCAGCACCTTTACTCCTCCTGAGAAGCAGAGTCAGGGCCACCTGCTCCAGAACTAGCAGCGCAGGGAATTCCCTGGCTGTCCAGTGGTTAGGACTCGGTGCTTTCACTGCCGGGGCCTGGGTTCGATCCCTGGTCAGGGAACTAAGATCCCGCAAGCCTCGCGGGTGTGGCCAAAAACAAAACAAAACAAAACACCAGACTCACACACACACACACACACACACACACACAGAACTAGCAGTGCAGATGCAGCGCCGAGGTAGGGGACGCAGGCAGGGGTACAGGGCCTGGGGCTGTGTGCCTGCCAGGACACCACCATCACCCTGGAGGGCGTTCCAGGGCCAGGCAGGCTGGGGGCATGTCGTGGACTCAGGTCTGCACGCCTGGGCCATGGCTCTAAGGTTCTCAGGCTCCCTGGGGAGGGGGGACCCTGCTCACCTAGAGCAGCCACCCCTCCCTCTGTGTGCGTCCTGCACTTGCACATCAGCATTCCTGGGACTGCAGGTCACGCCCAAACCACCAGCCTCCTCCACCTGCAGACAGCAAGAGGGCACCTCTGTGTCACCTGGTGACTTGGTGCAGCTCACCTGGCCACGTCTTCGAGGGAGGGGCAGTGTCTACTCTGCTCCCAGGCAGCAGCTAGTTGTGGAGCAGGTGGCCCAACTTGGACACAGCCCCACCTGGGGCTCTTCCCGCTGCTCCCTCAGCCCAAGACTCAGCCTCCCACGGTGCCCATTTGTGATTCTCACGGCAGGGACGTGGACCCAGTGGGGTCAGGGGTACAGAGTCCCCAGAACAAATGCAGGTCCTCCTGCCCTCCCCTCTGAGGGCCAGCGAGGGGGACAAACATCCCAGAGTGTGTCACAGGTGACCTGTCCCCATCACGAGTGGGGAACGCAGGGAAGGAGGGGCCCGTGTGTGTGAAGATGCTCTCGTGACCGCGCCTGAGAGCACCGCGCTGTACTCCTCACAGGCTCAAACTCTCCAAGGTGGTTGTGGTCGGCGACCTCTACGTGGGCAAGACCAGCCTCATCCACAGGTGCGCCACCGGCCCGGGAGGCTCCGTCACATGTCGTAGTGGAGACCATGTGGCTGCTGGGAGGGGGTGCAAGAAATCCGGGAGATGGTGGGTCCGCGGGGAGTGCGGTGTCCTAGGAGCCTGGCGTTGGCCACACCATCCCCGGGGCCACAGGCTCCCCTCCCTGCCCTCCCTGCCAGCAGACGCGATACTTTTCACTGCCTTGATCCACTTGTTGGTCTCCTGCTGCCGCAGCCTCTCTCCCCACGGAGTTCCCGCTGGCAGCTCCGTCGCCCATGGCCTGTCTCTGTGGCCCGTCTCCATAGCCGTCACCACCTGGTCTTCCCTGAGGGCGGACTTTCACTGTCAGGAGTGAAACCTCCACACGCGGCCTCTGATGGCTTCCTCGGCCCCCACAGGTTCTGCAAGAATGTTTTCGACCGTGACTACAAGGCCACCATCGGGGTGGACTTTGAGATGGAGCGCTTTGAGGTCGCCGGGATCCCCTTCAGCCTCCAGATGTAAGTCACCGTGCCTCGCGCGTTTCCCATCATATGGTTGTGGAGGGCTTCGCGGAGACGCCGGGGAGACCCCGGGGAAGGCCTCGGCGAGCGGGCAGGAAGCCCCGGGCAGTTTTGTGAAGCTGGGCTCTCTGCTGCCCCAGTCCCTACAGCCTGATGTGCTCGCCCCCGCCCCCAGCCCCCCCTGGTGCTCCCCGCGGGCCCTCTGTGATCCTACTTGCCAGGCCAGCAGCACGGCCTCCGGCAAGTCACTTCAGCCCTCCAGCCTCTGTTCCCACCTGGAAAACGGGGCCAAAACCGTTCCCTGCGTGCTGGGCTCTAGCGGAGGCCACACGGTCCACAGGCCTTACTGGGGCCTGACGCTCCCCCGTCTCTCTCCCTCTGTCTGTGTCTGTCTCCTCCCTGCCAGACCCCACGCCTTGGCCTCTCAGGGACACACACACCCCCCACCCCCGGCTTCGGCCCCTCCCCTCTAGTTTCCCTCAGAATAGCCCAGGGTCTCCCCCCAGCCTCATGCTTTCCCACCAGAGCCACTCTCCTCCGGCACCTGTTGGTCTCCAGCCCGGCCCTCTCCTGCGTGGCTGCCGCTGCTGGCATTCCCTGGGCCTCCGTCTGGCCCCCTCCTCCTGCGCTGTCCCTGGTGCTCACCCCTGCTCCCTGGATTCACTCCTCGGGCCTCCATGCCCCGGGCTGGGCCTGGGATCGCGGTGATCGCGGTGATCGCGGTGATCGCGGTGGAGCTCGCCCCCTTGTGGACTTCAGCTCCTAATGTTTCGAGACAGTGCCCGCTCCTCTGAGACCAGCCCCAGTGCAGTCCTGGAGCAGATGGTACCACCAAATCTCGCCCAAGGGGGTGTACAGGGTCAGACCAGAGCAGAAGAGGCTGTGAAGACGCAGGGCTGCAGGACCGAGGGGATGAGGAGGCAGGAGAGTGAAGCAGCACAAGCTGCTGGGGGCAGCTGTGTCTAATTAGAGGGCCCAGGAGGAAGCAGGGGGCTCTCCCGGCTCGGCCTCTCCTTGTCCTACACTGAGGCCATTGCCAGCCAACCAAATGGCCCCACCGCCAGGCCACCCTCCCAGCTCCCACCCAGAGTATTCTTCAGAAGTGGAAGTGTGAATGAATTAATGAAAGAGCCAAACAGTTCTGCATCATGCTGGATCACTTGGAAAAATTTCAGATTATTGGTGTCTTGTTCATGGCTTGTCTACTTGTTAGTTTACTGAGAAAACTTAAAGTTTGATGTGCTGATTTTTAAAAAGGGTGGATTTTCAGACTCAGCCCTGCATTTTGACCTCCAGCCTTGTTCTAAACCAGGGCAAGTAGATCTCAGCAGGTAACTTCCTCTATCTTTACTGTGCCCATGGCAGACATCATTAATCAATTGTTGCATTTTTTTTCCCATGGAGCCAGGGCTCAGCTCCTCCAGAGAGCCAGAGCTAACTGATCAGAGAAGCAAACCATGTCCTTGTTAGACAACGCACCCCACCCAGGGAGCTGAGCGTCCCCTCCACTGCCATGGGGAAGGTGGAGCCACGCCCCAGCCACACATGAGCAAGTGGCAGAGCCCCAGTCCCATTCCCGGGGTCGCCTCTACAGGTGGACTTTCACGTCTTGAGAGCAGCCACATCAGGGAGCACATTCTCTTTTTTATGGCACCGTCGGAAGGGACTGAGCTACAGCTCCATTCATCTGGGCAGTGGAACTGCTAAGGCCGTGCCCCTCCCCTATGAGCACAGTGCATCCAGAGAGGGGGTTCCCCATGGGCGCCCAAGGAAGGAATCATAAGGAGTTGGGGGTGGGGCTGGCTGGCTGGCAGCAGGCACTTCGTGACACCCATGCAGCTGGTGCGGGCGCGTGGGTCTCCGGCCTAGGGCCCCACAAGCCTGCTGGCTGCGGCCACTGTGATCAATGACTTAACCTGCCACCTCTCCCTTTCCCTTTTTCTCTCTCTCTCCCTCTCTCTCTCTCCCCCTCCCTCTCGGTCACGGCACAGCTGGGACACAGCAGGACAGGAGAAGTTCAAGTGCATCGCGTCTGCCTACTACCGGGGTGCCCAGGGTGAGCAGCCGGGTGACGGCAACAGTGGGGCCTCAACCACGTGCAGCAGGGGCTCCCCGTGAATTCCCTGCCGGGCGCACAGCGAGAAGCCCAGGTCTTCCGTGCAGGCACCAAATCTGTCCTCTGAGAGCCACTGAGGAAACACGGGGCCGGTCCTTGTCTTCCAGCCAGGCCCAGGCCAGCCTCGGCAGCCACGCGCTTTAAGGATCCATGGTGGTGGGTGCTACCTGAAAGTCTCAGCCCCAGTTTCAGCTCAGAAAGATGCTCAGAGCGGGGAGTGCTTGTGCAGAGACCCCAGAAAGAAGAGCAGAGTCAACTCAGGAGCAGGGGCGCGGGGCTTGGCTGGAGGGGAGGAGTGGGGGTGGGCCCCCAGGTGGGGGCCAGCGGGGCTCCTCGCCCACCACATCCTTGTTGAGGGCGCCCCAGCCCTGGGCAGGCCTCCCGGTCGGCAGGCAGTGGCAGCATAAGCCCCCTCCTCTGACCAGGAAGAAGAGAGAAAGGGTTTCAGTGAGAGGTAAGAGCAAGCGGTCCGAGGCATCCAAACCGGACTCAGATGATGAGGTGCAGTTAGGTCCACTCAACACTGGTGTTAAAAGTCACATTTTCACTAAGGTTTGAAAAAAGCAAAAACAGGAAACCACGAGCACCTCGGCTGTGGATTGGAATAACAGCTCTGCCACGTCTGCTGTGGCCTCTCTTCTCGGGGGGATGACACCCCCTGGGAATAAGGCGTGAGGCACCTGGCACAGCCCTGCAGACAGCAGCCCGGCCACGGTCACCACCACCATCAGCTTCCTCCTTCACTTCTCAGCCCCTCTGCCAGGGCAGGGCACGTGGGTAGGCCTCCTGCAGCCTTCAGCCAAGGTGCAGAGGGAGGCCCACGTCCAGCCCTGCTCACACCCCTGGGGCCAGAAGAGAGCAGGCCCTCTGGAATGCTCTCCACATGGGGCCACCCAGGGCACAGGGGACCAGACAGGGCAGTGATGAGAGGAGCTGGGGGGAGGGGGCTGCATCTCCCAATTTCCTGCCCACCCTGCTCCTCAGAAATTGTTCCCCTGAAGCTGGTCGTTGCTAATCGCCCACACGACCATAGCTGCCAGTGGGGAAAGTCTGCCCCACATCAGGCCCTGGGCCAAGAGCTTTAAAACAGCTGCTCCAGCTTAGTCTTCAGAGCTACCCTGAGAGCTAGAGGTAGCTGTGGTCCTCACCATGTCACAGATGAAGGCTGAGGCTCTCAGCGTCAAGGCCTCACCCACACTCCCTCAGCCGTAAGAGGCAGAGGGGAGATTTGAACACAGGGGCTCACCTTGCCTCCCTGGAGCCCCCGTGGCTGGGCCGCTGGGTGTGGATCAGAGTGGGGGGCTGGGTCCCCAGGGCGGCCATGGGTGTCTCCCTCCCAGCCTCCGTCATCCCCATCAGTTCCGCGGGAGCCCCCTTGTCACGCCATGTTTGCCTCCCCCGTCACTGACCGGCTCCTGGCTCCCCCCTCCACCCCATGCAGTGATCATCACGGCCTTTGACCTCACTGACATGCAGACCCTGGAGCACACCAGGCAAGTCTGGGGCTCTGCAGCCCCCGTGGGACCCTTGGGCCCAGAAAGCTGCCTGGAGGGCTCCCTAAACCTGGGCCATGAGCTGGGCCCCTGACAGTGGGTACAGGTGACCAAGCTCGCTGGTCAGCACCTGCCACCCACGGGCCGATGACTGTTGGCTGCCTTTTTATCCTTCAAGGTCTGCAGCTACAGCAGAAGGCAGGGCCAGCTGGGCCTGTGGCCAGCGCAGAATGGTGCACGCTGGCTTCAGTGCTCTGCTGTTGTCATCTTGAAAGCCATACTAATTTGTGGTGAGGGGCCTGGCATATTCACCTCGCCTGGGCCCTGTCTCTGGGGACACAACTGGGCACTTGCTGCCTCAGGCAGAGATCTGGGCAAGAGCGGGGGGTTGGGAATTCCCTGGTGGCCTAATGGTTAGGACTCCATGCTTTCAACGCCATGGTGCAGGTTCGATCCCTGGTCAGGGAACTAAGATCCCGAAAGCCGCACAGCACGGCCAAAAAAAAAAAAAACTTTTTTTAATTAAAAAAAAAAGAGCCAGGGTTCATCAGCTGACGGACCAGAGCCCCTTCACCTTGCTTTTGTTTGGGGGTTCACAGCCGCATCTCCAGCCCTGTGAGGGAGGCCAGGGTGGTCACTCCAGTTGGTGACAGTGCAGGACTCACCCAGGGCGAGGGTAGAGCCGTGGCCAGGATGGGGCCTTCATCTCCCCCTACAGCGCTCCTGCGTCCCCACCCACCCGAGGCCCCCGAGGCCAGCTCGGGTCAAGCTCCCCTCCATGCAACCCCCGGCCCTGGGAGGACCCGGGCTGCACCCCATCCCGGCTTCCTCGGCCCCTGGGGGGGGGTGCCGTCTCTGCCTGTCCCCCATGTTCCAGGCAGTGGCTGGAGGACGCGCTGAGGGAGAATGAACCAGGCGCCTGCTTCCTGTTCCTCGTGGGGACCAAGAAGGACCTTCTGGTGAGCGGAGCGGGTCAGGGCCAGGGGCGGCCTCGGGAAACGCGGCCCCTTCAGCCTGGGCTTACGGAACAGAGGGTGACTCGGATGTGCCTAGGTGGGAACTTGCAGGCGGGAGTCTGAAAGCAGGGGCACTCGGTTCCCGGTGCTCGGGGCTCGTCCCATCAGGGAGGCATGCTGGCGCTCAGACTCGCCTGGGACCGCCGGGCTCACCTCTGGGCAGGTGCGGAGGCCCAGGGAGCTGGGTCAGCAGGGCCGCTTCTCTCAGTCAGGGGCCGCGTGCAAGCAGGCGGAGGCGGAGGCCGTGCGCCTGGCCAACGAGATGCAGGCCGAGTACTGGTCCGTGTCAGCCAAGACCGGTGAGTGGGCGCAGGGCTGCCGCCATGGTGATTGGGGGTGGGGGGCCCTGCCCTGGATGGGAGGAGTGGCACACCTGTGTTCTCTAGTGAGACCCCCGCGGCCGCTGTGGGGCACATCCATCCCGTCCCTGTGAGGTCACGTCCAGAGTCTCAGGGAGGCAGTGGTGGGGCTGGGGTTGGAACGCATCCTCACCTGTAACCACACCATCCTCCTGCCCCTGACCTGGTACAGGTGGGAGGGGCCAGTGACTGGCTGTCCCTCCCTTCCCCAGGTGTCATCATAGAAGGCACTCAAACATCCCTCACGGCCCCCCAGCCCTCCCCCAAACCCCACCCAGTCTGCCCCAGCCTCGCTGGGTCTCCGGGCCCTGAGCTGCCCTCGCCCATGGGCACTGCTTACCCCAGCCCCCAACGCCTCTGAGCCTCATCCTCCTCATCTGGGAAGTGGGGTGTTGCTGTCAATCTCGTTTTATTTTTAATGGAAAAACGTGTTTTAAATGATAAAAGCCATATGATTCACTGAGGAAAAATGAGAAAATGCAGAGAAGCAAGGAACAAATTTTGAAAACAGGTTGTTGGGGGGATGAAATGAAATAACTTTCAGTGCCTGGGGCACAGTAGGCCCCAAGGCTGTGGGGACTCGGGAATTACACCTGGGAGTCCTTACCCTGGGCGAGGGGCCGCCGTGGACACCTGCCCAGGGGTTGGGTGAGGCAGCAGGAGTGCGAGTGGAAGTACCACCTCCAGCCCAACACAAAAAGGTGGCAGCCCCCATGTCCAGTTCCCTCTGCTCCTTCCTGACGGTGTCCCTGAGGCTGTGAGAACCCGCCCTCTTATTGGAGTAACAGCATGTTCCCTGAGAGCTCCCTGTGGGCCAAGAAGGACTGCCCTGTGCGGTGGTATAGGTTGTTAACTGCACAAGGGCAGCATGCGTGTCGGGGGCTGGGCCCGGCCCTTTGCCCAGATGGGTGGTCTTGTCCTCCTGGCAGAGGAGGCACAAAGGCCCCACATGGGGGCCAGTGGCTCTAATCCTCATGGCTGCCCACTGGAGAGGTGCTCAAAGGTTACAGGAAAGCAGGCCCACATGGCTCGGTGCCTGGCCCACGGGTGCTCAGTAGCAATTGATTGGAAGAGTAGATGCCGGGAAACCAAGGCTCAGAGATTTTCAGGAGTGGCCAGGGCAGGTGGCCAGGGTGGGGAGCCCATCCTCTGCACAGCAGGGGACTGTCCTGGCTCCCGCACTGCTGGCTCCCCCACCCCCCACTGCATCCATGGGCAGGGGCAGAGGTGGCCGGAGTCATGGCTGTCCCGTGCCCACAGGGGAGAACGTGAAGGCGTTTTTCAGCCGCGTGGCCGCCCTGGCCTTTGAGCACTCGGTGCTGCAGGACCTGGAGCGGAGGAGCAGTGCCCGGCCGCAGGTCGGCGACGGGGACATCATCCGTACGTGCAGGTGATGGGCCGGGCTGGGGAGAGGCTTGCGGCCTGAAAAACGCGTCCACCACCCTCCGGCCCAAGACTCAACCATTCCCTTGGCTTGTCGCCCTCTGCTCTTGGCTCCTGGCTGCCCCTTCCCCCATCCCTCTGACCTCCAGCCTGCAGCCTCCCTGCCCACCTGCCAGCTCAGACGCCCACCCCCATCAGCTGCAGGTGCCTGGTTGATGCCAGGTGACTTCTCCCCTCATTACAGGGATGGAGGGACACCCACCCAAGACCCAGGACAGCAAGAGGCCCTCCAGCCCAGGTTGCTGTTAGCTGAGCCTGCGTCAGAGGCCTCCACTGCCTGCATGCGTGTGGGCAGTGCCTCCAGTGACCTGGAGGGTGACATGGAACACCCACCGTGCTGAGCCCCAGGGCTCCGCCTCTTCTCTTTAGCGGGTCGGGAGCCAGGGAAGGCCCCCAGTGGCTGCCCAGCTGGCGGGGGCACTGAGGCTGTCATCTGGAAGGCCAGTTGCACTTACAGAGTCACCCGACAGCCCCCGGCCCCGGGAGGCTCAGCACCACAGGCACAGACACGTGCCCCCAGGCCCACGGCGCTCGCCCTGGGCACAGTCAAGATCCCCTCGGGCCAATTCCCCACTTTCCTGGGTCTGCCTCGGAATCCTCCTCATCTCGGTGGTCCAGGCGAGCGGGACTTACTGAAGTCAAGGCTCCCTGTCTGCTGCAACCCGGATCGGGCAGGAGCACCCAGGCCTCCCCTCCCCAGCTCCCGCCCAGAGCACCCAGCCCTCTCCATGCCCTCGTGTTGCTCCTCCTCAGGGGCTACTGAGCCCCCACCCACCCCACTCTCCCCAGCCCTGGGTGTGTGCCCCCCAGTCCTGCCCTCCATGGCCATAGGCAGGTGGCACGTCTGGCTCCCGCCTGTTTCTCGGAGATGGTGAGCATTTCTCGGGCAGCCAGGTGGTTAGCTGCCGGGAGACTCGGCAGCTTCTGTTCATTCCCCCTTCACCACACTTTTAGCTCTCCTTTTTTATAGATAGAAGATACTTCTTTATATAAATCACTCCTAAAGGAATGGCATATGTGCTTATTGTGAAACGAGACAGCACAGAGCTCTGCATGCAGTGACAGTCCCTGCGGTCCCGGACGTAAGCCTCGTCTGCAGCGGGTAGGACTCCTGTTCCTACACAGCACGGCCACGACCTCGGCGCCTTGTTTGCTGTTAAACCAGAGTGACCTCTCCCCACGCCCACAGGGCAGGCCGCATTCCGAGGAACTGCCAGAGCGAGCCTGCGTGTCCCTTTAGCAGCTGCAGGTTTGCCTTCATGCAGATGGGCCAGAGTCCATTCACCCTGCCCGGCCGTGGGACAGTTGGCTTGTGTCCAGCTTTTAGCTTTTTTTTAACTGAAGTGACCATCCTCATAGTTATAGCTTTGCACACTCGGGATTCCCCACAGAGGCCTTGCTGGGCCTTCGGTGGGCTGGCCCACCAGACCCAGTTTTGAGGGGCAGGCTGTCTCAGGGGGCACCGGGACCGGGTTTGGGGCACACCACAGACAGCGTCAGGATGGCAGACTCTGGTCAGGTGGGCTGGCACCCCCCCGGCTCCGTCCCCCACCCCTCTAGGCTCCAGGACCGGGGGGGCGGTAATGCACCCTGCTGTCACTAGCCCCCGAGCCAGGACCACTGTCTCATGTGCACCCACCCCTCCAAATGGCCCTTCGTGAAACTCTCCTCCTGTTGCCCTGTGTGTGCCCAACTGTTCGGTGTTTCTTCTGAAGTGGCAGAGCCACTTTGCTGTGGTTCCACTGATACCACGAGTCCACAGAGGCATCCTCTACAAGCACTTAAATTTCTGGGGCGGAGACCCAGGGCCTCATGCGAGAGCGTCAGAGCCATCCCGGGCCCCTTCCCCTCCTTCGCTTCTCTCACCCCGGCACTCGAGGCCCCTCAGTGGCCGCCCCAGCCCACCCTGCAGGCCCCTGTGCTCCAGCCTTCACCCGTGATCACTAGTCTTTGCAGGTGCCAGGCCTCTTCTGTGCCCGGCAGCTCAGGCACCCCTTCTCTGGGAGGACTTCCTGGAGCCCGCATGGCTCCCGCAGCACTTGTTACTTCTGGGTGTGGTGTCCATGTTTGGGCTTCTCCCCCAGCCCCCCCTCCACCACCTTGTGGGACCCTAAGAGCCAGGGCAGCAACCCTGTGACCTCATCTCCCCAGCATCTCCTAGACAAAAGGCCCCCAGCAGGTGCTCACCTAGATGTAGTAGGGAGACAGGAATCCCGCTGAGTCTCCCAGCAGACACATTCACTCTCACCAAGATGCCTCTTCTTGAACCTCCTGGGGACAGTCCTGTGCTTGGCCCTCCTCGGTGGCCAGAGGCGGATGTGCCCACTGCTCACTCAGAGGCTCCTGAAGTCAGGCAGCAGCCAGTGAGGGCTGTAGGGGCTCAAGCATAAGGTCTGTTCCTGGGAGGAGCTTGGTGAGAGCCAGACACAGAAGATTCCAGGGAAAGCCGTGCAGGCCTGGGGAAGGAGTCGCATGCAGGCACCACCACTGCCTCCAGCCCACTGGAGGTGGGAATTCTGGCCCATAGCAGGGGCCACCCAGGAATAGGGCCATCCAGCCTCTTGGGGGAGTAGCCAGAACCCCCATTTACTGAGCACTCAGTGGAGGGGGAAGAAGCCCCTTTCATCCCAGTGACCCTGTGGGCTGGGTATCAGGACCTCCTGTCCCCTCCCTGACTGGAGAGGAGCCTGAGCACAGAGCCCAGGTGACAGGATGCAGCTGAGCACTTCTCCTCCGCATTCCTGGTCCCTCCTCTGTCTCCGCCTCCCACGCCAGCTTGCAGTCTGATCCCAGCGGGAATCCCACTCCAGGTCCCACACCTGGTCCTCCTCAGGGTCCACAGCAGCGCTAATGAGCTAATCAGTCGCTCCCCATCACACCCTGCTCCCTGAGCCCCGTGATTTTAGTCGGTCCTTCCCCAGCCCCACAGCCACGGGACCAGTCTCTGTAGTGACCCAGAGCAGGGTGGGGGTCTCGGCCTCCTGGCAAGCGGGAGCCTCCCCCTTCCCCGACACTGCTGTGACCTCTGGAGGGAACGGGGGGCCTCGGATCCACCCAATGCCCACTTCGGCCTGACGATGGGATGGGAGCCACTCCCAGAGGGACTGCGCTCTCCTGAGGGACCCGGGCAGCCTAAGCTGGACACCTGAGGTCACCTGAGATGTAGGTAATGGAGCATGGTGATGGGCAGGGGACCTGCTCCACTCACACTCTCACACAGGTAAGAACCTGGGAGAGGCCAGGGTGACAGGCGTTCCTGGCCTGGGGACTACAGAGGGGACTCGGGGACCCAGGAGGCCCAGGGTGGGGACGAGAGGTGGGGTGTGGTGGGGGGAGCTTTCAGAAGCAGCAACAGCTCAGAGAGGGCCCTCATCTTCTGAGCCTTCGGGGCTCCTGGAGACGGGGGCAGGGGGCCCTGGGCGCACGTCACCCAAAGAGGCCCTGAGACGAGACTCTCCCAGCAGCCCCCGGGCTCCTCTGCCATCTGCTGTGGCCTCCCCTGTCACCTCCCATATGTCGGGCAGACAGGGAGCGTGGCTGTCCCACGGCCTCCTTCCAGGCGCCACCCCCTCATCCAGACACATCCCAGAATTCAGGGCCAACAGCCACCTGTCTGAGCCTGCGCCCCAGGAGGGAGCAGGGTAGTGCGGCCTGTCCCCAGGCTGCTGTTTGCAGACCCTTCCTTCTGCTCCCTGATCCCCAACAGGTGGATGGCACCCCTGGCCTGAGGGTGCTCTGGGCCTCTGGCCACTGGAAGCCACAGCCTGCACCATGTCACTGGCCGTGCCTTCAGGAACCAGCTCATCTTGTCCCAGCCCCTTCTTCTCTGTGAAGCTGGAAATGGCAGCCTGGGCACTCGGCCGGGATGCCCCCCGCTGCAGGGCTTCATCCAGAATTGATTCTGCAGAAGGTGGTGGAGTTACAGACAAGGGGGCCTGGGAGGAAAGGCCCACAGCTCACTTGTTCAGAGCCCTTGGCCAGGGAAGTCCCTCAGAGACCCCGGCTATCCACTCTGGGCCGGGGCTGGTAACCTGGAAGAGGCACCCCGCCAGGCACCATCCGGCACAGAGCAACAAGCAGGGCTAGAGAACAGCTGTATCGATCGCCCCCATTTTCTGATCTTGCCCGCAGCTCCCTGGGGCTGACGGATGACAGATGACAGATGGGCGTCATGTGGCCATATCCCGTTTGGAGGGAGCCCTCCTCTAGCCTCTGCCCCCAAAGCGGGTGGGGAGGAGGGTACAGACAAGGCAGGGAAGGAGCAAAATATGGTCCCCACTTATTGTTGTGTGAGACCATTAGCAGTCACTCCCCATTCCTCCCATCCCCTATCCCCAGGTGACCACCAACCTACTTTCTGTTTCTATAGATTTGTCTATTCTGGACATTTCATGTAAATGGAGTCATACAATATGTGGCCCTTTATGACTGGTTTCTTTCACTTGGCATAAATTTTTTCAAGGTTCATCAATGTTTAGCATGTATTGGTGCTGCATTTTCTTTCATGGTCATATAATATTCCACTGTGATATTCCCATGACGGACATTGGGGTTGTTTCCATCCCCAGGGTTCTGAGGCATCGGAAGTTCTGCGTTCTGTCCAGCAGAGGGGGCCATTGAGTCCCAGCCGCTCCTTCCAGCAAAGGGACCGGATAGCCTCGGGGAGGGGTTGCCGGAACATTGGTCTGGGTTCGAGGACCACTAGAGCTGCTGCTGAGGGTACGAGTGTGTGTGTGTGTGTGAGAGAGAGAGAGAGAGAGAGAGAGAGAGAGAGAGAGATTGTGAAATGAATTATAGAGCCACAAAACCATATCCCAGAAAATGAAGGAAGTTGAGGAGGGGACATCACCAACAATCCCACTTTCCTGTTCCATTTTAGTTTTTAGATGAAAAAAAAAAACCCATCTATTGGGAGTGGTGGTGATTGTGGTGATGGTTTTCACGGGTGCGAAACCCCTGATGTGACATCCTGCAGCCCACACCAGCCTCACCCCCTAACCCAGCTGTTCCTCAGACACACCCAGAACTCTGAACTCTCCCCATCTTTGCCTGTCTGTCCCCATCTTTAGGACCAGCTCGCCAGCCAGCCTTCCCCTGACCTCTGCCTCCTCCTGGATGCCCGCCCTCAAGGCCCACACACCTCTGCTGTGGCCTGGCTCTGCCTGCCTCACCCTTTCCTCCCTGGGCTCTGCGCTCCCACTCGGGCCAGCACTGGCTGAGCACCTACTATGTCGTAAGCACTGGGGGTTCACTGGGGAACAAGACAGACAGATCTCTGTTCTTAGAAGTTTAGATCTAGCTGGGGACAGACACCAAATGGGGGATTACAGAGTGTTATATACATGGACGCCACTTTCCTCCTCATTCTTCCCTTCCTCAGGAGGGAGGAATGATAAGAAAGCTCTTCGGGGAAGGACCAGAGACCCAGGGTGGGAGTGCTTTCAGGGAAGGCTCAGAGGATGGGAGGAGTGTCCCTGGGGCCAGAACAAGCTGTCCCATGGGGAGACAGTCACTATCTTGCAGTGTCCTTGTGCCCAACAAGCCACTTGCTCTACCAAGAGAACAGAGCTTGCAAACCCAAACCAAACAGCATCAGAGTTTCTGATATGAGCTTGCTTATGTGTACAATATTTAAGGTGGGGCTGAGTTGGGGCCTGCAAACCAGAGAAAGGGACACCTCACTGATGGATGAAGCCACCCCCCTCCAAAGTATCCTTTTCTTTCCCAGGTGTTTAATGATAATGTCCCTGATGAGCCCACAATTCCCCCTGGAAACTGAGAGACCCTGTCAGCAAGGGGGAAAAAATGTTTGTGCTTTTGGGATTCTCCTTGCTGACAGCCAGGGAATGGGGTTTTGGAGGCCTGGGTTCTAGTCCTGTCGGACCCACTCCCTGGGTGATGGGAGCAGGTCATCCAAGGAAGGCAACTAATACTGATGCTGAGCTGCTGTGTGCCATGCCCTGGGAGGTCAGGATTTATTATACCCGTTTTGAAGAAGAGGTCCTCAGGATGTGAGCACTGCTGGGATTTCCGCCTCGCATTGCTGGCCACAAAGTCAGGGCATCAACCCCTGTTTCCTCACCTGCAAAACAGGCTTTACAAGGGCCCTGTTGGCCTTGCAGAGGAGTGGGAGGGGACATGGGGCCTGGGAGGGGTGACAGCAGGAGGGTGGAGAGCCTGCAGGGGGCGGCAGTGAGCTGTGCCTGGAAGTGTCTGCCAGTCCCGCCCCCAGGGTTTTCCTGCCAGTCTCCCAGGGCACCAACATTAAAGGCAATCATGGAAGGAACAGCACATGCTTTATGTTTGCCCTATCTGGTTGCCTTACACATGGTGCTCACAACATCTGACATATGAGGACAAAACTTGGGCTCAGAGAGGGGAAGGGAATTGCCAAGGTCACAAACAGGCCGGCCCTGGGCTCTGTTCCTCTAGGTTAGATGTCAGAGCATCCGCTCTGGGTGGCACTGGAACTGCGGGGAAGGCAAGACAACCCCTCACATCCGTGCAGGGACAACAGCCGCGGGGGCCTGGGAGGGGGGTGGGGACGTATCCTGCTTCTCATTTCAACGCCCAGGAAGCAGGCACAGAGGGGCAGAGGCGGTCAGGACTCAAGGCGGGTTCTCTGGTCGACAAATCCTGTTTCCGTATCCCCTCACCCAGCAGGCTGATTGGGGTATTTTCACTTGGCGCCTCTTGGACTCCCTCCAGGGTGCTGTGTGTCTAAGATCTCTGGGCTTCCCTGGGGGACGAGAACAGATTTTGTTTCGCTGCCCGCCTGGGCTATGCTGTCTTCCGCCCAGCCCTGCGCGTCCCAGTGGAGGCTGGCGACCCCTTCAGAGGCAGATTACAGAGATAAGTTCTGAGTCAGGCAAACACCTAGCCCAGGACCGCAGGAAGGGAGACGTGGGTGTTGAGTGACCTGGGGAGAAATTCCTATTGATTATCTCTGTGACAGTCCCGTGTGGCAGATGTTGCTTCATCACCCACCCCGGGACCCCAGCGCTGGAGGCCCGTTGGCACCGCTGGGTGACCTGTCCGCTAGGGGCGCGCTCAGCCGTGACGCCGGTGAGGGGCTGCCGGGCTGGGGGGCAATGCGGACCCAGGGGTTCCTGTCCCAGGAATGCAGAACTCGCCGTCCGGGCCTCGGTTTTCCCAGGCGCGGGGACGCTGGCAGGGCCACGGCTGGGCGGGGGAGCGGCCCCTTTAAGAGGCCCTCCCGCTCGGTCCGCCGCGCCGCGGCCACCGCCCCCCGGCCCTCCCCTTCCTGCGGCACCGAGTGCGGGCCGGGCGCGAGTGCGGCGTGAGCGGGCGGGCCAAGCGCAGCGCGGGGAGGCGGCGGCGGCTGGGCGAGGGCGCGGGAGCCCGAGGAGACAAGCGCGCCGGCGGCGGCCATGGGCTAGTGGGCCCGGCCTAGCGGAGGTAACACCCACCCTGCGCGCGCCGGGAGCCCCGCACACAATAGCGGCGCGCGCAGCCCCGCGCCCTTCCCCCGCGCTCGCGCGCCCGCCCCTCGCCCCGCCCCGCGCGCGGGGAGCCTGGCCGCAGCCCTCACCTGCCGCCCGGGAGGGGGCGGGCATTGTTCGCCAGCTGCCGCCACCGCTGCCCCACTGGGGGCATGGGGGCCGCCCGGCGCCCCGGGCCGGGCCTGGCGAGGCCGTCGCGCCGCCGCTGAGCCGGGCCCCGCGGCAGCCGGGCGGCGCAGGTGAGGCCGGCCGCGCCATGGTGGACCCGGTGGGCTTCGCCGAGGCGTGGAAGGCGCAGTTCCCGGACTCGGAGCCGCCGCGCATGGAGCTGCGCTCGGTGGGCGACATTGAGCAGGAGCTGGAGCGCTGCAAGGCCTCCATCCGGCGCCTGGAGCAAGAGGTGAACCAGGAGCGCTTCCGCATGATCTACCTGCAGACGCTGCTGGCCAAGGAGAAGAAGAGCTACGACCGACAGCGCTGGGGCTTCCGGCGCGCGGCGCAGCCCCCCGACGGCGCCGCCGAGCCCCGCGCGCCGCGCCCCCAGCCCGCGCCAGCCGACTGCGCCGACCCGCCGACCGCCGACGAGCCCGAGGCCCGGCTCGACGGGAAGGGCTCCCCGGGCAAGGCCAGGCCCGCGGCCACGCGCAGGCCCGGGGCCTCCGCTCCCGCGGACCGCGACGACCGCGGGCCCCCCACCAGCGTGGCGGCCCTGCGTTCCAATTTCGAGAGGATCCGCAAGGGCCCCGTCCAGCCGGCGGCGGCGGACGCCGAGAAACCCTTCTACGTGAACGTCGAGTTCCACCACGAGCGCGGCCTGGTGAAGGTCAACGACAAAGACGTGTCGGACCGCATAAGCTCCCTGGGCAGCCAGGCCATGCAGATGGAGCGCAAGAAGTCCCAGCAGGGCGCTGGGCCCGGCCCTGGGGACCCGCCCAGGCCCTCCTACCGCGGGCGCCTCTCCGAGAGCAGCTGCGGCCTCGACGGCGACTTTGAGGACGTGGAGCTGAACCCGCGCTTCCTGAAGGACAACCTGATCAACGCCAATGGCGGCAGCAGGCCCCCCTGGCCGCCCCTGGAGTACCAGCCCTACCAGAGCATCTATGTCGGGGGCATGATGGTAGAAGGGGAGGGCAAGGGCTCGCTCCAGCGCAGCCAGAGCACCTCGGAGCAGGAGAAGCGCCTTACCTGGCCCCGGAGGTCCTACTCCCCTCGGAGCTTTGAGGACAGCGGAGGCGGCTACACCCCGGACTGCAGCTCCAACGAGAACCTCACGTCCAGCGAGGAGGACTTCTCCTCGGGCCAGTCCAGCCGCGTGTCCCCGAGCCCCACCACCTACCGCATGTTCCGGGACAAGAGCCGCTCACCCTCGCAGAACTCCCAGCAATCCTTCGACAGCAGCAGCCCCCCCACGCCCCAGTGCCAGAAGCGGCACCGGCAGGGACCGGTGGTCGTGTCCGAGGCCACCATCGTGGGCGTCCGCAAGACGGGGCAGATCTGGCCCAGCGATGGGGACAGCTTGTCCAGCAGGCTGCTTCAAGACGGCACCTTCCATGGAGACGCAGGTGGGTACCTCTACCACCCTGGTGGGCACACCTGCCCCTGGCTGGAAACCACTGAGCAGTAGGGAATGCGGGGAGGAAAAGGTGGATAGTTTTTGGAGTGATTTTCAAATACTGTTGTGGACTGGAAGGATTCTTAATGATTCTGAGCCTGAACAAACTACATCCCACCTTCCTCCTGAAGGCAGATTCCCAGTGTTTGGAATGGGATTGGGGTGGGAGGGGTGGTGTGTGGGACGGTCGGTGGCTCCTTCCTTTGGGTCTAGAGCTCTGTGCTTCTTGTGAGGGTACTCTCTGTGGGTTGGGACCAGGATGCCCTGGGCAGTCATCTCCTTGCCTTCTGATTCCCCCCACCTGAGCAGTAGGGATGGTATAAAGAGTGGGTCATCTCTGCTGCTTGGATGGATGCTTTTAGCCGGGATTGATCCGTGTCTTGGGCAATCCCCGCCACCTGTCCTGGAAGAGTTATATGACACGTTTGGGGAACCCAAGAGGTGCCAGCTGCTCCCAGGCCATAGGAGTGTCAGGTTCGCTTGCTAGTCAGAGCAGGTGAAAATAGGAATGAAGAGGAAGTGAGGTGACGGACAGTTCTGACTCAGTGGGCCACTGAAGATCCACAGGGTGAAGATTTTATCCAGGGCTGAAGCAGGGCCACGCCCGTTCTGATCTGCCCAGTTTTGATGAGAGACATCACCCATCATTACTCACCTCTGTGCATCTTACCCTAGCTCCATTTTCTGATCCATCAGTGTGCTCTTGCCTCCTCGTCTTCCCTGCCCACTGATGCTCATTTTGGGCTCCTAGTCCACGGTCTGACTCCTGGCCCTGAGATTAAACCTATGGGATTTGTGTATATAGTACATGTACACATTTGAGTACAAATACCGTGAGGCGCAGGGGTGATGGGACTGGGTTTTGAGATCCAGGCACAGTTCGTGACTGGAGTAAGGAGAGGGATTGGGGAGGGGTGGGTGGTGAGGCAGTCGGGAGTCTCTCAGAGTCCTGGTCCCTGTTGGGCTGATCTGGTTTTCTGCTCCATTGATTTTCCTTTCTCTGCTGATGGAGTTGTATGTGCTTCCTTGGTCAGCATCCTCTTGAAACAAGTGAGGCTATTTTTGGCTCTGTGGAGTGGCCTCTTTGCGATCAGTGCCCCGTCCTGTTTGTTTTAGGCACATCTAGTTGCTGACTTCATCTGCTGCTGGGGTGGGCTGTGGTGTGTCGCCGGGATCTGTGGCCTGGCCCAGCCGCATCCCCTGAGTCCCTCGTGGGACGGGTTGGGGGGAGGCCGTAGTATTTAGAAGCCTGCTTTGCAGGCACGTCAGCTCCTCCAGGGTCTGGAGGATTGCCCTGTGGTCGCTGGGCACCAGCCCTGTCTGGCCAGCTGTCGGCTGAGCGAGCCAGCTTGAACTGGTCCTCGGCGCCCGCCAGGGTGTGGGAGAACGTCGTTAATAAAGCAGAAAATGAGGCGTTTTCGTGGAGACCTACAACCTGAAACCATGATGTCTTGCTGGGGGAATTCAGAGTCTCCAGGGACCGGGGCCCTGTTGGAGGGGGTGTGTTTCGGGGCCCTCCCTGCGGGCCGTCTCCCCAAGCTCACAGCTCCTCGCCTGCCTCTCAGCCCCTGCACACAGGAGAACCCGGCTCCGTGGGTAACGCTGGGTAGGTTCCCAGCCGAGGAGTTAATTTGACAGCTTGGACCCCACTCTTAGCACTTTCTGGATCCTTCTCTGAAAGTCCTCAAGGTCCCACGTTCTCTCTCCTGTTAGGTTTTGAAACTCTTGGTGGTTTTAGCTCCGGGAGCCTGTAAACTCAGTACCCAGCACGTTCCTCTGAACGTTGTGGCTGGAGGGGAAGGAGGGACCCATTGGCCCGGCCATCTGTCTCTGTCCTATTTAGCTATGTTCTTTAGGTGCCTGCTGGCCAGGGCTGCGCCTCTGAAATGTGACAGTGAGGAAAATCGCTGTGGGGAGGGAGTGGAAGTCACCTAATTTCTCTGACGCAACAGCAGCCGCCGACATGGGGGCCCGGCCCTAGTAGCTTCAGAGCCTCTTTACTCCCGTATTTCCGAGTTGAGGAAAGGAGCTGAAATGACCACCAGCCGCTGTGTGCCAGGCATGGTGACAGCATGCTTCAGGCAGGGCCCCCTGTGGGCTCTCCATCACCCCACCTGCTCCACATCTGCAGGTAAGGATGCAACCAGGAAGTGGCAGAGCTGGGCCTCCAGGCCCCGCGGGAATGCAGAGCCAGTGTTCTTCCCACTGACCCACACATGCCTGAAAAATGCGAGTGGGGGTGTCTAGGGGTCCTTCGAGCTCCGCACACCCAGGGCCCACCGGCTGCGAGCTCTGCTGTGTGCAAGCCTGTCCCTCTTACAGTACGGGCTGCATAGAAGGAGAGAGTGTGGTCCTTGCCCTCTGGGAGCTTACAAGTTAATGAGAGACAGGAACACACACATCACTTATGTGTTCAGAGGGCATGCCATCAGGGAAACTTCTGGAAATAGCTGCATTGGAGAAGGGCCTTGTCTAGGGGCAGGGGGTGGGGGCTGCCGTCTGCCCCTGAGGAGCAGTGGAGCAGAGGCTTCTGTGACTCTGGACTGTGTGCTTTGTCCTTTATTTATTTATTTATTTATTTTGTGGTACCATATGACATAAAATTTACTATCTTCACCCACATTAGCCGTTTTTAAGTGTACAGATCAGTGGCATCAAGTGCGTTCACGTAGTTGTGCTACCATCACCACTGTCCGTCTCCGGAACTTTTCATCTTCCCGAGCTGCGACTCTGTCCCCATCAAACAGCAGTGCCCCCTCCCCCAGCCCCTGGGACCGTCTCCTCTACTTTCCGTCTCTATGATTCCATGACTCTTGGCGCCTTGTCGCAGGAGTGGAATCACACACATTACGTGTCCCTCCGTGTCTGGATAATTTCACTTTGCGTCGTGTCCCCGAATGTCATCCATGTGGTGTCACATCCACGTGTGCGTCTTGAAGGCAGGGATCCCTGGTTCATTCCTGGGCCTCCCGTGGAGCCCAGCTCAGAGCCGTACACACAGCACATCCCCAAGATCCTGTCCTCCTTTCCACAGTCGGGGGGCCGGGTCGGGAAGATGGGAAGGTGGCTGGTCATTGGGAAGCGTCTTAGCTGTGTCTACCCCTGTCCCTTAAACTCCTTTCGAGGACTTTGGCCACCCTTTCCTGAGAGGCCACCCAACCAAGGACCTTTCCTCTTTTAGGTCTGAGGCACCCCCAGCCCCATGTGTCCCTTGTGAGATGGGACCCTAGATCTTGTGTTTCTTCCTGGGCGCTCCTGCAAGTGGCTGCCCTGTTGTTTCACATTTCTGTTAAGCAGCTTAATTTGCCCTTTGGATTCTGGTGACATGTTATCATCAGAATGATCGCAGCTTTGTTTTTCCCTTGGGTGGTTGAATGGACCGGCGACGAGCGTGAGTAACTGTGGGGCAGGAAAAGGTCACCCAGGCCTGGCCTGGGCTCCACCGGCATCTCTAGACCAGAGCCTGCCGCCACCTCCAAGTTGAGTGCAGGCTCCTCCCGGGGGACAGAGGCAGAGTCCGAGACCATTTAAATCATCACCAGGGTGGAAACGGAATGTAGATCCAATTTTACAAGGATTCTCCAGCTTGGGAAGGATGACTTTAATGTTTTGGGAACAGAAGGAAGCATTCTGGACCTTTCACTGAAGAAGGAGCTGGGAGTGTAGATTCGTGTGGGTCCAGGGGTAGGTGCCCCCCCATTCCTCCCTGTTGCTTCTGGCTTCAATAGCCGCCTCCCCTCCCTGGCTGGGAATCCCGTGGTCCAGCCTGCCCTGTGGTTTCAGAGGGTTCCACATTCACGGTGAACGGATGGGCATCTTCTCCAGTTGCCAGACAACAGGCCTGAGTTTTGACTGAGGCTGCTTTTCAGATCAAGGCTCAGGAGAAGGTGGTGGCAGATTTAATTAACTCTGAACCCCACGGGGGTCTTGACCCCGACTAGAATTATAATCCCTGTGGCTCATGTAGGATTTTTTCCTTATTCTTGAAAAAATGTAATAACTTTAATTAAAATAACTTATTTAAGTAACATGTGATAGGGTTTTCTTTATTGTGGTAAAATATATGTAGCAAAACGTGGCATTTTCACCTTTTTTCCGTGTTCAGTGACATTCTGTATATTCACGCTGTTGTGTAACCATAACTATCTCTAGAACTTTCCATCATTCCTACCAGAAACTCTGTATCCATTACGCAATAACTCACCTTTCCTCCACCCCCAGCCCCTGGCAACCACTGCTCTACTTTCGGTCTATTTTCTGTGAATTTACTTGTTTCACGTACCTCATGTGAGTGGAATCATGTAATATTTGTCCTTCTGCATCTGGCCTGTTTCACTCAGTTAGGGTTTTGAAGTTGCTGGGTAGCGGTCATCCTTGATGCCCCATCTCTGGTCCTTCATAGGTGTCTTCTCTTCAGGAAAACACCTGTTAGCCATGGTGATGTTTCCTTGGCTTTCACACCCACGTGTTTGAAGCAGCCCAGTATGTTAGCGTTCTGGGGCAAAATGCCACAGACTGGGGGCTTCAACAACAGAAATCTATTTTCCCTGCAATTCTGGAGGCTGGGAGTCCAGGATCAAGCTGCTGGCAGGATTGGTTTCCTCGGAGGCCTCTCCTTGGCTTGTAGATAGATGGTCCTCCCCCTCACATGGTGTTCCCTCTGTGCCCGTGGACCCCTGGTGGCTCTGTGTGTGTCTAAAATCTCCTCTTCTTATAAGGACATGATTCAGATTGGATAGGCCCCACCCTGATGACCCCATTATAACTTAATCACCTCTTGAGAAACTCATCTCCAAATACAGTCACGTTCTGAGGTGCTGGAGATTAGGACCTCGACGGGTGAATTTCAGGGGGACACAGTTTGGCCCCCAGCACTCAGTGAGTCCCTGATTGGGCAGCAGAGAGATGGTGTGTGTGTTGTGCTCACCAGCCGGGTCTTAGGAGGAGTTCAGGTGGAGCACCATGCGGCGCTGGGCAGCCTGGTGGGCCAAGACCACCCGGCCGGGTGTCAGGAGAGCTGCGTCCTAACACTTCACGTGGCCACATCTCTCTCCTCATCTAAAACATTAGGGGTTGGACCCTGTCGTTGCTAAGATCCTTTCCTTCCATTCTTTTTCTTTTCTTTCTTTTTTATTTGGCCTCACGGCTTATGGGACCTCAATTCCTGGACCAGGGATTGAACCTGGGGCCACGGTAGTGAAAGTGCTGAGTCCTAACCACTGGATCGCCAAGGAAGTCCCTTTAACTTTTTTTCTTTAAAATTTATTAACACAATTTTTCCACGTCTTCTTTACTCTGGTTTGTACCTACGTTTCCTTTATTAAGGCAACCACCTGTCCCCCGTTCAGGCACTCAGAGGTATTTATTGAGCATCTACTAAGTGCCAAGCACTGTCTCCTGGAAATTCTCTCTTGCCTTTATTCACGGGTTTGTGGAAAGGCTTCTTTACATGCGCCTTGTCTTTAAAAAACCAGTGCAGACAAACAAAACCTTTGTAATGTCCTTGCATCTTCTCTGACTGTGTGTCTTTCTTTAGCTGTATGTTTGCAGCTATCTCCTGTGAATCCTGTGTCTGTCCGGCTTCCTTCTTCAGGGTGGTGAGATCCTCTAGACAAAGACCTGCCTTGATGTCTTGTGTCTTGGGTGCCGTGGTGTTTGTGGGTCACGGATGGAATGAAACCCCCATCTCTGAGGTTTCCGTTTGGTCCGGCCCCTTCCTGTTTGAGCCCCACTCCGCTTTCCCCCATCTAATAATCGGCATTGATTTTGGGGAGCCTGATGACACAGGTGCCCCAGCAAGGAAACTTGTTAGCTTTGGAGATGTCCTGGAGGTTATTTTTCCTTCTTTGCTGAGGTTTGGGCTCCTCTCAGTCAATCCCAAGAGCTTCCTGAATCCCCGGCCTGGGGCCTGCTAATCAGCTGTCTTGGATTCTGGTGCCCCCTGGCCACTGCCACCTTGCAAAACAGGGACGTGGCGGTGGCGGTGCCCCGGGGAGACGCGCCTGCCAATGTGGGGTGGGGGCGGGGACTGCGATGCCTGACTTGGGAAGTAAACATGACTTTGGTGGAGGCTGTTTCTCGTGCCCTCGAAACATTCTTGTGAAGTGGCTGGAGTGAGATTATACGCTGTCGTCAGGTTGGGTCTGAGGGGGTGTGAGACACACACACCCGCCCAAGGTCAGGCCGTCGGTGGAGGGGCCGGTGCTGTCCTCTCTCCTAGGCTGGGGGGTGATGCCTCTTGCATGAGAGTGGGCACCGAGTGACCTCCCCAGAGGTGGAGGGGACCTGATCAGTTGTTTGGCAAACAAAAAAAACCTCCCGGAAAATGTTGTAACCCTTTACATCCTCCTGGGGCACCTGGCTCAGATTCCTCCAGCAGGTCAGGTGGCAAAGCGCCCAAGAGGACAGCCGTGTTGGAAGGACACTGCCTGTCCATCTGCCTTTTCCCTTCAGCAGTCAGGGCACTGGGGCAGGGTCATGGTGCTGACAGACTCTGCTGTGGGCAGTCCTGGGAGGTGCAGAGGGGCAGGGGCTGTCTGGGAAAAGGTGACAGAGGTGGCCGGCCGTGTGCACAGAGGGGTCAGCGCATGGCCTAGGGAGCACTAGGAAGGAGCTGTCAGTGGCTGGGAGACCGTGTGGAGACACTGGAGGGAGCGGGAGGGCCCTGCTGCCCCAGCTGCTGGGGGACTTCCCTGGTGGCGCAGTGGTTAAGAATCCGCCTGCCAGTGCAGGGGACACGGGTTCGATTGCTGGTCC
Organism: Balaenoptera acutorostrata; assembly: GCF_949987535.1. Classification (NCBI taxonomy): domain Eukaryota; kingdom Metazoa; phylum Chordata; class Mammalia; order Artiodactyla; family Balaenopteridae; genus Balaenoptera; species Balaenoptera acutorostrata. Next base: position 67,877,909 of record NC_080076.1, on the reverse strand, counting down.
GGGAAGATCCCACATGCCGTGGAGCAGCTAAGCCCGTGTGCCACAACTACTGAGCCTGCGCTCTAGAGCCCGCGTGCCACAACTACTGAAGCCTGCGTGCCTAGAGCCTGTGCTCCGCAACAAGAGAAGCCACCGCAATGAGAAGCCCGCGCACCGCAACGAAGAGCAGCCCCCACTCGCTGCAACTAGAGAAAGCCCACGTGCAGCAATGAAGACCCAACTCAGCCAAAAAAAAAAAAAAAGTGCTGCCGGGGTTAGTTGGTCTGCCAGGGGGGCAGGAAGAGATTTTCTGCGGGTAACACATGTACACATACCAAGGGTAGCCTTCTGGAACATATGTCCACATAGTCTGGGGAAAGAATGCAGACCTTGAAGGTAGGAGACCTGGACATGCCTGAGATCCAGCATGTGGCTTTGTGCAGGGACTTGGTTCTGTCAGCTGGAGAGGACGCCCCCTCCTTGGGGGCTTGGTGGGAGCCTGAGTGCCCAGGATGGTGGCCCCCGGGATCTGGCCCCCTCTCTGGTCTCACAGAGTCACCCCCTCAGGCATCTAATGTCAGTTGATTGAACACCACTTAGCAAGCGATTTTAAAGGAGAAATGCATAATTCAGTAGGTGCGGGCCTTTTCACCCACTGGGCTCAGCTCCAGGAGGACCCCAGGGTCTGCCGGGCCCTTCCTCCCGCTCTGTTCCCTCTCCTAATGTGTCCTCCTGGGCTGAGTGGAGTTCTTAGGTCTTAAAGGTACAGTATGTGTGTATTTTTCTGCATCGTGGCCCCAAAGGAGAGCCAGCTGCTTCACCTAGTGGGCTGTTCCGTCGGCCCAGGGCACCTGGGGCCGCGCACGCCCCTGTGGGGTGGAATGGGGTCTTCTTGCAGTGTTCCTGGGGGCCTGGGAAGGTAGGAGCTGCAGGGAGAGAGAGAGACGGCTTGATTTTTCTCATAGGGCCCCCCCACCCCCAAGTTTGTAGAGAGAAAGCTTAGAACCACTTGGTTCTCGTTTTTAGTGATTGTGAGGCTGTAAGAGAGAAAGTGAGAACCACAGACTTTCTTACTTCAGTGAGAAACAGAGGAGGAAGACAGGAAGCCACGAGAGTGGCTCACGCTCGGTGCACTCAGGCTGCTGTGTGGGCTGCCCAGGGCTCCGCCAAGCAGAGGGTGCTGCCCTGGGTCGTGTGGAGGGGACACAGGACAGCTGGGCCCCATGTAGCGTCTGAACCATTTTCAGTGTCCAGCTCAGCGACATCAAGTATTGGGTTGGCCAAAAAGTTCATTTGGGTGTTCCATACCATCGTAAGGAGAAACCCAAACGAACTTTTTGGCCAACCCGATACATTCACATTGTCGTGCCACCATCACCACCACCATCTCCAGAACCTTTTCCCAAAATGAGACTCTGCCCCCATCAAGCAGTAACTCCCCCCTCCCCCTCCCTAGCCCCTGGCACCCCCAGTGACCCGCCGTCTGTGGATCTGCTGTGGGGCCTCTCGGAAGTGGACTCGCATGGCCCTTGTCCTCTTGCGTCTGGCTTGTCTCACTCAGCGTGATGTCTTCACCCTTTCTCCCTCAGGCCTCGGTGGTGGTTGGACAGCAGGACCACGACCAGGCCAAGCTGACCGAGGCCTCTGCTCAGTGGGGAGGCACATGGTGCTTGGGGAGCGGGCTGCGTCTTGCACAGCACCATCCCTCACAGCGGTCCCTGAGGAGGAGCAGCAGGGATCCCCATAGCTGAGCTGTCTGAGGCTTTAGGTGAGGAGCTGGGGGAACCTGCAGGCTCGTGGTTGAATAGATGGGGCAGTCTTCATCCCTGGCCCTCCCCAACCTCATGGAGTGGCTGTGCTGTGAGCGGGGACATGCAGGCTGGGCCAACCACGCTGGTGCCCCCCTCTCCTGTCCTCTCCGAGGCGCGGGGGTCCCCGTGCTGGGCTCAGAGCCGTTGTCCAATTGACTGGAAGGCCCTGCGACGTGACCTGTGAACTCTCTTAGGTGATGCTCGGCATGGCGGCTCAGCCTCTGGGTGTGTGTGCAAGCCGGCATGTGCAAAAGCAGGATTCGTATCTGCTCAAATCTTAGACCAAAAAATGTAACTCACTTATGAATGTTGACTTCTGAAAGCTTTCCACTTTCTACCCTAGGAACATGGGTGGAAGTGTCTGCTTTGGGGCCCCGCGGGGTGGTGGGGATGGTCTGGATCCGAGACGGCCATGCCTGTGGGAGCCTGCTGGGAGGCCCTGTGGGATAGCATCTTGCTGGGGGCAGTCAGATGGGCCCCCTCCCCCCCCAACCCCTGAGGCACCTGGGCAGCCGCTGTCAGAATTCAGCTCTAAAGCTCCAGGGTGTGATGATGAACATCAGTCTGGGTACCCCTCCTGTGGTATTTTGTCAGCACCCAGATGGTGCAAGTCGCTCTAGAGCAGACTCTTCTCTGCAGAGGGGCCAGCGAGACTCCAGAAGGCGGGGTAGGGAAGTATTGGAGACCCGGTCCGCGCGCTGCTTGTCACCTCCCAGCTTCCCCTGCCCCGTGGGCCCTGTGCTGTTAATCTCTGCTATGTCTGCAGTCTTGGGGTGCAGAAACCCCGGTAGGGTAGCAGGGAAAGTCAGAGGGCTGAGACCCGGCTGCTGGCTGCCTGGGAGAGGCCCTTTATTCTAATCGCTGGGCTGGGACACTGATTCTGCAGGTGGCAGGTGGGAAACCATCCCAGTCGGCTGATGGAGTGCGGCAGGCAGGGGCATGGCTGCCAGAGCCTGAGTGCCCTGCTGGATGCCCCAAGAGTAGGGGGGACGTCTGGGAGGAGAACAGAAAGTATCTGTCTCTCTCTGTCTCTGTCTCTCCCTCCTTCTCTCTCTCTCTCCCCCTCTTCCCCCTTTCTCTCTGGCCCCAAAGCACTGGGCCCCCTCAAGTATGTGAGTGGATCAGAGCCGGTCCTAAGGGAGGAGAGTCACTTTATGTTTATTGAATTCCAAGGCAGGCATGATGGGGCATGACAGTAAATAAGACCTTGGACATCAAAGGCCAAGGCGAGGCTTTCTTGGGGGAGCTCCCTCTGTCATCGGGGACACCCACGCCGGCCCCATAGGGCTCGGGGGTGTGTAGACCAGGCAGGAGCAGCGGGTCAGGACCCTTGTACTGTCCCTTGGCTTTTCCCTTTCACAGCTATTTTCAGGGGGCTTTTTAAAGGCTGGGCTGGGCTGTGGTTCACTTGGGAAGGGTCTGGGGGGTTCATTTGACTGGGGCCTCCTATGGGTCAGTGGGACAGCATGTGACATCTAGGGGCCGAGGTCCTTCCCGGTGTCCTTGGACGTGTCCAGGCTGTAGCTTTACTCTGCTCGGTGCCACTGAGCCCAAAGACTCAGCAGGAACTGGGGGGCATTTGACCTGGTGGAGGTTGAAGGCAGTGTCTCTGTCCTGGTTGCCCACATGGACCGCCTCTGCTGTAGTTAGAAAAATCACACACATCCCCACAGCTGGTCACTCCTGGCAAGTCTGATTTGTGAGGTTCTTCTTGTTTTTGTTTATCAATATCAGTTTCCCTGGGTCAACAGTCCAGCGTGGCTTAGCTGGGTCTCCTGCTCAGGGTCTCCAAAGTCTGCAAAGTGTCGGCAGGGGCTGCATTCCCATCTGGGGCTCCACATCCCCTCACCAGCCCAGGTTGTTGGCAGAATCAGTTCCTGGTGGTTGTAGGACTGAGGTCCCTGTTTTCTTGCTGCCTGTCGGTGGCTCCCAGCTCCCAGAGGCCTCCACTCTTCATAAGCACTTTCTACACGGATATCTGATTTCCTCCTCCGAGCCAACCTGGATTTCTGTAAATCTCCCTGGGTGATCTCCTCTGCAGCCAGGCTTGAGAATTGTCCACCTCCGGAGTCCATGAGCACTAGCTATGTGTCTTGAACAGTTGTCATGTGGAAGAGGGAGTAGATTTCTTTAGGGTCATACCTGGGAGGCTGGTCTGTTACTAATGGTTAGAAGCTTCAGGGAAACACATTTCTGCTCAGTGTTAAGGGAGGTTTTCTTTTCTTCCCGACTTTACATAAAATCATATCTCTGATTGTTTTATGTAGCTGAGATCTAGCTGCACTGGGGGTCCTGTTTTTGTCAATTAGCATGAGCATTTTCTTGTTTTACTGAATATTTTGTAAACATTTTAATGAATTTTGTTGGACATTTAACGTTTATTAAATGTAGCTTTTATTATAATGTTTCAGCGAACATCTTTTTTTTTTTTAATGAAGCTTTATTGAGATATAATTCACATAACATACAGTTTGCCCATTTAGAATGTACAATTTGATGGGCTTTGGTATATTGCATTATTAACTTTTTAACATTATGTTTTTGTGTGTGTATGTATACATAAGCATAAAACTTACCATTTTAAGCATTTTTTAGTCCATAGATCAGTGATAGTAAGTACATTACATTGTTGTGCAGCCATCACCACCGTCATCTCCAGAATTCTTTTCATCTTGCAAAACTGAAATCTGTGTCCTTTAAGCAATAACGCCCCCTCCCTCCCCCGGCGCCTGGCACCACCATCCACTTTCTGTCTCTGAATTGGACTGCTACAGGGACCTCACAGAAGTGGACTCATACAGTATTACTATAAACGTCTTATTTCATTGAGCATAATGTCTTTGAGGTTCATCCATGTTGTAGTATGTGTCAGAGTTTCCTCCTTTTTTAAGGCTAAATACTTATCCCATTGTTTTGTACTTAAACCACGTTTTGTTTTAAGTACAATTCAGTGACATTCATTAGTCAGTGAGCATCTCTTCTTTTTACATGTGTTTCCATTTGCATTTCCGCTCCCTCCTTGAGGGTGAGCATCTGTCAGTGGATTTAGTTGGGGTGTGGGTGGTTTTAAGACACTTGATATCTGCCACCAGATTACCTTCCAGAAACGCTGTTCCAGTTTACCTGTGGTTTTGCAGTGAATCCTCTGCTGTCCTCTGACTTCTTTCTTGCCAAGCTGGGTCTCACTATAACTCCTGATTCCTTGGTGCTCCCCAAGCACTCTGGATCAAGAGAGGCTCAGAGCTGGGGCCACACCAGTCCCGTCTCTCATTTGGGAAGATCTCTGAGGCTACCAGCTATGTGACAGTCCTTTGTCAGCTCCGTGGTCCTTGGCAGGGAAGGAACTCACTGTCTCCTTGTTTAGCATAGAAGCTGCTATCTTATTGCTGCTCTGGGCTGCTTGTAATCGAAACTGAAAAGCACTTCAGCCTCCCTTGCATGCATCCTGGCCGTGGATTGAGTCAGCTAGACAGCATTGTCCAGTTAGTTCTGGCCCCTGGAGTTCCTACCTGCCTTAAGGGAAGCTCCAAGGAAGCCAAACACTGTGATGAAAAGGGATTTTACAGAAGGTAGTACGTGGTTGCACTCAGGCTGCAGAAGCTGGCAGAAGCTGGGCCAGGGCAGCAGGACGCTGTTGGGCTTGTCAGGTCAAACACCTCCCTGTGCCTGAGGACTTGGAGCCTGTAGGCTGTGTAGTTGTGTAGGCTGTGTGGTTGTGTAGGCTGTGTAGTTGTGTAGGTTGTGTGGTTGTGCAGGTTGTGTGGTTGTGTAGGCTGTAGGCGGGGCAGGTACATACAGGAAGGTCATATCTGGAGGGTGGGCAACGTGGTATAATGGCCTTGGGGAGGAAAAGAGAGGGATGGACTCTTTTCCATGCTGGTGAGTTGTCTTCCACTGTGGATGATCTGTCTTATATTTAAGTGCTCGCTGCAGCTGAGAGCCAGCACTTCTGGAGTTTTTTTTTTTTTTTTTTTTTTTTTTTTAATGAGGGTCTTGAATCAGATGCGTATGTTTTGATTGATTGATTGATTGATTGATTTTGGCTGTGTTGGGTCTTCGTTTCTGTGCGAGGGCTTTCTCCAGTTGTGGCAAGCGGGGGCCACTCTTCATCGCGATGCGCGGGCCTCTCACCGCCGCGGCCTCTCTCGCCGCGGAGCACAGGCTCCAGACGCGCAGGCTCAGCAGTTGTGGCTCACGGGCCCAGCCGCTCCGCGGCATGTGGGATCTTCCCAGGCCAGGGCTCGAACCCGTGTCCCCTGCATTAGCAGGCAGACTCTCAACCACTACGCCACCAGGGAAGCCCACTTCTGGAGTTTTAACCATCACAGCTTGTGAGCTATAGAGCTGGGGCTCTCACTTGCTCCCTCCTCTCTGTTGCCTGTCTTGGCTGTGCCATCAGCTGCTGTTCTGATTCTGAGTAAATCACTTAAACCCTGTGGGCCCCTGACTCCCCCCCACCCCCCACCCCATAAATGAGGAAGCTGCACGGTAGCATCTTTAAGATCTCTTTAGTTTTGTGATTCCAAATAAAATTAAGTCATGTTGCTCTGAGTTGCCAGCAAGTCACTTGGAAAACCTTACTGGCAGGTGTCCCGAAGCAGTCTTCCCGTAAGACCCCAATTGGGTCTGGCTGCCTGCAGTGACGGGTCCAGGGAGCCCGCGGTGGGCCAGGGGGTGGATTTGGCTCTATGTGTACATTTAATGGGAACCAGGGTGCTTCTTTGCTGGTTGATTTATCTCCCTTACTGCCCACTGGCCAGCCCTAGGGTCGGCCCCCAGGGCGGGCACAGATGCTCAGGCTGTGCAGGTGTCACCTGCATAGAGTGCTGAAAGGCATAGCGTGGACAACTCGGGGTGGGGGGGGAGGGCCAGCCTCAATGTGAGAGAGGGTGAGGGCAGTGTGGAGGGCGTCTGCCGGGGCAGAGGTGGTGGTATCCAGGCAGGTGGTTGGCAGCGGGAAGCCTGGAGGTGCCAACTGGTGTCTTGCCAGCTAGAGCACAACCCTGCGTGGTCAGGAACGCTTGTGCCGAGGCCAACCCTGGGACAGCGGGGCTTGCATGCAAGGCTCTACCTGCAACATCTCTGTGCCGTGGGGATGGGGGACTTTTGGTACCTTGGGGCCATTGTTTTCCTGCATCACAGATGGCCAGTCCTCAAGCAGCCTGCTGCCTCCTAGGCCCCACCTGGGATCGGAGTCTGAGGGGAAGCTCTCTGTCTAGTCCCTGTTACTTTCTGAGCATCCTCAGTGTCTGCCAGAGCAAGGACTGTCTTGTGCCCGGGCTGGCCACCCCCGGGGATGGGTTGGTCAGTCTGGAGGACACGAGGAGGAGAAGGAGACCGTGCTGACCGTCTGCACTGCCGTGGGGCTCAGATGCCTCAGCAGAAGTCCGTGCTTTCCTTCAGGACTTCTTGTTTGGTGAGCTCGACTGGGACTCCCAGGGACCCCCAGAGTGGCTGGCATTCCCTCTCTGGCGGTCTTGCAGGAGAGAGGACCCCTCCTTTTACTGGAACTTTGCACTTAGGTTTGGCTTTGCGCTTTGTAATAGAATCCCGTGTGCCTTCTGGGATCTGAGCCCCACTCCACCCTGCAGAGAGCTGGGTGGTACCCGCCATTGGCAGAAGCTTAGACCGGTCAGAAGGTTCCATGGCAGAGCCTGGATTTGAGCCAAGCATGGTTATGTGAGCCTCTGCTCTTCACTCTGCGGTATTGGGGTGGCCAACCTTTCCTTAAAGGGCTAGATAATAGCTAATTTAGGCTTTGTGGCTGAGAGGCAAAATTGAGACTATTAGGTAGGTACTTATATAACCACTTAAAATGTAATCACTTAAAAATCGTTATAAGATCCATTCTCAGATCCTGGGTCACACAAATGGGTAGTGACAGGCTGGGTTTGGCCCGTGGGCCAGAGCTTGCTGGCCGCTGTCCTGCAGTGCGCTGCCTCCTGATTCCTGGTGATTGTGAAATGAGATGACGGAGCCGCGTGTGGGTGTCTCTCCTCTGTGCTCGGGAGCCCTTGTGAGGCAGGTAGGGTCAGTCCTCCTGTCCCCGTGAGGCCTGCTTCCCCCAGGAAGTTGCGGGGGTGGGAAGCAGGGGTGGGGAGCGGTCACCAACAGCGCCCTGTCTCTCCCCCGCATCCTGCTGCTTCTGAATGTTTATCCCCTGAAACCAGGCTGCCCGTGGGTTCATGACGGTTGAAGCTGGGTGACAGGAATGGTATTTGTGATACTGTGCTCTCGATTTTGTATGTGCTGGCAATTTCCTGTAATAAAAAGTTAAGAAAATAGTCATTTATTGATCAAAGTTATAAAAGAGAACCCTCCAGCTTGAGAGAACAGGGTGTTGGAATCCTGAATCTTTCTCAAGCTCCACATATGTGTGAGTTGGATCTAACTCATCTGTTCCCTAGTAGCAGATGTTCCGGGAAAGCCAAGCTGTACTTGAGCCACTCCATCTATCATCCATCCCTCCATCCATCCATCTCTCCATCCATCCATCATCCATCCCTCCATCCATCATCCATCTCTCCATCCATCCAAACATCTGCCATAGTCCATTCGGGCTGCTATACCAGAGTACCATAGACTGGGTGGTTTATAAACAACAGAAATTTATTTCTTGGAGGCTGAAAATCCAAGACGAGGGTGCCAGGAGATTCAGCGTGTGGTGAAGGTCCACTACTTCCCAGTTCATAGACGGCTGTCTTCTCACTGTGTCCTCACATGGCAGAAAGAGTGGTGGATTTCTCTGGGGTCTCTTTTATAAGGACACTAATCCCATTCATGAAGGTTCCACCCTCATGACTGAATCACCTCCAAAGGCACCCCCTCCTAACACCATCGCACGGGGGATTAGGTTCCGACATACGCATTTTAGGGGGACACAAACATTTATTCCATAGCTCCATCCATCATCCATCCATCATCCTTCTACCATCCAAATATCCATGCATCCATTTACTCATCATCCTTCTATCTGTCATCCAACCATCTGCCTATTTGTTCATCTGAAGTTTGTGTAGCACCTGCTGGGGTCCAGACTCCATGCTTAGGCCTCGACACAGTCCATGACCCCAAGGAGCTCATAGACACTGATAAATGGGGGCTGCGATGGAGGTCAGTACCAGGTGGGCACCAAGAAGGGGTAACTCTGCTGGGTTAGCTCACAGAGGGCATCACGGAGGGAGCGGCCAATTGGTTGGGTCTTGAATGGACCCCACTGAAAAGGAGAGTGTTAGGCCATTGTGGGGGATGGGGAGAGGGGGCATTTCAGGCGGAGGCGGCCTGTGCACAGAGGCCTGGAGGAGTGGGACAGCAGGGTTCTGCAAGGCTTGGGACAGCTAGAGCATGGCTTTGGGATAAGGGACTGGCTGGCGATGAGGTGGGGAGATCTGGTGTGCCTCCCACCCTGGGCCAGAGAAACCCCCCAGTGACGCCTGCATGGAGGATGGGGTGAGTATGGGGTGGGAGAGCCACCCTACAGCTACGGGCCTTGCTCGGTGCCCTGCCCGGGCCACTGCGGGTTCTGGGGCTCCTTCTGGACAGAACTCCTCCCCAGCTGGGCGGCTGCCAGCCTCGCTTGGGCCGAGCAGGTGGCTTACCTGCACTCACCTTTGCTTTGGCTTCTTGGCTCACGGACTCCTGTTGGGGAGCAGCGGTCCAGACATTGTGGAGTTTTGTGTCTGCCTGCAGAGCAGACGCGCTGGAGCCTCAGTGTTGGTGGACCTTTGCGCTTCACTTGGCTCCTCCGGGCCCGGGTGGGGCGGCTGTCTGCACTGCACACCTGTGGCTAGAAGGGCAGAGACAAGCAGCCCTTTCTCCTCCAGGCCCCCCCTCCCCGCCTGGCGTGTGTCTGCATGGTGTGGCGGGTCTGTGGCTGCGTGAAGCCCATGGCTGGGGCTGCGATGCCAGGGCCTCGCCTGCCCTAGAGCTCACGGTCACTTAGCACAGTGGGAAAGAGTCTTTGGGGGTTGTTTGTTTGTTTAATTGTGGTAAAATACACATAACATAAAATTGACTGTGTTAACCATTTCTAAGTGCACAGCTCAATGGCATTAAGTATATTCATGCTGTTGTGCAACCGTCTCCACCATCCGCCTCCAGAACTTTTCATCTTCCCGAACTGAAACTCTGTCCCAATTAACACTAATGCCCCCCGCCCCCCAAACTCCCTCCCCCGGCCCCTTTCAGTTTCCATGCATCTGACTTCTCTAGGGACCTCATGTGAGTGGAATCCTACAGTATTTGTCCTTTTGTCCTGAGCATAATGTCCTTGAGGCTCATCCATGTTGTAGCATGTGTCAGAATTTCCTTCCTTTTGAAGGCTATATTTTATATATTCCATTGTACGGATGGACCACATTTTGTTTATCCATTCATCTGTGGATGGATACTTGGGTTGCCTCCACTTTTGGGTGTTGTGAAATCATGCTGCTGTGAACATGAGTCTCCAAATTCAGTGGTCTTTTTTTTTTTTTAGCATCAGAATTTTACATTTGTTTGCCTCCCCCTTCAGCTGTTTGGTTTGTTTATTCATTTTTATTGAGATATATTTGGCATTTAACATTGTATTTGTTTTAGCTGTACGATGTAATGACTTGATAATATGTATACGTTGCAAAATGATTATTGCAGTAAGTTTAGTTAACACCTGTTACCACACATAGTTACAAATTTTTCTTTTCACCTATTTGTTTTTCAATCAATTCCCTTTTCTCTTTTGACAGATTTCCAATTGCAGGAAATTTTGTCCATGTTAGGAAAATGAAATTTTGAGCTGAGGGTTAAAAAAAAAAAAACCATATAAGTTACCTGTTCTTTTTAAAAAATGCCAAAGATTCAAAAGATGCTATGATGTCAGTAGAGGTATATGTGCAGTGAAATGTAATTCACAGACAGTAAAAGTCATTCTTTTAGGTGTACTGTTCTGTGAGTGATGGCAGAGTGGTGTAACCACAATCAAGATACATAAGAGGTCCGTCACCCCAGAAATTGCTATCACCCCCAAAAGCTCTATCACCCCAGAAACTTCTATCACTGTGTCTCTTGTATACACCTCTCCCACCCCACCTGCAGCCCCTGGCAACCACTGATGTGCTTTCTCTCCCTCTGGTTTTGCCTTTTCCTGAATGTGGAATAAATGGAATCCTACGGTGTGGAGCCTTTTGGATCCAGCTCCTTTCACTTCAGGAGGGCACTTGTGACTCATCCAGGTGGTTGTATGATACCTTGTTTCCTCTTGTTACTGAGACGTTTTTTCATCAACTGATGGGTGGACTGTTCCTTTTCCTTTCTGTTCTGTTCTAACAGCTTTACTGAGATGTAACTTACATCCCGTCTAGTTCCCCTGCTGCACGTGTACCGTTCAGTGGCCTTTATAGATCCACAGATTGAGTGATGCAGCCACCATCACTCTCTAGTCCCAGAACCTTGTCATCACCCCCAAAGTAACCCCACACCCATCAGTGGTCTCTCCCCACTCCTCCCCTTAGCCCTGACACTGCTTTCTCTCTGTGTGGATTTGCCTTTTCTGGACATTTCATACAAATGAGTTCTACGATATGTGGCTTTTGGTGGGCACCACCCTTTTTTATGGTTTCTTTTGGAAGACCTGTCTTCCAGGCCACTCCGCATCCTGGGAGTGCAGCTGGAGGGTGAGGAGCTGCTCCTCATAATATGTGCCCAGCTCCTCCCCAAGCCCAGGCCTTTCTCTCTGGGTTTGGGGCTGCTCCCTGCAGGGTACCAGGGAACAAACCCCTTTTTCTCCTGGCTCCCCTTCCCCATAACTGGGGTCCCTGCTCTTCCGTCCTCGGCCACCCCCAAGGGTTTGGATCCCAGAGTGGGCAGGTGGATGGGAGGTCTGACCCTTCAACCTCCGAGAGGGGCCTGCAGCTTCCTGGGTGCCTCTCTCTTCCCCGTGAATCCAGCTGCTGAGTCCAGCTGCTGAGTCCCCTTTGTTGTTTTTGCTGCCGGATTGTCCCGGCCCCTGGGAGGGGGCTGAGGCAGGAGGAAAGCTGCCCGGCTGTGGCTGGAGGACCGCTGCTGGGTTTGGCAGACACGCCAGCTGTGCAGGAGAAAGACCTGCAGGGTGGGCTGTGATCACAGTTGGATCCCTTTGCTGCCCATTGTCCTTGGCCTGTGACTGCTGACACGTGTCCCTGGGAACCGCTGTGGTATTTGGTACCTACAGGGACGCCCATTGTCCAGGGCCCCAGGCCTCAGCAGGGAGCACGCGGGCTTCTGGAAACTTCTCAGAGCTGTCGCTGCAGGTGCGCCAGCCTAGAATAAGCCCCTGGGGGCTGGGCTCTCCCACAGGAGCACAGTTTTTACTCTGGGGACGCGGCGGCTTCTGGCACCGGGCGGCGGTGTAGACATGTGTCCGTGGACCGGGCCCTCCCGTGAGCATCCCCCCCCACCTCACGACCTCCACGGGCTCTGATTCTGACGGACATGGGCGTTTATGACTGTGCTTTGGTTTATCCCCTTGTTTGAAGAGCAAGCTGGATGCACCTGCTCTCGGGCCAAGAGCCGTGGCAGCTGCAAGCTGCACGCCTAGCGCCGAGTCTTACTCAGACCGAGGGATGAATTATTTGCTCATAAATCAGTGTCTCGTCTACAGAGGACTCAGAGAAGTGAGGGCCAGCGGGCTTTCTCTCCATCGCTGGGAGGGTGGGGGCTACAGAAGGCACGAGAAAGGACAGTGCTCTCTCTGGAGACTTCCAGGCTCCCCCACCCCCGGAGCAGCATCCTGGGGAGGCCCTGCGAGAGCCTCCCACGTGTGGGCTCATCTGCCCGCAGTCCCCTTGCTAGTCTGGGTGGGGCCTGGCTGTAGCAGGGCAGCCATCCCGGAGGAGATGCACTGACCCCTGCAGCCCTCAGGACCCTCACGGCCCTGGGCTCAGTGGGAAGGTCCCAGGCCCAGGTGGGCACTGGCCAGGCTGTAGGTGGCAGCACTGCTGACCCAGTTCCCCAGCCCTGGGGTCTGGGTGAGGCAGGGGCTGGGCTGAGGGGTGTGGAGAGCCCCTCCCTCAAGGGACACAGAGCTGGGGACATCACTGGTCATTGCATTCACCTGACACTCCGTCGGTGGCCGCTGAGCAGGAAGGCCACGCTGCCAGTTAGCATCGTGAGAGGCAGGGAAGAGCAAGAGATCCCACTTTGTCACGTCGAAATCTTCGGGGGACTTCCCTGGCGGTCCAGTGGTTAGGGCCCTGCACTTCCACTGCAGGGGGCACGGGTTTGATCCCTGGCCGCGTGGCGTGGCCAAAAAAAATATTTCTTTTCGGAAAATCCGTGTCTGAGAATGCAAGAAGGATGGTTACGTTTCCTCATCTGTAAACTAGAAGTCAGAGCAGTCATGCGCTCGGGGGCTTGTGTGAAGGTCCAGTGAGACGGTGCACACGAGAAAAGCACTTAGCCCGGCTGCCGGCGCGCCTCGGTGCTTCATAACACTTGTTATTCTCGTTTTATTGTTGTTATGACAGAGAGTGGGGAGGATGTTGGCTGCTTCATCAGCTGGCTGGACATGTGGGTTTTTTTTTTTTTTTTTAAGAGACTGCCGTGGAAGATGACAAGCTGCCTTTTTCCATCAGAGTTGGAAACGCCCAGAGTCCATTTCCAAGCAGTGATTTTTCAAATGCTTCGGTTTTGTTCTAGGAGCACAGCCCTTCTTTTCAAATGACATTTTATATGACACCTCAGTACATGAAACAGATGAAAAGGGTCCCCGCTAGCTGAGCCCAGCCCTGCTCGGCCTCCCACCCCTCCTGGCCTGGCGGTCTCCACGTGGCTCTGAGGACCCAAGTGTGTGCTGTCCCGGGGGTGGCGGCCGAGGGTCTGGGGGCAGGTTCTTCATGGAGGTCGGTGTCCTGTGTCTTCTCCAAGGTGGAGTCGGCCGGGCAGGAGCCTGGCACAACTTCCTTCTTGGAGCAGAGAAACGGACTTGGTCCCCAGAATGACCAGCTCGTTTCGTCAGCAGATGTGGGGTGAGGTGAGGGGGCGCTCTGGCTCAGAGCCTGGGTGTGAGCCTGTGTTGTCCAAACCTGCATTTGGAAGGGGTTAAAGACAAGACTTATGTCTGTCACAGAACTTTGCTTTTCTTCTTCATTTAAAATTGTGATAAAAAATTTAAGCGACACCTTAGTGGCATGAAGTACGTTCGCATTGTCGTGCAACCATCAACACTGTCCAACTCCAGACTTTTCACCTTCCTCCTGAAACTCTGTCCCCGTTAAACACTAACTCCCCCCCCCTCCCACCCCTGGCACCCCCCTTCTACTTTCTGTCTCTATGGATTTGACTGCTCCATGCACCTCACAGAAGCAGAATACTACAGTACTTGTCCTTTTGTGTCTGCCTTATTTCACTCAGCATAAGGTCTTCAGGGTTCATCCACATTGTGTCAGAATGTCCTTCCTTTTTAAGGCTGAATAATGTTCCTTTGTGTGGAGGGACCACGTTTTGCTTATCTATTCATCCATCGGCAGACCCTTGGGTTGTGTCTACGTTTGGCTGCTGTGAACGTGGCTGTAATGCTTTTACTCTTGATTCCTTGCAACCAGGACCCGCCTGCAGGAGCACCCAGGGCACCACTCAGCTGCTGTTGTTGGGGGATGGGAGAGGGCACCGTTTTCCTGAGCACAGCCCTCTGGGATGTAGCAGGTGGCTGATGAACAGGGCAGGAGTTCTTGGAAAGGGGTGTTTCTGGTGGCAAGTCCCACCGCCGTTTCCAGCCACTTTCTCTGCCAAGGAAACTTGAGCCAGCCGCTCCTGGGATGTGGCAAACCTCCGATCAGGTTCCGGGGAGATGGTGGAGTGGTTTTCTGGGTGATCCGCCTCCCCCGAGCCAGTCAGTGGCAAAGTCAGTGTAGTGGTGGGACAGGGACACCTGTCCTTGTTTGGTTTTGACACTTTGCTTCCTGAGTGGAATGGGGTGGGCAGGTGCCTTCTTCCCAGCAGCACCGACCGTGTGGGCTCAGCCCTGGGGTGGACTGTGGTCCTGCCCTGCAGTCAGCAGTTCAGGAATTGGAGGCGAGGAGCCTGCCTTCAGGCGATGGGGATGTGTAAGGAAGCTATGGGACCAGGGAGTCAAGGAATCAGGCAGTGACTGAGACTTCAGACATTGGCCCTTTCCTGGAAACCTGGGTCATTTTCTAGAATAACCAGATTCCCTTGAATTTTGCCAGGTTCAGGAAATCTGGCTGAGCTGGCCTAGCTTCAGAATACAGATGCCTGGTTTCTGCAAAGCCGAGTTTATTCCCAGCCCCTTTCTCTGAATTCTCAGTGTCTACATTGTTCAGGAGTCATTAACATGTTTATAAGCAGAGACCCAGGAATCCCACCCTAGATTTTCCTAAGGAAATAGGACTTTTTTTTCCCTTTTCCTTTTGGTATTATTATACGAGCTGATTCATTGTGTTCATAACAGTGGAAAGCTGGAAATAAACTAAAACTAGTCCCGCAATAGGAAAGGGGTTACATTAGCTGGGGGGACTATGATGTAATCAGCACATGGTAACAATGAAGATTATGTAGCCACGTGGCTCAAGCTCCTAAGTAGAAAGAGTGACACACAGAGCTGTATGTGTTAGGATTTGTATCTGTCATCTCTTGCTGTGTAACAAACCATCCCCAAACTGAGTGGCTTAAAAGAGCATGATTTAATCTCTTGTGACTCTGTGTGTGTATTGGTGGGTGGTCACCTGGTGGGGACAGTGGAAGGCTGGGACCTCTCTCTCCCTGTGATCAGCCCTCATTCCAGCCTTAGCGCCTTCACATGGAGCCTGGGTTCCAAAGACAAAGGCAGAAGCTGCAAGGCCTCTTGAGGTCTGGGCTGTGGAACTCAAACCCCATCACCTCTGTCATATTGGTCAAAGCAGGTCCCAGGGCCAGCCCTGGTCCAGGGCGGTGGAGAACTAGGACTCGATTCTGCCTCTTGACAGGAGGGGTAGCAGCATCCCATGGCCACAGTGCCTGGACACAGGTGGGTGTGATTCCTGGTGCCCTGGTTATGCTGCCTTCTCTGGGGTTTTAGTTACGTGGTCACAGGAGAGGGACTTCTGGGATTGTGGGGAAATGAACCTAGGTGATTGGTCAAGGAGGTGAGGATGTGGGTGAGTTCTTCCTTTAGAGTCTTGCTACTGCCATGTTTATGTAATAGGCTTAAAATAAAATTCTCTGCACGCCAACCATTGGGTGCCTAGCTTGAGAATGATGGCGTGGGGAGCCCAACTGTTAGGTCCCCTAGACGTGCAGTCTTGGCTGGTGCAGGACACTGGGGCCTGGACTCTGGGAAGAAGATAGTAAGTGGGCGCCTTCCAGCTCCATTGTGCCTTGTCACCTGGACAGAGGGTGGATGGGCCTTGGGCAGCACGAAGGGACCCAGGCCATTGGAGGTGTTGGTTGACCACCTCCAAGAGGCAGGCGTGGCCCCAGCCAGCACCAGCTGAGCATCCTCATAGGATGAGGGGGCATCGCGGGGCCCCTGTTGTCTGAGGACAGTGTGGGCAGGAGGTGTATTTGTCTATCCTCCCGGCTTCCCTTTTTAGGTCATTGCTGTCCTAAACAAATGGTTCTTTGTACTTTGCTTTCAAGTTTTGTGTGAGTTTGAAAGTGTTTCAAAATAATAAGTTAAGCAAATAAATGCACGGGAAACCGCACTCCGCCTACACATGGGACGGTCGTGAGGACTGGAGGGAGGAAGGGCGTTCCCACGCAGCCTGGGCTCTGGGCCGTGGCCGGTCGGTGGGTGGGAGATCCTGCTGGAGAGAGAGCCTTAGCCCAGGTTCCTGAATCTCCGCCTCATGGAGAAAAGTTGGGTCTTGCACAACTGTGCCCCGGGAGCAGGGAAGCGGTCTGGACCTGCCCGGAGCTCATGGGCTTTGCTCCAGGGGAAACTCAGGCTGTGGATTAACCCTCCTCTGATCAGAGAAAATCCGCCCCTGTTGCATGGGGACCTGCCCCCTTCTTGGCATTCCTGTGCTCACTGTTCTCTTCCTCCTGGGCACCCAGGCCCTCAGGACCCCACTGGCCACCCCCTCTGGCCTGATCTTCGGGCCCTGCTGGTGCCCTGGCTCCCCAGGCGGGTCGGTGGCAGGGGGGAGCCCTCAGAGCTGGGTGAGCATTCAGGTCTGCTCCTGCTGCTGCAGGTGGCCAGCCTTGGAGCTTCTGTCTCCTCACCACCCCCACCCCGTCCCCCAGGAACCCTGTAAGGATTCCGGGAGGTGACCCAGAACAGGGCCTGGTGCCCAGCTGGGAGGAATCACCCAGAAACTGAGTTCTTTTCCCTGACCCACTGTTTTTCAACTTTTTCTTTAACAGCTGCAGAATCCTTAGCCAGAATTTGTGAGACCCCCAGGATATAAGGCAGATGAACCTGGTTGACACTCCCCCCTCCCGTACATCGTCCCAGCTTGGCTCCCACCTTGGGGGCCACCATAGGGTCCGGACAGCTGGGAAGGCACTGCCTCAGGCCCTCCTGGTCTCAGGGATGACCACAAGGAGGGGTCTGGTCCTCTCTGCAGCACAGTGGACCTGGTTGTGAGCCCTGAAACTTGTCTGGGGCAGTGGTGGCTGAGGACCAGCCTGACGGTGTGCTGGCAATTCAAGCCACAAGGGACTGGACAGGCATGGTGGACCCTGGTTCTCATAGTGGGGATCCTTTGCTTTCAGCCCAGGACATCCAGGTGGTGGCCCAGGCCCCAGCGCTGGGGGAGGGGAGGGGAAGGGAGAAGAGGTGGAGAGGGCTGTTTTATCCACGCTGGAGTGAGCCAGCTCCGAGGGTGAGTGGCTGTCAGCAGCTAGGATGAATCACCTATTTACTTGTTCCATTAAGAGGCCCCTGGCCCGTGGGAGAGATCGCCGCCGGCCCGGCTTGGGAGGACGTGGTGTTTACAGGGCCCAGCAGGTGCAGGGCGAGGAGCTGGCTCATGGGAAGGGCCTGCAACATGCCCGCTCCTGCCCTGCCCCTGCCCCGCCGGTAGTGACGGCCGTGGATGGACAGAGGGCCAGGCCAGCTCCACAGTGAAAACAGGAAATCTAATCTTTTAAAAATAATCCGGGGGGAGGGGAGAAAGTGGAGGAGCAGAGTGTAAACCAGCAGCAGGCGGGGCGGCGGGGAGCATCTTCCAGCGGCCAGGGTTTCTCAAGGCTGGAGATCCAGCAAGTCAGCAAAAAGTCGAAGATGCTCAGTGGGCGGAGGCCGTCTTCCAGGTCCGTCCCTGACATTAGATGCTATCTTAGCAGCAAGGCTCCTACCCGGCTGCTCCCGACTGTGCTCCAAACCAGCCCCACACAGAGCCCAGCAGGCAGGCCTGACCCCCACCGTGACTGTGATCCGTCCTTCCAGCCCGTGTACACACCAGATTGTCTTCCCAGAGCCCCAGCCTCTGCGCTTCCCAGGCAGGCAGGTCTGCAGGACACCTGCACTCCGCTTCCCCAGCCTCGTGGGAGCTGCCCTTGGAGCAGAACTCCCTCCTCCCCACCAGCACTGAGATCCTACTCCCTTGCATGCCTCCCAAACCCCATCTCTTCACCTGGAATTCCATGCTCCGCCATGTCTCCACCTGCCCAGATCCATCTGTCCTCCGGGGCCCAGCTCTGATGCTACTTTCTTCACAACCCTCCTTTGTCCCACCCCATGTCCCTCTCTGCCCCTGGACCCCGCTCCCTCCTCTGCCCTGTTCCGGCCCCTCATTCATGCCTCCTCATGCCTGTCCAGGCTCTCCAGTGCTTATTTGTGCACCGCCTTGCCACCTGGAGCGTGGAGGCCTCCTGTTACCACCATCACTGCCCATTGATGGTAGGGCCCATCTGTTGGCGGTGGGGCAGGGTCTGCACAGACCAGGCCTCCTTGGGTTGAGCGTCTCACTCTAATGGGCTCACGTCACGTTATTGTCTCCTGGTTCCAGCTGCCTTGACAGTGAACCAGAATTGCTTTGGCTGCAATACTTCATTCTTCCCAGTGTAGGAGGATTTCATATCCATAATTTACTCCCTTTCTTACAAATTGGACAATCAAGGTGTGGATGTAAAATGACCTGCTCACACCCCAGGTGGAGATGGCAGGTTTCTGATGCTCTTCCCTAAGGCTGACCCTCCCCAGGGAGAGCGGAGGTACCTTTGCTTCACAGAGGAGCCCTGGGTGGGCCATTTCCGGCTCCCCCTGCCCGGTCCTCACGCTGCTTCCCACCTTCTCATCTCCACCCCAGTTCCTTCTGGCAGTGGTGTAGGTGGTGGGTCTCCTGCTTCTGCACACACACCCCTCACCCCAGGGCGGATGGGAGATGTCTTCACAGAAGGGGTCCCAGGTGATGGGTTCAGAGCAAGGGGCTGGGGATCCTGTAGGACCTGGGGGGAGGGGAACAGGTAGCCCCTTTTACCCACATGCCTGCCTAAGGCAGAGGCCAGATAAGGGCACCCACGTTGCTCAGTGCTTCTTAAGGAAGGTCCCAGCTCCCTCAGGTCTTCAGGGATCTCACTTCCAGGGTGAAGGAAACTTTATTTCTTAAGACTCAGGACAGATCCCCCACTATTGGCGAATGTAGCTTTTGTTTTCCCGGTTGGGTTCACTGGTTTCTTTGCCTTCGACAGGCAGCTTTGGGGATGGGGGAGTCATCTTTATTATAAAAAGTGACACTTGTCCAGGGTTCCCACACCCGTCCCTCCTGTTGGTCTCCCTCCAGAGCAAGCTCCCCGAGGCCTGCAGTCACAGCCTGCTGTGTTCACTCTCGCATCCCCATTGCCCAGAGCAACGCGGAGCATGTAGTAGGGGCTCAGTTAATGTTTGCAGAGGGAAGGGAGACCTGCCTGTCTCGTCTTGGGCCCCCTCCAAGGCACAGTGAGGCACAGACGAATTTGACACGGGCAGTTTCCAGCCTAAGTGGGAGGTGGAACACAAATATTTGAGAATTAAAATGAGAAGTAAAGTGATAGTTCTCAGCAGATGGTGGGAAACGTTCTGTGACTGTCAGTAAATTGCACAGATGCTAAGTGCTGTGAAAGTTCAGAGCAGGGGGATTGTTCCAGCAGGGGCTGAAGGGTGGAGATCTCGTGGAGCAGGGTAAGGGAGGGTGGGATTTGGCAAAGGGCGCAGGAAGACGTGCCTGGGTGGGAGGGGGCAGCTAAAGGCCCCGAGCAGAACACAGAGGCCGAAGCCGGGTCATCGGTGCCTGGGACACTGGTTTCAAGAGCCTGAGCCTCCCTCTCGGGCAGAACAGAGAGGCCGAAGCTGGGTCATCGGGGCCTGGGACGCTGGTTTCAAGAGCCTGAACCTCCCTCTCGGGCAGAGGTCGGGTGGGTACCTGGGCGGAACTCCTGCCCTCACCTTGGTCCCTCTGAGTCTCTGGACGGCATCTCTGAATAGAGCAGGGGAAGCGGCGTCATCTAGCAGTGGGACGAGGGATCAACCAAGGGAGTCTGAATGTGTGCACGAGGGTGTGGGTGTGTACACGTCTGTGAGCGCATGCACATGAGTAAGCTTGTCTGTGCGTGCATGTTTCTGTGCCCATGCAGCCCATGGGGGAGAGGAGCAGCGGCCCGGGGCTGGGCTCTGGCCCGTCCACACAGGCGTCTCTGAGCCTCATCGCATAGATGAAGACGCCCACTCCCTCACATGCCTCTGAGAACATGAAACGAGAGCACGTGCACAATCCTGCATGTGGCGGTGCATCCGCAAGGGCTCTGAGACCCCTGGAAGGCAACACACAGCAGTGGCAACAGGTACTGGCCAGGTGCACTGCCTCAAACCAGTGAGCATCCTAGCGTCTTCGCAGGAGAGCCGTTGGCACCTTGTTTTCAGAGAAAAGCTGAAGGTTTACAAGTGGAAGCCATGTGTCCTGAGCCCCAGAGCTGGCAAGTTGAGTTGCAAAGCGGGGTCCACACAGGCAGGTCTCCCTGGCCAAGGCTACCTCCTGGAGTCTCATGGGTCCAGCCACACCCTGAGCTGGATCCCCAATTTCAGACACCCTGGGACTGAACCCAGAGTGGGCTGGGGCAAGGCAGTGCTAATCTGGTATTTTACACCAGAATTTGAGATGTATCGGATGTGAGCAGATGTCAGAGGCTAAGGAACAGATCCGGAGGTGCAGGGTCTCAAAGTCTCATTTTCCCTCTGGAAAACCTTCTCTGCCCAGGAATCCTGGGAGTGCCAGGAACTCGCACATCCTGGACTCACACATTTGGAAAAGGGAATATAACGCCATCTGTTCCCAGCCTCCCCCCACCTGACCTCCAATCATCCCTTTGGAAAAGAGAGACAACAGACAAGCCGGGCTCACTGCAGGCCGGAGGACTTGTTTCATCTCTTCACGTTCCCACCAGTGAAGTGGAGATAGTGACAGCCCACCCACGCACCCCTGGGATGACAAGCAGGCCCCGGGGTTCCCCTGCCAGAGGGGGAACGCGTCGAGAAGCACAGGCATCATTTATCGTAATTATTAGAAGCCTCAGCTGTTCACGTGGTCCAGCCTGCGACGGCTGCTGGCACTATGTCCCAGAAAACCACACCACGTTCTCCTGCCCAACTGCACCCTCGGTGCTGCCCTCTACGTCCACGCCAGGCTGAGGTCTCCGCTCTGGGAAATGGGACGGGGCCCACTCTCATGGGGCTGCTGGGAAGGTTCTTCCCGGGGCTGGGAGCCATGTGTCAGCAGGGCCCTTGGCACCTGTCGGGCCGCCGTGGGTCGGGGTGACCCTGGCACGGTGATCCTGTCCCTCTGGTCCACTCTGAAAGCCACCATCTCAGAGCCACCCACCAGGAAGGTGCGGCCCCCCAGTGTCCTGGACACGAGGTGCTTCCCCACCCCTTGGGGCTCAGGGTCTCGAAAACAGCTGAGGAACCAGGAGGGGAGTAAACTGGCGAGGATCTCTGTCCAGATGTGAGAGGAGACGGAGGACTAGCCTCAGCTCTTGACCTGAAACTTGAAACTGTCATGTGGGAGTTGCCACCTCCAGTGATAATCCCAGTTGTCATTGCGGTGTGACAGCCTGCTCAAGCCCCATGGCTCACTCCGCAGTCGGCCAGGCTCCTGTCCTGTTGCTCTGACCCGTGGGAGGAAATGGGACTGGTCATGCTGCCCCCAGTGGGCACAGCTGCCAGACCCCCACTTAGGGCTCCAACTGGCCACCCGCAGGCCACCAGGAGAGCAGGTTCCCATGGGGCCTGGGGTATTGGTTCTGAGCACCTCCTGGGGAAAACGAGTCCTCCAGAGAGACACAATCCGCAGACAGGGCAGCATGGACCACCACGCAGCAGGAGGCTCTGGGCCCATCAGGTGTAGATCCACTAGGAAGAGGCCCTTCACTCAAGAATTGTGTTATCCAGGGAGGACAAGGCATCCGGAAGGGCTCCCAGGGGTACCTGACACCAGCGCTGAGCCTGGCGCTTCTCCCAGAAATACCTGTGTGGTAGAACACCAGCTTGGCTCAGCCAGATCACCCCCCCGCCCCCAGCACGCACGCCACAGGCTAGCAATTCCTGCGGGTACTGTTAAAGGCACAGAATCTGAGCTCGGGCTTCCCGAACAAGCCTGGAGAAAACAAGCCCGACTCCTGGGCCCCAGTCCACTGCCTCAGGTCACTGACCTGATGTCTCTGTCCTTCCAGACCGGGCACTGCCATCCCCCTGCACAGGAGAACAGTGGAGACCAACCAGGTCACACGCCCGTGCAGCGCATGGCACACAGCAGGCACCCAACAGGTGTCAGTCCCCCTTCCGTCACCATGAAGGAGCCCGACTGCTTATTCCCAGGGCTCTGCCCACAAGGACCCTCCCCACATTACACGCTTTCTAAAGCATTTCTGAGACTCAGAATTAGTCCCAGCCATGCAGGTGTATGTCTCCAGGTCTCACCTTACTCCAGGCTGAGACGCTCTGCTCTTGGCTGGGGGCTGGGGAATGTCACCCAGGGCAATCAGACGGTGGAGCTGGTCTATCTGGATGGCTGGACTCGAGCCAGCAGTCCCCTCCCACCCCTTCCAGAGAGGCCGCGTGCATTAGCACTGCAGCGGCAGTGCAGACATGCATCCCCTGGCCTCCTAGCTACTCAGCCACGGTGCATCCCGGGGAGGAGACGGCCACGCCCCGAGCCACATGGAACTGGACGGCGGAGCTCAAGGAACCTGTGTGGTGGGACCGGCCTTTCTCTGGGGGGCATTAAAACCTGGCAGGCACCTGGGCTGGCCAGTGCCCAGCGAAGTGTCACATGAGAGGCCTCAGAGCGGGGGTGACAAGCCAGCCTCTAGCCACTATGCCCTTCAGCCCTGGGGAGTCAGCCCCCACGGGTGCAGCCCCTTGGCCTTCAGGGGGGAAGGCACTCCGAGATGCCCCCCCTGAAAAATCTGACCCCCTCACCCGCCAAGGGTCACTCCCCCAGGTTCTTTCTCCCACCCACCGTGCATGAGCCCCTTCGACTTTCTACCCGCTTCACAACCTGCGTCCAGATGCTAGAACCCTCCTTACACACTCATCCGAGTCCTGTCCTTCCTCAGACCACTGACCATCAGGACACAGGGGCCATTTGTGGAGGCACTCTCCCCCACCCCACTCACTCACCAACCCAGGGCCAGATCAAAAGAAACAAACCACACCCACACGTAACCACCAGCCCACGGGGGTGCTGGACCCACAAGGCAACAGGCTGATAAGACAGTGGGGTACAAGTGCCGTCCACCTTCTCCAAGAGCTTGGCTGTGTGCTAGTCTCTGCAAAAGTGCTCGCACAGATCCCCCCCTTCACCGCCCCTCCCCAGTTGACGGCCACCGGAGGACCCAGCTGGGTTTCAGGACATCTGAGGGGTGAGGGGCTGGGCTCACTTCTGAATCACAAAAACTGGAAGTGATTTTTTAGGTTAGTGACAAAGGGAGAGCCTCCAGCATCTGCCCGGGGACCCCACGTGTCCATGGTCCAGGCTGGCACACCTTGCACAGCAGGCGAGGTCACCGTGCTTCCTGGGGACCCAGAGGGGAAGCACTGATGGGGAGGGTGCGCACCGCCCACCACTTGCACATGCAGAACCAGCACCCAACGCAGCCTCATGTGTTGGGAAAGGGGAAGAAAGGCAGTGATGGTGTCTTCTCTGTTTCCAAACAAGAACAGCCTGTCAGCACCAGGCAGGGAACTGCCAGCGCCAGGAGGGGGCCGGCGGGGGCGGCGTGGAAACACCTGCACGGGCTGCTCCATGCACATTTCAAGAATCAAGCATTGAAGCGGGAGCCGGGGTGCATGTGGGCCCTCAGGATGCTCAAACGCAGACACTCTGCTCGAGGACGTCAGGGGCCTGGGAGACCACGACAGGTGCAGAGGAGCCCCACGGGAGATTTCCCACCAGATCCTGAGAGTCCAGAAAGATTCTTCTCTCTGAGGCTCTGGACCAAGTCCAGGCTGAAACCCTCTGAGCGGATCTCCGTCCCTCCACGTTCTCCCCTTCCTTGCAAAGAAGTGTCTGTGTGTGCGTGAGTGTGTGCATGTGCATCTGTGTGCGTTCTTATGTGTGCACATGTGTGAGGCACGTGCACCCACCAAAGGGAACCTAACCCAGCTTCTTAGACCGGCAGCTCCCACTTGTGGTCACCAAACTGACGCAGGACAGAAGCCCCTTGGTCTGGCCCCCGATGCAGGACCTCGTTAAGGAAGCCTCCCCACATCCTTACAGCATAACAGCAATTGTGTCCCCCTCCTTGGCCATCTCCCCTCAAGGCTGAGGGGCCACATGTGCCCACAGGCACATCAGGTGGGCTCGCTGACTAGCCACAGGGACACAGAGCTGATGAGCGACCTCCAACCTGGTCAGGCCCCGTTTGCCCCAAGGCACCAACCTTTCCAGGTGGCAGGATGGCCACATCCATGCCGGTTGGCTTGGGGCAGAACTCAACCTGCAGGGCAGAGCAGCGCTTGGCTCCAGCCCAGCCCCACTACTGCCCAGCTGGGTGACCTTGGCAATTTACTATGTCTCTCTGGGCCCCTGGCTTCTCATCAATAAAAAGAGGATTCAGCTGGTCTGCTAGCCGCACGTTCTGAGGGGGAGGTGCTGGGCAGTGCTCTTGGCAAGACAGCATCCTGGAAGGTACCTGCCCAGGGGCCTTTGGGGCCTGGGTGCTCAGCCCAGCTGGGCCAGGACTCGAGATCAGCACACTGTCCTTGGCTGAGCACTGGGTCTCAAGGCTTCCAACTGCTGGAGAGCAACATAAAATTTAGGGGCTCACTCTGAGGTCTGAGTTAATAGGTGGAGAGCAAGTCCCTGGGAGGGGAGGCTGGAGAAGATGGACAGGGTGGCGTGCAGGGGATGAACGGCCTTCGGACCCGCTGAGGGCGCCCCAGGGAGCAGGCGGGCAAGGCAGGGCCACAGGGGGAACCGGAAAGGGCTGAGGAAGAGGGTGGGAGACGCCAAAGACTTACTCCTCTGGGACTTCCCTCCCCCATCTGCTGTTCTAGCCTGGTGTCCGATCCTCCTTCTGAAAACGGGACAAAAATGTGGGAATGGGCATGGGTGGGGGCATAACTCAAGGGCCCATGTGCTGCATGGGCCAGGCCAGATGGGGCAGGTGGCTAGAGTATCCGGGGAAGAACGCATGGCGCGTTCCTGCTGGATTCCAGGCTTGCTCCTTACGCCAGCGGGCGGTGGCGGGGAGAGCACAGCCAACTCAGCCTCCCTCCACGTGCCCTGCCCGGCCCTCTAGGGAAATCATGTTAGGGAAATCATATCGGATACAAAACCCCTCCTTCCCGAGGCACCTACCACGTGCCAGGCTGTTACAGACCTCACTGCAAATCCCGGCATAGCCCTACAAATTCCTCAAATCACTCCCATCTGACGATGGGAAAACAGACACAGAGAGGAACGATCACCACCTGACACCCTCTGCCCCTCCAGATGGTCCCGGACACTGTGCTCCCTGCTCCACCCATGGCCCCCACCACAGAGAAGCAGGAACCCCATACCACGGGGGGCACATGCCACAGAGGACCGCTATGCGTCTGGGACAACTGCAGGGGTGGGTGACAGCTGGCCGTGGGGCTGCTGGGAAGGCAGGGCTGGCTCGCAGGACAACTTCTGGCATCCCCCGGTCCCAGGAATCCCCATGTTGGCAAAGGTCTCCATGCACAGGTGGCCTGAAGCCTTTCTCCCCCTGGAAATGCGGGCAGGAACTTTAACGTGCAGCTGTGGCCACCCTGTGAGGACCTCTGAGTCAGGCCTCAGAAATCCACAGAGGGTCCTGCGGCAGGGCCATGCAGCCGAGGAAACCAGGGAGGCAGAGAGGGGCTCCCAGCATCACAAGCTGGACACAGTCCTGGTTGTTAGGGACACAGGGCTCCCCCGAGGGCCGGCCTGAATCTGCAGTGCAAGTGTCAGCTGGGCCAGGCTCGGGGGTTTCAGGAGGGGCTGCAGGAGAGCTCCCGGGAGCTCAATCCAGGGAGTACCTCCACACACAAAGGAGGAGAGTCAAAGGCAGAAGTGTGAACTCCCAGTTCCAGGGGAGGTGGAGAAAAGCGCACTAACCTTCCCACTCGCCCCAGCTAAAATTTCTGGACAAGTCACATGAAATAGCCGTCCAGGGGCTCTGAAAGGCAGATAGGAACAGGAGGATGGGGTAGGAATCTCAGGACTTGAGGGACGTCCTGGCAGTGACTTCTTTGTTGTTGTTGTTGTTGTTTGCTTTTTTTTAAACTTTATTTCTTTTAGAGCAGTTTTAGGTTCACTGCACTTTGAGAGGAAGGTCCAGAGATTTCCCATATGCCCCCTGCCCCCACGCAGGCACAGCTGCCGCCATATCAACTCCCCCTCCCCCCACCAGAGTGGGACATTTGTTACCATTGATGAACAGAGTCTGGGTTCCTCTCAGTGGAACCTGCTGGGACCCCCACCCCCACGCCCATGCCCATAACCACTCCAGGGCTGACAAGGCCACCCTGGAGCTGGCCTGACGGAGGCTCAGCACAGCAGGCACCAGGACCTCGTGAGATGGTCCCGCCTCCCGGGAGATTTCTTCAGTTCAAGAACCATCCCAGAAAAGAAACCTCCAGTAACTCAGGGCCTTGGACGTTCTCACGGGCTCTGTGCTGCTGGGATCTGATGAGCCAACGATTTGCGGGGGGGACCTGGGGGGGAGAGAGCTGCTGAATCAGAGGGGAGGAAAGGTTTTCTTCCGGGGGCCAACGAGGCCAATGCCAGTCACCAGGCATATGGTTTACCCTTCCCAGAGCCCTCCCCAGATGGGAATTTCTCACACTCCCCTGACAGCTTTTCCATGTTTAACCATGCTTGCAGTCAAAATGTTCTTCCTTCTGTCCCCCAGGCAGCTCAAACGCTGGCTAACTCCCCTTTCTCTCCGCGAGGCTGGACCACAGGGCAACACGCCCCGGCGGCTCCCTCCTCACCTCTGTGGTCAGGGGAGCTACACGGCTGGGCCTTGCTGAGGTTGAGCATAATGACAGTGCCTACTGCCACCGGGCACACTGTGCAGAGTGGAGAATGCCAACAGCAAGTGGCACCTTTAGTCCAAGGCTGCAGGCCGTCCAAAGCCACATCTTCACCTGCTTTCTTCAAGGCTCTACTTTATAGTCTTTCAATCACTCAGTGTGTTCGGGCAGCTCAGGATTTGCGTGGTTTTGGCTTTGAGGGGACTTTTTCAAGCTCAAGGTGAAGCTGTGTTCACAGCAGGCAGCTCCTTGTCACGGAAGCACATACACAGCTGCCTCCAGATCACCACTGGCCGATCCTGGGCCTGGTCCCCAAGCCATGTTTAACATCAGTTCCACCCAGACCTAGATCTCATGACCCAGTTTTTCTGGCCCCTTTCAGGTGGAAATGAGGGGGCTGGCATTTTCATATTAAATCTATTTTAAAAGATAAAACTGCCGAGAAGAGACTCTCTTTAGCTAGAGCCATTATTCTGGGGCCTCTCCACCTCTGCTTTTTATCCTAAACCAGGGGTCAGCTACCTTGTTTCTGCAAAGAGCCAGCTAGTAAACATTTTCAGCTTTGCAAGCCATGTGGTATCTGTCACAACTACGCAACCTCGTCATCACAGCGCGAACGCAGCTGTATGTCTTGCAGAGACCAATGAGCATGCTGTGTTCCAGTAAAACTTTATTTACGAAAGCAAGCCATGGTCTGGATTGAGCCATAGTTTGCTGACCCCGGCCCCAGTAACCGGGAGAAGTCCCCACCACCTTCCTCTCCTCAGTTTCATAACCTGGCTGTTTCTTGCCATCACCATAGACCTAGAAATTTGTTATGCAGCTTGGGAGACTCTTCCTTCAACTCTGCCAAGAACCCATCAGCACAGGTGACACACCATAAGACAAAAAGAATGTATTAGCTCCCTTCACATGCAGCAGAGGTAAAACACACACACACACACACACACACACTCACACTCACTCACTCTTATAGAAGAATGACTTTGGGCCCTGTAGGAAGAATATTTCTAAAGGGGAAACTCACATCAGTCATGGCAGAAAGTGTGAGCCAGAATCTTGATTCATATAGAACAGAGATTGTGCTGGAAAACAGCACAGGACACTTGTAGGAAATGAATCACTTATGGAGCCTAAGGAGGAGGTTTGTAGGGTTTCTCGGGAGACGCCCCACCCTGCCCCTCCCAGAGGAGGGGCTTGCACTGCACCAGGGCCTCCAGGTTCCAAGGAAGGAGAGCAGGATGTGGGCCAGGGAGCTTGCCAGGCTGGGTGGAGCGTGTGTTTTTGTAGGTTTTATTTGCCTGTTTTCAAAAGGACTGAGGCAGCTCTCAGAAATTAAACTGTGAAATAAGACCATGGGAAGAAAACAAAAATGAAGGTCCAAAGAGTGTTTGAGGTCCCTGGGGTGTGTGAACTGTGCCAGCTGGCCCCCAAGCTTCCTGATGGCAGAGGCCAGAAAGGTAGATGAGCCTTGGGTAATGGCTGCCCTCAGAGCGGGGAGCTGGGACTCAGGAAGGCTGGTGGCCGGCAGTCACTCACTGTGGACTCCTTAGGCCTACGGTTCTCCCCCACCCCCTGATCTGCTGGAGCAGGTGATGCCAGAGGTTGAAAATGAGGGCCAAGCCCTGGGTCACCCTGGCCTCCTCCAGACCCACAGGGATTTCCCCAAAATCAAAGCCCTGATCAGCCTCCAGCACAGACTGAGCAGGAGGGCACTCAGCCCACGCCCTCTGAGTCCCCGGGTGTGAGAGCCCCAAGCAGGGGCCCCGCAGTCTGGTCTCCGGCCGGCTGTCTTTGCTTTGGCGGAGCCCACGCCCTGCACCTGGCCAGCCTGCCGTCGGTGGGGTCAGAGAAGCAGGGTGGGGTCCACCGAGTGAGTGGTCCTGGAGCTGCACAGAGAGGAAGCCCCCAAATAATCACCACCTGCACTGCTCTGGGCTCTGGTGATGCCTTTGGTCCAGGTCCCCCATGGCCGGAGTCCCCTGTATGTACGTGGAAGGGGGCGGCCAAGGCACAGGAAAGGCACAACCCCAAACTGCTTCTTTCACTGCTTCACACACGTCTCGGGGGAGCTGACCTCAGTTCCACTCCAGACACACTCGGGCACATCCTCCCCGCAGCAGCCGGGCCAGCTTCCCCAATGCCGGCTTTGCAGTGAGGTCTCCGAGACTGTCCCCGCACCATGGTGCCAAGAGGACCAGAGAGCACTTGGCTCCAGGCTCCTCCCCACCTCCCCCCACCCACTCCCGCTCTGGGCTCATTGGGGGCTGCTCTGCCCAGGTCCGGGAGGGAGTCCCTCCTGCCCTGATGAGCGAAGGGGCTCCGGGCAGACACAGCACCACAGCAGGCGGCAGGTGGGGAGTGGGCTCCCCTCTCGGCCTCTGCCCTCCCCTGCTCACAGGTGGCTCAGAGTTCGGGACCTCTTACCCTCGTGGAGGCAGGGGTGGAAGCTGAGCTCTGGAAGAAACGGTGTCTACCCCGGGCGCTGCCAGCAGCCGGCCCCACCTGGACCCTGGTGCTGCAGGCAGGTCACCCTGAATGTCCCCTTGTCCAGTCTACTGAGAGCTCTAAGAACAGTTAATCAAGTCAGCAGTACAAATGCCACCTCTGAGGCAGCCCTCCGGACAGGAGAGCCCTGGGGGCCAGAGGCGTGTCCCTGGGCAGCAAGGGTGACCATGTGAGGCGGCTGGTGCCGAGGGACCCGCGCCCACGCCATCTTCCTGTTGTGGAGTCGGTGCCTTCATGCACCCCTTCAGCACCAGCTTCCTTTCAACCGCGTGGAAAGGAGAGATAAACGGGCCCTCTGGGCCGGTGGCCGAGATAAGGGTACTCTGGTCACTCCCCCTTAGCTGCTCGTGGAGCTGGGTGCCAGGGCCTCTGCCCATGGGAAAGGCAGGGCCAGGCCTTGCTTGGTGGACAGGGGAGGAAGAGGGGGTGAGCCCAGGGCTCATGCTGCAGGAGGAGAGGGCCAGAGCGCCCGGTCCTCTCTGTGTGGGGAGGTGGGTGGAACAGGTACAGTTGGGGCCTAGAAACAAAATGCGGAATCTCAAGGCCAGGGCCGCAGCCCCCTGTGCGCTGGGAGGGTGGAGGTGTGCCGAGCCCTCCTTGGTTTGTAGACAGCCGTCCTCCTGTTCACAGGGCGTTCTCTCTGTGTGCCATTTTGTCTCCAAATTTCCCCTTTTTGCACGGACACGATCATGTTGTGATTGTGCCCAACCTAATGACCTCATTTCAACTTGGAAAAGGCCCTGTCTCCAGAGAAGGTCACACTCTGATGTACTGGGGTTAGGACTTCAGCACATGAATCTGGGGGGCACAGTGCAACCCGTAACACTGCCCTTCTTTTGTTTGTTTGTTTCTTAAATCTCCAAACCTGGGTGATCATTTGTGTGTGTGTGTGTGTTAAAATATACACAACATAAAATTTACCACCTTAACCATCTTTTAGTGTATAGTTTAGTGGTGTTAAGTACATTCACGTTGTTGTACAACCATCACCACCATCCATCTCCAGAACTTTTTCATCTTTCCAAACAGAAATTCCGTCCTTATTATAAGTCACTCCCCACTCCCCCCTCCCCCAGCCCCTGGCACCACCATTCTATTTTGTGTCTCTGTGAATTTACCTGACCTGGGTACCTCACAGGTTGTGGACTGATGTCCCCCTAAAGTTCATCTGTTGAAGCCCTAACCCACAATGGTAGTAGTGAGCTACGCTCACTGTGTCCACGAACATGCAACCAGACAAGGCCGGATGAGGACTCAGCCAGAACTCATCCATCTGCACAACAGGAAGAGAGCTCACCCTAGAACCAACCCAGCTGGCGCCCCATCTCACACTTCAGCTCCCAGAACTGGGAGAAAATAAGTTTTTGTTGTTTAAGCCACTCAGTGTGTGGGATCTTGTTATGGCAGCCTGAGCAAACCAATGTCTTCAGACAAGTGGACCCTATAGCATCTGTCCTTTGTGACTGGCTTATTTCACTTACATAGTGTCCTCAAGGCTCATCCATGCCTCTCACATAGAGCAGAACTTCCTTCTTTTTTAAGGCTGAGTGATGTTCCATTTTATTGCTGGACTGCATTTGGCTTATCCATTCCTCTGCCGATGGACACGTGGGTTGACCCCACCTTTCAGCCGTTGCGAACGATGCTGCTGTGAACGCGGTGTACACGAACCTCCTCTCTGGACCCTCCCCAGGCTTCCTGCAGGAGGGGCAGTGCCGAGGCGGAAGTGGGGAAGGTGGGTCCTCCTGCCCGTGGCTGGGCCCTGGCCTGGGCTCCATGTGATGTTCACCAGATAGGGAGCCCTTCCCTCCTGCCATCTTTTTTTTCCTACCCTCCGTGTTTCCTCTTTGGAGTGGGAATGGGCTGGGGGATGGGGGCATAGCCATGCAGTGACCATGACCTGGCTCCTGGCTGGGCACCTGGGCCAGCAAGGAGGGACCACGCTGATGGCTTCCCCTCCACTCCTAGACCACGGTCCTGTGCCCGGCGCTGCCCTCTTGCAGGTGCCATCCTGCTGCCTTCACCACTGCGCCCCTCCCACCTCCTTCCCTGAGGTCTTGGCCTCAGGCACTGGGAACTCAGCGTCCCCTTCACTGTTCCTCCCTCCATCCAAGCCCCTCGGTCTGGCCCTGTCTCTTGTGTGTCCATGTCTTGCTCTCTGTTCCCACTGAAGCTGGGCCCTCTACCGGTTCACCTGGAGTGACCGTCACAGAAGCCTCCGGCCGGTCCCACCTCCAGCGCCACACCCAGACACACTGCCAGTGTCACTGGCTCCCGGGCCCCACTCTTGCTCCAGACCTTCGAGGCCCCTGATTCCTCCTAAATGAAGCCCGAGTCCTTGGCCCGCAGCCCACAGCCTCCCCAGGAGGACTCCTGCCGCCTCTCCTCTAGCTCCCAGCACATCACCCTCCCAGCCTCCCACATGCGGGACCCTGGAGGCCCTGACCCCCTCCACTGGGCGTCTCTGCTGGCTGAAGGCCCAGTCGTTCTTCTGTCTCATGTGGACCTCGCCTCCGTAAAGCCCGGATCTCTCGGGTCGGCCGTCTCTTTTCTGACCCCGTGGCACCACTTCCAAGCCATGGGCTATGTCTGTGTCAGTGTCCTGTGGCTGCCGTAACAAATTATCACAAACTGTGGCTTAAACAACAACTGTGTGTGCTCTCCGGTTCTGGAGGCAGAAGTAAGTCCAACGTGAAGGTGGGGCTGGGCCGTGTCCAGCTCTGGTGGCCCCGCGGACTCCTTGGCTTGTGGCCACATCATTCCAGCCTCTGCCCCCATCCTCACACGGCCTCCTCCTCTTCTGTCCTTCCTGCCTCGCGTTCTGGGGGAACTAGCGTCTGCCCCCTCACTCCATGGTCACTTCCTCGGGGAGACGGTCTCTGCTGCCCGCCTGAGGGTCCAGCTGCCCCTCATCGGTGGCCTTGCCATGATGCATGTGTCACGTGACTCCTGGGGTTCTGCAGCCCCCAGGGGCAGGGGCTGGGTCTGTGGTGCCCGCCATCGCGTGCCTGGCACCATGCCCAGCATGACTCATGGGTGCCCTACGTCTTGGCTGAGTATTGGGTGCTCAGTGCATACATTAGTTTGATTGTCTGAGGCCAAACTGCTGCCGTGGTCAGAGTCAGGCTGTGCAGAGTAACAGTCACATCATCCTAGCCCAAGGGCTGCAGCTCCTCCCAGCTGGTGCTGCAGCCTCCGTCCGCCCCTCTCGGCACCAGCTGGCTCCGGCCCAGGCCCAGAGCATAAGTGATCTTTCCCTTCCCGAGGATCTGGGAGCGGAAGGCACAGGTGGGTCCTTGGAGACAGAAGAGAGTCCGTTGATAATGTTCTAGATGCTGACTGGGGAGGGTCCTCGTCTGCCCACACTGGGGGCACTCGGGCTTTAGTGCTGAAAGTCCTCGGCAGAGTTGACCTTCAGGCGATTCAAGCTCCACCCAGCTGGAACCCAAACCCTGGGTGGGAGGGGCCGTGGGAGCTGTCGGGCCATCACCCCAAGAGCTCAGCCTGGGCACCTGGGGCTGCCTGGCGAGTGGGGCTCAGGCCCCTCCCGACTGCATTTTCCGACCTCTTGTGGGGACTTAACCAGCCTCGGGGCCTTCTGTGTGGCACACGCTGGTGTGAATTGTGAGCTCCCCCTGCCCGGGCAGTTGGGACTTGCCATGCTGGCCTGGTGATGTCATTGTCGGGGTGGCAGCATGAAGACTGAGAGGTCCTGGTTCCTGGAGTGCCCTCTCTGCCCCTCCTTCTCCCACAGAACCACGGGCTCTGACGGCAGGCTCTCAGCAGGATGCAGCGGCTGACTGGATGGGGGATGTCTCGATGGAAAGGATTTTGACCCACGTGGTGTAGTTGCAGGAAGGGACGGCTGCCAGCCTGACAGTGGAGGAGAAAACAGAAGAACCACCCAGATATCTCAGAAAGCGCGGCAGCCTCTCACTGCCCGTGGGTGGCCTGGGGTTACAGTGCCAGGCCATACTGACCTCTGTCCGGAACGATGCTCAGGGTCTTCAGGAAATGGCTGGATTATGTTCTGAGGTCCCTGTTTAAGAGAGAAAAACAGGTCCGTTTTGTTCTGTTTTGTGTTGAGATGAAATTATACAACAGAAAACTAAACATTTTCAAGTGAACTACTCACTGGCTCTTAAGTTTATTCACAATGTTGTGCAACCACCGCCTCTATCTAGTTCGCAAACATTTTCTTTTTTTTTTTTTAATATTTATTTATTTTTTGGCTGCGCCAGGTTTAGTTTCAGCATGCGGACTCTTAGTTGTGGCATGCAGGATCT
The DNA here is from genome assembly GCF_949987535.1 of Balaenoptera acutorostrata. Lineage (NCBI taxonomy): Eukaryota > Metazoa > Chordata > Mammalia > Artiodactyla > Balaenopteridae > Balaenoptera > Balaenoptera acutorostrata. The sequence continues at coordinate 67,843,914 of NC_080076.1, read as the reverse complement.
AGTTCCCCAACCAGGGATCAAACCTGGGCCCCCTGCATTGGGAGTGCGGAGTCTTACCCACTGGACCACCAGGGAAGTCCCCCCAAACATTTTCATCACCCCAAAAGGAAGCCCCATACTCATTAGGTACCTGCTTTCTGTCTCTATGGATGTGCCTATTCTGGACATTTCATATAAATGGGATCAGGCAGTATGTGGTCTTTGGGGGCTGCCTTCTTGGCATAATGTTTGGGAGATTCATCCATGCTGTAGCCTGTGTAAATACTTCCTTTCTAAGGCTGAATAATATTCCCTTGTATGGATAGACCACTTTGGTATATCAATGTGTTTATCCATTCATCAGTTTTTTTTGTTTTATTTTATTGGAATATAGTTGACTTACAATGTTGTGTTAGCTTCAGGTGTATAGCAAAATGATTCAGTTATACATGTACATATATTCTTTTTCAAATTATTTTCTCATCTAGATTATCACAGACTATTGAGTAGAGTTCCCTGTGTTACCCAGTAGGTCCTTGTCAGTTATCTGTCTTATATATAGTGGTGTGTGTGTTCACCCTAGGCTTCTGATTTATCCCTCCCAATCCATTCATCAGTTGAAGGGTAGTTGTGTTGTTTTACCTTTTGACTATTTTGAAATATTGCAAAAGAGAGTGCTCTTTGAACATTCTGGTACAAGTTTTGGTTTGAATACCTGTTTTCATCTCTTTGAGTTACATACCTCAGGAGGGTAATTGCTGAGTCATACGGTTATCAGGTCGGCTTTTTAAAAATGTCTTCGCTTTGAAATGTGTTTGGAAGGTGACCGAACTGGGCAGGTCACACGGCGGACCTGGGTGTAGTTTTTCTCTCGGAGACTCAGTTTCCCTGTCTGAAAAATGGGCATCTGGAAGTTCCTGCCCCCTAAGGGGATGGGGGTGGATTCAAGGAGATGATGTGGGTGGGTGGCCAGCCCTGTGCCTGGCCCAGAGGCTGTGCCGGGCAAAGGTCAGCAGGTATTTGGCAAAAATACCCACTTGGTACATCAGAGATTTGAGGGTTTTCCACTGTTTGGGGAACTTACTTCCCTGTAGCACCACAAACATCCTCTGACTGTACCCAAGTTCTGCTACAAATAAAGGAGCCAGCCTTGGACACCGAGCCCCAGGACCAGTGGCCCGTCCCACAGATGGAATCTGCTCTCAGCACACAGGGCAGCAGGAGGAGGAGGGCTCAAAGCTCAGGATGAATGTGGGGTCCAGAGCCAGCTGTGTCCCGTGGAGCCTGTGGGCCCTTTGGTGAGACCTGGACCTCCCTCCCCACCCAGTTTTCTGAGCCTCTCCCAGAGGGGCGATGCCTACCTGGCAGGACCCCCCCAAGGATGTGAGCTGCTGTCTGTGAAAGTACCCAGCACTGCATCACCAGCACCACTGTGCTGCTGCCCTGGGACCAGGAAGGGGTGCGGGACCGGGAGAGGAGGGCGGGAGCCGGGAAGGGGGCTTCTGCAGACACGATGCGATGTGGTGAGGGCTCCAGGGCTGCCTCACGCTGCAGCTGGCTGAGACGCCGGAAGGAAGCCAGTATTTGATCTGCTTTTAACTTTGTGAATAAATACGGCCCAGCCTCTGCTGGCGGTGTAAATGGGGATGGAGACCACCCGCTGCCGGGGTCTTCCTGTCGCCCCACCAGAGTTCCCGGTGGCCCTTTTCCTGTTCTTCTTTTTTTTTTCTTTGGCTGCGCCACGCAGCTTATAACTTATAAAATCTTAGTTCCCAGATCGAACCTGTGCCCCCTGCAGTGGAAGCACAGAGACTTAACCGCTGGACCGACAGGGAAGTCCCCTGTTGTGTCCTCTTGACCCCATGCGTATTTATCAGCGAGCCACTCCCTGCTCCCCAGGCCTCTCTCCGTCGTCCCTTGTCTGTTCTGGGCAGGGAGGGCTGAGAGCGTAACCTTTGCTCCTCCTGAGGGCCTGCTCCAGACTCACGGGGTGGGGAGGGCACGTTGACCTGAGGGTGGGACAGGGCTGGGATCTCGCAGCAGCAAGGCAGCCGAGGCGGGAACTGGGGACCCTCCAGGCACCTCGGGTCCGGGAGGGCCCTCCTGCTCGGCTGCCCCCAGGAGGTGAGCAGCCAGTGGTCCGGGCACACGTTTCATGGGAGTCCTGCAGCGGGGGTCCCGCAGGGCCCGGCAGAGGCCTCGGAGGGGTTCTCGCTCCCTGAGGTGCAAAAGCAGAAATGGGGAGGGGCGTGTCGAGGCTCCTCGGGGCCCTGTGAGGGGCTGAGGGACTGAGGCTGGTCCAGGGGCGGGTGGCGCTTTCCGGGCTGGTGTGGCGTGGCTCTGCCAGGGCAGGGAGGACAGCGTCCGGGAGCTGCAGGCGTGGATCTGCGAATGGGCCAGGTCCTCCTCTGACCTCAGGATCCTGGCTGGCGGGGATCTCATCCAGCCTGGCTGGAGAGAGTGCAGGTGGACAGGGAAGAGGCCCGGGAAGGGGTGTGTAAACTCAGAGGAGAGGGGCGGCTCGGACCCGTCGTGCGGCTCTGCCAAGTTGACGGGTGGGCAACATGATGGCAGGGGCTGCCCTTGAGGCTGCGTTTACAGAGAAAGCCCAGGCTTCCCTATTGTCTTTATTGCTCAACAAGTACACAGGTGGGAGGGTGTCCTGGAGCCTGGGTGGCCATCACCCAGCCCTCTCTCAGGGAGCACACCCTTGGAAGTTTCAATTCTATGCTTATTTTGTGCGTATTTTAGATGTGATTGCCGAGGGGCTGCTAGAGATTAAGGGAAGCCGCCCTCATCTGGTCCCCCGGTACCGCCACCCCACCATTGCCACTGGTGGGAGGGGCTTAGGAATGTGTCATGTACGTAACATAAAGTGGACCACTTTAATCATTATAAGTGTGCCGTTCAGTGGCATTAAGTACATTCACATTGTTGTGCAGCCATCCCCACCATCCATCTCCAGGACTCTTTTCATCTTCCTGAACCAAACTCTGTCCCCATTAAAAAATAACTCCATTCTCTTCTACCCCCAGCCCCCGGTAACCACCGTTCCACGTTCTGTGTCTATGAATTTGACTGTTTAGGGACCTCATATAAGTGCAGTCATAGAGTAAATTTGTCTTTCTGTGACCGGCCCATTTCACTTAACATGGCATCCTCAGGATTCATCCACGCTGCAAACAGGTATTGGAATGTCCTTCCTTTCTAAGGCCTAGTGATATTCCATTGTATGGATATATGGATAGACCACGTTTTGGTTATCTGTCACCCATCGATGGGCAGGTGGGTTGCTTCCACCATTTGGCTCATGTGAATAGTGCTGCTGTGAACTTGGGTGTGCAAATATCTGTTCGTGTCCCTGCTTTCAATTCCTTTGAGTATATACCCAGAAGTGGGATTGCTAGATCATATAGGAATTCTATGTTTAATTATTTGAAGGATTTTTTTAAACCAGTGTCGTCCTCGAGGTGTAAGAAGGGGATGTGATCCCCAGCCTCTCAAGTTTTTGCTCTGATCCCTGGCACCCCCTGGAGCTGTTCCACCTTTGGAACCTTTCCTGGGTAGCAGGAGTGCCTAGCACAGGGGTAGTGACCTAAGTCTGAGCACTGGTGACCCTAGAAATCTGTTACAGAAAAACATTTTATTGAGCAGTAAGGGACCCCACTGGGGACAGAAAGGGCTGGGAATAAAGGAGCATGTGAACCTCGGGGCAGGGTGCGTGCTGCTTGACTCTCCATCCTGTTCTTGCTTCAGGGAGCAGGTCTTCCTGGGTCTCTCTATCCTGCCTCCTGAGACCCCAGGCAGGAGGCTCTTTGGAAAGCCAAAGCCCATGTGGTAGACTGCTAAGGCTTCTCTGCACCCTGTCTCTGCTCCTGCATCCTCCTCGGCTCGCAGAGTGCAGACTTTTCTTTCTTCAGCTCACAAAGGGGCCCCTGAGGATTGAGCAGAGGAACGTCACGTTTTCTTCCAGGCCAGCTTCAGCCCTGGGATGTTAGGGCAGACTCTCATTTCAAACCTCAGTTTCTGAGGCTCCTTGCTTATGGCCATTTAGTGTGGAAGGAGGCTCCTGGCTGAGGAAGGCTCAAACAGAACGACACAGGTTCTAATCTGTGGCAGTGGGCAGTGGGGGGCGGGGCGGGTCACTGCAGGAAGAGGCATTCGCTGCCTTAGGCGGTGAAACCATTGCCCTCTCTTCAGAATGGCTCAGCCAGCAAGATGCTGTGGGGTCCACCTCCTGGCACCATGCTCCAATCGCCGGATTTTGGGTCTGGGGCAACCCAGATCTTCGTCCGACTTTTCCGGAGCGTGCTTTCTCTTGGGAGCACGTCTGGGGACTGGCTTCTCTGGTTCCACATTTGCTGGCGTGGCCAAAGGAACATCCCCGTAGGCCCGGTAGCCACCAACCAGGCAGTATGTCTCCCCATGCCAGCCCAACTGCGTTTCTCCACACCCGCGGTTGAGGACACGGTAGTGACCAGGTATAGGAGGAGAAACGGGAGCCACTGCTGCTGCAAAGAAAATCAGAACTGATCAGTCACTTCTGCTGTACACAGTCTCCTGCCAGAATTTCCCTCTCTCCTGTCTCTCCCAGTTTCTGGCTGAAGACCTTCAATCTACTTGACATCCAAAACACAGCCTTGGCCCATCACCTCTATGAGTCCCTAGAGAAGGGACACTGGCTGCAAAAGCAATTCCTAGAGCCTACGGCTGCAGCACATGAGGAAGTCTCTTCACCGTTTCCAGGGAAAACAGTAGAACCCGAAAGTCATTGCAATCATGATCCTCTCCATCTCTCCCTTCCACAACAGAGAAAACATTTCTTGCAGTCTGTCACTTCTGAGGCTTTAATGGAAATGTCTTTCAAGGTTTGGAAAAAAATAATCTAATATACATTGGTGAAGAACCCCTCCCACCTTGGCAACCCCTCTTGGGCCCCATTTTATACTGCCTGTTTCCACCACACTGAACTCTAGCCCTCTGATACTTTTATGTAGATTAGAACAAGGCCAAATACAGAGGCAGAGTGATCAGGAGACTGAGAACCGCGTTCTGGGTACCAAGTCTAGGCTCACGTCAACCCAGCCTCCTGGGACAGCATCTCCTCAGCCCTCCAGGCTCAGTAGCACTTCAACAGCCCTCTTGGTGCTTCCGGTCTTCCCGTCACTATGGCACCACCCTCTCCCCTAGTCTCAGCAGCTCAGGACGGGATGTGTGTGAGGGCACCGGTGTAGATGTCTGCATGACAGCACAGAGGTGCCTGGGTTTGAAGGTGCGGTTCAAGAGGGGCCCTCTTCCTCAAACTGCTCCATTTACCATTTGCCAACAAAAATGCACTTGTCTTTTGCTAAGAGGCCAATCAGGAAAGGTTCTGAATGGAAGCATCCTGTAGCCCAAAGGGGAAGGCTACATTTATAAAGATCAGAACCATCCTGCACACTTGTCCAGGGATGACCTTTCACTTGTCCTCAGCAGTGAGCACTGTGGGTCCCTGAAGGTGTCCCAGGTCACTGGTATTACTTACAGCTGGGAAAGTGCTCAGGTGTATGTGGTGGGCAAGCCCCACAGGAACATGTGGCAGCCAGGGGAGGTTGTGTGTACACCATGCCTCCTGTACAGATGCCCGGTCTCAGTGTGCTGCTGCACTGCCCTCCCAGGGCACAGAGGACAGGTTAGAGTAAATATAGACGATCCGGTCAGACATTCTCTCTCAGACAACCAAAGAGATTGGTATCTGGTGGAGAACTGGCAGGGAAATTTCTCTGAGGGCAGCACGTTGGCATAGTTACCTTGCCATGGAAACTGTAAGAAGGCCTGTGAGGTCATCATTACCCAGTGAGGTCATATAAGGAACCTGTGACTTGAGGGGCAGGCTTCAGGAGGAGGGGCAGTTTTGTAGAGGAGAGTAGGGTGGAAGCAGAGGTACTCTGCCTGGCCCCTCACACCTGGGCCTCCCCACCCATGCCCTAGTCTAGTAGACACCCCACGTGGGGCGCGCCGGTGGGCTGGCACAGCCCCAGGGGCCCCAGGAGGGCAAGAGAGACCCACATTCTGAGATTGGCTTGAGAGGCAAGATTAACGTAAGAGACAGCTAGATTGTATGGCACTGACCCTAAGAGGCAGAGATTTGTGTGGATTGGGGAATCAGGGAAGGCTCCTTGGCAGTGGACCTGAAGGACAAGTGAGATTTGGACCCATGGGGAAGAGAGGGAAGACATTCCAGATTGGAAGAATAAAAGCAAAGACACACTCTCCTCGACCTTGTCCCACCCCAAATATAAATTCATAGAACCCTCACATTTTCACAACTGAGGACTGAAGAAAACCAAGAGGTTAAAGGGCCTACCCAGTGTTACACAGGTAGTGGAGAGGTGTTCTGCTCAATGGTTAGGTTCATGTTGGGGCTCCGGATTTACAGCTGATAGGAATGTGAGGACAAGCTCATGCCATTTCAGACATTTCCAAGTGATACTGAGAGAGATGTTAAAGGTGCAAAATGAGGGTGCTGAATGACCTCACAATGTGGGAATGGTGGGCCCATTTTAATATGAAATTCAAAACAAATTCATGACAAAAGGACATAATACAAAATGACAACATAATCATTACACTCCCCTCTCCCCTAGAAGTAAAAATCATTATAATCCTCTCTCTCTCCACCATGAAAGGATGAGATAAAGGCTCAGCAGCAGCCCCTGTGAAAAACATGGTCTACACTGTGAAGAGGTGTTACTAAGACGATTTGGTCCGACTCAGAGAAGGAAAGAGACAACTCTGCCCTTAGCCTGATCAGGCCCACAGGAAGGAACCACACTGGGGGCAGCCTTTGAGAGTATGGCAATGCGAGAGAACCTTCTTTAGGAGGGGACTCCCTGTTGCCGGCCTTGAAAAAGCAAGGATGGGACATTCGTTTACTGGGGCTGTTGCAGAGCGGATGTGCCCAGGAGGTAGAGACTGCTTGGACTACTATTTTAGAGGTTGGGCCACCCTGGTTGAGAACCACAGCACCTTGTATTCCTAAACTGCTTGAATCAGCGGGTGCACGTTAGGACAGACGAAGTCAGGCCTCATTGGAGCAGACTGCCTTTGGGAGTGGTAGAAGGTAAAATGTGAAGGGGAATGCTCTGGAGGAGGTTTGTCATGGCAGGTGGGCCAGCATGAGACCATTCAGATTCTCCAAGGCTCCAGAGATGACTTGACTGGGAGCATCCCTCTGATGTGGTGCGGGGACTCCTACCTTAACAGGACCTGGCTGGGCATCTGCTGGAGGCAGAATAAATGGTTTATTAACTTAAGAGAGCGAGAGACTCACCTGGGGGGTTCCACAAAACCACTTAAAAAGACTTGTACCTGGATTCTTGAGCCAGCCCTCAGAAAACTTATCTAGATCTGGAGTAGGGCTCAGGAAGCTGCACTTTTAATAAGCTTCCTGGGCAGTCCCACCACAGTGGTCCATGGATAGAGTGACCAAATTATTGTGTATTCTCGGTTGCTTTTGGGAGTCAAAGTGGGCAATGTTAAAAACTGCAGCAGGCATACGTATAAACAGGGAATATTCAAGGCAAACAGAGGTGTAGAGTTATTCTATGCATGAATCAGATTTGAGAAAAGCTAGCCTGGTGGTTAAAGAACACAACCCTTGGGACAGACAGACCAGATTCTGTCCTAATTACTTGTGTGATTTTGACGAAGTTCTTTTATCCTTCTGACTGTTTCTTCATATGGAAAAGAGCTATGGCTGTACATTTAGCACAATATTCTCTTTTGGCAAAGGTTGCTCTGGGTCCATTTGTGTTCTCTGCAACTTAATCCTTTCCGGTGTGCAAGCATTTTTAAGTTGTTTGGTGAAGTATTACATTTGACTTGCAACTGTTCATTACTTTGGGCAAAGCTTATATAATGCTGCAGAGACTAGAACCTATGCAGAGATAGTGAGAGGATGTTATAAGCTTATTCTCCGGTTTATAAAAAAGTTTAACCTTTTCTCCTCTTCCTCCGCCTGCCACCAAGAGATGAGAAAGGAGGCAGAGCCTGGAAATGCACACCAAGCAATACTTCTGTGTCAGTTTGCCTTTTATTCCTCTGCCAGTACTTCCCAGAGAGATTTCACCAAAAGTGCCTAAGCTTGCCATGGCCATTGTTGTGAAGAAAATTTCTCTCTATTGCTAGTCACATCCCCTTTTCCTTCTCCTGGGTGCTTAATGGATGTTTGGGGGCAGGAAATAAAATTTAAACTAAAAAAAAAAAAAAAAAAAAGAAGGGGATGTGACCTGGGCACCGACTGGGGACACCCCCCCCCCCCCCGAACTGACCCAATTCCTTCTGCTTTTTTGGAGGGGGGTGGGGGCTGCCTTTTTTCTTTTCTTTGCATCGGAGGATGGATTTTAGATTTGCAGAGTGCTTGGCTGGAGGCTGCTGAGCCTACTTGCCTGGAGAGGAGGTTTCAGATTTCACTGTGCAAACCTTTTTCCACACTAAGCCGGGAGCTGTGACTCAGCCTCGCTGCCCCCTCCACTCCCTCCCCTCCCCCCCTCCCTCCCTTTCCCCCTTCCCCTCTGGCTCTGAGCATTGGGTTGAGCCGCCTTCATCTTGCTGAGCCTCTAGAAGGCATGGGATCCCAGGCCCATGCCCGCTTCTTTCCTGTGTTTGGCTTCAGCTTTGGGTAGAGCTTTGCAGGAAGTGCCTGGCCTCTGCGGCCACCGTGTCACCAGGTGGCCAGGCCCAGAGAGGTTTTCCCGCTGGGCGTTGCTGGCAGAGGAGGGGAGAGCAAGGCCTCTCTCTCACTTTGCTCTGGTTCTGGGGAGACAGTGGCTTTCCAAATCCCCAAATAATGCACCTTGCGCTCAAGAGGAGGGGGACCCCCATGTGGTGTGGGGACCTCGGGTATGAAAACCCGCAGGGTGAGAGGAAGGCAGGTCCCTGTGTGCTGGTTAGAAGCGGGAGGAGGCAACTGAGGGCTTTCTTCCCGCCCGTCACACTTGCATCGGAGCAGTCTTGGGGGGGGGGTCAGTGAAATGAGGGGTGCTGAGTCCAGATGAGCTGGACAGTGGGCTGAGCCCTCAGGTGGGATGCAGGAGGGGTGGCCAGCCATCCAGAACTCAGGCTTAAAAGCATCAGTTCCTCAGACGTCGGTTTGGGGAGGTGTGTGCAGAGGGAATACGGCTGGGTTTTTAGTTGCCAGGGAGCCTCCTCACGACCCCATGGCATCTGGCTGCAAACCTGGCCCCTTAGTCTCACCTGGTGGGGGTGAAGCATCCACGTCGGAGCCGATGGTCCCCCTGGACACGGGCCAGCAGACCCTCACGGGGTGGGGGGGATGACTCGGTTTTGCACCAGGTTTTAGCCCGGATATCGTGGAACCAGCACGTGGTTTCACAAACATGAATTCTTGCAGTTCTTGGGGTGAACCTTGGGGCCCTGAGCCTGACCCTGAAGTTCTTACTGGAGACTCAGTGTTGATTTGACCTTGGTCGTGAGCTCAGCGCAGTCACGGGCCTGGAAATCAGGTGGCATGCTCAGTGTTCTTCCAGGCGATGAAGAATATGTTGACTTTTTAAGATTGTTATTTTTTAAAAAACAGTTCAAAGGTTCTTAGGATATGTGGAGGCTGGTAATTCTGAGCTAATGGAAAAGCCGGGCCCAGAGGAGGAGTTGGGGGCAGAGGATGGGACCTGTTGAAGGAGGTGGGGAGGGCACGGCCGGCCGCCCTAAAGAGTGACAGTGATGTTTTAGAACTGAGGGGACCTCTATCCATTGTCGAGTTCACAGGCCCAATTTTAAGTCAGCAAAACTGAGACATGGACGGCTTAAGTGAACCGCACCATCTCAGGTGTGCAGCCCCCTGGACAAGACCAGAGCCTCTCGCTTCTGAGATATTCCCACCACGGCTTAGAGCTGCCCACCTGCCCCACCTGGAGGATGAGTCCCAGGTTGCAGGGCCAGAGCAGAGAGCCCTGTGGCCCAGGGGGACCATTCAGGTTCACAGGGAGTGAGGCCCTGAAAGCTGAAGCCTTCCGCCCGTGCCCAGCTGCTGTGGGAAGCAGCTCCTGTGGTTGGCAAGTTTCGAGTAGGGGTTGCTGTAATTTAGGAAAAGAAGGCCTCGTGTTTATTTTATTTAAACAAGCACACAAACCTGTGATTCCCAGAAGGAAGTGGAAGCTGGAGTCAGACCTGTTTTGGAGGGTGGGGTACAGAATTAGGATTCTGCATTAACAGGGTTTTGTGTTTTTTAATACAGTTGACCCCTCCCCAGCTGTCCTTGGGGATGCTGAGTGAAAGCTAGTTAAGTGCCTTTGCAAATTCTCAGGAGGAGGAGGCAGAAATTGACCATGGCCTTGGACTGTCCTGCAAGGACAATACAAAACCCAAAGTCCAGGGGGTCTGTGGGTGATAACCCAACACAACGATCTTGGTAACTAAAGCCCCTATGATGGTCCGTGGATTTAGGGTCCATGGGATTAAGAGGTGCCAGGGTGCCTCTGTGCAGCTCTTGGAGTCCTCCTGCTACACTCACCCCAGAACTAGCCTCTGCTGGGACCCTCCTGTGGACACACACACAGGCAGAACCCAGCCTGGCCTTTGCGGCTGGCACTGAGTGCAGACACCAGGGACCCAGGTGGATCGGCATGGCAACCAGCACAGTGCCAGGCCGGGTGGGGGTAGTGCAGGATCTCTGCCCTGGCTGTCTGCTGGAGTCCCATGGGAATCTTTTACAGCCACCAGGGCCCAGGCCACCCCGGGCGTCTGACTCGGTCTGTGTTGAGCCCGCCTATGTTATGTTTTCAAAGCTCCCCAGGTGACGCTGCCCTGTAGCCAGGGCTAAGGACACCTGTTAGAAGGCGTGTGACCAGCTGGGACCGGAGGTGGAGGAATAGGGTGAGGCAGATGCGTGGGAGGGAGCTGGGACTTTGGCCGTGTGGGCGCCCGCAGCTCGGTGGCCGGTCTTAGCCTGCAGTGAGCACCTGGCCAGTCCAGCCGTGGCTCCTCCCGGCTGCCCACGTGGAAGGAAGTGAGAACAGCCCCGTTTCAGGCTCTGGAAGCCCGAGAGTGGCCCTGTGCTGGGCCCTGTGCCCACCTGGCCTGGGCAGTGTTTGGTGGTGGCAGTTGTTGTAAACTGGTGACTGACCACCCCGGAGGCCACCTGTGCTGTAGCCTTGGGCTGCCTGCAGGTGAGTCACAGTGACGTGACTTAACCCAGTTGGGATGACCTCTTGGAAATCCCAGGTGCCCTTTGGAAGGAGTCGAGAAGTGGCCCTCATATGAGATTTGGAACAGGCTGGGCCATTGTAAGTTGATGTCCCAGTGAGGGGGTCCCCTGAATTAGAACAGTTCTGGGAACAGAGCTACCAAAGGGCCAAGGGCTTAGAAGCACGTGTGGGCTTTGTGGTTTGGCCTGGGATGGGGCTGACTGCCGTCAGGTGCCTGTAGGAAGGTGTTAGCTCTATAACTAGGTACCCCCAAATAGGGAGCCTGCTGTAGCATAAGCCACTCTCTGTGCTCACAGGGACACTGGCTGGGAGAGGCCTGCATCCTGTTTCCTGGCCCTGCACCTGGGTCAGCAGGATCAGGTCGGATCCCACAGACAAGGTAAAAGGATGTCCCTGACAGCAAGACACTGGCATTTGGGGTCCACCTTTCAGGGCCCCCTCCCGCTGCCCCACAGCTATCGAAAGCCCAGCCTCGTGTCGCCTGACGAGGGGGCTGCTGCTTCGTCCCCTCCTCGCGCTGCCGTCTTTGGCCAGTCAGTTGTGAAGGTGAGATCAGCCTACCTGAGGCCCCTGTTCCACGCCTGGAGGTGACCGGTGGGGCATGGAGCCCCTCTCCTGGCTCTAACACAGGCTGCTTCTCTGCAACGTAGATGCACCATTCGGGACGCCGCCGGGGTACAGCTGTGCCATGGACCGGGCCGAGGAGCAGCGCCGGCACCAGGACGGGCTGCCCTACGTGGATGACTCACCCTCCTCCTCGCCCCACCTCGGCAGCAAGGGCAGGGGCGGCCAGGACGCACCGGAGCCCACCAAAGTGGTGAGTCCCGGGGTGGGAGGGCGGGTGCCAGCAGTAGCAAGTGGGTCATGGGGCAGCCAACAGTCGGAAGTCAGTTACTAAAGCCCTTATTCCCCCATCTGGTGCATGGGGACCGCCTGCTGGAAGCATGAGCTGGGGGATTGTGGCGGGGCATGGACGAGGCAGGCAACCCGTGCTGAGGCCCAGAACTCGGCTGCCGTCTAAAGCAGCGGAAACTGGGGTGGTGGCCCCAGCAGGGTGCCGAGCAGGGTGGTGTCCGCCCCCAGAGCACTGGCCCCCTTTTGCCAGAGGAGATGCTGAGATGACTCATCCACTTTCCAGGGTCTTTCTCCTGAGGTGTCATTGTCATTAATGATCCCGCCGTCACCTCCACTCTACAGATGGAGAACTGAGGCCCCGCGGTCCATGGCGAGTGCAAGCTGGCACATCCTGCAGGTGCCTCTCTCGTGGGCACACGGCTGGGGTGGTGGCGGAGCTGGTGTGCCAGCCCAGCCTGGCTCAGTGTCCTCACGCTCCCAGCGGTCCCACGGCTCAGGCAGGCACTTCTGAGGTGCATTAGGGCCCAGCCGGGCACCCCTTTGACCTGTCGGGATCATTCCTTTTGGGCTGAGAGGGTGCTGTCCTTGGGGCACCTCTGTCTTTCTGGTCCCACTGTCCCTGAGGACAGACACCTTCCCCCTTCTGCTTAGCTTGTTTCTGGGTAATCTCCACTCTGAGTTTAAAAATGAGAGCGAGGGACTTCCCTGGTGGTCCAGTGGTTAAGACTCTGTGCTTCCACTGCAGGGGGCACAGGTTTGATCCCTGGTCGGGAAACTAAGATCCTGCATGCTGCATAGCGCAGCAAAAAAAAAAGGAGAGAGAGAAAGAGTGAGAGGACTCTGCTTTTCCCTGTGGCTGGAAGCATATCTTTTCATTGCAGTGGCCTCTCCGCTGGGCTGGCGCCTTAGCTGCAGAACTACTTCTTTCTTTTGCTTTTGTGATTTCTGAAGACCGCCGTGCTGGGCAGGCTTCTCATCCTGAAACGGGGGTGGGAGGGGAGCCCATGTGTAATGCATACCTCCCTCGTGCAGCTTCTTACCAAACAGCCAGTTTCACCATTTTACAGACGAGGAGACTGAGGTTCAGAGAGGCAAAGTGACTTGCTTGAGGCCACACAGCTACCAGATCTGAAGCCTTCCCCACCCCTCAGCTGACAGTCTTTCCCTCAACTACCTTGCCTTTTTTTGATGCATCCCCTTTCTTCCTGCGTTGTGAGTGTCACTTGGTACAGACAAGCATCCTTACGGCTGAGCCCTGAACTTGGGACAGTCGTCCCTGTCCATCTATGGTCCCTGAGGACTGTCTTCCCCCCGCACGACCTTGCTCTACTTCAGGCCCCTTGAGGAGGCTGCTCTGCCCTCCCTGTGCCCCAGGCCCTTTGCGGCTGGATGCCCACCTACCTCTCCCTGGGCTCCTGCCCTCAGACCCCTGCCACACTGACTTGGGGTTCTGCTCCCACCTTTTAGCCCCCAGTTGAGGGGCTTATCTGCTGTGGAGCCTGTCCAGATCCAGGTGCTCACCCTCTCCTGCCTCGCGGAGCCCACAGGCATTTCTCACGTTACACACAAGGCAAGAGGCTGCACCTGCTTGCCAGGCCTGGGGGCTCCAGTCCCCAGCAGGCCACCTGGCCCAGAGAGGTGTCAGGAAGCACTTGGGTGAGATGGGGACCTGATCAGAGGAGGACTGCACTGTTTTGTTCCAGAAGCCCCGTGGTTAGGTGCTTGGAGCCCCAGGGTGGGCACCCTTCACTCCCCTGGAGACAGGCACAGCCCTGACTTTCTGGGTCCCCCGTCAGCTCTGCAGTGAGACTTCCTGCTTTCATCTTTGATTATGGGTTTGAAGACGATGCAGCTGTCACTTTCTAGCACCCACAGAAAGCATGGTGGTCTTGAGGTCACAGCTGCCTCATCCCCATCAGCCAGGGGAGGGATCCCTGCTCATCCCTCTCCGTCCCTACCTTCCCAGGTGGGGCTCATCCCCGGCTGCCGAGCTTGGGTCCTTTGAGCAGTAAGCTGTCAGGAGGACCTTCCTGGGGACTCCATGGCAACTTGGGGGCTTGGTGGCCTCCTGGGGTGCAGGTCAGCTCCATGCATACCCATCCTCAGGGGTGGGTAAGGGGTCAGCAGAGGCCAGGCCCCCCCCTTGCCTGGGGCACTGTGGAAAGGATGCAGGTGGCCATGTAGGGTAGATCCTGGTGACCGAGGCTGTCCCAGCGCTGAGCGTCAGTGACATTCTCCATCCCTGGTCGTTCTCAGAGGTGCCTGCCAGTCTTGTCTGTGTTTCCCCTGGACCCATGACTATGCAATGCCAGCCAGCGAGTGTCAGGATAAGGATGAGGGTCTGGGCATCACCCCCGGCTGCCATCCTGTGGGGAGGCGGTGTCCTTTGTTCTGCAGCTGTGCTGACCACCACATCCCAGCCAGGAGCAGCCCAGCCCTCACGGCCCAGGTTCTGCGCCCCAATCACCCCAGGCCCCAGGGTGGGGGTGGGCCTGACAGCTGGCTGGTGGGTGGCAGTTCTGTTCCCCTGGGTCCCTCCCTCAGCTTCCCTACCTTGTTTTGCCACACCCAGTTCATTTTTTATTTTTTATTTGTTCTTTTAGCCTCAGGGTTGTGTTGCCTTGCCCTCTCCCCTCCCGGGCAGCAGTGAGAGGAGGCCTCCTTCCTTCCTTCTTCCACTCGCCCTTTTCCTCCAGCTTCCTCCCTCGGTCTCTCGTCTGGACTGGGTGCATTCACGCGCCCTTCCCAGCGCAGGCACGTGCCGAGCTGGGGTCGTAAACATCGCTGGTCCCCGCCCTGGCCTTTGCTCTCTCTTCTGCACTTCCCCTCCACCCTCTCTCCTCCGGGTGGGGTGGGCCAGTGTCCAAGCCGAGCCGAGCCGTCCTTGTCTGCTGCCACTGGCCCGTTTGAGGCTCAGAAGAAGGTTGTAGTCTGAGGAGAGGTGCCCTCGCCCCCGCCCAGACGTTCCCTTGAGCTGGCTGCACCCTTTGGAACAGAGAGCTGGACGGGGCGCTGTCCTGCCTACGTGCCTTTTCCGCCCGGCTCTCCAGGCCGCAGCGGTGGGAGCAGCCCCACTGGCCGTGCTCACAGTAGTGGGGTTGTTCCCGGGCGCACGAGCCTTCACCCTGGACCCGCTGGGAGGCACGTGCACGGTCCGCTGGGAGCTTGCTTCCCCGAGGCGCCTCCGCTCGCGACGTGGCCTCTGTGGTCTGAGGTGAGAGGAGATGATGGGATCCCTCCACCCTGCACATCTGTGCTGATGGTGGTGGCACTGGGGGCCCAGGGCAGGCTGCATGGATGGTCCTAGACCCCAGGACCCGCTTGTCTCACGGACAGGGGTTCCCTGGAGGGGCCCTTGGAGCTTCGTAAAGATGCGGCCAAGCCAGGGCCCAGCCAGCGGTTCTGGATCCTCTCATTGGCTGGTTTATTCTGTGAGTCTTCGTGGAGCACCTGTGTGTTCCGGGCGCTGTGCCCCAGAGGCTCCCATTCTTGGAGCCGCTGCCCAGCATGGCCTGGACGGGGGCTGTGGTGTGGGACGTGGGTGTCCTTTCCCCGGAGTGGCTCTAAGCCAAAAATCTGATGGCTGTCCCCCATGTGTGCACACACAGCTGTCTCCCATTCACCCACAGGCTGGGAAACCAATGACGGAAAGCACAGGGCTGTTACATCCCCTTCTCTGGACACAGGGCCCCAGCCGTCTGGCGCCTCCCTCAGACTACAGTGAGGCGGGTCAGCACAGGCCGGGCAGAGGGAGGGCAGCCTCAGCCTGGTGGAGCACAGGCCATGGGTACGGCCAACCTGACACCGGCTTGCCTTGTTGGTGGTCCAGGAGCAAGTGAGGGCTGTGGCCAGGAAGTCGATGAAAACAGCACTTTCATTGCCTTTGGAGTCATCATCTCTTTTAGTTTCCTGGGCATCTGTAATAAAGTACCACAGACCGTGTGGCTTAAAAAACAGAGGTTGATTTATCCCAGTTGTGGAGGCTGGAAGTCAGCAGGGTTGGTTTTTCCCGGGGCCTCTCTCCTTGGCTTAGAGATGCCCGTCTTCTCCCTGTGTCTTCCCGCTCTGTGTGTCTGTGTCCTAATCTCCTTCTCTTGTTCTTTTTTATATTGAGGCATTGACATATAACATATTCGTTGTAGGTGTACAACATAACGATTCAATATATGTATATAATTGTAAAATGATCGCTAACCATAAGTCAACATCCATCACCACACGATTACAAATTTTTTTTCTTGTGATGAAAACTCTTAAGATCTATTCTTTCAGCAACTTTCATGTATACGATACAGTATCATTAACTATAGTCACCATGCTGTTCATTACATCCCCAGGGCTTATTTATTTTATAACTGGAAGTTTGTACCTTTTGATCGCCTAGTCTCTTCTTAGAAGGATACCAGTCATTTTGGACTAGGGCCCACCCTAATGACCTCATTTTAACTTGATTACTTCTCTAAAGACCCTTTCTCTGCACACAGTAACATTCTCGGGCACCAGGGACACATCGCCCCCGTAACACCATCACAAGTAGGGGTGGAATGTGGTCTTCCAGCCTCTTGGACCCTAACCCCCTGCATCTGCATCCAGGGGCGCATCAGCTCTGTGCTTCTGAGGCAAAGGCAGCAGAGCATCACCCCACATATAGGAGGGGCGTTTAGTGGTAGGGAGGGGGGACCTTGCCGTAGCCCACATGTATGCGGGTCCAGAGTCTGGAAAGCAGGCTCAGAAGAGCAGGTTCAAGGGACAAAGACCCTGAACCCAGGGGATGGGGTTTCCCTTGGGCAGGTGGCCACAGCCCCCAGCCCCACCACTGTGGCTGGGAGGGAGGCGGTGCTGCCTGGGCCTGGTGGGTCCAAGGGTCAGGTGGCAGTGGCACAGAGGCCGGCGAGGCAGGTACCAGGAGAGGAGAGGGGAGCTGTGGAAGGAGTCGGGGTGGCCGTGTGGGGGGCCCGACGCCCCCTGGGCTCAGCCTCTTCCAGGACAGCCACTCCTTGGTCACGGGTAGAAGGTGTGGAGAGAGGCCTTGCCCACCCTGCTCAGCTCCAAACTGCCCGTTTCCTGGGGTCAAGACCAAGGGTGGCCTTCGGCTTAGCTGGATGACCATCCAGAATTTGCAGTGACCACAGTCGAGCTGACATGCCAGGACTCCCGTGCCTTCCTAATTTAATCCCACCTGGAACCTTCTTGGGAAGCTTGTCCTCAGGTTGACAAGCCAGCTTCCTCTCTGAGAGGGGCCGCCTCAAGCACCCTACCCCGGGTCTGATTTTTGTCTGTTTCTCCTGCAGAGTGAGCTGGACTTGGAAAAGGGCTCGGAGATGAGGAAATGGGTCCTGTCTGGAATCCTGGCTAGCGAGGAGACTTACCTGAGCCACCTGGAGGCGCTGCTGCTGGTGAGGAGGGTGCAGGGGCTGAGCGGGCAGGATGGGCCCTGGCGAGCTCTGCTCACGCGTCCCAGGTCCCAGGTCAGCCTGGGAGCAGCCCACCCTCCCAGGATCCTCGACACACCTGTGGGCAGGCAGGACATGCCACCTCTGTGGAGGTTGGGCCTCCCCAAGGGGCAGTGGATGCCAGTGAAAGACTCGGGTACCAAACCAAGCTGGCTTTAAATTTTTATTGTTAATGGAATTTTAAAAATAAAAACATGTATGTCACGTGACCACAGTGCACTTGACAAGTGGCGAGACCTGACACCTGTGCTGCCCCACCAGTCACCTGTGCCCTCTTTCAGCCCATGAAACCTTTGAAGGCTGCTGCCACCACCTCTCAGCCGGTGCTGACGAGCCAGCAGATCGAGACCATCTTCTTCAAAGTGCCTGAGCTCTATGAGATCCACAAGGAGTTCTACGACGGGCTCCTCCCCCGCCTGCAGCAGTGGAGCCACCAGCAGCGCGTGGGCGACCTATTCCAGAAGCTGGTGAGTGACCCGGAGCAGGGACCCGGCAGCCTCCTGGGGGTGGCGGGGTGACGGGTGGGGGCCAGGCCTCTCCCTGAGCCTTGTGCCACCTGCGGGCGAGGCTGCTGAGGGCACAATGGGGAGGGAGAGTCTGGGACACATCTTACTGCCTGGGATGCCGAAGGGGGGCTGCGGGGAGGGGGCGCCGCCACAGCACCACTGCTGGACCCCGCACGAAAGCAAGGCTTCCCTCCCTCTGCTGGCCCCAATGCCATCTCTGGTCCTTTCCGGGTCCGCTCAGTTTTACTCAAGGTTCCCAGTCTCCAGACTGGTCCCCTCTGGACCACAAAGAAGCCACTGCCCTGGGAACAGGACTCAGACTCTGGGCAGGGGGACTGGGGCAGGCAGAGCCTGGAGGGGCAAGCACAGGTGGGGACAGCGCGGGTTTGTTGTACTTTATTTCATTTTTGCAGTTCTATGAATTAAAGGCTCTTGAATTAATCAAGAATTTTTTTTTAAAAAAGTAGTTTGGGGAGGGAAGGCTGGTCAATAAAAGTCAGGGTCATACGAGAGGAGCCCTTGGGTCCCCAGGGGGTCCCTGGCTGAGGAAGTGGTGAGAACAGGCCTTCCGTGTGGCCCCAGCTCCCGCCGCAGCCATTTTGGGGACCTGGAGGCACGTTTAATGCTAGCGACTGTGACAGCAGCTCCCTGGAGCCTTGCAGGAATCAGGACGCGTCCTGTGGACAGGCTGGAGGAAGGCAGGAGGGCTGGTTTGTACCTGGGGATGGCCATGCCAGGCTGTGAACCGAGGGACCATGAGGCCATCTGGTCCCCGGGTAGTGGGTTCAGCTCTGATCAGGGGGCTCAAGGGGGCCTGTGGGTGCCCTGTCTCACCTGAGCTGAGGCAGCCCCACCAGGCAGGTCCCATCTCCACCCCATGCAAGTGAGGAGGCCGAGGGGCAGGAGGTCACCTGCCCAGACGGTACCCCTGGTCTGTCTGCCTCCAGGAAGAGTGCTTTGCCCTGCCTTCAGGGGCATAATACTGGAGGGTGGGTGGTGCTGGATGACAGAACAAGGGTTTCTGCAAGGGCTCAGTGGGCCAAAAACTGGCTGGGAGTCCATTCGGCAGATGTAGCTCTGGGTCCCTGGTTAGAGGGAGGGAGAGGCGGCCGTGGGGACAGGTCAGGGAACTTCTCTGGCCATTTGCTGACCTCGGGGCCCACGAGGAGCCAAGGATTCAGCTTTTAAAAAGTCAACGGGATTGGGAAAATCTAGTAATCAGATGAAGCGGTTTGCTGGACCCCTTGGCACTGGCCAGGCCACCCCCAGAAGGGACCAGGCTCGGGTGAACACTGAACTGAGACATGGGTAACGTAGAACTTGTCCCAGCAGAAGGGGTGGTTGAGGGACCTGAGGATGATGGAGAAAACTCTCAGATGGAGCTGCCGGATCGATGTTTGTCTTCCAAGGTGTGAGGTTCATGTGTGAGGAGCCCCCACCTCTGTGGGTCTAAAGGGGGAGCCAGTCTCTTTAGGTGGAGGCTGGTGGGGCATGTCTCTATATAAGGGGCAGCAAAGAGGCCACCTCCCAGCACTGTGAGCCCCCATCCTGGGACGCCCTCGAAGGCGGGTGCTGGGTAGGCCTGGGTGACCGGGATTCCACCTCTGAGGACCCCTAATCCTGATTAAAGGGTTGCCCGGGCCTCCTGTGCTCTTTCCCTGGAGTGTTCTCCCTCCCGAGGGAAGCCGGTCCTCTGGGGGTGGGGTGGCCAAGGTCACCGGGCCCTCTCTAAGTGCCCAGAGCATGCGGTGAAAGAACGCCACCCCCAGCCCTCCTGGGCCGCCCAGACGCCCAGCTGGCCCACCGCCGGCTTGTCTTGGCTCATACTGGGCTCTGGCGTTCCGCCCGGGTGTGGCTTTCCTGTTGGCCACCGCCCCGGGCTGCAGATTCTCCCGCCCGGGACCCCTTTCCCGTGGCCAGAGAGCGGAAGGCTGTGTTTTGACGCAGGTGCTCCCCATCGTTGAAGCCCACATCTTTGAAGAATTGTGTTGTGGGCAGAAACTGCAACCACACTCTTCCCCAAATAACACTCTGAAGTCACTCGGAAACTGAAAAAAAAAAATTTAATAGTCTGATGAACACCAGAATTTGGAAAGTTTCCTCTGGTTTCCCTGGTGTCCTTGAACTACCTTCACATATCAGATGTTGCAGCGCAAAGACGTGGGGAGAGAGGTGGGGCTGCCGTGGGAAGTGGAGCCTCAGGAACCACGTGCTGCATGTTCACGTGTGTGCTGCCGGGGCGGGGCGCTGGGTCTCCCCAAGGACAGACAGACACCGTCCCCGTGCCTTTCAGATCAGCACAGCAGGGTCAGGCTCCCCAGCTAGGAGAGTCTTAGGACCCGAGGAGCCTGTGATGCCCCAGCCCTGGTACCTCTGCCACCCGGGAACTCATGAGCCACACCTGGTAGCTAGGAAGCCCTGTCCTGACGGCGCCTTGACTCCCCTTCCTGTGGGGCTGTGGGTTATTGCTACCCATCCAGGGGCTTTGTTTCTGGCTGAATTTTTATCAGCTCCGGTTTTTTGTTTCTAATCATTTCAAACTTCCTGAATTGTTGCAAGAATAGCACAAAGAACTGGGTGTGCGCCGGATATACCAATTGTAACATTTTGCACTGATTGTAACATTTTGCCACATTTGCTTAATCTTTATCTCTTTCTCTCTCCTTTGTATACACCCCCCCCCCACACACACACGCACACATGCTGAATAGTTTGAGAATAAAATGCAGATCCCTCTGCCCTTTTACCCCTAAATACTTCATCGTGTATTTGCTAAGGACATGCTCTTCCACAGCCCACAGGACAGTCCTCCATCGGAGGACGGTTCACAGTTGAGTGATATTATTATTTAATATGCGCTGCTTCTACAGATCTCTCCCAAGTTAGCCATCGTGTTCTTTGTAGCCATTCTCCTTCTGAGTCGGGATGCAGTCCAGGTCACGAGATGTACGTGGTTGTCAGGTCTCCTTAGTTTCTTTCCATCTGTACCAGTTTCTCAACCTCTGCTGGTCTTCCACAACCTTGACGTTTTTCTGAAGGGTGCATTCTAGTTTGGGTCTGATGTTTCTTCAGGAATAGATTCAGGTTCTGCGCTTCTGGCAGGAAGAAAAAAAAAACCACTGCAGTGATGCTGTGTCCTGTCGGTGCCTCACATCGGAGGGCATGTGATCTCCATTGGTTTATTGGTGCAGCTCGGGTTCTGATTAGTGCATGAATTGCTTGGAACTTCTCAAAAACCACTTAGAAGATGTGAGCTCCTGGAAGAGGGGGCAGGAGAGGTAATGAAAGGGGTTCTCCTCCCAAAGACCCTGTGTTAGTTTACTAAGGCTGCTACAGTCCAGGTGGCTCAAACAACAGAGATCTATCTCCCATTTCTGGAGGCTAGAAGTCTGAGATCCAGGTGTGAGCAGGGCTGGTTTCTCCCGAGACCTCTCTTCTCGGCGCGTAGAGGCCATCATCTCTGTGTCCTCACGTGGTCGTCCCTCTGTCTGTGTCCTAATCTTTTCTTCTCATAACGCCCCTAGTCAGATTGGATCAGGGCCCACTTGAATGGCTTCATTTTTGCCCAATCACCTCTTTAGGTCCATCTCCAAATACAGTCACATTCTGAGGTGCTCAGGGTTAGGGCTTCAACGTATGCATTTTGAGGGGACACAGTTCAACAGTGATATCCCCTCAGGACTTGGCTGAGCCGTTGCCTCTTTAGAGAGACCGCCCTGACCACAGTATCTAAAGCAGCCCCGCTGTTCTCCTCGCCTGCTCTGCCTTCAGCCATCTGCCATATTACTTGTTGCTTTACTTATTCATCGTGTGTCTCCTGCTAGCCGGCTGCGCTGTGTCTGAATGATTCGAGGTGACAGTGCCTCAAGCAGGGCCTTTGTTTTTGTGGGAGACGCTCAGTGAGTGAGGGTGAGGGGGAGAAGGCAGGGCTCTGGGTCCAACCGGATGGCAGGGAACCTGGCGTCTGGAATGCAGCGACTCGTCCAGGTACTCAGCGGGGCCGGGCAGGGCCTTCTCCAGCTGCTGCTTTTTCTCTCGCGCCCCCAGGCCCGCACGCAGCCCCCTCAAGGAGCGAGTCCAGAAGACCAGACAGTGCCAAGGGCATCTGGGATTGCCATCTGAAGAAACATAAAATTCAATATAAATGCAAATGCACGTAGAAATAAAATTTAGGTTCGATGGAGACCGAACACCAGGATCAGCAGCAAAAGCCTCAGGCCTCCCGCTCCTGGTTGGGTGCAGTGGGAGGCCTGGCCAGCAGGTCACGGCGTCTGCCCTTACACCTCAGGCCGGGGTTTCCCTGCTGCCTCTGGAGGTGACCTGGGGCCCAGCGATGGTGGTGGCTGCACACAGGACCCCTCCCCCCAACCATGGAAGTCTTTACTCAACTGAGTGTTGGAGCAGGAGGCCGAGTGAGGAGACACTCTATTAATGCCTTTGGTTGAGAACAGGACAAACAAACACCTCTCGCCTTGCACCCGGCAGCAGAGGTCTCCCACGTGCCAGGTGTGTAGCATGACACCTGGGCCCCGTCACCAGGTCTGGGCTGGGCTCATGTCTGGGCAGCGCGAGCCCCTCTTCTCCAAGGGCAGCTCAACTGAGTGTTTCTTGCGTGTCTGAAGAGATCAGGTAGGAGCAGAGCAGTGGCCCCTCAGGCCAGGGATGGGTCCACTGAGGTCTCCCGCAGCCAGGATGAGAAGGGGCCGCTCCATCCCACCTGCTGGAGACGCTCATCCACGTTCACTGATATCCTGGAACTTCAGCTGCTGCTGGTGGCCCCATTTAAATGAGTGGGGTGGGAGGACGAAGAGAACTGCTACCCGCCCGGGGCTGTGAGTCACTTCTCAACGTGTCGCTTTGGAAGAAGAAAGCGTGCTTAGCGCGTGGGGAGGGGAAGCAGGTGGGAGGCAGTGACAGCGTGGGGGAGCTGAGTTTCCTGCAGCCCTGCACCGTCTGCCGCACCTGGGCTTCCTCCAGAGCTGTGCACAGAAGCCCGTTACCCAGAGGGATGGAGACCGCCTGTCTCGCACCTGTCCCACACCTGCCCTACACCTGTCCCACACTCTCTTCCTTCCTCCCTGCAGGCCAGCCAGCTGGGTGTGTACCGGGCCTTTGTGGACAACTACGGAGTTGCCATGGAAACGGCTGAGAAGTGCTGTCAGGCCAACGCTCAGTTTGCAGAAATCTCTGAGGTACGCGTGACGCTGTTCAGACAGGTGCGCCCCTCCACCTCCTGAGGGTGGGCTGTGGGCTGGTCGTTGGCACACCGTGACCCGGGAGAACAAGGCACAGCAAACTAAGGTCTGGTTGTGAACCTCAGCTGTGTTTCCAGATGCCTGTGGGTTGTCATGAGCAGACAGACGGAGCAGCCCGAGGAGCACCCTGCCTCGCCAGAGGCCAGGGCCCAGCTCTGGGGTACCCCGGACAGGCTTGCACTGTCTGTGTGCAGTTCGGGGTGTCCATAGTTCTGCCTCATTAACAGAGGTCTCGACACTTGAGTCCTGAGGCCGACTTTGCACCTTGCGGATGGAGAGCAGGTGGGGAGGTGTCATGCTCTGCTCCTCTGGGGTCTGCAGCCGGCCCGGGGGATGGGGCTGGTGTGCGTTCTGTCGACCCGCGTGGGAGGAAGCTGCAGGCTGGGCACCGCACCAGCCCGGGGGCTCTGAAACCTCAAGCCCTGGAGTGTTAGCACGAGGGGCCTCGGAAGAGCCCCCCGGATGCAGAAGACAGGCGGCCATCGGGGGCTGGTGGCCATGCCAGGTCCTCCCTGCCCCGCTCCATCCTGCTTCTGCCCGTGGCAGTTGGGTGATACTTTCTTCTTCCCAGGCCTGTAGTCCTCAGAGCCCTGACCTGCCTTCCCCGCCAAACAAGGATTCTGGGTGGGAAGACCTCCAAGTGAAACCCCAGCTTTAGGAAGAGAAACGGAAACTAGAAATAGGCAGGGGAGGGTCTCTTGCTGGGATACGATCATACCCCGACTGTCACACCTGGGCTTTGTTCCAGGGGATTTGTGCTATTTTATAATTTATCACGGGGGCTGGGGCCTGTGGGTCCCGGCACCAGCGTCTCCCATGGTGATAACGTGCCACACCGTTCCCCAGAGCCCATGGGTGCCCTGCTCCCCACCTGTTGCCGCTGGTAACGGGCTACATGCACCCAGGGCTGCAGGTTGGCTCTGCACTTCCCTCTGAAGCTGCCCTGGTTTGCCTGCAGCATTGGGTCTGTTCCTCTCTTTAGCTCATTAAACTAGCAGCCCCCATACCCCTAACAGCTGGAATGCTGGCGCCGAGTCCCAGGTGACTTTGACAAATTAGAGTCATAATCTTTTAAGAGCAGGCTGTGGTTAAATGGAGCCAAGTTCACGTCCACCAGGACAGGTGTCCACAGAGGAGGGAGGAAACGATGGTGGCACACTACCCGGGAGTCATGTGGTCCCACCAACCAGGCACAGGTGGGAATCTGAGCACAGGCCCAGGCCCAGGCAGCAGGACGGGGTTCGGCGCGGCCAAATGCCGGTTCTGTGAAACTTTTACCATCAGGTGGTATCCACTTTGGTTTTCCATCCATGTTTCAAAAAAGACCCAGAGAAATTAGAGCCACACAGACAGTGAAATGAACCAAAAGGACACAGAAGAAGCAGGCCATTTAGAGGTGTGGGGAGTTGCATTCTGGGGGGTCAGAGCTCGGCCATGGAGACTGGATGTCCATCTCCAAGGACGGGCAGGGTGGAGCAGTGGTCCTTCATGTCTCCCAGGACTGGCCTGAGAAATGGGTGTGCTGCAGTGTCCAGTCAGACTGGAGTTGCCTGAGATGGGTTCTGCGAGCTCGAGCTTCCCAGATAATAAGTAGGTAACAGGAATCATGTGAAAAGGGCTTCTGGAGTCTAGTCAGTTTGGGAAATGTGGGGTTAAACCAAACTTGTAAGTTTTCTTAAGGCAGGCCTCCCAGAGCCCCGAGATGCTCAAGGTGCCCACGTTCATCACACCTTCCAGGGGCCCTTGGCGCGTGGGCTGCTGCCCTGGCTCACGTGAGTGGCACCTAATTCTTGCAGATTTGAGCTCTCACACCCCCTCGCCCCCCCGCCCACCCTCTGGGAGCTGCTGAGGCAGACAGATGGAGGAGTCATTGAGGGGAGCTAAATTCTCAGGAGAGGCACCAAGGTGCATTGTGAGTTTGGCCCCCGTGAGTTTAAAATACACTATGTTTTCTAGTCCCAAGAGGTTTCCCACAGCCTGAGAGGTTGGGAGGGCCATCTCCAGGCCCCTTCCCATTCCTGTGCTGTGTTTTTTGTTTGCTCAGAAGTCTCATACTGGGATTAACCACAGCTTCTTTCCAGAGACTATTTCAGGCACACAGGGACCTTTTATCCACATTTCTCTTGGTACCGTGGACCAAATCAGCAGTGCCTTTGACACGGTTGTGTTGAAAAATGACCCACCCACTAAAAAGCTCTGCTTACTTCCTGGGCAAGGACGTTTGCAAAGTCAAGAGAGGGGAGGCTGGGGTGGAGGCAGAGTGCATGCCAGCGGCCTGCCCTGGCCTCCCCGAAGCTGAGTGCTCTTCTTTCTGACCCACCAGCCCCTGCACGTTGTTTAACTGCTCCAAGAAAGCTGATCCGTGCACCCAGGGTGGGCGTTGCCAGTTGCCTCTCTTTGCAGGATCCTCTGTGTCAGAGGTTCTCAACCAGCGCTGATTTTGTCCCCTGGAGACACTTAGCAATGCCGGGGGATGTTTTAGATTGTCACAGCAGGAGGAGAGGGTGCTGCTGCACCCATAGGATGCTATTCAACATCCCAGGGTGCATAGGACAGCCCCTTAGAATAGAGAATTTCGGATCCTAATGTCAGCAGCATCATCCAGGGTGAGCGTGTGCTCAGTTGGCCCCGTTCTGCAGCCTGTGGCCCAGACACAGCCCTGAGGTTTGCCACATCTGGGCTTCTCAGCGGTGAGAGGAGGGTGAGAGTTCTGCTGAAGGTTCCTGACCGTGAACTCGCTGCCACATCAGAGCTGCTTCATCTGCCCTGTGGAAAACGTGCTTTTCTCTTTGCAGAACCTGAGAGCCAGAAGCAACAAGGATGCCAAGGACCAAACGACCAAGAACTCTCTGGAAAGTGAGTTCTCCATGCCGAGGCCCCTGCATGCCCCTGTGGTGGCGGCCGCTGCCAGCAGGCAGGAGCAGCCAGGGCCCCCAGCTGGGTCATACTCTGGCCCCTCTGCTGCTCCAGATTTCCAGTAGTGGGGGGTGGGGGGATGGGGAGGGAGCAGCGCTGGCCGTGGTGGGTGCGGAGGGACGTGGTCAGGACCTGTCGCCACCAATGGGGGGTGGGGGGTGGGACAGAGAACCAGGAAGAGGTGGGAGTTATCGGACTCCCACAAAGCAGGCACTGTCGGGCATTTACAGTGTCATCGTGTTGTCCCAACGGCCCTGCAGGAGGCTCTTGTCTTCCCTTGTTTCAGATGATAAAACAGGTTTAGAGTGGAAAGGACCATGTAGAACGCAGATTCAGAGTGGCTGGGCAGGGGTCAGGGCCAAGTAGTCGGGCTCCCGGGCCTGTGTTTGCCCTCATCCCTCTGGGCAGAGTGAGCTCAGGAACAACAAGGTACTTCTCATTTCTGGCTGTTAGGGTCTTGGGAGGAGTTACGCTCACAGAGAACAGCAGACGTGGGCCGGGGCCACAGCTACACCGCCTTCTGAGCCGGTTTCCCCCATTTCTGTAAAATGGGGATAACAATGCATGCCCTGCACTAGTCGTGGGGGTTACGGGCGGAGCTGCACCCTACATGTGAGAACACATGAAGCGCCTGTGCCTGTGATGGGCTGTGCCCACCACGGAGAAGCGGGGATGGCCCTGGCCGGTGGGGCTCCACGCTGCTGGCGTCCAGGGGTCCAAAAACGCTTATAAAACCAAGAGCCACATCTCAGCATCAGGCTTGGAGCCACATGGAGAGTAGCGTGCTGGTCCGCACCCCCCGGCCTGGGATCTGCGCTGGCGCTTCCTCCCCAGAGTGCTGGCCAGCTCCCTGACCCCAGGCTGGAGGGCCGTCAACACGGAGGCCTTTGAATGCTTGCTGCTGAGTCAGCCACGCAGGCTCGGGTTCTGATCAGCCCTGGACCTGGCACTGATGTCACAGACTGAAGACTCACAGCCATGTTCCCGACCTTCCAATGCATCGGGTTCAACCTTGTCACTGAGCCGAGGGGATGTGGGGTTCCCAGGGGATGTGGAGGCTGGGGCTGCCCCCACCTCCACCCTTGCAGTGAGGGTGGGTGGGCAGGTGGGCGGTCCGCCTTCTCTCACCCTTCGTCTCTCCACAGCCCTGCTCTACAAGCCTGTGGACCGGGTCACGAGGAGCACACTGGTCCTGCATGTGAGTCCCTCGGGCCCAGGGCCTCCTCACCCTGGGGTTCTTGGCTTCTGTCCTGGGGCTGACGCTGATGTCTGTCAATTTTGCCCGCCTGCACCCTTTTCTGCCACACACCTGTACTGAGGATGCAGAAGTGAGGCACCTCTGCCATCCCTGGGCTCCTGGGGGTGGGAGGGGGAACGCAGCAGGCTCTCCAGATGTTCCAGATGCCTCATCAGAGCGGGTACAGGTGGGGAGCATCCCGTCCCACATGGGCAGAGGCTTGCGGGTGGAGAAGCTTCCCGGGGGAGGGGGCGGGGACACATAGTACAGGTTGGGGCACCAATGGCAGGTGCATCCCGGGGCTGTGGTCAGACCACATTCTCCAGCCGGGAGAGCGTGTGCAGAGAGGGTGTGCAGGGAGGCCCACCTGGCGGGGCTGCTCCTAAAGGCAGTGGGGAGTCACTTGCACATTATTAAGTGGTTGTCTTAATACTGAGAAACAAAAGCAGGGAAAAAAAAGCCCCCAGTCCTACTGCCAGGTGACCTTATTCGTCTGTATTTAGAGCAAGTCTTACATGCGCTTTGTTTTTTTTTAATAAATTTATTTATTTATTTTGGCTACGTTGGGTCTTCGTTGTCGCGCGGGCTCTCTCTAGTTGCGGTGAGCGGGGGCTACTCTTCGTTGCGGTGCACGGGCTTCTCATTGCGGTGGCTTCTCTTGTTGCGGAGCACGGGCTCTAGGCGCGTGGACTTCAGTAGTTGTGGCACATGGGTTCAGTAGTTGTGGCTTGCGGACTCTAGAGCGCAGGCTCAGTAGTTGTGGCACACGGGCTTAGTTGCTCCACGACATGTAGTATCTTCCCGGACTAGAGCTCAAACCTGTGTCCCCTGCATTGGCAGGCGGATTCTTAACCACTGCGCCACCAGGGAAGCCCAACATGCGCATTTTTTAAAAAATGTACAACCAAGTCACAGAAGTGTTTGAAGTGTCCATTTCCTGTCTTGCTTCCTCCCCACAAAGGAGCCACCACCACAAGGATCTTTATGCCGACACACGTGGCATCTTTCTAAATCACTCAGACGGTGTTGTGCTGTGCATACCATTCCACGTGTGGCTTTTTACCCCTTAATGTTATATTGTGGCAGTTGTCCCACTTTGGCCCAAACAGCTCTGCCTCGTTCAGTTTTAAGCTGCGTGGTTTTCCATCCATTGCACGTTTCATAACTTCTTACCATCCTCCGACTAAGAGTTCCTGGATGGAGGGAGATAAGCTGAGATTTGCGGTTTGGGAGACTCTGGCCGGTGGCCCATCAGAGTCCTGGAGACCCTTTATTTGGCCCCCTCACCACGATGAGCCCAGGCCTGGCAGGGGGAAGCCAGAGCCACCAGGAGCGGTTGGCGGAGGAGCCTGGGATCCCCAACAC
Organism: Balaenoptera acutorostrata; assembly: GCF_949987535.1. NCBI lineage: Eukaryota > Metazoa > Chordata > Mammalia > Artiodactyla > Balaenopteridae > Balaenoptera > Balaenoptera acutorostrata. The sequence goes on along the minus strand of NC_080076.1, from coordinate 67,815,141 downwards.
CAGAGCCTCCCCTGAGCTTATTTCATCTCCCCATGTTCTCTTTGCTGTAGGATTTGGGAGCTAAGAGGGTTTTGTTTCTCTGAACCAGGAAGCCGTAGACGTTGAGCACAAATTACGTGCATTCGCAGTAGAGAAGGATTCTCAGGCTCTGATCTAAAAGAGGAGGAGCCGGGAAGGTCAGGGGCTTTCTCCTGACCTCACACGGACCGGCAGACCAGGATGGGTTCTGCCCCAGGGGACCTGTGACAATGTCAAGGGGCACTTTTGCTTGTCACAACCACACGAGGGGGCTCCACTGCCATCGAGTGGGCAGAGGCCAGGGATGGTGCCAGCATCCTCCAGTGCCCGGACAGCCCCCACCAAAACCAGCCCTGCATGTCGCCAGGGCCCGGGTAGAGAAACCTGCCCCAGACCTGTAGCGTGGAGCCCCTCTCTGCAATGTGCAAACAGCATAGGCTTGTGGGGCGCCATTAGGGGCCTGCTCCCGGCACAGTGCTCGCACGAGTGCTGCCGCGTGGCCCAGGCCATGGTGAGAAGCGGCCCCAGGTCACACCCAGCGCGTCTGCGGCTCTCACGGCAGAGATGCCGGGGCTGCTCTGACTCCATCCTTCGTCCGATGCAGGACTTGCTGAAACACACCCCCTCTGGCCACCCCGACCACCTGCTGCTGCAAGACGCCCTCCGCATCTCGCAGAACTTCCTGTCCAGCATTAACGAGGAGATCACGCCCCGCCGGCAGTCCATGACCGTGAAGAAGGGAGAGGTGAGCATGGCGGCCGAGCAGAGGTGGGCATGGGGCCCACTGTATCCGCACAGCTCAGCCCAACACAGAAACGCCTGGACTTGGGGGCCCTTGACCCTGGCAGGGTGAACCCAGGCCGGTGTGCAGGGCATCGGGGTGTGGTTTCAGGGGTGCGGGCCTCACTTGGGGGGTTATGTCCCGGGCACCCCACACCCTGCCGGATCAGGGTCCCCAGCTAAGGAGACCGGTGAGAAGGAGGATGGCATTTGTGTGCCTGGGGACCACTCGGTTTCTCTTGAGTGTTCTTTCATTAACATATAGTTAACAGTGGGTTTAAGGACTTTAAAGGTGATGAAGGGGAGGCGGGTGTGGTTTGTGTTTGCGGCTGGAGAACGGCTGGAGAACGAACGAACGTGGTTGACTTCTTCGGCCAGGAGGGCCCTCCTTTCCCTCCTCCCTCCCTCCCTGACAGCCCCTCCCGGTCTCCATCTCTCTGCACATCGTAGATGAGAGGGTGTGGAACAGAGGGGCTCAGACGCCACCCCTGCCACCTCCGCTCCTTCCCGGGAGGGGCCCAGCCCGGTGCCAGGCAGCTTGCAGCAAGATGGCAGAGGTGTGCCAGTCAGGGGCGGCGTCTAGTGTGAGCACCTTTCGTTGGAAGTGGCACCGCGGGGCGGGGCGGGGGTGCGGACCCGTGGCCTCTGGGGTCTCGTGCAGGGACAGGAGCCGTATGGCCCAGCAACACGTGGGCTGGCAGCGAACCTTACTGTAGCTGCCGCTCGGAGCCACTCCTCTTCCCGTTAGTGTGCCAGGTGCTCGGCGGCGCCGAGGCTGACGCGCCAGGACGCGGGGCTGGCGGGCAGGCTGCTCTCAGCCCTGTGCTTCCACACCTGTGTGGGAAGTGGTACCTGAGTGCTCGGCCTCCCTTGTCAGCAGTTCACACGGTCTCACCAGACTCGGGATTTGCTTCCGTCAAGACTCCCGTCCCTGTCGGGTTCATGCTGCTTGGTCTCCCCTCCTGGGACACCATGCTCTCTCGCAGGCAGTTCCTTTATAAGAGCACCGCCCTCCTGGGAAGCAGCCGTGCGAGTCCTTCTGTGGGTGCTGAGTCTGCGCCTGTGTCTCCCGCTGCACTTAGGTTCCCCGGGGAGAAGTGCCTCCTTGCTCTTCGGATCATTGGAAGCAGCTGCCTTCAGGAATTGAGGAAAATCAGATGTCGCCTGGCAGTTGTCAGCCAGGCCCTTGAGCCCGCATCTGTATCCCAGGCCTCCTTCCCCGTGGACCCATGGTCGGGGTCCCGGGGCGCCTGAGTGGGAAGTGTGTAGGGGCTGGTGCTTCACGGAGGCAGGGCTTCTACCTGCGTCCACCCCATCCCCACCAGCATCTGGTCCTGTTGACCTGTGGTGTCTGCTCCTTGAGGGGAATCGCTTGGGTGCCTCAGCCACGAATGGGGGAGAAAGGCCGGTGACCCTGATATCGGGAGTCTGATTCGCACACGCCTTCATTCAGGGCTCTCCGTCAGGAGCACAGTAAGGGAGATTGATGGCGGCTAGACCAGGATGCAGGCAGATCCACACCCACACTCCTGCCTGGGACGTCCTCGAGAGCTGGGGGCTGGGGTCTACAGATAGAGACAGAATGAGGCCTGACCCCTGGGCCAGGGTCCGGGCTCCCTTCGTGGATTTGCCAGTATCGTGGTTGGGGGCCCTGCTTTCCTGGAGCTGGGAGACTCTTCCTGCCCATCTGCTGCACATTTTCTGTTTGAGCCACTGCAGGACACCAGGGTGGGCTGGGGTTCAGAAGTGAGGCCTGGGGCCTCCTTGGGAGGGAGGACATCTGCCACGATGGGGAAGCTCGTGGTGAGAAAGTCCTACTGCGCTCAGAGGACAGCCACACCGTCCACTCCCCACGCTGTGCACCTCGTGTGGCCCTCGGAGACGGGGTGCAGCACAGAGCAAGGCTCAGGCCAGGACGTCATGGGGTGGGGGGGCTTCTCCTGGAAAATGAGGATTTGCACAGGCAGGGGTACATGGGGAGGGGCCTGGCAACTGAGTCCACCCATCAGAGCCCCCCAGGGCTGCTGTCTGAGCCCGTGTCTGCTAACACGGATGGGTGGATGTACGGGCTGCCACAAGTGCCAGGGTGACGCTGGTGGCCTGTGGAGGATGAAGTTGGTGGCTGGGGTGGGACTTTGGATGAACCTGTGAGCGGCAGGACCCGGCGGAGGAGGGGAAGGGCCTGCAGGGGGCTCCATCAGGGCTGGGACCCTGGACGATTCTGACCTGCGGGCAGAGGGGACGAATCCACCTCTGAGCTGGATGTCGGGGGCCCTCTGCTGGCAATGGCCAGAAGCTCAGCTCCTTTGTGTGGAGAAAGGAGTGCAGTGCCCCCCTCACAGAAGGTCCCTTGGTCCTGCCTCCTGGGCTGGAAGACCATCTGCCGTGTCCCTGCCGAGGGGGCATTCCTCGAGGACCTCAGTGTCCCAGGACCTGCCCCCCAGCACAGACCCCGAAGTCAGGCTGCCCAGGTCCCCAGTGCTGCATGGCCGTGTCCCCAGGTGCACATGCTTCTATGCTTCCCATGGGTGCGGACGCGGGGCTTGCCTATGCCCACAGCAGACAGGGGAGGGCAGTGACGATGGGTCACGGCCTGGGCACGTGGGCAGCCCTCCTGCCCTCCCACTTATGGTCTGGTTGGCACTGGCGGCTCCCATGTAAATCATCCAGTCTCCATGCCAGGGCCTGGCTGGCTGCTGTGAGCCGAGCTGCGCATGACGGTGATGTGGGAGTATTGGGGGGCCTGGCCCGGGCTGCATTTGCTTCTGGGGGGCTCCTGCTGAGAGTATGGGGGAGTTCAGGGAGGCACAGGCTCCCTGATAAGAACCTCAGGCGGCAGGTGGCAGTGGAGCCAGGTCCCCAGACCTGCTGGGGGGGCGGTGGGTGTTGAGGGGGGTGGGGTGACAGGGGTAGCGAGACGCTGTGGGTCTTTGCCCCCTGTGGTATGTGTGCCTGACCCTCCGGACCCTTCCCAGGCCATCACAGAGAGGGGTGGGGAGTTGCCCTTTCTGGGGGTCCTTCCCTGAGGCCAGGCGGGCAGGGTCCCCGATGAGCACCTGGTCTCTCTCCTCCTGGGCACAGACCCCTGAGCGTCCCCGCTCGCTCCCTGTGCTGCCTGGGGTGGATGGTGGAGCTCCCTGAGGCTCAGGCTTCTCATCTTCGAAGTGGGCACGAGGACTCACCCACAGCAGGAGGGTCACATCCGATGACAGGCCACGTGCTGGCACAGCACACCCGGGGTGTGCGTGGGGCAGCCTCTCATCCTGTCTCTGTGTCCTCGGCACGGCACAGCGCCAGCCCAGATGAGGTGGCGGGCACTGTTTGTCAGGTGAATTACCGACTTACCTCCATGTGCCCTGGAAACTTGTGAGCCATGGACCATCCCTTGTCTTTCAGATGAAGCCCCCAGGGGCAGAGAGGCACAGGGCTTGCTGGTGACTGGTGCCTCTAGTCTCCCTGCTCCTTCGAGGATGCCTCAGGGTCAGGGGTGGGCATCAGAGGTATAAAACCCCTATGTGGGCCCCTGCCTATCATTGGGCACTGACCTCAGAAGGACTAGAATGTGGGGTCCCAGCTGGAGGACCCCTGCCCGGCCTCCTGATGCCCTCAGATCCAGGCCCAGCCCTTAGCGTGACTGCCCCCTCTCGGAGTTCTCCCGGCCCGTCTCCTCCCCCCTTACCAGGCAGTCCCCTCTAGGCCGAGCACCAAGCTCTTATTACCTGAGCCTTGACGGTCCCCGTACGAGAACATCCCCTCTTCACGTGGCCGGCCTCTTGCCTGGGTCTCCAGGCCTGTCCTGGGGATGTATGGGCCGCCCTGCTCAGAGGGGCTCTCCTGTCACCTTGGCTGCAATGTTCCCTCCGGCCTCCAGGCCAGTGGCCGTGACTCTGTCTGGGGCTTGGGAACTTTGATGAACAAAGAGCAAGGCGTTTGGCGTGTGTGTTTGCGGGCGGATGAGGTGGAAGGAGCGCTGGGAAGTGGGTGTGAGGGTTGGAGGTGGGGGGAGTGGAGGCCCAGGCCACCCCTGCCCTGACCAGCACCCCCCCCCCCCGCCCCTGCAGCACCGGCAGCTGCTGAAGGACAGCTTCATGGTGGAGCTGGTGGAGGGGGCCCGTAAGCTGCGGCACGTCTTCCTCTTCACTGACCTGCTCCTGTGCACCAAGCTCAAGAAGCAGAGCGGAGGGTGAGTGACCGTGCGGCCCCGGCTGAGAGGAGGGTCCCCGGGGTATGGGGTGGTTTCTATAGGAGGAGACCTGGTGTTCTTTCCAGTGAGCCTCGAGAGGTCGTAACCTGTTGCCAGGCTGCTCTTGTTAAGCTACATTCTGTCTCCAACTGGATGTGATGCCAGGCTCAAGGTCAAAGTTCATCATTAGGAATCTGGAGACATTCAGGGTCTGGGTGGGTGACCAGGCTGTTGACTATGACTTCAGGTGCTACTGGGGGGCTGTCATGTCGTGACCCAGACAGGTCAGGGGGCTGCAGGGTCTGGTGCAGGTGGGGGATGGACACTGGTTGCCCCTCCCCTGTCCTCGGAGGGCATCACTAGGTGATCCCTACATTTTGTCTTCCCGAGATCATGGTGGCTTCTAAGTGATTCTCAGCATTGGCCTGCAGACCCCACCCAAACCCCCAGGGATCAGACCACACAGGTTGCAGCAGTGGGGGGCCGGAGGGGGGAGGCAGTGGCTGGAATGGAGGAAAGAAGGTCACGTTGGGAAGAACCAGAACTGGGCTCTTCACCCCATTCTGCCATCACCACGCTGAGTGGATTTAATCAGAAGAGAGCCTTGGTTTGCCCATCTGTCGAGGGAGGGATTACACCGGGTAGATTTGCAGCCCCTCAAACTCTACAGCTCTGGACGTGTCTGCAGTCCTGTCCTGACTGTCGTTGGCGGCCTAGGTGGTCTCCCGCGTCAGGGAGCCTATGAGCCACCACCGTCAGCACAGAGTGGGGTGGATGAGGGCTTGTCAGACCCATGGGGCCTGGGTCACTCGTACACAATGCCCCTCCGCAGGGGTCACCAAGGCTGGGTCGCCAGTGTCTGCCTGTGGCCTTATCCCAGCCTGTGTCAGGGACCATGAGCAGAGTTTGAAGGTCAGGTAAACTTCGTGGCCATGAACTTAGGGTTCCCCAGTGTCGAAAGCAGTGACTTAAGCAAAGGAAGGTGGTCAGCCTGTTAACCTGCCCCTCCCCCCACCCAGCAAAACGCAGCAATACGACTGCAAATGGTACATCCCGCTCACGGATCTCAGCTTCCAGACAGTAGACGACTCGGAGGCCGCACCCAACATCCCCCTGGTGCTGGATGAGGAGCTGGATGCCATGAAGATCAAGATCTCCCAGATCAAGAGTGACATCCAGAGAGAGAAGGTGGGGCTGGGGGGGTGGTGCCAGGCCAGGCTCTGCAGCTCGAGTGGGCAGCATCCCCTCAGGCTGGCAGGCGGGCGAGTTCTGCAGGGCATCTGACCCCACTGCTGGTCTCTGGGACCTGCTGGGACCCCAGTGAGCCCTCTCAGTGCCAGGCCTCCCATCAGGCATGGAGCCGTCCAGGATGGGGTGGGGGGAGGTGCCCCTCTGTCCCTCTCATAACTGCCCTGATCCGGAGCGAATCCCAGGCTGGGGGGAAACACGGCCCCTCCAGGGGTTCTGGACTGCACCCAGCAGGCCCCTGGTTGTTTCTGGAGAAGAACAGTGTTCTGGAGGAGCAGTGAGGATGAACCCCTCACCTGTAGGGTCAGCCCAGGCCAGAGCGGGTGCCTCACGGTGGCCAAAGACAAAGTGGGTCCCCAGAAGGTTGATGTTCAGAGACACCCAGCTGAGGTGGGTGCAGCAGGACAGGGGTCCTTCTCAGCCCTCACCCTACCCAGCCTTCTGTACTGCAAACCCTGCAGGATGAGGAAAGCACAGGAGCCCCAGGACCGGCGTGAACTCTGGGTTGTTTATTTGTCCCGACGGACCCGTGGCCCCCATGGCAGAGTGTCCCGAGGCAGAGGGGAGCCAGGGCTGCATCCGCGGGGCTGTCAAGCTCTCTGCCACCACTCACCCATCCGAGCCGTGCCCTCTGCCTAGTGGCAGGCAGCACAGCCTCCCCCGGGGACAGAGGGCTTCAGGAGGGAGGAACACGACACGCGGCAGGGAGGATTTTCCCAGCCAGGTCCTGGGGGTGCATGTCACCCTCCATCAGGACCCTTGCAGTCACTCCCGGGGGACCTGATGCTGAAATGTGGCAGATCCGGGAGCAGGGAGGGGCCTTTGGGGTCACGACAGGCCCCTTCACATTGTCTAAGTTTGGAGCAAGTGAAAAAAGGGAGGTTTGTGAGAGAAAGAACTTAATCCCTTAAGAAGAATGGGCTGAGCACGTCCGGCAGCCTATGCCGGGCCTGGACGCTGTGGCCGAGACCCTGTCCACGCTGGGCCGCCAGACGGTCTCCCGTCCTCCACGGACCGAGCATCAGGGGTGGTGGGGCAGGCGGAGCGGGAGCGGGCCGCGCTGGGCCAGAGCTGGAAACATGACCGTGCCCTCTCCCCACAGAGAGCGAACAAGGGCAGCAAGGCCATCGAGAGGCTGAGGAAGAAGCTCTCAGAGCAGGAGTCGCTGCTCTTGCTCATGTCCCCCAGCATGGCCTTCCGCGTGCACAGCCGCAACGGCAAGGTGAGCGCCCAGCATGGCACACAGGCCACTCTCTGGGGCTTTGGGCCGGAGCCCCCATGGCTGGGAGGTGGTGGGGTCTCCAGGGAGTCTCAATAGGGCGGGGGGCTTGCAGGTTTGTGCAGACCCAGCCCTTGGTGCAGGAATGCTGTCCGGGACCTCTTGGGCCAGAGAGACAGCTTCTCTCCTGAGTGGCTTCTGCTGCCTCTGTAGCCGGGACCTTTCCCTCCATGGGCATCACGCACTTGTCAGGGGGCAGCCGGTGGGGGGCAGCCGGTGGGCTTTGCGGGAGCCTTGCCTCTGCGTCATGGGCCCGGCTTGTGGGCATCAGCCCTCCCCTCTGCAGGTCCCACCTGGTGACCCCGGTGGCCCTACACTCTGATTCGTCACGCCCTGACCCAGGCGCAGCAGGAGGGGCGGAGGGTGCAGGGAGGGACGAGCAGTGCTGTGAGCACAGCCGCCCCAGCTCGGCCGGCCTGCAGCACGGAGATGCTCGTGCCTCCTGTGGGCGTGCTGCAGGCTCCACGCGGTGACCAGGACGGAGCCCTGGATCCACTGGGCGCCTGCTCAGCCGGGGTGGAGATAACGGGTGTGCTCTCCCCCCGCCCAGAGTTACACGTTCCTGATCTCATCCGACTATGAGCGGGCCGAGTGGAGGGAGAACATCCGGGAGCAGCAGAAGAAATGTGAGTGGCCTGTGCGCTCAGGACGTGGGCTCAGGAGCGTCAGGGCTGGACGGTCACCTCCCATGGTCTCAAACCTTGTTTTCCCCAAGGGACAGTGGAACTCTTATCCAAGTGAGATGTGCAGTGGAGCCCTAAAACGGGAAATAATGGGGGAGGGGCTGTCCTGATAGGGCCCCCTGCCCTCTGTGCCCCCCTGCCTGCCCTCTGACCTCCTCCCATGAACCCCCTTCCCCTCCTCTGGCCTTCTCTGAATTCCCGCCTGCATTCTGGACCTCCCTACTCTGAATTCCCTGCCTGCCCCCGGGGGCCCCCCTGCATCCCTGCTGCCTTTCCGAGGCTGCCACGCACGTGGCCCACCCGCCTTGCCACCCCCAGGCCTGCCACACACCCCAGCAGATGCTGATGCCATACGGCCCTCGACTGGGCCCACCTGGGCAGCCACACTGTGCTGGCCCTGCTCCCCTGTGCTTGACTGCTGTCAGGACAGGGCGCCTACTCCCCTCTGGACGGCCCCTTCTTTGGGCGCTTCCCTCCGTTAGCAGTTCTTTCCTTCTGCTCAGCTCAGAGCTGCCCCGTCCTGCCTGGCAGCCTTCAGGGTGGGATGGCAGACCCTGCCCCAGGTCCTGGGGCTGCAGCTGCCGGTTCCCTCCTCCGCCCCCAGCCATACGGTTTGGGATTCCCGAGCCATCCTTGCTAAAAGGTTTCCGTGTGTGCCCTGTGTGCCCCCCAAGGTAGGTTGGGGGCTCCACACGCCTCTGCCCTGTCCTGAGCGCCTGTCCCCCCAGGGTTGTCATTCATGCCTGTGCTGAGACCCCAGTGCCACTGCCTCCGGGGGCAGGACGGGCGCTCCTGGTGACTCTGATGGCCAGTGCCTGGGGCCCTGCCAGAGTTCCTGTCCCAGGTGTCCTGTTGTAACCAGGGGCCCAGACCATTTACAGCATGTTTTGTCTGCTCAGAAATAATCCCCTTTCCCCACCTGGTGGAGAGGAGGGGGCGCAGGGGACATAGCCCCACAGGAAGGTGCCCCAGATCACCCCCTCGCAACCGCCTTGAGGTCGTGCCAAGGTGGTGGGCGGCCCTGTGTTTGTGAGCGTTGTGCAAAGATTCCTCCCACCCTCTGAGCCTAGCCTGGTCCCCCCGGGGCCATGCCTCACCTGCCCCTTACCGGCTCCTGCCTGGGAGCAGGTGGCCCCTGTGGTCCTCCTAACCAGGGTGTGCTGAGGACCCAGTGGGGGCACGTCTGAGAACACCCCATGGGGGTCCTGGGGAGTCCGAGAGCCGGGCAGACTCACCAGTTGGTGCGCCTGTGCCTCCATCTCAGGTTTCAAGAGTTTCTCCCTGACGTCCGTGGAGCTGCAGATGCTGACCAACTCGTGCGTCAAGCTTCAGACCGTCCACAGCATCCCACTGACCATCAACAAAGAAGGTGGGCTGTGCCCCCCAGGCCGCTGTCCCTTTCTGCTGTTAGTGCCATCCTGGGACCAGAGACGTCCATTCCAAGGCTGGGTGTGCTGCTGAGGGCCTGTCAGCCTCTCCAGGGTGTGGACGGGATGGGTTAGGGGTGGTCGCTCCCAGGTGGCGGCCACCGGGTGGCTGAGAAGACCTATGACTTGGCCCCAAGTCCCGAGCCGCTCCTCAGGCCCTCTGTGCTCTGGGTCCCGCTCCCCGTCCCCCCGCCCACCCCTCAGCCTGGTGCCGCCCGCCCCCACCTGTGGTTGTGCTGCATCTTGCATTCACTGTTACACACACTCATGCACATGCAGCCACACACAGGGGTATGCTTTGTACACTCAGGCACACACACCCCATCCACGTAGCATGCTCCCCGACCCCTCTCCTGTCCCGAGAACCTGTCACATCTCTTCTCGGTCCCTGGTTTGCCCGTGTTGTGAACCCAACTAGATCCTAAGGTCCCCGAGACAGAGGCCACGACGGGTGTGTTTCTGCTCCTGACATTGCCTTGTCCCCTGCTAAGCAAGTGACAGTCACATGGGCCCCCATGAGGGTCACCTTGAAGCAGAACCTGTCACCTGCCTGCTTCTCCCAGGAGGACGGATGCTCACCTCTCTGGTCTCTCGCACAGATGATGAATCTCCCGGGCTCTACGGGTTCCTGAATGTCATCGTCCACTCCGCCACTGGCTTTAAGCAGAGTTCTAGTAAGCAGCTGGGTTGGGGAGGAAGGCGGCCGGACACTGAGCCGAAGGGTGCGGGGACCAGAGAAGCAGCTGACCGCCGGGAGGTGCGGTGCTGGCTGACGCCCACTGGGTGTGGTGTTGCTTTCCCTGGGTTGGACCCTGCTGTTGCCGGCGCCTGGCTCAGACCCTGCGAGCTGGGGAGCTGCCCCCTGCAGGCGAGTCCTGCAATTGCAGGGGCTGGGGTTTGCTATAGACAGAAAACGCTGCCTAGGTTGCTAGGAAGCCAGGAGGCTGAGGGCCAGCACCCTGACCCTGGTCAGCAGAGGAGATTCTGCCGCTCTGATGAGCCAGAGGGAGACCCTTTTAATACTTCCCCCTGGGGGCACCTCTCCCAGCCACTTGAGCTGTCAGAGTGGTGAGGGCTGGTCGCATTTCAGCCCAGGTACAGCACACGCTCACCTGTCAGCCTGGCACCAAGTTCTCAGGGTCCCTCGGAGGAGGACACAGGGCAGGCACCGTTCTGCTGACCTTCCCACCGTTGCTACAAAACCAAAGAAGAAATCCCTGATGAGTCACAAGATAGAAGATATTTACAAACTGTGTATATATGATCAGGGCCTTGTATCCAGAATATATAGAGAACTCTTATAACGCAATGCTTGAGACAACCCAGTTTTTAAAAAATGAGCGAGAGATTCAGATAGACATAAAAAACAAATTTACAGATTTGTGGTTGAATGGGAGAAATGGGCATAAGAGATCTTTTAGGGGTGATGGAAATGTGCTACAATTGGATAGTGGTAGTGATTACACCACTCTGTAAACTTACCAAAAAGCATTGAATTGGTCACTTAAAGTGGGTAAACTTTAAGGTATACAATTCATACCTCAGTAAAGACATTTTTTAATAAAAAAGAATGGAACACAATATCTATTGAATAAATTCTCACTAACTAGAGGTGAATAAGTCTGAATACAAATACTTTTTCATTTTACCCTGTACTAACTTTATTAGTACACTGATGGGCGCCGCGCCCCTGCACCCACTTTTCTCCCAGCACCGAGCTGCTGTCAGTGAGCAGGGGAGCGAATGTTCTGAGAGGTGCCGGTTCCCTGCTCACTGTTGTGAGGTGCTGCTAACCTTGCCAGGCACTGGTTTGGTGTCTTGTTTTAAAAAGAAAACCAAGGACTTCCCTGGCAGTCCAGTGGGTGAGACTCTGCACTTCCACTGCAGGGGGCACAGGTTCGATCCCTGGTCGGGGAACTAAGATCCCGCATGCCACGCTGTGCGGCCAAAAAAAACAAGACAAAAATAAAACCAAGACTGTTTTTTATGATTTAGAAAATAACACCTGCTTTTATAAAAAACATTGGTAATAAGGGACAGCATGGTCACCCTCTCTGTGTCACTCTCCTGCAGGTCTGTACTGCACCCTGGAGGTGGATTCCTTTGGCTACTTTGTAAATAAAGCCAAGACACGCGTCTACAGGGACACGGCTGAGCCCAACTGGAATGAGGTGAGGCCCGACTTCTGGGTGATCAGGAGGAACATCTTTCAGGGAGAGAGTGTGACCCCCAAGGGCTTCCCCGCAGGCAATGGTGCCAGCACTCCCGGAATCTCCTGGAGGACCGGGCATGCCAAGAGATAGAGATTTTATCTCCATGTTCCTGAGAATTCTCCACTCCCCTCCCCCCAGTTACAAAGAAACTTGTTTTGCTGGTGAAGCATCTGGAAAAAGAACTTAGAAGGGCTTCTTGTTACTAAGGCCTTTGTTATTGCTCAGTGTTTCCTTGGGAGGTTTCCATGGCGTTTTTCCTCAGAAATTGGAATGAGCGTTCGGCTCTGTGACCCTCTCAGTGTCCGGAAGCTGGGGCTCTGCTTGTGTGGCGGGGGGGCCTCGCTGGGCTGGAGGGAACCCCAGTCTCTTTTCTCAGCATCACTCCTGTGATTATTAGTTGTGCCGCCTCCATAGGACTGGGGCACGGGGAGCCAATGGACTACCTGGTCCTTACAGCTCTGGGTGCCCATTCGGAAAGGGCTGGTGTCTGCTGTGACAAGGGGGGGATCACAGCCAGGTGGATCCATCGAAGGAGGCTTTGCGGAGAGCGAGAGGGCCGTGATCCAGCAGAGGCGACAAGGGCAGGGCTCTGGATACTATGCAGAGGGTTCTGGTGTGAGGCAGCCCTCGGGGCTCGAGGGACCGATCATGGGGTGGGGGGAGCTTCAGAGCATCAGGCCACCCGGCGGCCACCCTGGCTGTGTGTGTATGGATTATCCAGGGCCTCACAGGTTCTGGGCATACACACCCTTCCTACCCCTATTCAGGCTCAGAAATATTTGCTCTCCCCTCCCTGCTGCTTTCCCAGCAAGAACCCATGCCTGCAAAAGCACTGGTGTGAAATGCAGCATTTACTGAAGGTTTCATAAGGGTGATGGAGGAGAAAGTAGACACCTTGAAAACCTACGGAAGAATTCTTTCCTCCCAGGTCCCTCTCTCACCTAGGTTGCCTCCCTGGATCGATTTTTTTTTCCCCCTTTCAAACAGACTTTATTTGTAGAGCAGCTTTAGGTCCACAGCAAAACTGAGCAGAAAGGACAGAGATTTTCCATGTCCCCCTGTCCCTGTCCTCCCCCCCCCACTATTGACTCAGCAGAGTGGGGCACTTGTCGTAATTGGTGAACCTCCGAGGACACGTGCCCCAAAGCCCACAGAGTGTCTGCATTTGTAACCAGCACCCCAGAGCTTCTGGTGCAGGTGGTGCGGGGACCACGCTGTGAGATGCTGGCTTAAGGAGCTTGGATTAGGTTTGAGAGGCGCTCAGAGCTTCCAGAAGCATCCAGACTGGGCCATGGTGTGATGCTCACAGGGAAGTGGCTTCCGAGGGTCTGCATCGCGGGACGAAAGTGAGGAGAGTCTCGACGCGGGGCCTCCCGGGGCAGCTCGGGAGCTGTCTGTGCAGGAGCCGCGGTTCAGAGGCCCCTTCAGCTGGCAGCACTGACCCCCACTCGCCGGGGCCCCCCCAGTTAACTCGGGGCTTTCCTTGTCTCTCGGGGCCACAGGAGTTTGAGATCGAGCTGGAAGGCTCACAGACCTTGAGGATACTGTGCTACGAGAAGTGTTACAACAAAAGCAAGATCACCAAGGAGGACGGCGAGAGTGCAGACAGGATCATGGGGAAGGGCCAGGTACAGGTGAGGCTGCCGCCCTCTGCTCCCTGCAGGGTCCTGTCTGCCCCCACCACCGCCATGTAGTCGTCCCCCGGCCCCGGACGCACTCACCCCAGCTCCAGATGCTCTGTGTTCTCCCCCACTTGACACTCAGGGACACTGAGATGGGGGTGAGGCAGGCCTGGCTCTGAATCATCCGCCGTGGGAGACCTGGGCTGGCACCTTCGTGGGTCCTTTTCTGCCCCTCTATCTGAGTGTCTGTCATGCCCCGTCTTGTCCCCAAAGGAATTTCAGATCCACCTGTTTTTCCAGTGGGGCTGCAGTGCCTCCATGGCTTCCGGAAGACCCCAAGGCAGGCCGCTGAGTTGGTGCCCTGGGCTGCAATTGGCAATTAGGAGCTTCCTCTTCTTGGAAAAGCATGAGAGTCTGAGTCTACCTGCCTGACATCCCCTCTCTGGCTTCTAGACTCAGATTCCAGGGGGTGCAGCTGCATCCCTCCTGGGGCACAGGTCCCCCCCTGGAGTTGTCATAGGAGCCCCTGGTGGGCCAGGAGTGTCTGTACAGGACCAGCGAGGGGTCCAAGCCATTCGCGCCCTCAGTCCTTCCAGTTTACCCAGGCCCTGGAAGCACCCCACCCCCACCCCCCAGCTCTCGCACTGCTTGGCAGACAGGAGCTGCACCACCTGCCTTGCGCTTCTTGCAGCCTCACTTGCAAGGTTCTGCCGCCCGTGGAGAAAGCCCCGGTACCCTCTTTCCTTACGGGGCATCTTACTGGACCCAGCTAAGCGGGTTCCTCCCTGCCCTGCCCTGGAGGTGGGCCCTGACTGTTCCCCACTCCCCCTGGTGCCCCCGGACCCCTGGATGAGGCCTCCTGGCGGGGGAGTGGTTGGACATTCCAGGTGCCAGTCAGAGGACAGGGCTCTCCAGGAAGCCCCGCCTCCCTTCCCTGGGGCAGGAAGTGAAGATCCTCACAGCAGGAATGACAGGAGAAAGGGTGACTCATCCCTGGGTAGTTCGTCATCTCTGTTGGCAAGTCTGGGAGTCACCACTCCAGCTGGCTGGCTTCCTGGGAGGTGCACGCTGCTGGCTTCCCCACCTTGGAAGCTTATTAGGGAATTTGATGGCTCAGGGTCTCCAGGGACCCCTGTACGTTGAGAGCAGGTCTGAAAGCAAAAACGCCCCTCTGATCACCCTGTTCTGCTCCCCTCACCCACCCACCAGCTGGCGCCACAGGGCAAGACAAAGACACAGGGAGAGGAAGCCAATGACCCCTGGGGCTGGGCTCTCCTAAGGTGGAGACGGCCCAGGGTGGGAGGGGACACCAGTCCGGGACGACACTCTAGTGAGCCCACTGAGGTTGGGGTGCGTGTTGGGGAGCAGGGCGGCAGCCTCGCCCGGCACAGGGAAGGCAGGACTCGTGGCCCCTCTTGGGCGGGGATGGTCCACGAAGGCCGGCTCCTGGTCCAGGGTCACTTGGCGGCTGTCCTGGACCTGAGACCTGCCTGTGGCTTCGATCCTGGGTGAGAAGGGGATGGTCCCTCCTTGCTCCCCGTCAGCCCAGGGTTCCGTTGGGCTAGTTTTAGGGTCTTGGTTTAGAGCTGGGCTTCTGGGTGGAAAAGCAGAAAGGCAGGCCAGGATTTATCAGTCGTCCCACTTCTGGCGTCCCAACCAGGGACCTGTGGCCAGCCAGGTCCCTCCCTCCACCAGGGCCACCCTGCGTGAGCTTGGCACCTGTGGGTGCTGCCTGATATTTACTGCCTTGCGGCTCACGTGCATTGACTCCCTGCAGTGATCTTGAGACCCAGCCTTGTGTTTCCACATAGATCTTGTCCACCCTCCTGGCTTTACGTGGAATCCCATGGATTCCAACCGCACTGCTGGGCCGTTTTGTTCTTGATGGATGCTGGGGCGGTCCCCAAACGGTGCTGTTCCGTGAATGTCCTGAGCTGGATGCCTTTGAGCGCCGCCGTGTTTAGGCACCTGCCTCATGCTGGTCATCACTCTGGTCCTTAGTCGTCACCTCTGCTGCTCGAGGATGGCTGGCTCCCTTTGCTCCCTCCCACTCCCCTCCGTGTCTGCACCTGCCCCCAGCCCTGGCGTCCCTCACCCACACGCATCTTGCAGAGCCTACGATGAGCTGACAGGCTGGTGCCCGGCTCCTTTTCTTGGCCCCGGTTCCTCCAACCTTTGACGCCAGTCATCTGCACCCTCCACAGCTGGGGTCCCAGGGGTGGTGGGCTTTGAACTGGGGCCTCTAAGCACTGCTGCTGGGTAACCGAGGGTCTCAGAAAGGAAAAGAGAAAAGAACTGACACTCGTTTTCCTCCTTTACTGAGTCAAGCTGTCTTTGGAAACCCTCTGCCTTGATACATTTTGATGTAAACAAAACATTTCCTTATGCTCACACTTGTGTTCTCCGACAGTCAGGGGGTACCAGGTGAGTGCCTGCCCCATCTGGGGAAGACGTGAGCGGTGAGGTTAGGGGGCTGGTGAGGGGCGTCTCCCCAAGTCCCTGCTGCTCCCAGTGTCTGATCCCAGCCTGCTCTTCCCCATCCATGGTGCTTTGAGCTCCTCAGACAGTCCTCCTTACAGTAGGACCCAGATGTGAGATGGGAGCGGGGGAGGGGTGGACTCTGTTAAAAAATACATTCATGGCCTTGTTAAACCAGCAAGGCGGACTTCATTCCAGGAGGCTGTCAAAATAGGAGAGAGATGGGGCTCAGCTCTGAAAACAACAAGGAAAGGTGGGAATTTACCGCCCCGGGGGACAGGGAGCAGATGGAAAATGACTGAGAACATCAATAATGGTAGAGTAGTAAAATAACACCAGGGCCAAGGGGGCTCTGGCTAAGCCGACCTAATGGGATTCTTGCTAAAGACAGGCCCAGGTGATCAGACATCACCAGGGGACGGTGGGGAATGAGTAGCTTGGTCAGATGTCGAGGTTGGTTAGATATTGAGCGAGGATGGGGGATTCTTGCTAAACTGACTTAGCAGGATTCTTGCTAAAATTGGCCTCTTGAGGACATGCCCCAGGGACAAGACCTACAGGCATACCTCAGATATACTGCAGTAAAGCAAGTCAAGTGAATTTTCTGGTTTCCCAGTGTGTATAAAGGTTATGTTTACACTGTACTGAAGTCTAAGTGTGCAATAGCATTATGTCTGAAAAAGCAATGTAAGTACCTTAATTAAAAAATACTTTATTGCTGAAATATGCCAAGCAGCATCTAACAATGCAGGGTTGCCACAAACCTTCAGTTTGTATAAACACAGTATCTGCAGAGCACAGAAAAATGAGGGATGCTTGTAGTTGGAAAGCAGCTCTGAGAAGCCTGTAGATTTGAGCCAAGGAGAGACTGTCAAGTCCCCCAGCCCCACTGCACCTCCTGGGACCTGGGGTGAGTCATAGCTGTGTCTGCGCAAACTCGTTTCCTCACCTGTAAATGGGTGGGGGTCATGGAGCTGTGCGTGGGGGCCTTCAGTGTCAGCTGCTGCTATTATTATTATTTGTCGTCACTGTTGTTAGTGGAAAAGGCTGGCTTTGGCTCCGCCCCCTCATCTCTGCTTCCCTGGGAGACACGGTGGGAAACCCCACCCTTGAGCCATCATCACCCTGGGGGGGATCCCAGAGGGGCAGGAGGGGCATTTGTGACTCAGGCTGTAGGCGGCCAGGGGGGACCTTGTTTATGAATCAGGATCCTCAGAAAGAAGAAAGAAGGAAGTCAGGGGAGGGTGGTCATGCCAGCGACACCCTGGGACACCAGCCAGGCCTCTTTCTCCCTCCCCCTCCCCCACGGATGCCTTTTTTCTATGGGGGGTCCACCTCGGTGAGGGCGTCCATGACTCCTGGGGCCCAGCCTTCCTGAGTTGGGGCTTTTCCCAGTAAATCCAGGTGCCCTCCGAGCCGGGCCACGTGCGAGGGGTGTGTGGCCCTGCATGTCCTGCTGCAGGGTTGGGGGGGCGGCGCATGCCTACATCCCCCAGGTGCTCCCTGCCCCATGTACACACCTTAACTCGGAAGCTGAGTGGAGAGCCCTTCCCATGAGGGGGGGAAAGTGCGGCACCCCAGAGTGTCCGAGAGGGGCCATGGAGAAGTGGGAGCCAGCCAGGGGTCAGCGGGCCCCAAGGGGCCAGGGATGGAAATCGGACACACCTGCCTGGGCCAGAGGTGTCAGTATCATCTGGGGAGCTAGGCCCCAGTCCCCCAGGTTAGGGTTCTGGATCCATGTGTTTTTACCCCCCTGTTGGTGTTGGTGAGTGGTGGGTTCAGGAATCGCTGGCTGGACTCTCGGGTTTCGGCCCCTGCTCTTCAGGTGACTGTCCTGGTTGAGTTGCCAGGTCCCGCTTTCCTCCCCGAGAGACGGAGGCCCCGCGAGAGGAGGGTGGGGGACTCTCCCTCCAGAACCCAGGGTGCGTGAGCTGGCTAGCTCAGAGCATCAGCCAGTGACCAGGAAGGAAGAGGGACAGGCTGTCCAGTGGGGACGTGGCCCCGGGGTCGTTGCGGGCAGGTGTAGAGGACCCAGTGAGCTCCCTCTTCAAGCCAGATCTGAGGCTCAGCGAGCTGTCCGTCCTCAGACCCCAGGAGCCCGCTGTGCCACCCTAGTGATCGACGGCCTCTGTGTGCCAGGCCCCGGGGAGCCCGAGGACAAGAAGACAGCTGCCCCCAGGCTTCACGGTCCAGAGCTCAGAAAGGAGGATGCTGCAGACAGGCCTCAAGCCGGAGCAGGCCCTGCCTGGGGCAGCCGGTGGCCTTGATGGTGCAGTTATGTCAGAGGAGGGAGGAGTCAGGACAGACACCTTCACTGAGGGTCATTGCGTCTGGGGCTTCAGGGACTGGTTCCCTGGGTAGAGATGACCACATCCTAAGCTCCAAGAGCAGCCAGATTCATGGGGATGTACGGGGTGCCGTGATCTGAGGAGTCGCTGGGCCAGTCGCTGGGCTCCAGTGCCCCAACATGTCCTGGGTAGGGAGCGGGGGGCATCACCAGGGTCAGCAAAGCCCAGGGAAAGTGGAGCCTCACGCTGTCGTGAATTTCTTCCTTCAGTTTTCCTTCTCTCACTTCCCTGTGCAATGTCCTGTCTCTCTTCTTTATATCACGTCCTAGAATTTTGCCTTCTCCCATTTCCCTTGCTCTTGTGTGTGTCTTGCTCGGCTCACAACTCAGGTTCTGATGGGAGCATCAGAAGTGATTTTTTTTTTTTAATGTTTTATGTCTTATGTGAGCCTCATGGGTGAGACTGGGGCCTCGGGTGTCTGGCTTGACCCTCGCTTTATTTGAGACTACAGCTCGGGGCCGGCTCGGGGTGGGACACGGTTTCCCAGACTTCTTCTTCAGCCGGGAAGCTTGTACCCGGACTGGGTATGGGCCAGGGGGTCCGACTGTGCCCCTTTTGGGGCGTCCTGGCACCCACACTCCAGCCATCACCAAGCTGTGAGGTATACCCACTCTCAGTCAGTCTCCCCATTCGACCACCAGTTCTGGGCCATTGTGCCCCAGGAGCCCAGGGGAGTGCCTGGCAACATCACCAGATGTGGAAGTGCCACCAAGACTTGTACACACATGTTCTCAGCAGCACAGACCATGACAGCCTCAAACTGGAAAGAACCCAAGCATCCACCAGCTGCTGGTGAGTAGATAAACAAAATGTGGCATGACCATACTGTGGAATAGTATGCAGCCATAAAAAGGGAAGGATGTTCTGACACACACTACAACATGGATGAACCTTGAGGACCTTCTGCTCAGTGAAATAAGCCAGTCACAAAGGACAAATACTGTCTGATTCCACTTGAATGAGGTACCCAGGGTAGTCAAATTCATGGAGGCAGAAAGTAGAATAGAGGCCACTGTGGGGGTGGGGGTGGGGGTGGACAGAGAGTTATTGCTTAATGAGGCAGTTTCTGTTTGGGAAGATGAGCAGGTTCTGGAGATGGACAGTGAGGATGGTTGCACAACACTGTGTATGTACATGTTTATATTACGTATTATATGCATGTATGTCTGGGCACAGAGATACCACAGTGAATGAAACAGAGGAGGCCCTGTCCTCGGGGCGCTTGCATTCTAGCAGGAGAGATACACACCAGCCAAAGTGTGGATAAGAGCCCTGGAGACCCGTCAGGCAGGAAGGAGGTGGGGAGGGGGCAGCTGATCCTGTCACAAAGTCCCCGAGTCACACCTGCCATCAGGATCATCTCAGGACCATCCACATTCTGTCCACATGGCCGTTCACCGTGTCAGGGCCGCTTGTGCGCCTGGGGATGGAGGTGCGGTTGGGGGGGTTGGTCAGAGATGAATGGGGTGAGACTGTGTTGTAAAATGGGTGGTGATTGCTTTTCACAAACATTTGAGGAAGATTTTAGATGTTCAACTGTAAAAGTTGTGAACATGTAAAACCACAAGAGCACATCCTTGTACGGATTCCCTGGGATTTGTCCTGAAGAAGCATATCTCTGCCACTGTGGGGAGAGTGGTGCTGGGACCCAGTCCCTCGTTGGCTCTATTGTGGTCCAGTTTGGGACCCAGTATCATTTTTTTGTTAACTGACATACCATACAGCATCCCTTTAAAGTAGGTAAGTCAGTGATCTTCAGTAACTTCCAGCATTGTACAACCATCACCAACAATCCTGTTTGAGAATGTTTCCATCCACCCAAAACCCTTTCCCTGTTCCCACCCCCAGGCCCGGGCTGACCCGCTTTTTGTCTATAGATTTGCTCATTCTGCATGTTTCCTATAAACAGAACCATACTCCATGACGTGGTCTTCGTGACTGACTTCCTCCACTTAGCAAAATGTTTTTGAGGGTCACCCACGTCATAGAGCGTTTACTTTATTCCTTTTTTGGCTGGACCACATCTCATCTGTGTATCCACATGCCACGTTTTGTTTATCCATCTATTCACCAGTTGATGGATACTTGGGTTGTTTCCAGCTTGGGCTTGTGATGGTTAATGCTCCATGAATGTGTGCACGGTCTGTGTGTTAACAGATGTTTTCCTCCTTCCTGTGTGGAGACCCAGGAGGGGAATTACCAGGTCAGGCAGCCAAGGTTAACTTTGTGAGGAGCTGCCATGCTTTTCCAGGAAGGCCACAGCAGCTCACGTCCCCTGGTGGTGTCCGAGGGCTCCTGTTTCTCCACATCCTCCCTGACCCTTGTTACCATCTGTCTTTTTGATTGGCGCTGTCCTTTGTCTTTTTGGGTGGCGCTGTGGCCTGGTTGGGGTCAGGGAAGGGCAGGAAGGAGTTAAAGATGTAGAGGATAGAGCTCCTGAGAATAGACTAGTGAGAGGAGAAGCAGGAGAGCAGATTCCCCTCGTGGGCGGAGTCTCTGGTCCCCTCTTAGGGACCACTCCAGGGAGTGGGTTACAGTGCAGACACGTGGGGCTCAGTCGGGAGGGCTAGGGAGGCCCTGCTGGACCGTCCTGGATGTTGACAGTTTCCCGGAGGAAACTACAGTCTCCAATGAGGTTGGTGAGGAGGGAACAGCATTTCCTTTTTGGACAGGTCCTGCCACCGCCCAAGCTGGGGTGGGTGAGAAGATGCCCCGGGGTTGTCCGTCGGTGACCCGTTTGGCCGTGTCTGCTACAGAGCAGGCAGGGCAGTGCCTGGTCCTCAGCACCTGCCCCATCCTCACCGCCTCCCTGGCCAGTCGCACAGGGCTGTCTTCCAGGCAGACCTTGGGGCAACCATCCACCAGGCTTACCGCCCACATTTGTTCCTCGGAGGCCCCTCTTGCCCAGCCCTAGGAGAGAGAAACGGGGACCTGGATCTTCCTCCTGGGAAGACGGGTGTGAGGCGGCCCTGGGTTTTCCCTCGACTGCCGTTTTCCGGTCCTCTCCCCTCCATGGTCCCCACTTGTTTACTTCCCTGTGCTTTCAATAGCCCAGGAGAGAGCGTGCTAGCCTTGAGTGTTGTTTGGGGCTGGACGGAACCGAGCCGCGGCCTCACCGTTGTGTTATTCTCATGCTGCTTCCGCTCTGCTCAGCATGCTCTGTTTGTTGGAACCGAGCCAGCCTGGGGACTGTCTTCCCACTGGAGCCGCCCGGGCAGCGCCGTGGCCCAGGTCTGCACTCTGGGGGCTAGTGCGCGCCCCGGCCTCTGGGGCCTGGTGGAGGTGGGGCTGGACGTCGGTGCTGGGGGTGGATGCTGGCACCAAACCCCCTTGTCACTGGGCCGACTGGCTGTGCTCTGGGGGCTGTGGGGTGTTCTCCCACCCGAGTCCAGCCCCGGCAGCGCCTGCCGTGATGGGGTCACTGGCTGCGGGGAGGTGGGGGGGGCTGTCCCCTGAGCACGTCTGCCCTGAAGCAGACTGGCCGGGCAGACACAGGTTACTCAGCGCCTCCAAAGTCACCGACAGGAAACCAGCCACTTGAGAAGGAAGCTTGGCTTTTCTGGGCTTCGGAGAAAATCATGACGCATCGGAATTCCCAAAACCAATAGGCTGCTGGTGGGGGTGTTTTTCCCATACAAACAAAAAGTAGAACTCAAGGGTGATGGGAAACTTTTACCTTGGCTAGACTGCAGGGGCGGGGCTTCCCGAGAAGCCTGGTCAAAAGGTGGAGGAGGCCGGGAGCTCGCCACACTGCTGCCCATCGTGCTCCTGCCCTGCCACGCTCCTGTCCATTGCGCTTCTGTCCATCACACCCCTGCCCTGCTGCCAGCCCCTCGAGCAGCAGGGCTGAGGATGCGAGAGACGCCGTGTGCAGCCGCCCTGCAGGGCTTCCTGCGGTACCTCCACCCCAGCCGGGCAGGCCGGAGACGGGTGGCCTCTGTCGAAAAGCACCTGTGTGCTTGCGGCACCGCCCTGTGGACACACATCCGAAGCCTCGTGTGCAAGAGCAAGGTGGGCCTGCGGGTGGGCCGGGGATTCCTGGGTGGGTGGTGCCAGGCAGGGTCCCTGCCGCCCAGTGTCGGGCTCTGCTCCCCTCCCTGTCCCTCTGCTGGTCGGCTGGGGCTGGGCTGTGTGTGCCAGTCTCTGTCCTGGGAAGAGGGGAGGGGAGAGGGGCTTAGTGATTACCCTTCTTTGGAGGGAAAGGAAAGGTATCTTTCTGCTGCCATGTCTCCCTGTTTACAACTGCCAGCGGTGGAGGGAAACTGTCCCTTTCCTTGGGAGCAGGAAGAACCGTGCCTGCCCCCTTCCTTCCTGGGCGGCCAGGACACGGGAGTTGGGGGTGAGGGACCAGCAGTGTGCATCCTTCCCTCCCGCCACACCTGGTCTGGTTGAGAGCTGCGAGCTCCACTGGCTCCAGAGCTGTGAGGGAGGGCCCTGGTGTCACCCCCCTGCACGCATCCTCCCCCGGAGGAGGTGTGACCCCAGCTGGGTGTCGGGAAGCACGGTGTGGGAGTGTTCTGTGACTGCTCTCTGCTCACAGACCTGCCCCTCAGGGTGGGGTCCCCACGGCCCAGGAGTGTGGCCCCCGAGACCCTCCTGGAAGAGAAGGAGAACCTGTCACCACACGGCCCAGGAGGGAGATGCTCTGCCTCCCTCTGTTTGTCGGTGTCAGTCTGTCCATGCAATTCAGATCCTTGCGAATGGTACCCAGTAGGATCTAGAGGGGAGGTGAGGAAGGCTCACCCCCAGGAGTGCCTGTGATGACCTCTGTGCCGAGCGAGGGCAGGAGGAGGGCCTGGGTGCACACACCTGAGAGGTAGGGCTTCGGGGCCTCGCTTTCCAGCTGCCTCCCCTGCACACGGCCCAGGTGGCTGTCTCCTTCAGGTCCCTTGCAGTGGATAAACAGGTGATGGCTGTCCTGAGCACACTGTGCGCAGTACCACCGTATGTTGGGGTGGGGTGCACACGTGGGCAGCAATCATGAAGTGTGGTCCTGCTCTTAAGCAGCTTTCTAGTAGCAGAAATGAACCATCACCCAAAGCAAGCGATGAAATCCTGGGGCACCGTGCAAGGAGTGCCAGGTTATGTGGTGTTGGATGGTGGCTCCCTGACCTGGCTTCACACCAGAATCACCTGGGCAGTTTTTGGTTGTGCTGCCGTCAGTTCTGCGGAGACTGGGGAGGTATTTCTTTAACAAGAGCTCCCAGGTGCTTATTCGTCCAGCCCAACCCGCTGGTATAGAACATGTGCTCCCCAGAGCAGGGGAAATGGAGCCCTTGTGGACAGGGGACACGCAGCCTGACCAGGAAGGTCAGGGCATCTTACAGCAGCACAGTCAGGTGACACTAAACAGCAGGGTCCCGAGGACCGGCGCTCGGACAGCGCTCTATGGGATAGAAGCGAGAGGGGCTGCAGGGAGCCTTTGTCCAGCCCCCTCGCCAGTGGCGTGATTTGGAGCTGGGCTCCGGGTCCTTCTGGGCCTGACTCTGAGCCACGGGCCCGGCCTGGACTGGAGACCCCGCCTGCACGGGCTCCCACAGCCAGAGATTGGGACAGTGTCCCCAGCTCTTGGATGACATACCCCCAGGAAGATGCTGTTGAAATCGGGCTTCCCAAAGTGTGTCTAAATCGACTGTCAGCCTCCTCCGAGCTGCATGAAGCACCTCTGATGCCGGGGGTGGGGGCAGGGAGCAGGACGGCAGGGCTGCCAGCACTGATGTTAGCTCCCATTAGGAAGGGACCGGAGGAGCAGGGTACAGGGCCCGAGCTGTTGCTGACATCCCGGGGGCAAGCCTAGGCTACAGGCAGCGAAGGTCTGGGGGCAGGAGGGCTCTGAGGTGCCGGGGGCTTCTAGCAGGTCCTCTCCTCTCTCAGGACCCCTCTTGGTCTCTGGATAGAGGTGCCGGCCAGGGTCTGGCTCCGATTCGACTTAGACATGGAGAAGTAGCAGGCTTGGGCTGCTGCCCGGCCAGGCCTCTGCACAGACCCCAGGGCATCTGATAATCGTGACCCCTTGCTTTCAGCTGGACCCCCAGGCCCTGCAGGACAGAGAGTGGCAGCGGACCATCATCGCCATGAATGGGGTATGTACCCATGGGGCTGTGTTGGCACCCGCTTCCTGCCGAAGGCTGGGGTGGTCCCGGTCTCTTCCAAAACAGTCGGAAGGAGGCTGAGCCTGAGCTGGTGTCTGAGGGGGGATGTGGCTGGAGGAGGCAGCGGCACCGTGGGGCAGGATCGCTCTGTGCAAGCAGGAGTCCGCCTGGTGGCTGGAGTGCAGTCACCCACCAGGCACTGAGCATCCCTCCTCAGATGGCAATCCAGTGGCATCATGGGGACAGACAGGGCCTTGACCCTGGGGTCTGCCCGTAGAAACTAAGACCCCTGATTAGCCTTCAGTGCCCCAGAAGGATTTTTTTTTAACATCTTTATTGGAGTATAATTGCTGTGTTAAATGGTGTGTTAGTTTCTGCTTTATAACAAAGTGAATCAGTTATACATATACACATGTCCCCATATCTCCTCCCTCTTGCGTCTCCCTCCCTCCCACCCTCCCTATCCCACCCCTCTGCGTGGTCACAAAGTACCGAGCTGATCTCCCTGTGCTATGCGGCTGCCTCCCACTAGCCATCTGTTTTACGTTTGGTAGTGTATATATGTCCATACCACTCTGCCCCAGAAGGATTTAGACCTTAAAAAGAAAAACTAGTACCACACACCAAAAAAGGTCTGGGCATGTAGGACAAAATGTTACCATTTGATAGATAATTCATCTTTTTGTTATATTATTCTCTATACTTTTTCTCTAGTGTTTTGTTGTTGTTGTTAGAATTATATAAGAAAGAGAAGCAATGGGGTCGTTGGGGGAGGTTCTGCAGAAGCTGGTCCTTAGATCACCCTGACCATTCCTGGCTCTTGCTGAGTTGGACTAGGGGCCACCCCCCACCTGGACCTTACCCTGCTCGCCCCGGGGGTGGGGGGTGGAAAGAATTGCTGAGATCCCAGGGCCCCTGGGAACACAGGCTGTGAGGACCAGGAGGGTGAGAGGATCGTGCCCCCTCCACCTGCAGATTGAAGTGAAGTTGTCAGTCAAGTTCACCAGCAGAGAGTTCAGCTTGAAGAGGATGCCTTCCCGAAAACAGACGGGCGTCTTCGGAGTCAAGATCGCCGTGGTCACCAAGTGAGTGGTGAGGGGTTGGGGCTCATGCGTCTCTTGTCCCCAAGGACCGAGGGCGCCCCCTCCCCAGGTGTTTCTGGAGGAAAGAGCAGGTGTGGATCTCCTGCTCTGTGCACAGTCACTGCACGGGGACGCCTCCCAGGCCCTTGGAGCACTGTGCTCAGCTGCCTCCCGTGTTTACCATGAAAGGTGTCCCCGTAAGCTCAGGGGTGTCCCACCCCCTTCCTGTGCTGCCCGTGGAGCTGCGCTTGGCAGGGTTTTCTTCCCTCACTCGGAATTTGTCACGATCAGGCCTCCTGTTCAATGATGGAAACCCTGCCCCTTTGTCACGGGTCAGTTGCCAGAAGCTTGTGTGTAGGTTTGAGGACAGTTCTCAGGGACACAGGCCGCCTCCTCCCAGAATCCATTCGCTTCCCCGATTTGGAATCTGGCCGGGCCCTGACCTCGCTGGTCATCAGGCAGGGGACCTGCGTCAGATGCTCCCTGGACACCTTTTGTGTCCAAACACTGCTCCCTGCTGCACCCCAGCCGTCCCCCCCAGCACCTCCGGGTGGCTCAGGGAGGGAGCAGAGAGCACCGTCAGCAGGTACCCCAGAGAAGCACTGCTTGTGAGAGTGTCTAGGGACAGAGCTTTGCTGGGCTCCCGAATGCAGTCACTAAACTAGACTGAAGCTGACCCTCCAGACAGCAAGCCTCCTGTGTTTGAAGTGCTCTTACCCCGGCGTCCTGCCTGGAGCTGCTGGAATTGTCCGTTGTTAGGACGTGGAAGAGAAAAGTGTAGAATCACAGGAGTCTGAGCACGGGCGTGAGGCAGCCCCATGGAGCTGGTCCTCTGGCCGGGCTGCCTGCTGGGCTTAGGGCTCACCTCTGCCCCAGGCCTGAAGGGGTCAGGATTTTTCTCTCGCACAGCAGGTAGGGGGCAGGGCTGAGATCAGGTCCCCTGACCCAACTCAGAGACCAGACCACTTTCCAGGACCCTTGCAGTCACCTGTTAACCCAGGGCCTGGGATCTTTTAGCTGAGTTCCAGTGGCTGACCTCACTTAGAAAAGCCTCCTGACTGTCCCTCAAAGGTCGTGTGTGACTTGTAGGGTGTCCAGCCATCTGGAGCTGTTGGAAAGGCCCCGATAAGATATAAGCAGTGATAATCGTGAGATCTCAGAACAGAGGGAGAACACACAGAAGGCTCTGGGTGTGCCCAAACCTGGGTGCTTCAGGTGTACAGAGAGGTGCGGGGATCAGCCCCACTGCAGCCTGAGCCAGGGCTGCCAGGCACTGAGGGTGTCCCATCCCCTGCAGGAGAGAGCGTTCCAAGGTGCCCTACATCGTGCGCCAGTGCGTGGAGGAGATCGAACGCCGGGGCATGGAGGAAGTGGGCATCTACCGCGTGTCCGGAGTGGCCACTGACATCCAGGCACTGAAGGCGGCTTTTGACGTCAGTGAGTGTCGGGCTGGGCAGTGCGGGATGGTGGTGTGGGCATAGTGCCCAAGCCAAGATCCCGGGGTTCCCGTTTATGTCACATCGAGAAGGAAATCGCGCTGTGGGAGGAGGTTCTGCACAACCAGTTCTTAACCCGTCCTGACCACACGGGCGTGGCTCTTGCGGAGTTAGACCAGGGGCTTCCGTGGGGATGGCCCCATCTCGCACCGGGGCTCCGCCTGCTTGCCCCCGGCCGGGAGTGGAAAAGAGGTGCCAACCAAAGCCCAGGGGTCAGTGCGTCTGGCTGCAGAGAAGCCGGTGGAACTGCCCCAATTGCCAGATAAGGACACGAGACCCCAGAGGGTCCTGGAAGTGGAAGGGGGCAGAGCCGGGACTTCAGCCTGGCCTGGAGCCCTGGAAGTGTGGGCCCAGCCACAGTTACAGCTCCCTTTGGGTGGCCAGCATGGGCCCAGCCTGTGGCTCAGAGGGTAGAAGCGACTCGGGGTCCATTGTGGGCCTTGTTCCACGTCTGCGCTCTCCCCAGACGACAAGGACGTGTCAGTGATGATGAGCGAGATGGACGTGAATGCCATTGCCGGGACGCTGAAGCTCTACTTCCGAGAGCTGCCTGAGCCCCTCTTTACCGACGAGTTCTACCCCAACTTCGCCGAGGGCATCGGTGAGTGAGGGGGGTCAGGGGCGAGGTGAGGGAACCCGAGTTTCAGCCCAAACCCTGCATGTGGCTTGGGACCGAGAACCAGGCCGGTCCCAAGAGGCCTCTTCCCATCCTCAGTGGGCTGCCCGCTGTCCCGGTCCCTCCAAGTCGCCCGAGAGGCTGCAGCAGCTGGCGCTGCTGTGGACACGCCTGGGTGCGGGGTCCTGGAGGCCACTGTCCTCCTCACCTACCCTAGGTCCTGGCCCCGTCAAGCAGGGCTTCAAGCCCGACCTGATCCCTAGTCCACCTGGAGGGTGGGGGGCGCTGGCGCATGGGGCAGCTGCGGCCTCCGCACCTCCCTCCAGGGCCGTTCAACAGAGGACCTGGCCCCCTGAGTGCACAGGGTGATGTGATGAGGGAGCCTTGGGGCCTCGCGGCCCTCCTGCTTGTCACTCTTCCTGCTTTATTCCAAGCCCGGCTTCCCCTGCCTTGGGCTCTTCCGAACAGGAGGCGGGAACGGCCGAGTGTGCCAGGAGGGCAGCTGTGCCCGGCGCCTCCTGCCCCTGGTCCCTTTGGTGCCATTGACCCCTTTGAGATTCAGAAAAGGCGTCCAGGGTGGCTGGCGCCCCACCCCAGCTCCCACCACAGCATCCTCAGTGGGGGCCAGTGCTGTGTGAGGCAGGACGGTGACGGCTCTGGGCTGTCCTGTGCCCTCCGACACGGGACCTGGGAGAGGCCTCCAGCCCATGCTGTGACCCTGAGAAATAACCGCCCCCCCGCCCCCTGCAGCTCTCTCAGACCCCGTGGCAAAGGAGAGCTGCATGCTTAACCTGCTGCTGTCACTCCCGGAGGCCAACCTGCTGACATTCCTCTTCCTTCTGGACCACCTGAAAAGGTAACCCCGGCTCCTATGTGGAGGCTCAGGGCTCCGGGACCCCCAGGGCAGCAATGGGAGGGGGTCCTCCATGCTCCACTGTCTCCCCGGTGTCAGACTCCCCAGCAACCCAGGGCCTTCTCTCTACACCTGCCCCAGTCTGTGGTTATCCCCTCTGGGTACCAGAGCCACTGCCACCCCCATCCCTCTCTGCCACGGCAAGTGGTGTGCTCGGATCACCACCACCACCGCCCCTCATCCATCCCAGAACCGGCCCCACTACCGCCCCGCATCCATCCCAGAACCGGCCCCACCACCTGGTGGCCTTGAGCGCTCTTCATCCCGGGCCCCTCTAACCCAGAAGAGCCAGGGTGGGGTCTGCTTTCTGCACAGCTGGGGCTGAGCCCTTCCTCCCGGGGTGGCCTGGGTCCCCGCCCACCTCCATCCTCAAAGTGGTGTCACAGCAGCACCCACTCTTCTGCCTCGGCCCTCCACAGGGTGGCAGAAAAGGAGACAGTGAACAAGATGTCCCTGCACAACCTCGCCACGGTGTTCGGCCCCACGCTGCTCCGGCCCTCAGACAAGGAGAGCAAGCTCCCTGCCAACCCCAGCCAACCCATCTCCATGACCGACAGCTGGTCCCTGGAGGTCATGTCCCAGGTACGATGGCTGTTGCCACCCGGCCTGACACAGGTGGCCTCTGTCTGCCCCCTCCTGCATCCTGCCGGTGGTTCCCACCGAGTTGTGCAGGATGGGTGTCTGAGGTTTGGAGAGGGACTTGTCCAGGGCCACGAGACAGGGAGGAGTGGGGAGGACCCAGGCCACTGCTTTTTCCTCTGCACCTTTGTGGGGTTTCTCAGGGCCCGCCCCACCTGGCCGTCCTTCAGGGGCAACCAGATCTCTTGCTGTGAGGGGCTCGTGTCACCAGGAGGGCCCTCGGTCGCCAGGCCCTGGGCTCTGCTGGAAAGGCCTCTTCTCTGAGCCGCTGTCCCCTCCTGCTCTGCCCGGCAGGTCCAGGTGCTGCTGTACTTCCTGCAGCTGGAGGCCATTCCTGCCCCAGACAGCAAGAGACAGAGCATCCTCTTCTCCACCGAAGTCTAAAGGCCCAACTCCACCTCCAAGATGCCGGCAGAACGGCCTGGGAACCTCCTAGGGAAACGGGCAATCCACAGAGCGGGAACCGAACCTTCTAGAGGAGTCGTTAGGCCACCCCCCAGGGCCAGGCTGCTGCCAAGAGACAACTACCCAAGGCAAAAGGCCAAGGGGCCTGGACAGTTCCAGGCCCCCCTCCAGTGGGGCCTGAGAACCCTGGGCTGGCCTCAGACTGTGGTTTTCTACGCCACCACCAGAGGGCGCCCCAAGCCAGCCCTCGTGTCTCCGGTCACGGGCCTGGGCGGGACCAGGCAAAGGGAGTGGTTTTTACGAATTTAACTTATGAGAGTTCAAAGATTTCTACTGGATCACCTGTCGAGATGCACCCTCTCCAGGGAGAAGGGAACAGGAGCAGATTCCCTCGGTATCGTGTCTTGAATAAATACTGCTGCTGCTTCGTGCCCAGGGGCCAGGCCCTGTCCAGCGTGGGTGGGGGCGTTTCGATTTCCCAGACTTAGAAATTCGACTCCTGTTTGTAACAGGGTTTGAAAAGCTAAATCTACACTGTGTAGTGCTTGACCCCTTTCACCTCCTTTCTTCTTTCTTTCTAGAAGAATTTGTGCAGAAATGGATCTTCTTCCTGTTCTATCCTGTTGCTTTGTTTTTGCTGATCACGTGCCCCTCGGAAGGCAGCTCCCTGCGGAGCTGCGTAACGTCCAGGACCGGGCACCAGGGGAGGGAGGCCCAGGCTGCGCACTTTATGGCTGGTTGTCTAGGGAGAGTGATCCTGTTCACCATCCCGACTGCCCCGCCGGGCACGCACTCTCCTCATCAGCTCAGAAAGGCCTTGATCTCTGGCCTCCTCCAGCCTGTGGCCCATCTGCCCCCAAATCTCCCTTCCCCTAATCGTGTCCCGCCGCCCCACCCCCCCCGCCCCACCCCGATCGCTTCATTCCTCGCTCTTTGCTACACACACTCAGCAAACTTTTGTAAAGCTTTCCTCTGGGCGGCGGCAGCTTACCAACAGCTTGTTTTAAACTTTGATCTGAATAGCCTTTTGATACTTGAATATTTTTAAGTTTTATACATAGTTTCTAATTTTTTTCCTAACAGATTCAGATTCCTAATAAGATGTTAGAATGTACTCTGTGGACAATCTGTGTCCCAGCGGCATCTCGTCTTCCTCTGAGCGCCAGCTCTGTTTCCATCAGGAGCCACTTCTGAAGTCTTCTGAGCATCTGGAATTGGGGGGCGGGGATTAGGAACAGGCTGGGCCGAGGGTAGGGGCTCCCATCCCGAAGCAGGTGGAGAGACAGAGCCCCCCATGCTCCACACACCTGTGCGGAAGCCAGGATGTGCCTGGTAACCCTCCTGACCATCTGACTTGGAGGAAAGAGAACTGGGGAAACCACTAAGTATTTTGAAGAAAAAAGTCTGTGAAGAATTGCATCACTTTTTTTAAAAAAGGGATGGGGGCGAGGAGAGAAGAAACTTCCATGCTGGACTTGCAGGAAGAGAGGATGTAGCTGAACCGGAGGAGGGAAGTGGTGGCATGACTCAGGAAAAGGCGTTTGCTTGTCACGCGATTAGACCAGTAACAGGTGGCACTGTCCAGGACCCTTCCCGTGTCCCTGGCGGGGTGGGAAGGCTCAGCTGGTGTGTCAGCGGGCAGCTCCTGCCCAAGGTCGTGGCACACGGGGCCACGTGCCCCCCCCCCACTCTACCCTCTGCTCGCGGACCTGCCGAGGCAGGGACGGAAAAAGAAGTCACTCGAAGGTCTTAAGTCTGCATATTGTATTTATTTAGTTGTACTTTTTTCTCGTGAGGAGAGCAGACCCACCGTTTTAAAGCAGTGCTGCTCTCCTGGGGGATGAGGGCGGGGAGCAGGGTCCTCTGTGCTTTGCATGTCTCTGGGATCCATGGGTTTCCCAGGCCTCCAGTCCCTGGCCTCTTCTGGCCTGGCTTCCCATCCCCGTCTGGCTCTGCAGGGGAAACACACTTTACTTAGAAAAGCTAGACCTGGCCCCGGTTTCTTTTTCCCTGGAGTCTCATGATTTGCGTCTGTCGCATTGAAACTGGAAAGCAATCTCTCAGTGTCTGTGCCAATTTTCGTTCCCTCCCCCCATCTCCTTCCTCTGTTTGCTTTTTATTTATGTAGGATGCGTGGTGTTTAGTGATGGAATGACCACTCTTTCTTGTTCAGCTGTCCGAGCACTCCTTTGCCGAGCCTCAGTGGTGGCGGTCGCTTTGGGTCGCTGGGCGCCCCTGTCGTCCGTCTGACACTCAGGCCTGAGGGTCGGCAAAGCCGGTGGGCAGGTGATTGCCTGGAGGCCAGACATGACCTTCCACAAGGCTCAGCCGCTGGACTTGGCAACGAGAAGTGATGCCTCGCCGTCTGGGCCCTAGGTCTGGGTCTGGAGCCTGAGCAGAGGGCAGCCCAGCCTCGGGCTGCGGGTGGCAGGCAGTCTCTCCACAGCCGCATGTCTGAGTTTGAGCTCGGCCGTGTCTGTACCACCACAGGGGAAAGGAAAGCTGCCACTTTCATTAAAGTTCCCCGAGACGACTTGTGTCAGTGGTGATGGCTGCAGTAGAAATAAACACCGTGATCAGAGCCTCTGGGAGCATCCCCGGAGCCACTGGGTTGGGGCTGAGGGTGGGCATTGGAGCTGGAAGAAGCAGCAGGTGGAGTGGAGAGGTGGGTGTCAAGGAGGCCTCCCTGAGGGTAGTGGGCACTGCTGGGGACAGGCCAGGCCCAGGGCGCCCACTTGCCCACAGGCAGTCGCCCCGCTGAGCATGGGGCCGTCTGGTTTGGGACGAACGGCAGAGGGGACACCAGCCGTGCCAAGCCCGGGGGCAGGGAGGGCTCCAGCCCCACAGAGCCTAGCCCTGCACGAGCCCCTCAGCCTCTGTGGTTTCCGGTGATGCTGCCAGGTGCAGCCTTTCTGTTGCCAGCAGACGGGACATGGGTCACTCTTAGCCGTCACCAGCCTTGCCCACAGAAAAAGCCACCCAGCTTACAGGGAAGCCACGCCCAGGTGGAGAGGGGTGTGCAAGGTGGGCTCTGCTGGTGCAGCTTGGGACGAGCTGGGGCCACACCCACTCGGACCCCTATTGCAGTGCTCGGTGCCTGTCAGCCATCACCCCGAGGCTCCCCCAGGGTCTTCATGTACACCATGCCATCTGCCCACCTGACACCTGCTGATAAGGAAAGGGCTGCCACTGGCCCTCCTCCAAGTATTTGGCCCCTAAAAGGCTACTTAGTTCTCTCTATCCCTACCTTCCGATTTGAAAATCTGTTCTAAAAAAAGAAAAAGCCCCATTGCATCTCTCTTACTAGGAGTTGATTTTGGGGGCAAGCTGACTGTCGTCATGTTCCTGAGAGCAGGTGCTGTGTCCAGCCAAGCCCAGGCCAGTGGCATGGCCCAGGGAGCAAGACCATTCACTGCTATGGAATTTGAGGTCTTACACCTCAAAGACCCTCAGAGGCCTCTTAATCCAATCCCTTTACTTGGTAGGTGGGTAAACAGGTGCGCGAAGGCCTCCCCACACACCCGGTGTCCCAGAGTTGGTTGAAGAACAGAGGCTGGGAACTTTGTGTCTTGATCCCTATAGGCTGGCTCACTTTCTGCTGGACTGGACATGGCCAGCTGAGCAGGCCCTGTGCCGAGGCCCAGCGTCACACACATACCCTGGGCAGATAAAGGAGGGCAGGATTTTGTGTAGAAATCTCAGAAGAGCTTGTATACCCGCCCCCCCCAAAAAAGGATGCCCCAGTTGCCTTAAACGGAAGCATTTCCATGATGAAGCTAATGGTGGGCTGTCACAAACGGCTCCGGAAAAATAAACAGAAAAAGTGAGGGGGCGA
This sequence comes from Balaenoptera acutorostrata, assembly GCF_949987535.1. Lineage (NCBI taxonomy): Eukaryota > Metazoa > Chordata > Mammalia > Artiodactyla > Balaenopteridae > Balaenoptera > Balaenoptera acutorostrata. Next base: position 67,781,784 of record NC_080076.1, on the reverse strand, counting down.
CAGACACACCAGCTCTTGAAGAGGCCCAAATGGCCTCCCAGAGCAGCTGCCATGGGTCAATGGGCAGGATCGGGCCTGAGGGTCACCTCTGGGTGAGGGAGCTGTCAGACCAGGGGAGAGAGCCCTGCGTCACCACAGCTCTCCCAGGGTGGGAAGCCAGACAGGGCATGACAAACAGGCAGCCACGTAAACGGTTTCCTGGAAGATGGAGCCCTGGTGCGTCTCAGATGTGTCTAGGTTGGGAAGGAAACCAGCTGCTTGGGGGACTGAGGCTGCTCCTCTGCATGTCGCCAAATGAGATGCACCAAGTGCCCGGCCGGACCTCATAGGCCACGTGTCCCAAGACAGGCCTTCTCAGGGCCTCTCTGGCCAGTTCCGCCAAGTCACCAAGGGCTCAGTCCACACACCGACTCCTTTCCGTTCCCCTCCTGTGGGTGGAACCGGGCGACCTGACCACAAACTCTCCCTTGGGGTTCTCAGTCACTTGGTGGAAACGAGCCCAGCAGCTGGGGATGGGGAGGTTCAAAGGGGATTCTGGCCAAGAAAGGGGCCTGAGGAGCATGGTCTACATGGGCTCAGGTCCTGAGCCACTGCCAGCTGAGCAGCCCCGGGAAGAGGGGGCACCAGGATGGTGGCCGCCCCAGACGTGGGGCTTCCCCGGGGCTCGAGGGCTTGAATGACCCCTGGGCGTGGGCCTCCCAAACCCAAGGCCTGGCCCCAGGGCCAGCGTGGGAAACCGGGACCCATGCAGAGGGAAACAGATGCTGCAGCTGCTTGTTTAAATAAAACCACCACTTAAAAACTGCCTTGCTGGGTGGCACTGCCCTGGTTCCCTCTGGGGCTCCCCAGCCCCCATAAGCCCAGCCTCCCCACTGTCGCTGGGCCAGAAGGAGGGAGAAGCAATGGGGAGAGGGGAATGGCTGCTGTTTCTTCTATTTTCTGAAAATAACGTTTCCAGTGTCGGGGTGGCGATCAGAAGTTAGTTGGAACAGGCTACGGCATCTGTGACTTTTGTCTGTGTTCTTCATTAGATAAGCACTCCTGATCTGCATTTTCCAAGCAGGGCCCTTTCATCTGGTGACGGCCAGGAAGAGACTCCTGGGACTACTGGTCAGTGGGCAGCGGCTGCAGGAGCCTGTCCACCCTGGCAGGCTGGCCTCTAGCCTCTGAGTCTCTAGCCCAGCCAAGCCATGTCATGCTAACCCCGCCTCCAGGTGGTGCCATGCTGGGTACTAGAGGGTGGTAAATTCCTCTTCCACCAGCTGGCGTTGTCCACACCCTCCCTGTGCGCCTTTCTGGCCCCCAGGGTTTTCTAGACTCCACTGCTCCATGGTAGTTATGAACTGAATTGTGTCCCCCAGATTCACATGTTGAAGCCCTAACACCCAGCGTGACCGTGTTCAGAGATTACCTTTAGGAAGGTAATTAAGGTTAAATGAGGTCATAAGGGTGGAGCCCTAATCTGATATGACTGGTGGCCTTATAAGAAGGGGAAGAGAGGGACTTCCCTGGTGGCCCAGTGGTTAGGACTGTGCGCTTTCACTGCCGAGGGCCCTGGGTCGGGGAACTAAGATCCCACAAGCCACACAGCACGGCTGAAAAATAAAAAGGAAGAGCCACCAGAGATCTCTCTCCACTTCTCACAGAGGAAAGGCCGTATGAGGACACGGAGAGAAGGGGCTCAGCTGCAGTAGAGGCCTCAGGAGGAACCAACCCGGATGGCACATTGACCTTGAGAAAAATCAATGTCTGTTTAAGCCCCTGGTCTGTGATTTATTGTTATGGCGGCCTGAGTCCACTCATACAGTGGCCTTTGGTTATTCTGACCCCTGGATGTGGAGCCAAGCGTGGAACTCGAGTCCTCCCCATGCTGCTCCGGGTTAACGACCCTCTTAAAGGGTCCCAGGGTGGTTGACTGATCACACCGAGGGCAGGGGGCTATCACCCTCCTTGTCCGGGCCACACCAGTGAACCTCATGGATGAGCACATTCTGGGGGACGGAGGCTGCTCCTCTGCGTGTCCCCAGATGAGATGCACCAAGTGCCCGGCTGGACCTCACAGGCCACACGTCCCAAGACAGGCCTTCTCAGGGCCTCTGGCCAGTTCAGCCAGGTCACCAAGGGCTCAGTCTGCACACCAACTCCTTTCCATCCCCCTCCTCCTCCTCCTCCTCAAGTCAACTGGAATCTCTTCCAGTTCACACTTGGCCCGTGGCTCCTCTGGCGACCCAACCACAGCCACCGCCTGGGTGCTGGCCAAAAAAAGAAAGGTGGGGGGCTGTGAGTCCTGAAGATGATTCTTGATTCTCAAAGAGGAGACATGGGCATGTTTGGAGCCTTGGGATGTGTGCAGGATTCTCGGGAGACTAGTTTGCAAGGGGGGGCACCAGCGGCTGAGGGAGAAGGCCCAGGGTCCAGAGGCCAAGGCTTGGGCAACTCATGCAGCTCCCAGAGCCTCACCTGTAATTTTTTTTTTTGGCTGCGCTGCACAGCTTGTGGGATCTAGTTCCCCGACCAGGGATTGAACCCGGCCAGGCCCACAGCAGTGAAAGCGCGAGATTGCCAGGGAACTCCCTCCTCACCTGTAAAATGGGGACTTGCTCACTCTGACACTGGGAAGGGGCACACACAGGCTGAGGAGCGCTAGTTAAGCCTCAGGCACATTTGGGCGGAATCCCTTTATCCAGCTCATCATCCCTTGTCTTCCGTGTCCCCACCACGATATGCCGTTGTTTCCTGAGGGCCCCATGGGGTTGAACCAGGAGGCTGCACAAGGGTGACTGCTTTCTGTGGTTGGGGACCTAGAGTTGAGAGATGACAGAGGAAGCATTTCCAGAGCCCTTGCCACATGCCAGGCCCTGCCCTTGGGACGCTTACAGTCTCTGGGGCCATAGGCATTACTGTTTACTAGCCGTGTGATTGCCGTGTGCAGAGAAGCACGGTGTCCAGGGGGGCACTTATTGGGGTGGGGACCTATTATTTAGTTCCCCAGCATCCCTGACCGGTGTGGGAGAATTGCCATTGTTCACAAAAGAACTGGAAGTACAGAGAATTCGAGGGCCCTACTCGAGGTCACACAGCTGTCCCGGCCAGAGTTTGGGCTCAAGTCCAGAGACCAGCAGACCTGGTACATGGGTCCCCTTCTTGCTGGCATCAGTTTCTCTGACTGTGAAACAAGAGGGTTTCATGATCTCTGATCTCTGTGGGCTGTGAGGAAGGGGGGACACCTGTCCTGTGTTGGTGTCCTTTCTGTGTCTCTTCTGGATCACCTGCAAGCCAGATGGGCATCCCAAGGAGTCTCCTGGGGTTCAGACCATGGCTGCTGGGTACCTGAGTCCCTCTCAGGGTGAGCAGCCCATCTCTGTCTGCAGACACATCTTTGCTCAGCTGACAGCTGAACTTCTCCTGGGACTCGGCGCACCCCTGGCTCCAAGAGAGGCATGTCAAGAATCCCAAGCTGATGTCCTGGCACTCAGAGCTGATGACTTGCTAACGGCTGGGGACAGTTGTTTTCTGATTAAAACTTGGCCTGCGGACCCTGCCTGTTTGGCTCCTCCAGCTGTGGTGCAGACAGAGCAGCTGGGCCCGAGTGGAACAGTCAGTGTCGGGGGTGAGCGTCAGGGTGAGCTGAGGGGGTCACCAGGAAACCAGAGGCACAGAGCTCAAGGGGGTTCCGGGCTGCAGTGCTCCACCCATCTCAGTGGTGATGAGACCCCAGCACTGCAGGGTTGGCGGGGCCTGACCGGGGGGGAAGTGTCAGCCTCTGAGGCTGATCATCACAGTGTCCAAAATCCTGCCACTTGGTGGTTGTGGGCCGTGGAGGCTGGGCCCTGGGAAGGGCTACACAGTGATAAATGCTCTGAGCACCTCACCAGGTCCCTTCTTGCTCCTGGCCCGCAGCTGCCCAAATTGCCTGCTCTTTCTGCCCCTCCAGTCCTGACAAGCCGAGGAGAAGGGACCAAGGTGTGGTAAGGCTGATGGGACCACCCAGCGCTGAGGCCCAGCCACACACTGGGCTGAAGTCTGGACAGTTCCGTGCACCCCACCCTCTGATCCGTGTCCTCTCCTCTGACCCCATCGCCATGCCAGGCCTCCAGCCTCCCCAGGTCTCGACTCTCAGGGTCAGCCTCCCCATCCTGCATGTGCCACGAGGGCCGTCTTCCTAAAGAAGATCTCACAGCATGTCACTTCCCTGTCCTAAAGCTGCAGTGACCGGCCCCTGTCCACATTATAGAAGCCCAATTCCGAGGTCTAGTGGGGGAGGCGCTCTCTGCCTCAAATCCTCCTCAAATGCCACCTCCTCCCAGAATCATGCTGATCCCTCCGGGACACTTTAGCAGCATCTCACCTGATTTAGGACCAGGTTACACTGCTGTCCCAGGCAGAGAAGGCTCTCAGAGCCTAGGGACCTGGTCAAAACCATCTTTGTACCCTCTCCCACCCACCCACCCACCCAACCCTGCACAGGTGCGGTTCAGCAGACCTGGTTCCTACTCAGGAAGTGTCAGCAGCCTCCTGCTTGGTGGAAAATGGCGCTTTTGCTTTGGAATTTCAATGGCAGAAAATCTAGGTTAGTAGTTTTGGTTCATTAAAAGTACTTCGCTGTGTATAAAGACGTTCATAGGAACTTTATTCCTAATGTTAAAGGGTAATGTTTTAAAAAGGTAAAATCATGACTCTTATACAAATATAAAATAAACATATATCAAAGAGTTTACTTAACTCATTCATTAAATGAGGGAACCAGTAAGATGTTACCATCAGTTCAAAGGAGAACTCCAAGGTCAGACACATATATAGAACAGAAATATTGAAATGAACTTGGAGGCAAAACTGGTTCTTCCACTGTGGGGGAGGGTTGTCCCTGGACAAGAATTATTTGCGTTGCTGTCAATTTTCTACAATATTGCAAAAGAGCTCAAAGACAATATAAGGCCCAAAGCCCCCACAGAATCAGAATCAGATAACCTAGAAGGGTGTGTACCAAGGATGCCTATAGCTTCCCACTGGAGACTCCAGGAATCTTTTTTTGCTTAATCCAATTTTCATTCCACAAATAGCTCACAACTGGAGACAACCCAAATGTCCATCAATAGAATGGATAAACCATGGAATGGTAAATTCATACAGTGCTATACTACACAGCAACCAAAATGATATTCATTTTGCATGCCACAGACGCATGCAACAAGATGGATGAATCTCACAGAATTCATGTTGCGTGAAAGAGGGTAGACACAAAAAGATACTTGCTGTAGGCTGAATAATGCCCCCTAAAGATATCCAGTCTTTCCCTGGGACCTATAAATGTTACCTTATTTGGAAAAAGGGTCTTTGCAGATGTGATAAATTAAGGATCATGAGATGGGGGGTTATCCTGGATTATCCAGGTGGGCCCTAAACGCCATCATGAGTGTCCTTATATAAGAGTCAAAGGGGGATTTCACACAAACACAGAGAAGGCCATAGACCAAGGCAGAGATCGGAATGATGCAGCCACAAGCAGAGGAACATCAAGAAATGCAGGCAGCTGGCAGAAGGTAGAAGAGGCAAGGGATGGATCCTCCCCCAGGGCCTTCTGAGGAGACTCAGAGATGCTGACACCTAGATGTTGGACTTCCAGCCTCTAGAGCTGTGAGATGATACATTTCTTTTGGTTTAAGCCACCAAGGTTGTGGTAATTTGTTACAGCAGCCCTAGGAAATCAATACAATACAATTCCATTTATTTAAAGTTCAAAATCAGCCCATATTCATCCTGAGTTAGATGTCAGAATGTGGTTACATTTGGGGAGGATGTAGTGTTGGCAGGGGAGAGGAGGTACTTGGCAAACTGCTCAAGTTCTTTTTCTTTTTTCTTTTCTACCATTTTATTTGTTTTTCCTGTATCAATATCTTTAAACTATTGTAGTTTTATAATTTGTCTGGACAGCTAGAAGATGGAATCCGAATTGTACTACTACTTTCTTTCCTCCTCCTCCTTTTCCCCCTTCTTTCACATTTCTTGTACTCTTCCTTCTTTCTTTTCTTTTTATGTTACTTTTTAAAATTTATTCATTTTATTTACTTATTTTTGTCTGCATTGTGTCTTCGTTGCTACGGGTGGGCTTCTCATTGTGGTAGCGCACAGGCTCAGCTGCTCCACGGCATGTGGGATCTTCCCGGACCAGGGCTTGAACCCATGTCCCCTGCATTGGCAGGCGGATTCTTAACCACTGTGCCACCAAGGAAGTCCCTCAAGTTCTTTTTCTTGACCTTCACTTTTTGTATTTCATTGAGTTGTATATTTATTTTGTGCACTTTAATATAAAAAAAGTATCTCTTGTCCTCCATGCAGTTCTTACAGGGCTGGCGTGAAGATCTAAATGATGTTGAGTCCTGTTTGAACTGTAAATGCTGAAACAGATGCAACATGAATGCCCTTCACAGTCACCAGGTGTTTACTGGGTGCTGGGCATCATGCTAAGCTCCCTTCATGCCTTATCCCACTTAATCCCCCCAACCCATAACAGCTCCCATTTTGTAGATGAAGAAACTGAAATGCAAAGACAAATGGTTAGTAAGTGATGAAGCCCGGATTCAAACCCAGGCTGTCTGGTGATGAGGACCATGACCTAAGTCCTACACAAATGTTGAATGATTGATTATCTCCAGACTATTAAACCATCATGGCTATTCCGGTTTTAAAAAGAAAGGTACAGATCATTATGTATAGTAGACTACCATTTGTGTTAAAAAAAAAAAAAAAGAAGCAAAAAGAACCAATCTGCTTATTTTGGATATTTGTTTATATTCAAAAAATATTTTTATCAAGAAACTGAATACATTTAGTTGCAGCTGGGAAGAGGAACTACAGCAATGGAGACGGGGTTGAGAAGGTGCTTTCTGAATTTTGAAGTATGTAAATGTATTAGAAATTTATTCAGAAACAAAAAGAAACAATGATTATAACAAAAACCATCAGAGAATTACATGAACAACGTTATGCCAATGATTTGGAAAACATTAACAAGACACTTTCCTGCAAAAATATAACTCAGTAAAAATGACACAGGAAGAAAACGAAATTCTGTCTAGACTTAGGACCAATAAAGAAATGTTGGGGCTTCGCTCGTGGCGCAGTGGTTAAGAACCCGCCTGCCAATGCAGGGGACACGGGTTCCAGCCCAGGTCCAGGAAGATCCCACGTGCCACGGAGCAACTAAGCCTGTGCGCTACAACTACTGAGCCTGTTCTCTAGAGCCTGCGAGCCACAACTACTGAGCCCACGTGCCACAACTACTAAAGCTCGCGCACCTAGAGCCCATGCTCCACAAGAGAAGCCACCGCAATGAGAAGCCCACGCACTGCAATGAAGAGTAGCCCCCACTCGCCACAACTAGAGAAAGCCCGCGCGGGGCAACGAAGACCAAATGCAGACAGAAATTAATTAATTAATTAATTTTAAAAAAAAGTTGTGCTTTTTTTAAAACCTGCATCCTATCTCCCCCAAAATCTCCGGGGAGTACCGGGAGGGCAGGGCTTGTGTGTTTTCCCACCACTGTCTAGCTCAAGCCCAGCGCCGTCCTTGGCACGCTATAGATACGTCCCTGAATGTTGGACCTCTTGGCTAAGCCGAGCATGAACGGTGGACCTCTGGGCGAAGCCGAGCCTTTGGGATGATGGAGCGTGAACACATCACTCGGCAGCGCCCAGTGCATCCTCCAGGAGCATCCGCCAGCCAGAGCTCGAGCAGGAAGCCTGACGCACGCGCACTGCCTGCCTGAGGACTTTCTATGGCCTGCCGGATGGTACGGCGCCTGCGCGATCCAGAGCCGGGAGGGACGCGAGCCGAGTGGGCTGTGCTGTAGACGCCTGCGCGGCGGCGGATGTGGGCGGGGCATGCTCCGCGCCTGCGCAGTCTTCGGCGGCCGTGTGGGACGGACAAGGGGCGGGCTGGGGGCGTGGGCCGCGAGGGAGGCTGGGCGGGCCGGGCGAACGGCGCCGCGGGGTTGGCTGCTGCCCTGAGGCCGGACTCAACGGATTCGGGCCGCGCCACCGGGCGAGCTCGCCGCCCGGCCCCAGCCCGGAGCCAGCGAGCAAGCGAGGCGGCGCCGCGCGGTAAGAGCCGGGGCCGGGTGCCCTGAGTGTGCGCGGCTGGAGCGTCCCTCTCCTCAGCGCCGCCCGCGCGGCCAGGCCCCGGCGGCCCCGCAGAACCCGGCGGCCCGCGCCTGCGCCGTCCCCTCCCGGACCCCCCCGCCCGGCGCGCGCCTGCGCCATCCCCTCGCGGGCCCCCGGGCAGCCCAAGCCGCGATCTCGGCCGGCGGGCGTCCCGGCTGCTTGGGGCCCGGCTGGTTCTGCGGCCGCGCCCACCGGTCTCCTCTCCTCGCGCCCCAGGAGAGGCTGGGGCCGCCGCCCCATAGCCCCTGGCCCCCAGTCCTTTAGTCCCCGGCCTCCATCCCCGGGCCCGAGGACGCGGCGGGCGGCCGACCCGGGCCTCCTGCGGGCTCTGCTTCCGCCGGGCCGCGCCCCCCCCCCCCGCGCCCAGCTCCGCCGGCAGGGTCAGCCCGGAGCAGGAGGAGTATCCTTTTTTCTCCAGACCTGGTTAATTGCATCAGGTTGGATGTGAATAATCTTGTGTTCTGCCGAGGAAATTCTGCCTTTCCCGCAGTGTGGTCATTGTATGGCTTCAGTGGTTACGTTTAAGACATCAGCGTTCGTTTCTGGGCAGCTCCGCTGGAGATGGCTGGAAAAGAAATCAGTTTCCACTCAGTTTTGGCCCATTTACAAAACCAAGTAACTCCTGTGATCATTCAAGCGCAGAGAATCTTGATTCGTTAATGCCCTTGGTAATTCGCCGGCAAGCACGGGAGGACCCAGGGAAAATTCCCATAAATTTGCCGTCCTGTATTGATCACAGGGGGAAATGTCTGTTGTATTAAAAAAAAAAAAATCATCTTAAGCCACTGATAATGTTTTGTAAGTTTGCAACAGATGGAAGAGACTAAAAAATGTTTGCTGTCACCCCGGGGGCTGCATCTTGAGATGAAATCAGAGCCTGGGGCTTGGTAGATACCAGCAGACATCACTATAATATGGGTAGGTTATCAAATAGACACATCGATGCAGAAGGGTAAGGAGAAGTAGGGTATTGACCTAGGTAAGGTTTTTTTCTATAAAGAGATAGCTGATCCAGTAATTTTTTTCTCTTGAAAGATGTCTCCTTTTCTCCTTTGAATGAGTGTACTCCAAGCATCTTGAGATAGCTGGAGAATGCTTTTTAATTACCTGTGCATACTCTACGTATGTAGGGATTTTCTTGACATTCATTTTCAGTAAGAAAGTGAGGGGTTCCCTGGTGGCGCAGTGGTTAAGAATCTGCCTGCCAATGCAGGGGACATGGGTTCGAGCTCTGGTCCGGGAAGATCCCACATGCCGCAGAGCAGCTAAGCCCTTGTGCCACAACTACTGAGCCTGTGCTCTAGAGCCCGCGAGCCACAACTACTGAAGCCGGTGCACCTAGATCCCGTGCTCTGCAACAAGAGAAGCCACCACAGTGAGAAGCCTGCGTACCACAACTAGAGAAAGCCCACGCGCAGCAACGAAGACCCAACACAGCCAAAAATAAATAAATAAAATAAATAAATTTTTTTAAAAAAGAAAAGAAAGTGAATATTGTGCCATAGAAAAGCTTTATCACTCTGCACCTTGTCAACAGTCCA